>NW_025814827.1:40000000-40600000 GCF_022079265.1 Lynx rufus
CCTTGGAGCCACAGTTCATGTTACCATATTAAAGACCTTGAAACACCCTTTAGTAAAAGAGCTTAGCTCTGTGTGATGGTGTTTTCCAAACTCATTTGACCACAGAATCCATTTAAAGGATACCTGTTAAGCATGTTGGAAGTCTCTAGTACTCCACTGGAACATAATTTGGAAAACACTAGATTAGATCACCTCTAAAGTCTCACACAGCTCTCAAGTTTCTAGGCCTCTCTTAATTCCTAGTGAGCAACCTTGGCAAAATATTAAGCAACTAGGCAGAAGGGTTTAGGCTCAGTGCACTAGGCAACAGAGATCACTACTGGGTATATGATGGGGTATATATTACACATAATTCTTGTAATAGTGTCTCTTTGATAGTGGCCCAAAGCCAGCCAACCACTTCTGCCATACTGAAAACCTGACGTACAAGTTACTTGAGCTGAGACTAAGTTGGCTAGCAAAAGGACTGTGGGGTAACACACTTATCCTTTACATTAAGGTACAATTTTAGAAGAAAGAAAATTTGAAAACAGCCAAGGTTTTGCTTTTTGTTTGCTTGTTCAGTTGGTTGGTTTCCAATCACACGTCAAAGGGGAAGGTGACACAGGTCACAGCGTCTCTACAGTTGCCCTCTGGCAGACTGTTGACAAAACACTTTTCTGTAGCTACCAAGAAAGTAAGAATTCAAGACCTCAGGCATCTCCTCTGCAGACACAGGGTGTCTGGAAAGGCATAACCAGGCTCTTCCTTCATTTAGAAAGAGGATCTTTTTCTTCACCCGGACTCACCCTTTCCACATGCCCCTTGCAACCTACTCTCTAGACAGGCCATCTCCTGGGCTTTTGCTTAGGGCCTCACGTGCTGCAGAGTGTCCCCACTCCTCTCAGAAGTCACAGAAAAGGGCTACTGCCTAAAAGAACCTCAGAGAGGAGCACTCTGCTAAGCACCTCCCTCCCCTTTATCCTTATAGTGACCCTGAGAGGAAGGTAGTGCTGGCTGTGCTTTACCAGATGGAGAGATTAAAGCTCCGTTTAACTTCCGTTTATAAGGCTCATCCCTCTCCTAGAATATTTCTGTTTAAACCTGGCAAGAAAGAGGAAATCAACCTCTTTAAATTTATTGGTGTACTCTGAAATGTGTTAATTACTAATCACATCCCTCTTTTAAAATCCCTCCACTTTTCATTTTTGGGGGGGCGGGGAGGATAGCTGATGACTTTGGATAAAGTTTACACAGATTAATAAAACAACATAAAACATAATACGTACATCACAAACAACATAATATGCAATATCTAAGGCAAGACAGCCACGTCATCAAAGGCACATTGTCTGGTGACTGGAAGTTCATTATTTAGGTATAAGAGAGCGATAAAGTCCCACGATAGCATGATGGACCCAGTGTCCTTGATAAAATGCAGATGCACACACAAACACACTCCCACACCCTGCAGTGGCTAACCAATGCTTCGTTAAGGTGCGCAGTGCAGCCCAATTCACTCTCTATGCAGAGGATAGACAACATCAAGTTTAGGCACAAACAATGAAAAATAATTTCGTTTTGGAGATAATTTTTAAAAAGCCAATTTTTTAATGTCTAATATCTAACCAGACAATATCCCTAAGAAGGAAATGCACAAGCTATAAAGGTGACACATAGTAATTTTGGTCAAGATCAGGACGACAGGAAAGGACCAAGGGCAGAAATAAGTAACAAAACTGTTATTCTCAAAAGTCTGACAAAATAGGTGCAAATGACAAATTCACCATTAGAAAGGACATGACAAACTTACAGAGTAAGTCTTTGAAGAGAAAGGTTTAATAATACCAACACAAGTTTTTTGAACAGTCAAAAATAAAGCACATGTCCATATTGATTGAAATTGGTAGTGGCCACATTACTCTCTTCAACTGAATAATGTAATAAAGAGAGAAAAATTACCTAAAATTAGGTAAGTATATTACGTCAAATAGTCAAATGTCATCTTATTTTATGACACAAATAGATTTTGAGGTGTTAGATGTTCATTGGACGTTTTGCAAAAAGCTTAAAACAGTCTCCTCAACTCAATTATGTCTTTCCCTTCCATGTGCATATTATAAGTCTGTGTTTTAATCAATATTTACTGGCTGTTTTGTTTCTCAAAGACATTTCAACAGCTTGATGAACCACACATGCACACAGGTTAATTCTACAGCTGACCGCTGTTAATACAACATAGAGCACAGTCACAGTACAGGAAGGGCAACTTACCTTGGGACCACTTTGAAAGTCTGTGCTTTTCCCAACCATTCAAATGATGAGCTGCACTTCCTGATGCTAACCTACAACATCAGACTGGGGTTTTGCTGTCAATTATCAACACAATAGAAGCAGACAGAAAGGAAAGGTAATATGCCATTTAAAACTGGAAGCAGTCTCCATAGCTCATCTTTCCAAAATGGAGTAAGTGTCCCTACCCGAGGTACATTGGGTTATTGTTCCCACTTCTTCAGTTCCTCCCCACATTACAATTATGCACCCAAGGCCTTTTCTGGTTGCCTTTGTAGCTCCACCCATTGGCATAGATGTTGTATATTTGCCCTGGTCCATGGATGTTGGACCTGGCCTTGTGACTTGCGTTAGCCAATTGAATGTGGGCAACGGGACAAGATGCAAATGCTGAGTCAAGGCCTTAAGAGGCATTTCATGTTCTCCCCTCTTGCTCTATATTCTGCCATCAGCATGAGATAAGCACGTGCTAGGAAGCCCAAATTAGACACACAGAGAAGACCCAGACATAGTCCTGCTGCCTGGAACCAACCCAGATCAGATCAAGTGAACTTCGGCCAACCAACTCTTAGGACGATGAATGAGAACAATAAATAGTTGCTGCGAGCCATTGAGATTTGGGGTTTATTTACTGAAATAGCTGCACAATAGACTATCATCTGTCCCCACCAGAAGCACTATATCTGTTAAAAACTTTAAACCATTTCAGCTGAGAGGGCTTAATGACTACAATATATATTTTGTAATTCCTACTAAAAACAATTATTCAATATATCAGGTTTTTAGAAAATCAAGCAACAATTCATGGCATATCCATTTCCTCATTCATACCAAGATTCACACACAAACTACATCTCATTAGAAAAATTAACCTGGGGCGCCTGGGTGGCTCTGTCAGCTAAGCATCTGACTTCAGTTCAGTTCATGATCTCATCGTTCATGAATTTGAGCCCCGCATCGGGCTCTCTACTGTCCGCTTTGGTTCCTGTCTCCCTCTCTCTCTGCCCCTCCCCAGCTTGTGCTTTCTCTCTGTCTCAAAAATAAGTTAAAAAAAAAAAACATAAAAAAAAGAAAAATTAACCTTACTTAGCTGGTATTGTCTTTAATTATCTAAAGAGTATGAATATATGTGTGTATATAATAGATATATAAATCCACTTCCAAAGAGAAGTTTGAAAACATATCATATCATCAGATCTGGACAAAAGTCCCTAAGGAACAAAATCACAGTGGCTTTCAGCCTTCCTCCTTCAATTTTCTTGTCACACTGAGCCCTCACTTGACAGCAGTGATGAAGTGGTTATATGCTTCCAAAAGGAGAAGCGGGGGAAAAAAACCTTAGCCTGAGACTCTCATGAGTTTTTGTTCCTATGCTACAGTTCCCAAGGCCATCCATCATACTTGACTTAAAATAAATTCAAAGAGGTGAAGTTTCCTCAACCATGAATATCAGAACTGATATGTAAAGGTAGACAGGTTGTCTTCCGTTATGTTATTCAAACATGTACTTACAAGCAAGAGAGACAGCAATCTAGACGTGTAGCTAATGGAAAGTGACATCGTTAAGTACTTCTAAAGAGGGTGTAGGCCTGTGTGTAATTATTCATGCCTTTATCTAGGAAGACAGAGCTTTGGCAAAAATATAGTCTCGTGGCTGGTATCTGTCAATTTGAGATCAACACTTCCCAACCCCACTGCCCCATTTTCATTTCTTATGATGTTAAATGATACAATGTCACTAAGCAGATAGGTAGCTATAATTCTGAGAGAGCACCTTATCTATCCATCCCAGCCTCTAACTCTCCTGATGAGAAGTACACGGAGGGAGAATATACGAGCAAGGGCAGACAGGTGGAGATGGAAGGTGGACAAAGGCAGGGGAAGGCTGCGGGCAGATCAGGAAGTAGGAAGGAATGGGCAGTAGGCTGTATCAATTTCAGAATCTTTGAGGAAAGCATCCATATCCATCAAACAAATGCAATGTCTGAATTTCTAAAGTTATGCTTAAATTCAAAAGAAATGAAATAGAGTTCAGAATTAGAAGGGATCTTGTATATCTCCTATCTGCTCATTTTACACTTGAGGAAACTGAAACCCAGGAAGATTGTGATCTCTCCAACATACCCACCTAGTGACAAGGCAAAGCTAAAATCCAGGTTCCAGGGAAATCTTTTATGTTATTTAGAGAAGGACGTTATTGCTGATCCACAGATTTGAATATTGGGGTTTGAGTAAGAAGTAGATATGAATGGTTTGACAGATGGTGTCAAATTCTGACTGTGACCTTTACTAACTGTTTGAACTTAGTGGCATTACTAAACCCCCTGAATCTTTACTTCCTCATTAATAAAACAAAAATAATAATAACATGCCCGATAGTGAGCTGTGTTCAAAACTGTTTTCTTCTAGGAAACTTGACCTGGGCTGGGGGTGACAGACTGATTGGGGATGCAAAAAATCCCTGCTTTAAGAAAAGAAACCTGTATTCAGAGGGTACATTAAACATCACATACTCATGTTAAGGGCTTTTTGTTTGTTTGTTTGTTTTTTGTTTTTTGTTTTGTTTTTTTTTCTGTCCAGAAAGATAAAGAAAAATTATGCTCATAAGGATTCACAGTAGCACTCCAATGCGGCAAATCCCAAATCTGCTTAAGTCCTAAAAATAGAATTCACGTCATCAAATGCGAAAGCTCCAAGTAAGTGGCTGATCATCTCCCAAAAGAGCAGCTCCTCAGGGCATTTCATAGACATCCAATGACACATCATCCCTAAAGTCAAACACATGAGCCTAGGGCCATGAATGAAACTATTTATAGGCATTGCTTTAAATCATGTAGCATTTTAAGGAGGTATATAAATATATATGCCTATGATTATTATTACACTAAATTCTATGATCTTTTCCTGCAAAGAATACCGATGTTAGATGAGAGACAAACATTGCTGAAGTCAGGAAACTCATTTGTGGCTATTATACTGAATATTTTAATACCTGAAAAACAGGGCTGTGTATTTAAAGTAGCACAAATAATGCTGAGTCACGTTGCTTTAGAACGGATAGAAGAAGGTAGGAACAGATGCTTCTAAACAAGGTTTGGTGCAGAAGAGATCAAGAAAAGATGACATTTGGAAGTTTGTAGTATTCCCGGAGACATTAAGAACCTCTGTGCATTCTCAGATAGTAAATGCTAAGGAAATTAAATGCTGGTACTTCAAATGCCTGAGTTATCAACCCATTTTGGTATGTTTGATCATAAGGAATAGACTTGCTTTTTAACAAAAACTACTATTGAAATGAAGAACGAGAATGAAATTTGAATCACATTTTTCTGTTTTATGTCACATTGTTCCAGTTATTATAAGAATGGTTACAGCAATGGGGAACCCAACTCTTGAAGAGATAGGACATAATTACTAATTGTCTTAACATCTGAGGGGCATGTAAAAAAAACAAAACAACAACTATAAAATACTAAGGCTTGGATTATAAAATATATAATGAATAATTTTTTTTTAAATCTCTTTCTAAAACGAAATCATCTCAGGAGTCACAAAACGTGAAGATACATAATAAGACTGAGACGGAAAAAAAAAAGGCACAGATGCCAAACTAAGGGTAAACATTTAAGAGATTAAGAACACAATAGGACTTTGAATGTCTTGGCAAACAAAGCAAGAATGAAAAAGCATTTGGTTATTTCACTTATATTATCAAAAGGAGAAAACATACTGATCCTTCAGGGCTGATCAAGATTTTTCTGATGCTGGGCCACCGGGGTGGCTCAGTCGGTCAAGCCTCCGACGTCGGCTCAGGTCATGATCTGAAGGTCTGTGAGTTCCGGCTCTGTGCTGACAGCTTGGAGCCTGGAGCCTGCTTCGGATTCTGTGTCTCCCTCTCTCTCTGCCCCCCCACTCACACTCTGTCTCTGTCTCTGTCTCTGTCTCTGAAAAATGAATAAACCTTAAAAAAAATTTTTTTTAATGATTTTTCTGATGTTAAATTCTGAGAGACATTGCTGCATAATAGAGGCAATTCCCACCTTAGCCTTAGCTCCATCCAGCTGTTTTGACCCACAATTGACTTCACAGAGCTAACGGCGCCAATCTAGTTGTCTACTAATAGCCTTTGTCCTTTTAACCAGAGACTTTGGAAATTATCTTGACCGATCAATGATTTGAAACTAAAGCGACGAGTTCCTCAACAGTGCTAAATAGTGGCTGCCCTGAAACAGCCAGATTCTTAAATGGCCCCCTTTTGCCAAGGTGTCTTAGGCAACTGGTTTTCTACCTCCCTTCCTCCACCAGTCCTTAGTACTAAGGAGGAGCCCTACACTGTAGCCCAATAACGTTAGCTGAGGCCTGATTTATCACTTTCTCTCCCCACAAATCTATTTTCTTAAGGGGGAGTAATGTCCTTCGTATGGGACATTTACTATGTGTCACACACTTTACATACATTACACATTATTGAGAATCTTCACAATAATCATGCAAGGTCGGTTTAAAGTAATCCCATTTTAAAGATGAGACAAGTAATGAAATAGAGAAGTTAACTTTACCGAGGGTCGTGCAGTAAGTAGGAAAATTGGGTTCTGAACCCAGAGCCTAGCATTAACCTCCTATCATAAATGACTCAAAACGAAACAAAATACAGAAAACAACTATTTTTAGGTATTTGAGAGTAAGCAGTGGAGGACTATAATCCTCGAAAGAGGTACAAGTGAAGTGAGCCTGGGAATTCCTCAGGCTTACAGTGAAAAGGTGACTGACTTCTAGACTAAAATTAATAGGGCCCAGTGACCTATGGGATATAGTCAAGCAGTCTAACATATGTAAAATTAGAAGCAGGGGTCTAGGAGAGACAGAAAATAGTTAAAGAAATACTGGCTGAAAGTTGCAAAAAATTTGATAAAAAGTACAAACTTTTAAGGAGAATACACATAAAGAAAACCATAATAAGTGACATTGCTGAAAACCACTGATAAAAGAATATTATAAAAGCAGTCAGAGCAAATAAGAATATTATATAGAAAACCAAAGGAAAGAATAATTAAAGACTTCTTGTCTGAACATGATGCCAGAAGACAATGGAATGACAACTTTAAGGTCCTGAAAGATAAGAGACTTAAAAAGTCAACTTAGAATTTGACATCCAGAGAAAATATCTTCCAAAATGAAAGGAAAATAAAGACTTTTTCAGACAATTAAAAGCTACACAATTCATTTTCAACTGACTTAGGCCACAAGTAGTGTTAATATTTTCCCGGCAAAGGAAAAAAATCAGAAGAAAATTTGGAAAACACCAAAAATGATAAACATATAAGTTAATACACAACACGGTTTTCTCATTATTGAAGTTGTTTAAAAATATAATTAACTGAAGTAAAAAAAGTATATTGTGTGGTTTATAACATACGTAGATACGAGATGCTGACAATAATAGCACAACGTCAAAGAAGGAGAAATGGAAACATTTTGTTGTAAGAAGTCAGTCATCTATGTGAAGCAGTATAATTTAAAATAGATTGTGATAAATTAAAGTTGTATATTATAAATTGTAGAATTACCAGTTTTTAAAAATGGTATCTCCAACAGTAGATATGATATGGAATCCTAGAAAGTACTCGATCCAAAAGAAGATAGAAAATTACGTAAAATGGAACAAAAAACAAATGGAAGTTAGATTAAAACTCAATTATATTGGTAGTTACATTAAATGTAAATCACCTCGGGTGCCTGGGTGGCTCAGTGGATTAAGCAACTGACTTCGGCTCAAGTAAGATCTCAAGGTTCTGGAGTCCAAGCCCTGCCTCAGGCTCTGTGCTGACAGCTCAGAGCCTGGAGCCTGCTTCAGATTCCGTGTCTCCCTCTCTCTCTGCCCCTCCCCTGCTCTTTCTCTGTCTCTCAAAAGTTAATAAACGTTAAAAAAAATTTTTTTTAATGTAAATCACCTAAAAACTCCAATTTAAAGTCAGAGTTTATCAGACTGGGTAAAAAAGTAAGAATCAACTATATGCTATCTACAAGAAACTCATTTTAAATATAAAAGTACAAATAGGTTAACAGTAGAAGGATAGAAAAAGGTATACATACAAACATTAATCACAGAAAGCTTGAGTGGCTATACTAATATCAGACAAAAATAACCTTTGAAATGAGTTATGTTACCAGGGATAAAGAAAGAAGTTTCATAATGATAAAGGAGTACTTTATTAGAAAGAAATAGCAGTCTTAAATTTGTTTGGTAACAAGTTGGTAACAGAACTTCAAAATACATAAGCAAAACTATCAGAACTATCAGTTCTGATAGTTTTGTGTGTATATATGTGTGTGTGTGTGTCTGTATCACACACAATTATACTTGGGGGGTTCTCTTTTTTAAGTTTATTTATTTTTTTTAATTTTTGTTTTTAACATTTATTTATTTTTGAGACAGAGAAAGACAGAGCATGAACGGGGGAGGGTCAGAGAGAGGGAGACACAGAATTTGAAACAGGCTCCAGGCTCTGAGCTGTCAGCTAAGAGCCTGATGCAGGGCTCGAACTCACGAACTGTGAGATCATGACCTGAGGCGAAGTCAGACGCCTAACTGACTGACCACCCAGGCGCCCCTTTATTTCTTTATTTTGAGAGAGAGAGAGAGAGAGAGAGGGAAAGAGAGAGAGAGAGAGAGAACAAGTTGGGGAGGGGCATAGAGAGATGGGCAGAGGATCTGCAGCAGGCTCTGCACTGACAGCAGAGAGTCCAATGTGGGGCTCAAACTCATGGACCATATCATGACCTGAGCCAGAGTCAGACACTTAATTGACTAAGCCATCCAGGCACCCCATATTTGGAGATTTCAATACTTTTGTCTTCATAGTTAATAGAACAGGCTGAGAGAAAATCAGTAGGAATATAGAAGAACTAAACATTATTACCAATTTTACCTAATTGATATTTATGAGATACACTATCTAATAACTACAGAATATATATTCTTTTCAAGTGCATATGGAATTTATCAAAATTGTCCACATACTGGGCCAAAGAAGAAGTCTTAATAAATCTGAAAATAAATTTTATGATCAATATCATAAAAAATATGTTTGCTAATACATGGAATTAAATTCTGATACCGGTAACAGAAAACTATCCAGAAAATCCCAAATATTTGGAAATTAGACTCCATACTTCAAAAATTACTTTATAGTTTACAGAAGAATCATAAGGGAAATTAGAAAATCTTTGAGATGTAGCTAAAGCAGTGATCAGAGGAAAACTTATAGCCTTACTTAACACTGAGTGATGGCTCTTCTTCCATACTAGTCAACATCTTATTTATTTCCTGGACTAGGGGATATCAGGCACAGTTGATGTATGGTCAACTCACAGAAAACAGAGGACTCAGTAACCATCTTCTTCTTGAATGCTAAATGCTGAAGTCTTAGCCTTTGTTGCCCCATTAGGCTTCCAGAACACTTTTAGTCTCTATGGTAGACAGGTACTGGAACATTATTTTGGAAGAAATAAGACTAGCTCTAGAGAAAGAACCTGGAGATATTGACACTGCCTTCAGTTCCTCCATAAACTGCTGTCCCAGATCACTCTACAGTGAATATCAAATGCAATAAATACCCTTTCACAGGCACTCAGAGCTTCCAGTCAGATTTTTAGTCCCCAGACCTTAAACATGTACAGACAACCAGTGATCACAAGACAGCTGAGTAGAACATCTAACACAAAAAGCAAGAAAGCAGAGAGCCAAAGACGAAAGGGGTTGTGTCACTCCATACCTACTGTATCAAGATTTTGGTGCTGGCTACTATCTTCGGTAACCACATCTCTTGCTACATAACCCTCTTCCATGCTCCAATCCTTACTAGCTTCCTGTAATACTGTCCCGCCCTTTCCCTCTTCTGGCCTAGGGCTAGTAATGGCTTTTTGCTCTTGCTAGTTTCTGGGAACCTCTCAAACCCAAGCTGGCTTTCTTAATTGGTCTGGACATAATCTCTTCATTAAGTTATTTTCAGTTCTGTAATCCCTTTTGAATATACCATCTATTTTCTCCCAGGACTCTGACTGATAGAGTAATTGGTATCAGGAATGGTGTTTATTTCCTATCCTGTAGCATGTCTGTGTATTACTAAAGCATCTAGGGTGCTTGCTACCTGATGCTCACCATACCCAGTTAGAATAACAGCAGCAATATAATGGGCCAGTGTAACATTTTGAGAGAAATCAAAACGATCAGACTCTTTTCAGATTATATTACAATAGAGAAAAGGTAAATTGTCATTGCCCTAAAGACAATAATGGTATACTGCTGTCCCTTGCAGATGAAGATGAATTGATTGGCATGAAAATAAAGCACTTTCTAAATCAATAAACGCATATTAGCTACCAGAGGCTATGTTGATATATTCAGTAAGTATACCATATCTGAAACAGCGCTTGCAAATTGCTTCCCATGTAATTACATTTACAAGAATCCAGTCGTTCTCTAAAAGCCATCTGTTTTCTCACTAGCCAAAAGAGAATTTAAATGGGAGTATGGTATAAATCAGCATCCCTGCATCTTTCAAATCTTTGATGGTGGCACAAATCTCTGCAATTACCCCGAGTATCACAGTGTATGCTTTCAACTAGTAGGAAGAATATGGTGCCATTCCTCTCAGAACATATAGGTCTGGGAACCAAAGGTAAACTAGCCCTCACACTATTAAACTTAATAAATCACTTGCATAATTTTTGCTTCCTATCCTTGCAACCTTGGGCTTACTGGGTTTGAATCTTAGCACCCTAAGGAGAAATGCTTCTACTAGAAAACATGGTCATGGTTTCATTAGGAAGCTAAGAGTGCAACTTGCACATTTTTAGGCTCTCATGCATTAGAGATACATGTATTTGATTTCAGTGCCTTACAAAATGAGTGTCTTTCATAGAATATGGTTGAACTAGATCTAGAGTATTAAGCTTCCATAGTCAAAAAACAAAACAAAACAGTAGTAAATCTAAAGCTATATACTTTGAAAAACATTATAGAACAAAGAGTATAGAATGAATGTCCTCATATTAATATTAAAAGGATAGAAAGAAGCTACTATGAAACAAATACTCTCCAGGATTCCTGGTAAAAGAGTAAATTGGAATATACCCTTGCAGAACTATTTGGGAATATATATCTGAAATAGGGGTTGACAGTTACAGCCCAATGGCTGAAAACAGTACACAGGCTATTTTTGCATAGCCTCTGAGCTAAGAATGGTTTTTGCAGTTTTTCATTTTTAAAGTTTATTTTTTATTTTTATTATTTATTTTTGAGAAAGTGAGCGTGTGAGCCAGGGAAGGGCAGAGAGAGAGAGAGAGGAAATCTCAGGCAGGTTCTGTGCTGTCAACTCAGAGCATGACATGGGGCTCAGACTCATGAAAGTGTGAGATCATGACCTGAGCAGAAATCAAGAGTTGGGTACTTAACTGACGGAGCCACCCAGGTGCCCCTGCATTTTTCATTTTCAAAAAGCGGAAGGATAAAGGGGAGGGGTAAAGAGTGAGAGTGGGAGAGGAGGAGGAAGAAAAGCAGCAGCAGACCCATTATGGCCTGCAAAGTCAAAAATACTTACTATTGGGCTCTTTACACAAGAAGTTTGGGGGCGCCTAGGTGGCTCGGCTGGTATGTCTCACTCCTGATTTCGGCTGAGATTGTGGTCTCATGGTGATGATGTGGAGCCCTGCATGGAGCCCCACATCTTGCTCCGTGCTGAGCTTGGAGCCTGCTTGAGATTCTCTCTCTCTCTCCTCTCTGTCCCTAACCCGCTCACTTTCTCTCCAAAAAAATTTAACTAAAAAAAGAAGTTGCTTTCTAACCTTCTAAAAGGTTACACATGTTCCTATCCTTTAACCGATGAAAACTGGCTTGTGTGCATCTATCCTAGAATAATCATTTTGTTATTCAAGATCTACTATAAAGAGATATTATAAGATGTCCATCAGGAGGCGCCTGGGTGGCTCAGTCGGTTAAGCGTCCGACATCAGCTCAGGTCATGATCTCCCAGTCCGTGAGTTCAAGCTCCGTGTCAGGCTCTGTGCTGACAGCTCAGAGCCTGGAGCCTGCTTCAAATTCTGTGTCTCCCTCTCTCTCTGTCCCTCCCCTGCTTATGCTCTGTCTGTGTCTCAAAAATAAATAAAAACATTAAAAAAATAATAAGATGTCCATAAAAGTATGATTTATGAAAATGTGAGAAACTAAATGCCATAAGCACCATATAGACCCTTGCTCTTAAAATTATTCCTCTTGGTTCGGTGCTGAATTAGACACTGTGGACGGCCAAAAGGAAAAACAGCAAAGAATTCCATTTCTCCAAAGGGTTTCCTTTCAAGTTCAATGGATGGTTCACATTCTGTTGTATTCATTTGGAAATATTTTTGTTGTTTCTCATTCACCCTTCAAAGTATAATATGCCCCCAAACAAAACAAAACAAAACAAAACAAAACAAAACAAAACAAAACAACAACAAAACCCCTAAGCCACCAAAATGAGTTTCATGGTTTCATATAGAAGATGAGAAAAGTCAGGATCTTTTCAGAATGTTTTGTTCAGCTAATTACAGTATAATCCTTTATGTTGTGAATCTATATGGTCAAACATAAAATTAACCCTAATCATGTTCAATCATTGTTTTCAGCATTTTATCACTATCTGGAAATTGCCTTTTTCCTGAGGGGATTGCTATTAGCTCAAATGTGATTTTACTATGTCCTGGGGCTATTGTCTTACCAGAAAAACACAGCTCTGATTTAAAATGCATGTCAGTAGAAAAATCAATTTACTAAAAGAAAAGTAACTTCATAAGCAAATCTTTCAGGAAAGCAACTGATCCATAAAGTGAGCTAAATCTATACTAAGAATAGACCTGAATTCATTATATATTTTTCAGTCAAAAAGAACTTATCACTATATTCGAGTTCATTTCTCTGGAATGATTCCACCAAACAAATAATAGAATAGGAATTTTTGAGTCTACCGTTGCTGAAAAATTATAAATAAGAACAAGAGTGTCAGGAATGACTTCTGAAAGAGCAAAGAAGACTGGCTGAATTGTATCCCACGGATAGGTATTTCAGGAGTAAGAGTTTTACTGTGGGTTTACATTTTGTTTATATACACAGAAGTGGACTTCCTTGCCAAATTTTCACAATTTGTCACTTAAAATAGTAGTATGATCCACTGCAGTGAGTTGTTGCTAATGAATGGAAGCACCAAATAATTTCTTTTCTCTTCCTTTATTTGAAATGACAGTTCTATCTATTAATGAGAAGGATGTAGAGGGAAAGCCACAACAACCACCCTAGTACAAGGTTAGGGGGAAATGACATACCAGAGGATTCAACACAATTAAAACAGGAGTTATACCCAAGGTGGCTCCAACCATTGAGAATGAAGGGAAATGAAAATACATTTACTAGGGAAACTGGTAATATGTATCAATTTATTCCTGCAGCAATGAAATCCAGCTAATTTGATCCTAAAATAATTTTGTGATTGGCGATGGAATCAAGGATAGTCTGAATTAACTGAGAAGAGAAAATAATAAAGGAGAAAAAGACAATTTGATGTAAATTAGTAAAGATGCTACCTTGTTGAAGGGATATGATGTTGTTTTCTTCATAGAAATTAAAAAAACAATTTATATTGTTAAAACATTGTTAATTTGAATCTTACTATTTGCACCATTAAAAGAAAAAGCAAGAAGAATGTTGAAATCTCATTGTGATGGCTTCCATGGCGAGCAGAAGGTAGACTGACCCTCCTCAAGGGTTCTCAAAGATGGTGGGGCTGTCCTGGGAGATGGCATTTTGTAAGCTCCTAGACAGTCTCAAACAGGAAGCACATGCTCTGACCTGAGGACCAATAAATGACGGTATCTTTTTCACTTCCTGGATACAAAGGACCAAAAATTGAGGTGCTAACATTAGATATTTTTATTCTGGTTCTACCAATTCTAGGCCAGATGCTGTAGATGCTCTGGATGCTCAGGATGTGCTCCCATTGGGCAGGCGTGGGAGGCAGGGGTCCCCTCCAGAATTAGAGACTTTCTCTGGGTCATTTTGAGCTCTTCCTGCCAGAAAGAGGCAAAAAAAAAAAAGGGGGGGGGGGAGGGGAGAACGTGGGGTTATAATTAATAGGTAACATGATTTATCCTATTAAAGGGAAACTGAATCACTGGGGATTCGGTCAGATATGAGAGGAGTCTGAAGGTTAGCAGGTTAGCAGAAGACTCTCATAATGTTATCTATTCTGGACTTTCTTGGGGACCCCACTCCCCCAAGAAAAATTCAAAGCGGCTGAAATGCTGGCTAAAGTCAAGAATGACTTGAAAGGAGTAATGAATGGGGGAAAGACAGTACAGTTTATGGCCCTGCAATTAGGTGGATAAACAGGGAATCTTGACTAAATTTGCATTTTCTTACATAATATTGGGATACCTAGAGACTGACAATTACGTCCTGTTTTCTCTTTCAATAAATACTATTTACTTTCTCTTCTTTTTCTTCCAGAGTCCATTAATTTACATCAGTGCTTAACAAACATAAAAAGGCTAAGCAATGAGAATACCACAAATTTAATTTGGCCTTGCCTCTATGGCTTAACACAAAAAGGTGGGGGACAGCTTTGTTTAACACGTACTCAGTTTTAGAAAAATTTCTAAATCCCATTGTATGAATCTATTAGCCTTGAAAGAAATCTAAAATCCTATGGAAGCATCTCCAAATCTTCAAATCCAGGGGCTAAGTCTCAATCCTCGTTCCATGGAACCTCTCGGTAGCATCAGTCAGAGTTGAACACACTTTTATTTTCCTTGAGATTCCTTTCTAGAAACCACATCCTCAACACTCTGGAAGTTTTCCTCCTAGTTCACTGTTCACTCCTTGGTCACCCTGCAGGCTCCTTGGTCTCCCTACTTCTAAATCAGGGTTCTTAATCTTAGTACTGCTTACACAGGGGGAGGTGGGTGCTGGGGGGGAGGGGGTGGTGCTAGATGATTCTTTGTTGTGGAAAGTGCATTGTAGGGTGTTTAGCAGCATCTCTGGCCTCTATGCACTACTTACCGGGAACACCTCTTCTTCCTCGCCAGACAGTTGTGACAATTAAAAATGTCTCCAGATATTGCCAAGTGTTACCTAGCAGAGAACCATGGCTCTAAATGCTTCGGTCCTCCCCCCAGATCTGCCCTGGGCCGCTTTCTCTTCTCCATCTTTACTCACTTCCTTGGTCACCTCATTCAATCTCAAAGTTTTAAATACCATCTAAATTCTAGTGACTTCCACGTTTATACCTCCACCCGGACTTCTCTCCAGTCTCATGCAGGCACTGACTGCTCACTGCATGGCTGTCATGCCTCCCAAACTCTTGGTTTTCCTCCTAACTTTACATCCTCAACCTTCCATCAATTTTCACTCTGTTTCTAAGATTTAAAACGTGCTTCATCGTTGGGTCCTCTCTTTCTCCTGCATTCCACATACATTTTATCATTAAGATGATTTTGCTCTACCACCAAATAGTATCCCAAACCTGACCACTTGGCATATTGCTAACACCCTGTCTAAGCCACCATCTACTCTGATCTGACCAACTGAAATAATATCTTTCAGCTCTTCTCCCTTCTTCCATGCCTATCCCCTATAATGTTCTCCAAAAGCATCCATGGGATCTTGTAAAAATCTCACACCATTCCTCAGATCAAAACCCTGCAATGGCTTTCTATCCTAGTTAAAAAAAATAAATACATAAAATAAAATAAAATTAAAAAAAAAAGGCAATTCCTGGCCTTAAAGAACCTCACCTAAACTGACCCTGTCTACCTCCTTCTCTCCATCTCCTACTCTCTCCCTTACTAACTTCATGCATTCCTGCCACCTCAACTTTCTTGCTGTTCTATGTGCAAAACAACTTCACTCCTTCCTCTGGCATTTACATTGGTGTTTGCTCTATTGGAATTCTGTCTCTCCGATCATCACATGGCTGATTTCTTCATATCACTCAGGTTTCTGCTAAAATATCCTTTCAGCCAAGAAGTCTTCTCTTGGCTGCCCCTCTTCCCACATTTCCCTCTGAAGTATTTTATCTGTAATACTAACCTGGAACTATGTAAATTACTTAGTCTCAGACGAAGTTAGGTTTAAATAGATATAAATTAGGTTCCAGCTTGGATGCTATGTTACCGGGATTGAATGGTTAGAACGCAGCATTGGCAAGAATTCTGAAGCCATGTTCAGGCTCAGTGGGAAAGAGTCTTATGATTGATTCGCAATGCCTTTGCTGACACAGGAGGGAGGAGTGGCAGGGTGTGTGACATGTTTTTGCCATCCTGTAACTAAGCCCTCTGATTCTTCTTTTGTCTGCTCATTCTTTGGCAGTTCTTAGTCACTGGCACCTTCATCAATGTAACAAGAAAACAGAAGAGATATGAAACTCAATCAGATAACTAAACAGTCGCTGCTTTTGCAGAAGTTTTGGTGGAGGGGAGGAAACCACATAAGGCTAAAAGATATGCTGAAACACTCAGTAAGTATGAATCAGCTATGTATCTCTTAACTCCCACAAGTAGAGAAAGGAGATAATGGCATACAAGAGAGAAGGAGATGACTTCAAAGGCCTTTTTATAAGAGAGTGAGATTATCTTTCTTACCTTGCCCTTCAAGAAAAGATATATTGAGTGATGAAATTATGAGATTACCTCTTGGAAGACACTTGAGTCTTTGTCATTAATAAAACATTGCTTTTATTCTCTAATTCCCTAACTCTGCTATTGAATGATTAAGCAAGGACAGGCCTAGAGACACTAAAGGTAGAAAAAGAAGAAAAAAAGGCGAAAGGATAAAAAAGGTCATATATAACAAAAACTTCCCAACCATCCAAATTCCTCTCCCCACTCTTAAGAAAGGTCAACTGATAGCCCTTGGCTCCTGACATGTAACTATATCCTCCTCCTCTTTTGATGTTCTCACTGAGAGGTATTTAACTGCCCTTTCCTTGATTCATTAGATGGTCACTTCAAAGAGACTCCAAAGAAGCAGCATTTGCCCAAACAACTCCCCTGTCTTAGTAAATCCAGACAAAACCCAAAACGCAATTCATCCTAAATTTCACACATTATTGTCTCTGGCCCCTGTCAGTGACCTCAGCCTACAATATTGATTACCACTCTGCCTCCCAATACGAATCCTTCAGACAATCAATCTTTTCCCAGAAAAGGGAAAGAGTTATCCAGTCTAATGCACCAAGACCTATAATTAACCCAAGAAGAAACCAAACAATCTAGCAAACTTGTCATAACTTGAAATCATTTGCAATCCATTCCTTACCCCCAAGTCAAGAAGGGAAAGATCCATAGTCAGTCTAGAGTATGCTTCAAGGCCTTATTCAAGATAAAGATGGGTACTCGATTTGGTAGCAAATGTACTAAAATATTTGTTAATGTCTCTGATTATTCTAGTCAGGCTTGTGACCCCATCAAATCAGAAAGATTAAACCTTGAAAATACGTAACCTATCACGTTCCCTAAGTTAGCTACAGCACTTCACGTGGTACCTGGACATAGCAAGTTCCCACTGAATATTTGCTGAATAAATAAATTAATAAATAAATAAAATCAGTGCATGGATACTCTGTCGATAGGAGATGAGAAAAATTTAGAGGAACAACTTCATATTAAAATATAGAGAGTAGTCATACTTTTGACACTGTAATTGTTCTCCTAGGAATCCACTGCCAAATAATTCTTTAAAACTGCAAACATACTATTATGCAAAAATGTTTGTTACATTATTAAAACACTGAACAATTATAAATAAGCCAAATGTCCAAAATTAGGTAAATGATAGTGAATGGATGGCCCGTTCTTTGGACAGAATAGTTCATAATAATTAAAATAATTTTATAAAATATTTAAAAATATGGGGAAAGATTTATACCTGTTAAGCCAAATATTATGTATTCTCATGAGTATACAAAGTTTATTTAGGCAAGGTAAAAAAATTAGACAGAAATGTATATTTTAACAGTAATTTTTCTTTTTTTTTTTTTAATTTTTTTTTTCAACGATTATTTATTTTTGGGACAGAGAGAGACAGAGCATGAACGGGGGAGGGGCAGAGAGAGAGGGAGACACAGAATCGGAAACAGGCTCCAGGCTCTGAGCCATCAGGCCAGAGCCTGACGCGGGGCTCGAACCCACGGACCGTGAGATCGTGACCTGGCTGAAGTCGGACACTTAACCGACTGCGCCACCCAGGCGCCCCTTTAACAGTAATTTTTCTGTGTGCCATGATGATGGAAGGTTTTTTTTTTCCTATACTTATAAATCTCTCCCTATTTTTCTATAATGGCCATAGAATACTGTTTAATTAAAAAAAGTAAAATTCTTTATTGATAGAACAGAAATATCACTTTCTGAGAAGAGTTATTCCGTCACACACTCCAAAAAACATCATTAGGGATGCCTGTTGGCTCAATCAGTTAAGCATCTGACTTCGGCTCAGGTCATGATCTCACGGTTACTGAGTTCGAGCCCCGTGTCAGACTCTGTGCTGACAGCTCAGAGCCTGGAGCTTCAAATTCTGTATCTCTCTCTCTTTGTCCTCCCTGCTCACACTCTGTCTCTCTCTCAAAAATAAACATTAAAGGGGCGCCTGGGTGGCTCAGTTGGTTGAGTGGCCGACTGCGGCTCCGGTCATGATCTCGCGGTCTGTGAGTTCAAGCCCCGCATCGGGCTCTGTGCTGACAGCTCAGAGCCTGGAGCCTGTTTCAGACTCTGTGTCTCCCTCTCTCTGACCCTCCCCCGTTCATGCTCTGTCTCTCTCTGTCTCAAAAATAAATAAACGCTAAAAAAAAATAAAAAAAATAAATAAAGAAACATTAAAAAATCATTAAGATATGCACCCATAGCCCCTCACACTTCTCTTCTCTCCTTTTTTTTTTTTTGTAAGTTTATTTATTTATTTTTGAGACAGAGAGAGAGAGAGAGAGAACACGAACAAGCTGGGGAGGGGCAGAGAGAGAGGGAGAAGACAGAGGATCTGAGGCAGGCTCCAGGCTCTGAGCTGTCAGAGCAGAGCATGACACGGGGCTCAAACCCAAGAACCATGAGATCAAGACCTGAGTTGAAACCAGACGCCCAACCGAGCCACCCAGGCACCCCACTTCTCTTCTCTTTTTTATTTTAATGGTTAATTATATTCAGAATAGATTTTTATAAGTGCAAATCAAGGCATTCTAATGACTAACACATCTTTTATTTTAAAATTATTAAATCTCAATTAAAATCCTTCTGGTATTCCTTCAGCCATTTTCTATTTGTAATCAGTGAAGATAGAGACAACTTGTCACTATTTCTGATCAACTAAAATTTTCTATATTAAAATAACTTTTAATGCCTCGGGCATACAGTATATTTTTATCAACCTTAATGAAGTTCTAGAGACAGCTCCTCTACATTTTCTTATAGTTGTCTTTGTATAGCACCTAAGATAATAATTATTTAGAGTAAATGAGATATACATGTAAATAAGTACTAGGTAATTATAAACGGCTATCAAATGTTAGTTTTAAACTTTTTTATGGTATGCCATTTCTTACTTTATATTTATTTCTGATGGCATATTTCCCTTCCATTCTATGAACTGTTTCATTTATTTTTTAAAGAATTTTTTAACGTTTATTTATTTTTGAGAGAGAGAGACAGAGTATGAGCAGGGGAGTGGCAGAGAGAGAGGGAGGCACAGAATCCAAAGCAAGCTCCAGGCTCTGAGCTGTCAGAACAGAGCCCGATGCAAGACTTGAACTCACAAACCGTGAGATCATGACCTGAGCTGTAGTCAGAAGCTTAACCAACTGAGCCACCCAGGTGCCCCAGAACTGTTTCATTTCTGTGTTTTCCATGGTGCTTTGCATATGTCCTCTATAAATTACACTGTTTGTTGTTTTTTTTTTTAATGTATGTTGTAAAATGTTTTCAATCTTACACAGGTCATTTAAAATATGAAAACAAGGGCGCCTGGGTGGCGCAGTCGGTTAAGCGTCCGACTTCAGCCAGGTCACGATCTCGCGGTCCGTGAGTTCGAGCCCCGCGTCGGGCTCTGGGCTGATGGCTCAGAGCCTGGAGCCTGTTTCCGATTCTGTGTCTCCCTCTCTCTCTGCCCCTCCCCCATTCATGCTCTGTCTCTCTCTGTCCAAAAAATAAATAAACGTTGAAAAAAAAATTTTAAATATGAAAACAATTTTAAAGAACTTTGTGAAATGCAAACCAAAACCACAATGAAATACCACTTAATATCTACTAAGATGGCTAAAGTCCAAAAGGCAGATAATACAAATGTTGGCAAGGATGTGAAGAAACTGGAACTCTCATACATTGCTGGTGGGGATGTAAAATGGTACAACAGCTTTGGAAAACAATCTGGTACATTTTCTCAAAAGGTTAACTACAGAATTACAATATGACCCAGCAGATCCACTTTAGGTTTATATTCAAGAGGAATGAAAACATATGTGCAGCCAAAAACTTGTACATAATGTTCATAGCAGAATTATTAATAATAGTCAAAAGGTAGAAACAACCCAAATGTCCATCTACTTGTGAATAGATCTAAAAATGGACTATATGTATATAATGGAACATTATTTGGCAAAAAAAAAGGGTAAATCTTGAAAACATTATGCTAAGTGAAAGAAGCCAGTTACAAACTCACATATTGAATGATTCAATTTTTTTTTTTTAATTTTTTTTTCAACGTTTATTTTTATTTTTGGGACAGAGAGAGACAGAGCATGAACGGGGGAGGGGCAGAGAGAGAGGGAGACACAGAATCGGAAACAGGCTCCAGGCTCTGAGCCATCAGCCCAGAGCCTGACGCGGGGCTCGAACTCACGGACCGCGAGATTGTGACCTGGCTGAAGTCGGACGCTTAACCGACTGTGCCACCCAGGCGCCCCGAATGATTCAATTTTTATGGAAATGTCCAGACAGGCAAATCTTTAGAGGCAGAAGGTAATTTAGTGGTTACGTAGGGCTGGAGAGAATTGAGAAATGGTGAGTGATTGCCAGTAAGAATGGTATTTTTAGAGGGGATAATGAACTGTTTGAAAATTGATTGTGGTGATAGTTGCACATCTGTGTGAATACAGCAGAAACTGTTGAGTTGTACATTTTATTTAATTTATTTATTTTTAATGTTTATATATTTTTGACAGAGAGAGAGAGAGAGAGAGAGAGAGAGACAGCGCATGAGTGGGGGAGGGGCAGAGAGAGGGAGACACAGAATCTGAAGCAGGTTCCAGGCTCCAAGCTGTCAGCACAGAGCCTGACGTGGGGCTTGAACTCACGAACTGTGAGATCATAACCTAGGCCGAAGTCGGACGCTCAACCGACTGAGCCACCCAGGCATCCCGAATTGTACATTTTACATGGGTGAATTGTATGGCATGTATATTGCATCTCCATAAAGTTTTTTTTTTTTTTCAGACCTGTGAGTTACCATTTTACATAAGTTGGTAATATTATATATTGGTATAACTTTTTTGGAAAAAAAAGCAGCACAGACAAAGTATTTGTATCTTTTTACTTCTTATATTTCTACAATTTTTTAAAGTCTATTTATTTATTTTGAGACAGAGCAAGACAGAATGTGAGCAGGGGTGGGTCAGAGAGAGAGAGGGAGAGAGAGAATCCCAAGCAGGCTCTGTGCTGATAGCATGGGACAGATCAACGTAAGGCTCAATCTCATGAACTGTGAGATCATGACCCGAGCCAAAACCAAGAGTCAGATCCTTAACTAACTGAGCCACCCAGGCACCCTGTATTTCTACAAATTTAAAGAAATTATTTAATAAAAATAAAAAGCTACATGATTAAAGATGAACCACAGTAGTTTCTATTAGTTTCAACTTGAAAACAATTTAAATGTCTAAAAATGGATTTGATATTATGATTCATCTGCATGACAGAATATTATCAACCATCAAAAGTATAAAGCTGTAGTTAGTGAGATCATTTAGAAATATAAAAAGTTTGAAAAAAATCCTAGATAGGTATGAAGTATATAAAAAAGCAAATAACCTTAGTCATTTAAAATACATATCTCTGTGAAAAGAATTGGATTATGGAAGATTTTTATTGTCATCTTTTTGTTTTCTGCAGTAGTTTTCTTATATGATCCTTTTAATTAAAAAAAAAAAGAATTTGTTATTACTCCATTAAACCAGTAGTAAGCAGAGCAATCCAATAAAATGAAAAGTTTCCCTGGAGATGCCTAATGAAAGAGCACTGGCTACATGTGGGGAAGAATTTCAGGTACCAGTGTTAATTTAAATTCTATCACACACAAAAAAACCACTCTGATGATATCAGAGGCAACAAGGTGGTTACAAAAACTCCAGTTCATGGGGCAGCTCGGTGGCTCAGTAGTTGAGCGTCCAACTTAGCCTCAGGTCATGATCTCATGGTTCGTGAGTCTGAGCCCTGCATCTGGCATGCTGCCGTCAGCCTGTCAGCACAGAGCCGGCTTTGGATCCTCTGTCCCCCCCTCCCCCTGCTCTCTGCCCCCCCACCCCCCGCTCATGCCCACTCTCCCCAAAAATTAATTAATTTAAAAAAAATCAAACTCCAGTTCATTAAGTGACTGGCACATGTTCTACCTGTACATCTGGTATTTTTTCCCTAGTACTGATCAAGTACGTGGTAACAGTCATTGCTTCTCAATCAACACAAGTTTAAGATATTGTCCTTGTTCTCCTAGAGCTTTTACCTAAAAGTTAAGTAATAGCATAATAATTAATACTTAAGTACTAGTAGTATACAGACAGATGCCATGAATGTGGTTTGCTGGGAAGTGATGAGTGAAGATGGCAAAAAAGGAAGGGCATTCAAAGCAGAAGGATACAAATCCCGAGGGCTACAGCTACTGTGTTTATATTGTCAGAAAGGTTTAGCCTCTACATTACAGCTGCCCTACGCGCTGTAGGTGTCCAAGGAACAAGTTAAAGGCAGAGAGGCGCTAATGAAACCTTTGTTATTAGGCACTTTGACAATAGATAAAATGGCTTTATTTTTTCATGGTGCCGCAGAGTGTACAGGGGTGAAGAAACAAAATCTTTACAGGCAAAGTGTAATCAAAATGTTTAATACCCCCAAGGCATATATGTACATTATGTTTCAAATTTATTGGTGTAAGTTGGATGCCTCACTCCCAAAGCTCGACCTGTGTATCGTGTGATCATTTGTTCATGGATTACTTACTTTCTGACATATGCTTCTCCACAGGACAGCTGGCTCCTGGACATGGGGTTCAGTCAACGTCCACACAGGAGTTAAACAAAATGAGTACTCCTGTGCATTTGTAACTTAGGGCCACTACAAAGTTTGAATCATCTATTGCTTTGAACTATCCAAGCATCTTATCCTTTTCATTAGTAGTTAATAAAAATGAAGCAAAACTCTGAAGCCAGTGGAAGTTAAAAATGTTTTTTTAATGTTTATTTATTTTTGAGAGAGAGAGAGAGAGAGAGAGAGCAGAGGGGGGCAGAGGAGAGAGGGAGACACAGAATCTGAAGCAGGCTGCAGGCTCTGAGGTGTCAGCACAGAACCCAACGCAGGCTTAAACTCACAGTGAGATCATGACCTGAGCTGAAGTTAGATGCTTAACTGACTGAGACACCCAGGCGCCCCATGAAGCCAGTGTAATTTAAGATCCCTCCAATCTACCTTTTTAAAAGTGTACTGTTTTACACTAATTCAAAAAGATACATGCACCCCTATGTTCATTGCAGCATTATTTACAACAGCCAAAATATGGAACCAACCTAACTGTCCATTGAGATAAGTGGATAAAGAAGATGTGGTATGTATATATACACAATGGAATATTACTCAGCCATAAAAAAGAATGAAATCTTGCCATTTGCAATAACGTGGATGCACCAAGAGGATATTATTCTGAGGTAAGTTAGACAAAGAAAGGCAAATATCATATGATTTCACTTTCATATGTAATCTAAAAAACAAAACAAATGGGGGTGCCTGGATGGCTCAGTCGATTAAGAGTCTGACTTCAGCTCAGGTCATGATCTCACGGGTCATGGGTTCGAACCCCATCTTGGGCTCTGTGCTGACAGCTCAGATTCTGGAGCCTGCTTTGGATTCTGTGTCTCCCTCTCTCTCCCCTCCCCCCAAGTCACATTCTCACTTTCTCTCTCTCAAAAGTAAACATGCAAAAAAAATTTAAAAAAAGAAAAAAATGAACAAACCAACAAACAACAGCAAAAAACAAACAAAAAAACCCAAATAGAAACAGACTCATAAATATAGAGAACAAATATGACTCCCAGAAAACAGTGGAATGGGGAGATGGGTAAAACAGGTGAAAGGGATTAAGAAGTACACATTTGTAGAGGCTCCTGGGTGGCTCAGTTGGTTAAGCATCTGACTTTGGCTTAGGTCATGATCTTGCAGCTCGTGGGTTTGAGCCCTGCGTGGGGCTCTGTGCTGACAGCTCAGTGCCTGGAGCTTGCTTCGGATTCCGTGTCTGCCTTTCTCTCTGCCCCTCCCCTGCTCATGTTCTCTCTCTCTCCGTCTCAAAAATAAGTAAACATTAAAATTTTTTTCTTTTATACGTACACATTTCTAGTCATAAAATAAATAAATCACAGGGATGAAAAGTACAGCATAGGGAAGATAATCAATAATGTAATAACTCTGGTGACAGACGGTAACCACATTTATCATGGTGAGCACTTTGAAATGCTCATAATTGTCAAATCACTATGTTGTACATCTGAAACTAATATAATACTATATGTCAGCTATACTTCAATTTAAAGAAATGAATTAATAAACTATTCTCCGGTTAAAAAAAATATTGTTTTAGGGGTGCCTGGGTGGCTCAGTCAGTTAAGTGACTGACTTCAGCTCAGGTCATGATCTCACAGTTTATGACTTTGAGCCCCGCGTCAGGCTCTGTGCTGACAGCTTGGAGCCTGGAGCCTGTTTCAGATTCTGTGTCTCCCTCTCTCTGCCCCTCCCCACTCTCACTTTGTCTCACTCTGTCTCTCTCAAAAATAAATAAACAATTTTTTTTAAAAAAAATATTGTTTTATTCTTCATTAAGTTAGAATTTGCTTATATTGAAGATTTAGAAAATATCTACAAGTTAAAGAAAAAACAGTCAGCCATAGTCCCCATATTCAGGGATGACTATTATACTATTTCAGTGGATTTTGTTCTATACTTTCTTTCTTTACCCAACTTTTGTGGTCATGCTCCAGTCTATACCTGGGCTCCTGCAGAAAACGGAAAAATCACTCTGTGTCAATATGCTGAGGCACCTTCCTTTACATCCACCCCACACCCCAATTTCAATAGTACCACTGTCTCCATTCTGTTCCTACTCTCCCCACTCTTACAGGAGCCCCTTGGATGATACTACCAGCTACAAGCAAGCACAGATTTACTGCATCACTCTGACCACTGTGTATGGGATTTTTGGTGCTCCCCCTAAAGAGCCAGCCCCATGGCCAGGTCAGTTCCTCCAGCCCTGATTCCTTCTGGACTATCCCCCTATTATAGTTCAGGTCCCTGAGGTACCACCACATTTGAAAGCAGAACTTACTGTAATGATAAACTCCTGACTAAAAACTGCTTCTACTGTCCCTTTGATTACTCTCCTCATGCTTTTACCTGTAAGGGTGGTAAACCAGATAAACAGCCAACCGCCTACTCTTTAGTACAAGAATTTCCCCAGGTTCAGCTCCCCCAAGTCCAAGTCAAGATCCTCCCTTGTCAGCTCTCCATACATGGTCTCCTAAACTGGCTTCTTACTTCTTTCCTACCTTCCTGCTCTTTACATAGTTTTGTTCAGAAGGTCAACCCAGTTTCCCTCTGCGACTACTCTGACCTGGAGGTTCCATAGGACCCCACTGCTGCTGTCTGGCCTTTATCGGGGGCAAGTGAGGACAGGGGCTCTACACCCTCTGCTCAGTCCAGGCCTGTGGGGTATTACTCCTGTGAGCCCTGTTTGTCCAACGAGGAAAAATTAAGCAGCCCAGGACTCTCCAAAGAGCTTAACTTCAGTGATATAAGAAGCAATAATTGGCCTCTCACTTCCTGAACCTAAATATAAATACACAGAAATGAAAATCTGAATGTTTGCAAAGAAATTTTCACGACAGAGTTGGAGATGTAGTGTGCAGTCATTGGATTCCCAGAAGCCCGCCTCTGTCACATCTGTTCCTTTTCTGGAACAAGTCACTGTGGGCTCAACCATTTGAGTCATCCAGCTGCTTTGTTTGTGCACACCCCAAGAACACTACGCAAACGTGAGTCTCTCCTTGCCTCATGAGCAAAGCACTTAAGATTTCCTTCTCCTGCCACATGATCAACAACGCTCCTTTCTTGGACACAGCCACTAAATAAAAAGGAATGGTCGCTACCATCTCTTCTTTGAACCATAAAGCCTGTATTTCTCATCACTTGAACGAATGAAGGCACCCCCCCTAAATGCCCATAAAGTACTACAATTAAAAGAAAGAAAACAATCCTACTTTCGCTGATAAATGTTAAGATCTTTGACTTCCGGAAATTATCTCATTTTTCTCCCTGACTTCACCTATCCATGTTTGATTGAAAAGATGCAAACATCTCTATAGTTAATGGTCAACCAGCCACTGAAAAATTCAGGGCTCAGGTCACTGAACATAGCTGGGAAGGTATGTGACCTGTGCCCATCTTTAATTCAATGCATGATCAGTGTATTGATTTAACAAGTAATATTTACAAGGTCATCAAAACTTCATTCATTCAGTCAAAACACTGATTAAGCACCTAGTGTGCAAGGCACTGAGTCACGTAATACAAAGAATAACCAAGACAAGTCCTTGCCTTTAAGGAGCCCAGCATCCCATAGGGAAAATGAAGAAGTAAATACATTTCCTGGAATGTAAATGTGTGAAGGAGAGTAGTAAGGGAATAAAGGGAAGAGCCACCTAGGGCAGTCCCAAGGGGACTGGTTGGGGCTGGGGGTCAGGGATGGGATACTTCTCAAGATACATAATATTGATATTAGAAGAATGATTTAGCTCAGCAAATCAGGAAGGACATGTACACATAAAAGAATGTGTGCCCAACAGATGGCACATGTTTCAATATGAATGGAACGTGGGCTGCTTATGGAAAAGACAGGCAAGGACCAGGTGGTTAAGGACATGTGTGCAGCCTTGTTAAGGAGACTGGATTTCATCCCCAAGTCACAGAAAAACAATTTTTTTTTTTTTAGAAATGTTTTGATGTGGGAGAGACTTGATGTCTTGACAGCCCCCCTCAGCACCTCGCCCCTGCCTTTTAAATGCAAATGATTCTCCCACAAGCTACAATGCAATGAGCACCTGAAATCCACCTGGGGACATCACCGCATCAGGTCCGCATCTGCAACTGCTTACCAGTTTTCTCCTCACCTGTTGCTCTTCCTACTTTTGACTCTCAAATCCCTAAATTATTCTCAGCTTCCGTATTGCTGCTTCTGGCCATGTTTTTCTTTACCACTTATGAGTTCCCTTTCTGCATTGTTGCTTGGTTCTTTACCCTTTATGATCTGGTGATTTTATAGACCTTAACTTCAGGTTCCAATATGGCCCTCTACCAGCAGACTCATTTGCATTGCTATTCATTGCAACTAGTCTCTCACACACCTGCTTGCAATAACAGTAACACTAAGTTTCTCAGGTGGCTCTGGGCTGTGTTCATTTTCTTGGGGTGAATGGGGATAGTAGTCTCTCACCTTAAAGGCATATACAGGAAGACTAGAGATCTAATCATTAAAAAAGGAAAAAGGGGGGATTCCATATTTTAGCAATGTCCCTGGTGTTTGGTTAGACCTGTGATATTCCTTAGCCCTAGTCACTTGAATCCCCATTTTACAGAGGAAAAAATGGAGACCTAGATTAACTTTTTCACTGGAGTTCATCTATAGACTAGGAAGCCTAATTTTCTCTTTCCATCTGGTTGGAAAAACCCTGTAGCTATTTCAAAGTATCCTTGGCTCACATTAATTCTTGTTTCACCCAAGGACAAAACATAGAAAAATCTAGATGTGCATTCAACCTCCCACAATTAAATTACTTCTGCTCACTATTTGGCACTCCGTTCCAACTTCTCCCAGCAAAACTGCCTGTGATAAAGCACTTGTAGAAGGAAAATTCATACTGAGGCCCAAACATGGTTAAAAGCTACAAAGATAAATAATACCAGATATGAATTTTTTTCTCACAAAAGATATACAACGGTGGCAAACATATAGGCCTTGGAGATTCAAAAAGGTTACTTGACATCCATTTGAGCAGGTTCTTTGTCTATAAAACAGAGATAATAGAGACTCCCCAAGAGTTTTGTGAGGATTAAACGGTATGAAATATTTAAGGTACTTTATGTAGCACTGAATAAATGGTTGTTAATACTTTTATTACCACCGATGCTACTGCTATGACTTTTACTATCACAATCAATGAAATATGGCACTAAAGTCAATGACCTACCTTTAAGCTGAGCAAACGGATGATACTGCAAACACGTAGGAATATTCTACTTGAAATTAGACTTAGCCTCAGATCCAGGCATCTGAGTGACATATATTGAGAGAGAGGTATAAGTATAGTGCAAGGAGAAAATAAGAGATCTAATTTGGGGAATATTCCAGTAGTCAAAGGGGGACAGGTCTTTACTAGTAGAGTTTCTGGATGATTAATACAGGAAAAACTGTTTTAACTATTGAATGTTGGCAAAGGCCTTACTCTCCTCCACCAGGTCTAAGCACTGCCCAACCCCCACTCCAAAAGACAGAGAATGAAAACAAATCCAGGTGCCATGGCTGGAAGCTATACGCCCTCAGATTCTGGCAATAACAACAAAAGCATTTGTAATTTCCTGCTGTAAAGAAGACAATGCGGAAATCCTGCATCTATGTAAGAGTAATTTTTAAAATCTGGAAGTTTTAGAAACCGTAGTTGCACTTTGATAACTGGCATTTTGAGAAATACAGGGGCCATGAGTTTTACAAGGTGCATTCATTTCTTGGAGTATTCTTATTTAACTGGGGTACGCTACTGAATAGCTTCTCCTCCACATCCCCCAAATTATTTAACCTTGACAATTGCTGTTAGAAAATCTCAACTAGGGACTGAACTCAATATTTGTTCCTTGCACCTCAATAATTTGTCGAATCCACTTCAGAGACAAAAATTAATAGACACACAAAAAATGAATAGGTCTAGAGAACAAGAAATTAAAGTTAATAACTGTTCTGTGATTCCAATAAGTAAACAACATTAATTTCTGATATGTGCTTCACCTCTATCTACCAGAGATAGTTACCATACTGCAAACAGCATTTTTGTACCATTTTGATGAGACGGAAAGGGCACACTTTACCTCCCAAAGGAAGAACCACTATAGCAAAACAATGGTTATAAAACATACTCAGGGCCATGTAACAAATTAAGTGTTTGAGCTAGAAATAAAATTCAGATTTACCCTGTATTCAAATGCCTCTTCTTTATCTAGTCTAGATTATTGGTGATGGCATGGATAGTAGGGAAGGGAAATAATACTCTCCTCTATGTTCCTAGAAAGAAAATCTTCTTTTCCTCAAATCAAAATAATGATACAACGTGTTGTGAATTCGGACAAACGTTTTCTAAACTGATTCTGATTTTGTCATAAAATGAAATCATATGAATCCCGAGCAAATGTATGTGTGCATGTGTCTCTTTAAGAAATGTTTTTAGATCTCAAAACATAGCTTGCAAACTTAAAATTATTTGACTCATTGCCTAATATCTTTCATGGGAAACTTGAGCTTCTTCTGTTTTAATTACTAGTTCCCACTAAGCAATTATAAGTTAAGGAATTCTCTCATTTGTTTTATTAATAACTTTCATCACAGTTTAATATCCACTCTGTTTGGAATCATTGATGACCCCCGCTTTCCAAACAAAGAGATTCTCAAGGGCATGCTAAGAAGTCCATCTAAAAGATTAGAACAAGCCAGGAAGATAGAGATTATAGCTTCAAATGAGCATCAGCAAATAGAAAGAAATGGGAGAGTAAAAAATGTCAATGTCCCCTTAAGGTTGAAATTGATTTATTCTACATAACTTATTTTTCCTAGGTAATTTATCTAATTTGAATATAAAGTTAGAAAGTGTCTACCTCCCTACCACAAAGACTTGTTTAATGGGAATGAGAGACAGTTCTTGTAGGAAAGAAGAAATCAGACAATTGCTCTTTCTTGCATCCTAGTAATGTCCATATTAGGTATTAAATGCAAAGAGTATTTTTTAATATCCATACTAAAAATTAAATACAAAGTGTTTTCACCTACTCTGGCTAAATAATGAAGATTAAATATTTCTTGATATTGATATAGCGTTTGGTTACATCAATCTATCTTCGAAGAGCTGTATCCAATCTTTGTATTTTGAAAATACAATTAGTCACACTCATACTCCAGAGCCCTTATGATGAAAATAATCTCTCTAATGAAGATTATCCTTAAGCCTTCCTTTACAAAAAAAAAAAAAAAGGATAAACACACTAATACTTAGGTTTTTTCCAACATAATTGAGTGAACATATTAATATTCAGATGGTATGATTTTTAAAATTTGAGATCAGTAGTCCTGCAGGATACAATTGGAGGACATCCGGACAAACTTGTCTTATGCCAAAAAATGACCTTTCACCAAGAATTCTTTCATAGTTGAGCCCTTTAAAACCAGCAAATTTAAGGCATTCATTGCATAAAGAGGAATTTCAATTCTGATCATCTGCATAGATGTATACTACTTTTCCTGCTTTGAACAGAAACCTTTCTTCTTTCCCCACCTGCAACCAAGAGCATGGGCTTTGGCTTTCGAGCTTACCTTCTTCTGGCGCTATGGACCTCCTGTGTCGGCACTTCCAAATCTTGGGAACTGGAATTGACTGTCCATGTCTTGGGCTATAGTAGTAGCATGCACCCATGGTGCCAAAGGGCGGGGAGCCTGCGGCAAACATGATGGAAGGATCTCAGGGCAGCTTGAGAAGAAGGAATGTGTGAAGGATGTACTTTCCTGGCTCCATCATAGGAGCCAACTGGTACAGTGCCACCTGGGAAGAGACTCCACCACGCATTAATGAGTCAACCTTCCTTACGCACAGTGGGCCAGACTGGTTTCACCACCTTATCATCATATTAATGATAAAACTTTATTTAAAAAAAAAATAACAACGATGTTCTTTGAGAGCTTCTTTTCATTGTCTTCTTTCAGGGAATAGGAAAAGCAATCCCTTTGCTTTTCAAAAGACGTTTCCAATGAAATACAGAAACTTAAAAATTTTTTAGCTTTCACTTTTAGAATCAGCTCTCAAAAACCAAATCCCGCCCTCCCATTTCTAAAAACTAATGATTTCTATTATAGCTGTCTTCAAAATGTGTTAGGGATTTTATTTCCAGATTTTGAAAGCCAGTTTCTTTCCCTGCCCCTAAAAAAATGACCTCCATCACTACACTGAGCCTGGGACGTAAACTTGGAGTATGAAAAAACCCACTGTATAATTATCTTAATGAGACTTTGTGTTTATATTACATCTTTCATCTAAAGAGCTCAAAGCATTTTGCTAACATGATCTTATTAAGGTTCACAACACCCCACTCAAGAATGCGACGGTAAAGGGTTATTACTATCCACTTTAATAGGTGGGGAAACAGAGATTAGCGATTAAATGACTCAGTTTGAGGTCACAGTGCTGGCTGAAGGCACAGTTTGATTCAGGACTCTGACCTCTCTTTCCAAGGACATATCCAACTGACCAACAGAGAGCTTCATGCTAAAATGAGAATTTGTTTTCACCTCTCAGGAAAAGAAAAAAAATCTGTTCTTTTGTTCTAAGACTTCAAAAAACATAAAAATAAATCAAATAAAAATTATTTAATGTTCTCAAATTATGGCACATGAGCTAAAGATCACAGATGTGCTAACTGCAGTTACTTTCTTCCCCTCCTTACCCTTTCCAAAGGCGACCACTATCTCCCATCAATGGATCAGACCACACACAGTGCTCACACTGTCCACGTAGAATGGCTAGCCAGTGTACTGTTTTTTATGCACCAGGAGGAAAGAGGTTATCAATGCTGGCAATCCTATGCAAGTTCATTGTGAGACAGTCAAACAGTATAGAATTGTACAGTGCCAAAGTGAAAAAAATCTCATGTCACCACTTCCTGACGTTACCATTGTTACGTGTAGGGATGTATGAATACACATGTATAGTGATACCAGACCATATTTTGCTGCTTATTCTGTTTGCCTTTTCCTCTTCCAATATTTTTTGGTCAATGCCCTTTGTCAGTTCATATATATATCAACACCATTCTTTTAACTGATTATATATCCATTTCTATGGAAAGATGTGTAAGAATATACAGAAATTTATTCTTTTTAAAGTTTATTTATTTTTGAGAGAGAGAAGGAGCACGAGCAGGAGAGGGACAGAGAGAGATAGAGGGAGACACAGAATCCGAAGCAGGCTCCAGGCTCTGAGCTGTCAGCACAGACCCCACACGAGGCTTGAACCCATGAATCACGAGATCACGCATAACCTGAGCTGGAATCGGACACTTAACCAACTGAGCCATCCAGGCACCCCAATACAGAAATTTATTTTACCCAATCTCCTTTCACTGGACATTTGGGTATTTCTTTTCTTTTTCTTCTATGCACTGCAATAAATATCCTTATATATTTAGCTCTATATGGTTTTTAAATATTCCTTTTGGACCTACTTCCCATTTTTTACATGATCTAGGACTCCTTACTTATGGAAATAAACCTGTTAATCTATGCACTGAGCTGCTGATTGTATCGTGAGCCTGCGGCTTTGGATGGAAATCAGTTCCCCTTTTTCTTCCTATCACTGCTTGGCAGAAGCTTTGGTTTTACTTGTAGGACACTAGCCTGCCTTTATCCATATGACCCACAAATGTGAACTGGAAACCATTCCGCATGGGACCTATAGAAAGACGGCTAGGTGATATAAGAAATCAATGCATATAATCACCCATTGATTACAACAGCCCACTCTCTCCAAGGCCTTAGCTCAAGAGAAAAATTAAATCTTGGCCTTTCACCAATAGACGGAGTGGTGGGCCCATGTTTTAGAACAAAAAGTGTTTTACAAATAGGACTTCAACCATATGCCTATGTCTGAGTTTGAGTATCAGAATGAATGACTACTTGGCACCCCTGCTCCCTCAGACTGCCTGGGAGATTCAGTGTCATATTCAATTCAATGGCATTATCATTTACAGTTTTTTGGACCATGTATAAATTAAGAGCCCAAAAGGAGTGCTTTCTTCTCTCATTTCTAGTGGGATTTGCCCTGGTATCATGCTTATGTGGACATCCTGTGTCGATTATCTTACTTCTGAATTAAGTACATGGTTGACAAGCATTGCTTTTCTACTTTAAAAACAAAGATTAGGGGTGCCTGGGTGGCTCAGTCAGTTAAGTGTCCGACTTCAGCTCAGGTCATGATCTCACAGTTCCTAAGTTCGAGCCCTGCGCTGGGCTGTGTGCTGACAGCTCGGAGTCTGGACCCTGCTTTGGACTCTGTGTGTGTGTGTCTCTCTCTCTACCCCTCCCCCACTCACACCCTCTTTCTCAAAAATAAATAAACATTAAAAAAAATAAAAGAAAAAGAAAGCCATAGACTTACAGTCAAAACAAGCAAACGATAGACCTTGACTTACTCATTGTTTTTTCTATTAATTTATTCCTTTCTTCACTTACCAAATATGTACTGAAGCAAACAATGTGAACAAGATACAGTCCCTGCTTTCAAGGGGCTGATAGTATCGTCAGGGACTCCAACAAAGAAAATAACAAATGAAAAATAATATTCTGGAAATGCAGGAAAGGGTTCCTGGAGACTTTTACAGCTAATTAAACAGAGAAACAAACAGAAAAACAAAAAACAAATATCTTGCCAGCAGAATGGAGTAGAATGCTTTTGGTCATGTGACACCTAAAAGATTTTGAAAATCTTCTCTAGAAAAGCAAATAAGCTGAGAAGCCTCATTCTTAAGCATTCGTACCATATTCTTAAGCATTCGTACCATATTCTAATTCTATTTGTGTCTTTCCTTTCTTAAAATGTCTTCTCTAGGTTCAGATAATCAAGTAGCTGTGCTCTTCCAGAAGAAACATTATTTTTAAATCCAGTCACATAGTAACAATTTTCTTCTTAAAAGGACCTGTCAGAGGCACCTGGGTGGCTCAGTTGGTTAAGCATCTGACTTTTGATTTCGGCTCAGGTCCTGATCATGCAGTTCATAGGATCCAGCACCAACCCCCCCCTCCCCGCCCCCCGCAACCGGTGGATTCTGTGCTGACAGCCAGAGTTGGCTTGGGATTTTCTCTCTCCCTCTCTCTCTCCCCCTCCCATGCTCATGCTGTCTCTCTCTCTCTCAAAAACAAATAAACAAACATTAAATAAATAAATAAGATAATACATGTCACAGTGGGAATATAAGGTAGTTCAGAATAGACTTTATGTTCATTGTAGGCTACGTACATTAGGTTCATTTTTAAAATGCTATCCCACAGCAAGTTTCATGTGTGCCTTCTAGGCATCCTGAATGTATAAAACACAACAGGATAAATAGCCAAGATATATCCTGACATCACCTTCTAAACAGTTCCACTCAATAAAGCAGCAGCATGAGAATCCAATAGTCACTGATGGCACATACAATGTGAGAAAGAGAAATCGTAAAGTCCGTGTCAAATCCTTAAATGCTGAATTGACCTGTGCTGGCCTGTCCCACTCTAAGTGTGCCCCTCTAAAGAGCTGTGAATTAGGGTCTTTGTTCTGACTGCTGCCATCATCTTGCTACATAATCTGAAGGGAGAAGGAGCTTCTTGAATCTTATCTCCTATATGTGGGGATGGTAGAAGGTTGGCATAGTACAGGCTATCCAATCTTAATAAAGGAAATTTCTGTTTAGCCTTCACTAGGTGCCAGACATTGAGCTAAACACTTTATAGGTGTTGCTCAAAACACCCTGTTAAATAGTTACTATTAATGTCACTTAAAAGTGAAAAGATTGGCCAAGAGAGATTAAATAATCTTTCTATGCTCACACACCTAAATGGGTTTGAGCATATCCAGAGCCTTGCAGCTGAGCCTTAAATTTTGGAATCATCAAGACCCCTCTCTTTCTCTCAATGCCAGTTGGTTAAGCCTTGTGGATCTATTTGTACAACGTTTTTCATATCTTCCCTTTTCTTTCCAGCTCCACTTTGAGTTCTCATCAGTTTCAATCATCCCCAATTGACCTTCCTTCTTTTAATCTCTTGCCACCCTTCATTCTACTCCCTGGTTAATCTTCCTGCATCATAGCTGGGATCATATCACCCTTCTGCTCAAAGGACTTCCATGGTTCTTCATGGTCTACTAAATTAGGTAAACACTCCTTCACCTGGCATTCAAGGCCCCCTTACACTATACAGGATCTGGATTTGATTGAATCAATATTTGTTGAATGAATACATGACACAAAACTAATGCTCACTGTATGTGGCAAGAGTCCCCCAAAGTAGTGTCATAGCATATTAAGTATGAACATGTCTTCAAGAGATAAATAATAAGGTCTAGAATCTGTCTATCCCAGAAGTAGAAAAATTAAATCTAATACACCTGGGCTGGAGATATGGTGAGGGTTGCTGATCAAACAAAGGTAGCTATTTGATGGGATATGTGCTTAACACAGACCTAGATATCCAAGAAAGATATGACCTTTCCATGACTCTGCCCCAGTATCAACATATTTATTCCTCTATTTGGCCTTTTGGCCCCACTGAGGAGATGTAGTTAGAACTCCTCATGTTGCAAGTGACAGAAATCCAACTAAACTGACTTCAAATTTATTAGCTCCCATAACCAAAAAGTCCAAGGTACGGGCATGGTGGAGTCTAGGCACTCAGATCATATAAGGAATCTCTACACCTTTTGATTCTAGTTTCCCAATGTGGAGTCAAGATGGTCCAGCATAGCTTCAGAATTATGCCCTTCTAGCTTCATTTTCATCGTTACTAAGAAAGCGTCCCAGCTTTTTCTAGAGAAAAAGACCTAGAATCACTCTCCATAGCATATCTTGGAAATGTGATGATCCCTGAACTGATCACAGCAGCCAGGTGATGTGACTTCCCATTGCCCAGTCCTGGATCTCATGATCCCCTCTAAATCCAGGAGATCAGCCTTATTCTTATCACATCAAGTGAGGAAGTGAGCGGTGGTTACTCAAAGGAAAAATGGGGTACCATTACAAGATAAAGGGACAATTAATTCCATGTGGTTTGAAAAAACATTGAGGGCCCGCTGTAGAACAGTTCTGACACATAGAAATAAGATGGAGGTAGCCAGCTTGCTATGCTGTTATAGCTTCTCTGTGCCACTCACAGCTTTTGTCCAGTACAGAATACCTTTGGACATCCCTTTGTTTTGTTTTGTTTTTTTTCAATAATGTTTATTTATTTGGGGGAGGGGAAGGGGCAGAGAGAAGGGGACAGAGGATCTGAAGCAGACTCTGTGCTGTCAGCATGGGACTTGAACTCACAAACCATGAGATCATGACCTGGGCTGAAGTTGGATGCCTAACTGACTGAGCCACCCAAGTGTCCCCTTGTACATCCCTTTGGTCATTTCACCCACCTTTGTCATTTCATCAGTAATGCTTTCCATGCTTTCCATGGCCCTATCACATGGCAGGTGAAGTCAGTTGCAATGGCCTTATTGATTCACCACCTGGGACTGAGTATTGGGATTTCGTTAAAGCTCTCAAATGATCCTAATATGTAGCCTGGGCTGAGAAAAGCACTCGGTCTTCACCGTCAGCACATACAAGTATTGCCTAAATCTTACAGTGTCTGTTTTGTCTACCCTAATAATTGGTGTTCTGGAGGACAAATCTGAGACAGTTGCTTTCATTTGCAGAAACTAATCCACAAAGTTTGGAACGAAGGCAGTAATATCCATAAAGCAAACACTACACTCAAAGCACTTTTTGCCCTTTCATTATGTTCTTTACACAAGATCATTTCAATACTAGATTGGGGGGAAAAGGCAAAAGCGGGCTTAATTTTTATTGCTTAGCTTCTTTTTTTTTTTTTAATTTGGAAGGAGAAACAAATCAGGGAGCCCTGCGTGCCATAAGGGCAAATGTTAAAGCTCCTACGTCCTACTCTCATCTTCTGAGGCTTTGACTTTTTTGAAACCAGAAGCAATTCAAGGAGGTTATATGCCTGGAATATACCAAACGTCTTCTCAAGCCCAATTTTACTCTATCATGGAATTCTGACATAACTTAAAAGGACTGAGTTTCTCTGTATCACCACTCTCTCTAATGTAGCATGAGGCTATACAATAAGATTTATCAGGGAAGCCACATGATATAGTGGAATGCAGATTTTGAATCCCCGACCCAACACTTATTAGCTATGGGTACTCAGCTTAAGAAAGTTAGCCTCTCTAAGCTTAATTTTTGTCTTCCATAAAACGGAGGCAATAAATAACCTTTCCCAAAGACTCTTGAAGGGTTTAGACATAATACATAGAAAGCATGTGACACATAGTATCCTGTCAATAATTGTTAACTATTGTCATTTGGGAAAGTAATTTTGTTTTAAAATTCAGTCCTGAAGAATGAGTTCTAAATGGAGAAAGACTTTTCCTGGATTGTAAGTACCAAGACACTAGGATAACACATGTAAACAATTATTTATTTATTTATTTATTTATTTATTTATTTAAAAAAAAATTTTTTTTAACGTTTATTTATTTTTGAGACAGAGAGAGACAAAGCATGAACAGGGGAGGGTCAGGGAGAGGGAGACACAGATTCTGAAACAGGCTCCAGGCTCTGAGCTGTCAGCACAGAGCCTGACGCGGGGCTCGAACCCACGGACCGCGAGATCATGACCTGAGCCGAAGTCGGCCGCTTAACCGACTGAGCCACCCAGGCGCCCCTGTAAACAATTATTTAAAGAAAATACTGAGGTTTACAAATTAGTAGCATTTGGTGTTCAAATACTTCTTGAATTTGGATATCTAAATTATAGCTACAAAATAAGAATAGGGTTCATTAAGTGTTCAACTTTGCAGAGTGAAATTTTCATAAAAGTTCCCACAGTTTTAGTGACTGAGATTTTCTTCGTGTGAGTTTATCAAGGAAGCTTCTCGTTAATAGTAAGTGTCTAAATGTTTAACTTCCCAAGTGTGATTGGTTATTTATAGCCCATTGAAAATGCCAAATTTCTTTGTCAAACCTATCTCTTTTTAATAATTTATGGCTAAGGGCTCTCCTTTGAAATATGTCACGAAGCTTGGGACAGTGGCTTCTAAAAATCTATACACAAGATGATAATAATAATACCGATCTCACAGTGCAATTCTCAACACCATATGAGATAACACAGATGAAAGGACCTTGCAAAGGATGAAGCACCGTGTAAACGTTATGCTTTGGCAGAGGCAGCTGCCGCAGCTGCTGACTAAAAGAAGTTTATCCCCGGTCACGAGACACTTCCATCCTCATTACAGACACAGTGTGTGATTAAGCTCCGTGGGAAGAGATGCAGAGTTCTCCCAGACGCAGAGGAGGAAGACACGGACGGAGCGACCAAAGGAAGTGACACTGAAAAGGGGGCAGGATGAGGGAGGGGTTCAGCCTCCTGGATGGGCAAGGGTGGGACGCAGAGGAAGCAGAAGGATGCCACGGGCAGGGCAGGCCGTCTGAAAGAGCAGCACAGAGGACTCAAGAATAACGAAGGGCCTTCAGGCACGGCGTTCGCGCAGGGAAGCAGAGCGTGAGATGAAGCTGGAAAGGAAGCTGGGTACAGATCGTGGAGAGTGGATGCCTACAATATCCAACAGTTTTTCAAGGCAGGCCCACTCTACATCTCTTATCGGCTGAGTATTTACATGATTTGTGGCCAATGTTATCATATATCAACCTCCCAAACCCATTGAGAAAGTCCTCCGGATTTAGCTGGGGCTTCTTACACTTGTGCTCATCCCGCCGTAGGCCAGACAGAGAAAGGAAAGAGGCAGGAAACAGGCTGAGAAGAGAGGGCAGCAAGCCCTGGCGGCACGCCCAGAATGGAGGCGGCGTAGCAGACAGGAAGAGAGGGCAACACAGCAGCAATGTAGGCTGCAGGCAGGCTGGAGCAGAAACCAGAGAAAGGGAGGAAGACAGATTGCTATAACTGCCAATTTGCAGGGCCGTGAAACCTGAACTCTTCTGGATGTGCCTTCCTGGTGACTCCTCTGGCTCCGAAACTTTGGGAAGGAAAACTGATACCCATAAATAACTGTGGCTGTGTAACTGCGGAGTGGGATAAACGCTTCATTTTGATTAAAGGCAAAGTGGTTTTTCTGACAAAGAAGCACCTTGGCTGGCTGGCTCTGCAGAGAGAGTGCATACATGGTTACATGCATGGGTCTGAGGGAGCTGCAAGATGCATGCTGCAAAAAGACACATAGAGCATTAGGAGCTGGGGCAGGAGAGACAAAGGGGACCAAGTCCTGTCCACAAGGAGCAATGAGGAGATTTCACAGCTCACCTTCCCTCAAACAGAAAGGAGGTCAGGCTGGACCTGTTTTCTTTCATGATTATGATCTCAAAATGAATCAAACGTTTGCCTGGGTCATCCGGACCCAATCACAGATATCCAATAATTTTCAGTGATGCCATGATTAATGCTCCTCTGGGTTCAAAGTGGACCCTAAGACCCTCCAACCAACTCAGTTCTGTCTTCACATGGACCATCTACTTAACCATAGTCTTGAGGGATGGACTCAAAGAACTAATAAGTTAATAAATAAATCCAGATCTAACTGCAAACAAAACAACAAAAACAGATCGCTATTGCTTACTAAATGAAATCCAAGGATAACTGTCTTTATGAAACTGAATAAAGATTTTTTTTTACATTTATTTATTTTTGAGAGACAGAGTATGAGTGGGGGAGGGGCAGTGAGAGAAGGAGACACAGAATCCGAAGCAGGCTCCAGGCTCTGAGCTGTCAGCACAGAGCCTGACATGGGGCTCAAACCCATGAACCATGAGATCGTGACTGAAGCCAAGGTCGGACAATTAACCGACTGAGCCACCCAGGCACCCCCTGAATAAAGATTTTTTAAACACTAGTGAGCCTTTTAAAATAGAAGCCAGGGGGTGCACCTGGGTGGCTCCGTCGGTTAAGCATCTGACTTTAGCTCAGGTCATGATCTCACGGTTCAAGAGTTCGGGCCCTGCATAGGGCTCTGTGCTGACAGCTCAGAGCCTGGAGCCTGCTTTGGATTCTGTGTCTCCCTCTCTCTGCACCTCCCCTGCTTATGCGCTCTCTCTCTCTCAAAAATAAATACACATTTAAAAAATGTTTTTTAAATAGAAGCCAAATGTGCAAGTGTCCTAAAGCAACTCAACCAGCATAAAAGTTGAAATGAAAGTATTTTCAGCCCAGCTCCATTCCAGCCAAAGTTTCCTTCTCATTTACTCCATCAAAATCCCAACCCCCCCTTCCTGGCCAGGGCAGTGAAACTTCCTCCTCAGGTCGAGGCTATCCCTCCCAAGCCCAGGAGATGACTTCAGAAAGGTGTTGTTGTAGGGATGCTTCTGCCGACACCGATACCGCACCCACTAGCAGTGTCTGTGGAGAAGTAGGTGCAACAGATCCAAGACCTTAACCCTAGGTCTCCCTGGAAGGGTAACAAGGATCAGACAGTGCTGTGTCACAAGGGGATCTCACTCCTCCGCTCATTCTAGAGGAGGATCCAGAGACCGAAGGGGGAAAGGCAGCGGTAGGAGAGGTGACAGAGAAGCAGGTCATGGCAGGATGCCCAGACATGGAGGCAGGTCTGGAGACGGGAAGAAAGGACAATAAGTGAGATGTAGGCTACAGGCTTGTTGGAACAGAAACCAGGAATAAGGCAGGGAGGAGAAAGAAGGGGAGAGCGTAGTGATGAGGACAGGGGAGACGCCTCACTGAAGCACGATGGAGAAACAGAGAAAGCAAACAACTCGACCTGGAAAAAGACACTGAAAAGCAGATTTGTAAACGACCAAAGAGCATAATTTCTAACATCCTCAGAGGGAGGCAACAAGAAGCTGATCAGCTAAAAATCTGGCCATGACACTTAACTTCAACAAGACCAGCAATATGGGCTCCACTTCTGGAAGAATCCTAAAGATTCACCGGCTTCTATCCGTGCTGCCACAGCCTGCCATTTGGTCATCAGTAAAAATACTCTCCATGTCCGAACAGGGGAATTTTTATTCCTATGACGTTTCAAGGTCCATGTATAAAACACCTACCTCACAGAAGTTATCATGATCATTACACAGAGACATCATATTGTATGTAAAGACACAGTTTAAAGCTCAAGAAACACAACTCATAATGAAAAGAGCAGCGAGGCAACCCCACAATTGCAATTGGCTGCCAGAATTTTGGAGTAAGACATGAAATCACTCAGTGAAATCTGGAACTTGTAGGTTATAGATAAATAAATGGCTTAAATCTTAAAGTAATCTGTCATGTTTTTTTCCAAACAAACAAACAAAAAAAAGATTAGTAAACTGCTAATTTTTTTTTAAATGTTTATTTATTTTTGAGAGACAGAGACAGAGACAGAGCGCAAGCAGGGGAGGGGCACAGAGAGAGACACAAACACAGAACTCAAAGCAGGTTCCAGGCTCTGAGCTGTCAGTGCAGAGCATGATGTGGGGCCTGAACTCACAGACCGAGAGATCATGACTTGAGTCGAAGTCAGAAGCTTAACCGACTGAGCCATGCAGGTGCCCCTAACTTTATTTAAATCCAAGTTAGTTAACATATAGTGTAATAATGATTTCAAGAGTAGAATTTAGTGATTCATCACTTACATATAACACCCAGGGCTCATCCCAACATATGCCCTCTTTAATGCCCATCCTCCATTAAGCCCATAGCCTCACCCAACACCCCCTCCAGCAACCCTCAGTTTGTTCTCTGTATTTAAGAGTCTCTTATTGGGGCGCCTGGGTGGCGCAGTCGGTTAAGTGTCCGACTTCAGCCAGGTCACGATCTCGCGGTCCGTGAGTTCGAGCCCCGCGTCAGGCTCTGGGCTGATGGCTCAGAGCCTGGAGCCTGTTTCCGATTCTGTGTCTCCCTCTCTCTCTGCCCCTCCCCCGTTCATGCTCTGTCTCTCTCTGTCCCAAAAATAAATAAACGTTGAAAAAAAAAATTTAAAAAAAAGAGTCTCTTATGGTTTGCCTCCCTTTCTGTTTTTATCTTATTTTTCCTTCCCTTCCCCTATGTAAACTGCTAATCTTTCTTTTTTTTAATTTTTTTAAATGTTTTTATTTATTTTTGAGACAGAGAGAGGCAGAGCATGAGCAGGGGAGGGGCAGAGACAGAGGGAGACACAGAATCCGAAGCAGGCTCCAGGCTCTGAGCTGTCAGCACAGAGCCCGACGTGGGGCTCAAACTCACGGACCGTGAGATCATGACCTGAGCCGAAGCCAGACGCATAACCAACTGAGCCACCCAGGAGCCCCTGTAAACTGCTAATCTTAACTGAGCTGAAAGAAATGTGGAGCTGGAGTAGCAGTGTGTATAAATGACCATGGTGAGACTTTAGGGCTTTGTTAATACCTATGCTCTCCCTGTCACTAAAGTGAAATATTTCTTATTTCTAACATACTTTTCAACTGACAGGTTAAAGTGGCATTTTCTGATATCTACTTCATGGCATGCATTATGCTAGACGCCCCCATATGCATAACCTCATCCAGTGTCACAACTGGCTACTGCGGTAGGTGTTATCCCAATTCTACAGACAAGGAGACTGACGCCAGAGGCGGTCACCCAGTTGGGAACCAGCAGAGCCAGGGTACGGTCCCAAGCGCTCTGACTCCCAGCCTGTCACATTCTGTAAGATACCAGACTGCTTCTGTTGTTCAGACCTCTGGCCAGAAAGGAGGGGACTCTCACCCAGAAGGTAGGAGGGTGGAATGTAAATAGTATCTTCTTATTCATCTACGAGCATGTCAGATACTTCACAATAAAAATATGTATAGAGTAACATAATGGACTGCATTATGTTCCTCCCAAATTCCTATGTTGAAGCCCTAACCTTGCCCAGTACCTCAGAATGTGACCTCGTTTGCAGACTGGGCCTTGAAAGAAGTGATTAAGTTTAAATGAGGCCACATGCATGGACCCTAACCCAATTTGGTTGGTGTTCTTATAAAAGGGGATTAGGACACACCAGGAGCATACAAGTGCTCAGAGAGATGACCATGTGAAGAGGCAACAAGAGGGCAGCCGTCTGCAAGCTGAGAAGAGAGGCCTCAGAGCTGTCAGCACAGAGGCCAACACGGGGCTTGAGCTCGTGAACCGTGACATCATGACCTGAGCCGAAATCAGACACCTAATCGACTGAGCCACCCTGGCGCCCCAAAAGTTCTCAATATCTAGTGATTATTTTAGACTTGTAGGATTGGGCAGTTTTTATTTATTAGTTTTTTAAATAATTGATGCGCTTCCAAACTTTTCTATAATGAGATATATATGTAAAATTTCCATAATGAGACATATAAACACATATATGATATACCAAATGAATTTTTTTTTTTTTAATTTTTTTTTCAACGTTTATTTATTTTTGGGACAGAGAGAGACAGAGCATGAACAGGGGAGGGGCAGAGAGAGAGGGAGACACAGAATCGGAAACAGGCTCCAGGCTCTGAGCCATCAGCCCAGAGCCTGACGCGGGGCTCGAACTCCCGGACCGCGAGATCGTGACCTGGCTGAAGTCGGACGCTTAACCGACTGCGCCACCCAGGCGCCCCATGAATTTTTTTTTTAATCAGAGAAAAAAAATTTATTCCAGAAGGCTGAGGAAATTATCGGATTCTGTCTACCACACTGTAGTTCCTCCACTTCTTGCAATGGCGGTTGGTGGGAAAATCAAATAAGATACCTGTTCAAGTACACTGCAAATTACAAAGAGTCGTACTGAAACAAGGGTGAGGATGGTGATTGTTTTTATTGACGTCTACGGTGCTCTTTCTGAACAAATCAATGTCACTGAAGATGGAAATAGGTTCTGAAAAGTCTCTAAAGATAACTGGTTGTCAGTATATTCATTCACCGTGTGTCAGCGTGGCCAACAGCATATTCAGGTTGGCTCCTATGGGGCAGGGATCACATCACTATATATTCTACATGATTTCTCACCGATTGTGAACAGGATACACAATGCCAAGTCCTTACCCCAAGGAAGATCCTTCGCAGACACAACTACCAGTGTGAGTTTTACATAGCAGATGAACACCTCACTGCAGGCCACGGTCTCAAGGCAACTGCCTGAGTGGCCACGAGGGTGGGGTACCAGGAAATTGATGAAGGTGGGCAGGGCAGAGCACGGAAAAGTAGGGGAAATGCAGTCAACCCTTAATAGATAAATGACCTGTGGGGGTAATCCAGCCTCAAGTGACAGAAACTCTTCCAGCCCCTAAAGGTTACTTAAACAGACGTGAGAAAAGCTCTTTCAGTTCCAGGGAGAAAGATACTGATCAGATGAATCCTGTTATCAAGACTTTCCCATGCCTGCCTAGATCCACTCTATAAGAAAGAACAGAGATAAGGACATTCAGATCCTAGGAATTGCCCCGAAATGACCTATGCAACTGAGGGCAATCATTCAGACCAGTTAGGCAAGGGACCTGAAATAACATTTTCCACAGCTGGGTCAGAAGAAGAAAATCAAGAATTTTCTTTTTCTTCCTTTCTTCATTCCCACCACCAACTCTCTAACTCCAAAACTTGTCCCTCCTTCCCTCTCTTGCTATCCCTCCTTCCTTTTCTGGCTGTATATGCTTGTCTCAATCCTGAGAGTCCAAAATATCACTAGCCAGATATTTTCAATAAAGCAGTACTTCTCCAAAATCATTCTACAGCTTCCACTTCTCTGGCTAAGCCTATAACAAAAATATTCCTTCCTGTGCTTCCATACTGTGTACCGAAGAAATGGGTATTTTGTTTTTTCTTGGGACTCCATTGTGATCCACTGTGGTCTACGACCTTAACTAAAGATGAAAGACTGTCAGCTGATCTTTCCCAGACCTCAGCTTAGAGGCTTCGTGTATGCAGAAGCTACCTGTATGCAGCGGGTGCCGAAAGGAGATGTTATATTTCTTCCTAATGTAGCCCACATTATGCCATTTGGAAAAGGAGCCCTAGACCAGGGCTGGCACGACATCATGCTATCTTACACCCAGGATACTAACCACATCTAAGAGCAGAGGGTAAAATTCCAACAGGAGTGTTCAAACCTGCAGCTTCCCAGCCTATCATTCTTCTTGGTGTGATATCAACCTAAAAAAACTTGCTAGGGCCCCCGTGATCTGTCTCCTAGGAATACCTTCAATTTCCTCTGCTAATTCCAAGCAGCCCAGCCACCTCAGCTCTTCCACCGCCAACTCCATCTCCTCCCACATGGTGTCTTGCCCAGACTTGCATCTCTTTCTCTACACCCTCTGTGGGTCTCCACAATAATCCAACCTGGAGGAGAGCCTAGGGGGCTGTTGGTCTGTGAGCACACACCCCCCTCTACTGGACAAAACACAAAGAAACATACCCATCTGGGAAAGAACCACAGAATTCTCCATCAGGAACATCTAATTCAGGGCCCTCACTTTGTACATGAGAAAGCTGAGCCAACAGACCATGAGTCAACAGAATCACAAAGGGAACTGGAGGCAGAGCACAGCGTCCCTCTGCCTCCCGTGTTAGGTGCCATCATTAATGTGGAACCGTGTGCATCCTTCAAAAGTACAACTCTTAAGAGAGGATTATGCAACTGAGTTCATGGGAGTCCTTAGGTTCTGAGTTAAAACACTCTCCAAGGCACAGCCATCAACAGAGAAGCAGGGTGTTGGCTGAAGGAGCCTCAGACTTGGAGTCAGAGGACCTGGCCTTTAGTCCCAGTTCCAAGCACCTAAAACCCATGAGTCTGGGCAACACACTTAGAGTCTCTAGGCTTCCCTCGTGTGCCCATGTGTGAAGTGAAAGACTTAGAACACATGATCTCTAAGAAGGCCAACCTCTCACAATATGAACCCATGAGGTCTAAGACTGTAAATGACTGGGGAAAAGAATGCACACAGGATCACAGCATTGTGGAGGGAAGTACATTGACCAGAATGCCAGAGACCTTGTCCTAATCCTGGTTCTGGTACCAACTAGCTACTTGACCTTAGGAAAGTCACTTCATCTCACTGGAACTCTGTCCTAGGAATGCAGATGAAGCTAGATGATCTTCTTGGTAGGAAGATTATACCTTCTCAATCCCTAATTTTCTACAATAATGAGTAATAACAACTGTGAGTATTGATGCCTTCTTCAAAGGATCCTAAAGCCACAGGGGCTGGTTCACATGTGTTTGAGACAAAGAAGGGAGCCATTAACCTTTCCACAAGTTTTATAATAAATATAACTAAGGGTACATACACCAGACAGTTTGTTTGAGCTCCGAAGAGCACAAGAAGGTACACTTACTTCCAGCCTATGTAAGCAGTTGACAAGACATTAGTTCAAGGGACTATCATCAAACCACAAAGCTTTTGTGAACCGTACAGCAAAACAGCAAGGAAACCACTGCTTTCTCTGAAATAATAAGTAGACCTAATAAATTACCAAGTTGGATCAGTAATTCCACTAATTTTAAGTGGGGTTATAGGAATTGGCAGAAAGTTTAAAAGAAGAGACAAAAACCAAATGGCAAGGCTGCTTCCTAGTGGCTCAAGAAGGGCTCTGGAAGCAGTGCAAGAGGGGGTCACTAAGCTAATAGGTCGAGCACCCCAAACTACCCAGTAAATGACAGTCTCTGTCTAAAAAGTGTGCTCGCTGTGCAAACACTGTTTCAAAACAAGTGCTCCAGCTGCATCACAACCCCACCCTGCACCTGGCCAGTGGGTTGGCTGCTGACATTAGGAAGACAGCAGTGGATTGTGACAGCTTCATAACCAACTGTTGGACTGTCAGCCACAAGGTTAAACGGAAAGGCACCGAAAGGAAAAAGAAAACTACGACTCTGGAAAAGTTGCTTAACCTTTCTGACACTGTTATCTTGGCTTTTCTTTTTTTAAAAAAATCTTAAAAAAAAATACATTTGAGTCACAGTGTTTCGCAGCTAAAATAAAGACAGCCTACATTTGAAATATTTTGTTTACTGGATTTCTCCCTTCAAATTACCTTCCAATCCCCCTCCTTCTTTGCTTTTTGTATGGTCCTCCAGGGAAGTTTTCTGGAAGTATTAAAATTCAAATGATGGGCTATTTGACCTGCGCACAAGACCAGTAAGCACTCTAGATGTTAAACACACAACTATTTGGGGGGCCTTGTCCCTGAAGTTTGTCTACCTAGTTTTCTTCAAAAGCCAGTGCAAAGTGTTGAGAGTGTTTGGAATCTCACCCCCTCTCTTTTGTAAAGATGTGTCCCTGAAAAGATAGAGAATTTGAATGTTGGTACAAACTGAACAATGGTAGGAAGATCTCACAATAAGATAAGCCAGAGCACAGGATAACCCAGTTAGAGAGGAGAATGTCTGCTCTGTCAGGCTGCCCTCCCTAGTGCTTCTTGTCGTTGGCATCAAGTAGGAAAGATCCCTTTCACACCTGACATAAGTATGCACTGTCCTTCTGAAATGTGAGAAAAGCAACCCCCTGAAGAATAAGGAGACCTCTTGGCAGGAGTAAAGCTGCAGAAACCAAAAGCTTAGCTGGCAAGGTCTATGGTAAGAGGTGACTCTCTCCATGGAATGCTATTGGAATCAATTAGGTTACTTCCTTGGGGTTATGCAACATTATTAAAGTATATTACTTAAGACTGGATAGACTTATCATTGTGAATTATATACCAATACTAAATTCCTCTTCTGTGGTCCATCAAACCATGGAACAGACTCAGGCTCTCCCTCTCCTGCTTCCAGCCTTGTTTCTCCCCATCATACATATGCTCTGCTAACAGTACAGAACTTGTAGATTACTTTATATTTTGGGCATCACCCCTCTGGAACAGATGTGAGTTCCATGAGGATGGAGATCACCTTTCTTTCCTTGATCTATTTTGTCCACTGCTGTGTCCACTATACCTAGCCCAGTGATGAAGACATGATAAGACCTCTATAAATATTGCTGAATCAATGAATAATTTGTGAGTGCCTTCAGATATAAATACAAATGATCACAATGTCAGCTGTGTTCACTGTCACCATATAGAGAAGATGGTTCCATGGCCACAGGAGACGTGGCAACGTGGTAAAGCAGGGAGGACAGGTCGCTCAACATCAACATCTTCCATCTGCTATTTTCCTAGTGAGTCACCCTCTGCATCTTAGCTCCATCCTCAGTCACATGGAGGTGGACTCCCTGCTTCAGGGACAGGACTGTCAGGAATCACACACAAAGCAAAGGGTCTTGAAAAGGTTTACATCTCTTGGGAGAATATGAAAGCTACACATCTGTGTACATATATACTGCATACTCACAGAGACAAAGAAGCACAAGCATAAACAGAGACAAGAGTGTTTGGGAACAATTTCAAATAGGAACAATGCTGGAGGCCATCAAGAGGACAGGATCGCAGGTTGCAGGCAATCGGAGGCTCCTTTTCCCTTTCCCCAATCCCCATCCTTGGAACGTACATCCGCCTACTATTCCCATGCTAGCAGCCATTTCAAAGACGCAGACTTGAGAAAGCAATGTATTGTTCAGACCAGCTGAATGGTACACATGACTAAGCCCAGTTAAGGTCTCTATATAAACTTTGAAGATTCAGGTGGGCAGGCATGGAGATCGACCTGTCTTGAGGCCATGGAAGACAAGCCTCATCCCTAAATTCCTTTGCTTATTAAACCCGCTGCCTACCAATTTGGAGTGGCCTGCCTCTTTCTTCGGTCTCTCGCTGCCCTCCATGTATGGGGCCCAGTCACAGATTTCACCCAGGGAACTTCCAAGGTTTCAAACCAACAAATTGAAAGTACGGGATACTCCTTAAACTCCTGCTTCCGAATTTTAAACCATGATATTTCAAGATGAAAGTGTCTAAGCAAGTGATTTTCTTGTTGAACAATGTTCTAATTATGTCCTCCTGAAAACAGAGCAAGGATCATGTTGAAGGCTCCGTAGTGTTTTGGATCCAAAATTTGTTCAGATCAATACAACCCTATTAGAAGAATGTTTTATCATCTGTTTTAGTAAATGCATTTTATCTGCTATATTCAGTGTAAATCCCTCAAATCCTTTCTGGAACAAGGTATGACATAAGCCAAATAAGTTATTTTTTTAAAAGGCATAGAGAAATATAGCCAACCACCTCATGGGGATTTTTGTGAGGATCTAATGATAACACATGTGGAAGTTCTATGTAAGCAGCAATGCGTATCCACAGATATTGCAGTTGGTGGTTCTTTCTGGCATATTTTTAAAATTGAGGTGTAATTGACATACAATACTATATTAGTTTCAGCTGTACAACATAGTGACGCAACGTCTGTATACATTGCGAAATGGTCACCACCATAAGTCTAGTTACCACTGTCACCACACAAAGTTAATATAATATTATTGACCATATTCCCTATGCTATACATTATATCCTCATGACTTATTTTATAATAAGTTTGTATTATAAACACTTGTATTATAAAAACTCTTAGTTTGTACTTCTTGATCCCCTTTACCCATTTTGCCCCCATCAAGCCCCTTGCCCTCTGGCAACCACCAATATGTCCTCTGTGTCTATGAGTCTGGGTTTTATTTTGTTTTGTTTGTTCATTTTGGGTTTTTTTGATTCCAAATATAAGTAAAATCATGTGGTATTTGCCTTTCTCTGTCTGGATTATTTCACTTAGCATGATACCCTGAAGGTTCATCCATGTCATTGCAAACAGCAAGATTTCCTTCTTTTTTTATGGTTGAGTAATATTCCATTGGGTATATATACTGCATCTTTATCCATTTATCTATCAACAGATACTTTAGATTGTTTCCATACCTTTGCTGTTGAAAATAATCCTGTAATAAACATAGGGGTGTATATATTTTAGAATTAGTGTTTTTATATTCTTTGGATATATACCTAGAAACTGATTATTTTGCAGTGTTTATACAAATGTTGAATCACTAGGTTGTACAGCTGAAACTAATATAATATTGTATGTCAATTATACTTCAAATGGCAGTTCTATTTTTAATTTTTTGAGGTACCTCCACACTGTTTTGCATTGTGGCTGCACCAATTCACATTCCCACCCATAGTTCCTGAGGGTTTATTTTCTCCACATCCTTGTCAAGACCTGTTGTTTTCCTCTGTTATTAATTTTAGCCATTCTAACAGGTGTGAGGTGGTATCTCATTGTAGTTTTGATTTGTATTTTCTTAATGATCAGTGATGTTGAGCATCTTTCCACTGGCCTGTGGCCATGTGTATGTATTCTTTGGAAAAAATGTATATTCATATCTTGTACCCATTTTTAAATCAAATTGTTTGGGTTTTTTTGTTATGAGTTGTATGAGTTCTTTATATATTTTGGATATTAGCCCCTCATCAGATATGTGATTTGCAAGTATCTTCTCACATTTAGTAGGTTGCCTTTCTGTTTCATAGATGGTTTCCTTCACTGTGCAGAAGTTTTTTAGTTTTTAGATGTAGTTTGATATTTTTTGCTTTTGTTTTGCTTGTTTTTGAAGTCAGATCCGAAGAATATCACTAAGAATAATGTCAAGCAGATCACCACCTATATTTTCTTCTAGGAGTTTTATGTTTTCAAAGTCTTAGATTCAATCCATCCTTATTTTAATCCATTTTAAGTTAATTTTTGTGTATGGTATAAGATGGTGGTCCTGTTTTCCTGGCACCATTTATAGAAGAGATTGTCCTTTCCCCATTGTATATTGTTGGCTCCTTTGTCATTAATTAATTGACTATATATGTGTGTGTTTATTTCTGGGCTTTCTATTCTGCTCCATTGATCTACATATCAGTTTTTATGCCAATATCATACTGTTTCGATTACTAAAACTCCTTAGTATAGTTTCATCAGGGAGCATGACACTTCCAGTTTTGTTCTTTCTCAAGATTGTTTTGGTTATTTGGTATCTTTTGTGGTTCTACCTCTGTGAAAAATGTTATTGGAATTTTTATGGAATTGCACTGAATTAGTAGATTGCTTTGTGTAGTATGGGCATTTTAGCAATATTAATTCTTCCAATCTATGAGCACAGAAAGTCTTTGCATTATCTGTGTCTTCTTCAATTTCTTTCATCAATGTCTTATAGTTTTCAGTTAAAAGTCATTCACCTTTTTGGTTAAGTTTATTCCTAGATATTATATTCTTTCTGATGCAATTTTGAATGGGATTTGTTTCTCTCTCTCTTTTTAAAGTTTCATTTACTTAAGTCATCTCAACATCCCATGTGGGGCTCAAACTCACAACTCCAACATCAAGAGTTGCATGCTCTTCCAACTGAGCCAGCCAGGTGCCTTAGAATTTTTTTTCTTAATTTCTCATTCTGATAGTTTGTTAATGTATAGAAATGCAACAGCATATACGAATTTTATATCCTACAACTTTCCTGAATTCATTTATTGATTCTAACAGTTAGTTACCAGTAGAATCTTTCAGGTTTTCTATATGGAGTATCATGCAATCACCAAACAGTCACAGTTTTACTTTTTTCTTTCCAATTAAGATGACTTTATTTCTATTTTTTTGCCCTCTTTTTTGGTGAGTTTAGCTAAATTTGTCCACTTTGTTTATCTTTTCAAAGAACCAGCTCTTAGAATCACTGATCTTCTCTTTTGTCTTTTTAGTTTCTATTTCATTTATTTTCACTCTGATCTTTATTATTTTCTTCCTTCTACTAACTTTAGCTTTCACTTGTTCTTTTTCTAGTTCCTTCAGGTGTAAATTGTTTGAGATTTCTCTCGTTTCTTGAGGTAGGACTGTAATCCTATGAACCTCCCTCTTAGAACCACTTTTGTTGTGTCTCATAGGTTTTGGTATGTTGCATTTGTTTTCATTTATATCCAGGGTTTGTTTTTTTTTCAATTTCCCTTTTGATTTGCTCTATGATCTAGTAGTTCTCAGTAACATGTTGTTTAATCTCCACATATGTGTAGTTTTTCCTGGGTTGCTTTTTTTTTTTTTTTTGAGAGAGAGTGGGAGGGAGAGAGGGAGGGAGGGAGAGAACGTCATGTGGGGAAGGGGCAGAGAGAGGAAGAGGAAGAGAATCCCTGATGCAGGGCTCCACCTCACGACTGTGAGATCATGACCTGAGTCAGAATTAAGAGTTGGATACTTAACCAACTGAGCCACCCAGGAGCACTCCCCCACTTTTTAAAAAAATGTTTATTTATTCTGAGAGAGAGAAAGAGCACACAAGTAGGTGAGGGGCAGAGACACAAGAACAGAGAGAGAGGGAAAGAGAGCTGTGAGACCATGACCTGAGCTGCAACCAAGAGTTGGGATGCTTAACCAACTGAGCCACCTAGGTGCCCCTCCAGCGTTGTTCTAATAAATGATTTCTACTTTCATACCATTGTGGTTAGAAAAGGTGCTTGATATGATTTCAATATTCTTGAATTTATTGAGACTTGTTTTGTGGCCTAACATAGGATCTTGGAGAATGTTTCATGTACACTTAAGAAAAATTTGTATTCTGCTGTTTTTGGATAGAATGTTCTGTATAAATATAAGTCCATCTGGTATGATGTGTCACTTAAGGCCAGTGGTTCCTTACTGATTTTCCATGTGGATAATCTATCCACTGATGTAAATGGTGCAATTGGTGGTTCTTATCCACAGCTTCTTCAGCCAATGCTAACTCTGCCTTTCCCTGTTTCCTGTTGCAGTGAGACCCTTCACCATTGCCACACCACCTAAACCACTCTACCACATTTGCCTCTTCTAGTTGAGAGGCAGAGATATGCAAGGTAGGAGTTTTACAAGCATCTGGAATTCTATCTTCCTTCTCTCTGCCTACTTTGAATGAAAAGGGTACCTATATACTCTTAAGAAGAAAACAGAAACCTATATGATTCTGAACTAACATAGACGCCAAAGAGCAAGCATGACAAGACTGATCAGGAAAACCTTGATTTTTTTAAATGTTTATTTATTTTTAAGAGCAAGAGAGAGAGTGAGAGCAAGAGCGAGAGCGAGAGAGAGAGAGAAACCAGGGTGGGGCAGAGAGAGAGGGAGACAAAGAATCCCAAGCCATCAGCACAGAGCCCAACACAAGGCTCAAACTGTGAGATCATGACCTGAGCTGAAACCAAGACTCAGACGCTTAACTGACTGAGCCACCCAGGCGTTCCAGGAAAACCCTCATTTAATGAGCCCAAGGGACAATGTTTAATGATATCACCAAGCAAGTATCCTAGCATCCATGTTTATTCCTAAGGGAAGATTCTGATTTTTGTTCATACTCCAATACTCAATAAATTAATTATCCTACTAAAAGTAAACAATACATTTCCTTTTGACATGGCCATGTGAAATTCTGGCATGGGTCTCTATACTGGGGAATGACCTCTCTATGTGTTTATGGGCCTTGGGCAACTAGGGGAGCCCCAGGAGCTCTCTACCATGTGGCCTGCTTCACAGACTGCCCAGGTTCTCACTCCATTCTCCTCACCAATGAAACAAGATACAGTAATGGGGTGCAGAGATGAGGGACGATAGTTGCAGTTGGTCACACCTGGGTTTAACTCTAGGTTTTGCTACTTACTAGCTGAGTGACCCTGCAACGTCACCTCTCTGACTTTCTGTTCTTTGTTGGTAAAATGGGGATAACGACTATTGTACAGACAGTGGCTCCAATGAAATACAATATTTATCAAGTGTTCACTTCAGTGCCTGGTACATAGTGCTCAATAAACAACTACTGTTGCAGCTATTGGTTTTGTTTGCTTGGTTTGTTTTTTGTTTTTGGGGTGTTTTTTGTTTTTTTTGTTTTTGTTTTTTGCCAATGTCTATAGATATAATCTGTTTGCTAAGGAGCAGACAGGGCCAAAGTCAACACAGAAAAATGAAAGGAATGGAGGAACAGGAGAAGAGCAAATGAACAAATGCCAACACTGGGGAAAGGCCTCCAGGAACTGCTGTGTCAGTGGGAACACTATCATTGATTGCCTGCACTTGTGGGAGTTAGATTTCCATCAGGAAATCTAAAGAGGAGTAGACTGAAGATGCATCACCAACTCCTGGCTGTTGGACTCTGCAGATCTTGTTCCTCATTCCCACTAGCTTCCTCCTGTTTCATTTTCCTTCTCTTTTGCCAATGCCATGTGTCGCCTATTGCACACATCATGTTCCTGTGCTCCTATCATTTTCTCCTTAGCCATTCCCTCCCCAAGAACCACCTGGGGTATTCCCCAAGACCTTCCCCAGGGAGAGACAGTCTTCCTCTTGTCTACACATTCAGCATGAGCAAACAGAAGCTTGAATTAGCCAAGCAATTCTGCAGTTTTGTGGTTTACTAGATAACCTGATTCCTCCTAGCAGTGAGGATACCATTGCTTTCCATTAAACTTGGTACACAGCTTAAGAATCAATGGGATTCTTGGGGCACCTGGGTGGCTCAGTGGGTTGGGCGTCCGACTTTGTCATGATCTCACGGTTCGTGAGTTCGGGCCCCACGTCAGGCTGTGTGCTGACAACTAGCTCAGAGCCTAGAGCCTGTCCTCAGATTCTGCGTCTCTCTCTCTCTGTCCCTCCCTTGCTCATGCTCTCTCTCTCTCTCTCTAATATATATAGAACATTAAAAATTAAAAAAAAAAAAGAATCAATGGGATTCTTAAAGTATGAGAGCTCTCAATTAGAGCTCCCAAACTCACTCAGAACTTGTACCACTAAGCTTCGTCTCTCTGTTTATAAGGAGGCGATGGCCACAGCAGGGGTGGAGGCAGGAGAAAAGGCTCAGGGCAAACGCTAAGAGCAACAGGTCCCTGACTCTACTCTGGGCTTTCACCATCTCTGACCTAACCTAAAAGTCACCCCATATTTCAAGTCCCTGGATATTTTTTCGTGCAATTTCATACCCTATCTATTGTCAGAGGGTGGTGTGCCTGGGCCTCGGTCATCCCAGAGAATGTTGCTGTCCCTCGAGATGGGAGATGAATGTAAAGCCTGAGAAAAAAACAGAGACAGAAAGAGAATGGGAAAGAGGGAGAGGGAGAAGAAGAGGGAGAGAGGAAGAGAGGGGGAGAGCATGCTCTCAAGACAGCACTCAGCCACAGATCACACTCCAGACTGGACAAAAGTGCTTCTGAGGAGCCTGACCCCTCACCTGAATGCACAGGGTATCAAGAAGAGCAGGCTAGGAGGAACCTTCACAACAGATCACATACTGAAGCTCCTTTGTCTCACAGGTAAGAATGATGAGGTTCCTGGGAAATCGACTTACCAAGGGTGCCCAGTAAAGTGATTAGTGGCAAAGCAAAGATGAAAAGCCAGTTTTCTGGGGCAAGATGAAAGCTTTCTTAAAACCAAGTTTTGCTTGTTTCTTTTGTCTGAGAAGGATGTCTACTGTGTGTGTGTGTACACGTGTACATGCGTGCATGTGTCTGGTAAGGTTTTCCCCAAATTCCTAAGGAATATTTCCAAATTTCCAAAAGGGAGAGAAGCCTACAATGCAGCCACACAAATGCATTACCCCAGAACAACAACTATCCCTTGTTTCGTCAAATCCTTCTCTTTATTTGAACTTAAGTATTGTGAAAGCATTCCCAGACCTTGTATCATTTCACCCCTATAAGCCTTAGTATGTATCTCTTTTAATTTTTTTTTAATATTTATTTATTTTCGAGAGAGAGAGAGAAAGTGTGAGCAGCAGAGGGGCAGAGAGAGGTGGAGACACAGAATCTGAAGCAGGCTGTAGCACAGAGCCTGACATGGGGCTAGAACTCAGGAGCCGTGAAATGATGACCTGAATCGAAGTCAGACGCTCAGTCAACGGAGCCACCCAGGCGCCCCATCAGTATGTATCTATTTTAAAACATGGCTATGTTTTTATGTCAGTGATTTTCATAGTTCTGCTGGGCCCCACACCCAGGCCTTCTTACTCAGTAGGTTTGGGGTGGGGCTGAGAATTTTCATTTCTAACGTATACCCAGGTGATGCTGGTGATGCTTGTCAAGGCCACACATTTACAACCATTTACTTAGATACTCATGATGCCATTTGCATACCTAACAAATTTCATAGTAATTCCTCAGTATGATCAAATATCTAGTCCATGTTCAATTTTCCTGATTGTCACAAAACACCTTTTTACAGATGGTTTATTTTAATCACATTTCAAACAAAGTCCATACATTACATTTGGTTGCTATGTCTCTTATGTTTCTTTCATATATTTGCCAGACCAATCAGTCTGCTGTCCCTTGCCCCCAATCTGTCTCTTTTGTTTAACGTTTTATAAACTTCAAAGTTGCTAAGAGACCAGATCTTAATTATTCACACCACAAAAAAGAAATGATAATTATATGATGTGATAAAGGTGTTAGCTAATGCTATGGTGGTAAATCATACTGCAATATATAAATGTATCACATCAACACACTGTATACCTTCAACTTACACAATGTTATTTGCCGATTATATTTCAACTAAAAAAACATAGTATGGTTCCATGTATAGACTTATCTGTTTGCTTGCTCATGGTGTTGCTTAACTTATCCCTCTGGTTTCTATATTTCCTGTGAACTGGAAGTAAGCCCTGGATGTCTGATTACCTATAGATTCAGTTCTTTGGCAAGAATATTCTATAGCCCCATAGATGGGGCTGTGTGGTAACATCAAGGTTTAAATATTAAACTCAGATCTGGGATATACGTTTTCATATGTTTGGAACCTACATTTTAAAATATTACCTATTTTTAAATTAAAAAAATTTTAATGGTTTTATTCATTTTCGAGAGACAGAGAGACAGAGCGTGAGCAGAGGAGGGGCAGAGAGCAAGGGAGACACAGAATCCAAAGCAGGCTCCAGGCTCTTAGCTGTCAGCACAGAGCCTAATGTGGGGCTCAAACCCATGAACCATGAGAACATAACCTGAGCCAAAGTCAGACACTCAACCGACTGAGCCACCCAGGCGCCCCTACCTTACCTATTCTTAAACCATTTAAAAATAATCCATGACCTTTATACCAAAGCATATATTCGTCAAGTAGAACTTCATGGATCCCTCTTTTTTGCCTAAGAACAAAAATAATTCCTCAGATTCCTCAGTAAGCCTCATGCCTGGAACCCAGTTTTTTTTTTTTTAATTTTTTTTTTCAACGTTTATTTATTTTTGGGACAGAGAGAGACAGAGCATGAATGGGGGAGGGGCAGAGAGAGAGAGGGAGACACAGAATCGGAAACAGGCTCCAGGCTCTGAGCCATCAGCCCAGAGCCCGACGCGGGGCTCGAACTCACGGACCGCGAGATCGTGACCTGGCTGAAGTCGGACGCTCAACCGACTGCGCCACCCAGGCGCCCCAGGAACCCAGTTTTTGATCACAGTGGTCAATTCACACACTCAACCCACGTATAATAAAACCCTCCATAAGCTAACATTTATTCCAGGAAATGCCTACAAACCTCATGAGGAAAATGATTTCATTTCCAAACAACCAAGTCTGGTATATGGAGCTACTGCTGTCTTGAAATCCACCTGTCAGCATCTAGGATCCCAGCTGAAATGTCCTCTAGCACTCACCAAACAGGAGCTGCCTGCTTTTCAAACAGTTCCCCAGCTGGGCAGGCTGCTGTTTGGATGGTACCCGTGAACCAAGGAAAAACAAACCAAGTTGTTTGGGAATGAAACAGGATCTAATGGAAAAAAGTGACAGGAATGAGACAGCAAGGAGACTGCTTGCTGAGAATAAACTCCGATTCCTAAAAATCTAAAAAAGCATAGATGGTATTTAAGTCCTTTTGGTAGATTAGACTTTAAGCAAAGTGGCAAAATGACCTTCTCAGTCACAAAAGAGCACTTACCTAATTGAACAATTAAAAAAAAAATCAAAGGATAAATACGCTGAAGCCAAAGACTGTACTGTTCCAGAGCCCTCCTTCAACTAATCTCATTTCCTTTCCTGCACCCACAAAGGCACGAGATGGTAGGAAAGGCACAGACTGCTCGGTGTGAAATGAAATTCCATGTAATTAGCCTAGCACCGTTGGGGACGCTATAACAAATGTTAACTCCCCATGTCTCATTCACTCTGTGTTATGAACCTTATTATTGGCTGTTCTAGAAACCGATGCCCAGGGAAAGGAGAAGAGAAGAGCTGGGTTCTGGCAGTCAGTGGATTATGGTGACTAGATTCCTCTAATCTAGACTCTCCTGTTGAAATGCAGGAGTAGGAGAGCTTGAGAGGACACACTGGAATGTGTAAGCAGAGATCATTTAAACTGTGCATAACGGAGAACATTTTCACTGTTGAGGGGAAAAACAACTTTGAGGGGCACCAGGGTGGCTCAGTCAGTTGAGCATCCAACTTCAGCTCAGGTCATGATCTCATGGTTCGTGAGTTCAAGTCCCATATCTGGCTTGCTGCTGTCAGCTCAGAGCCCACTTGGGTACCTCTGTCCCTCTCTTTCTGCCTCTCCCCTGTTTATGCTGTCTCAAAAATAAATACACATTTAAAAAATTAAAAATAGCTTTGAGTTGTAATAATGAATTCTGGGCAGCAGTGGGGCATTGATCAAAAACTCAATTTTAGATAAGGATTTTCACAGGCAGGAGTGAAATGCTTCAACAATGCAAAGCGATATTTGTTGAACCAATAAAGAGTACTGCTGGAAAAAATTATTTTGCTATTAGCAGTTTTTAATATTCTTATACTCACTTAAAAAAAAAAAGCACTGGGTCTGGTATAATGCATAACACACCTGGTTAGAAATAATCCTTGTGAAAGCAGCATTCTGTAAGAGCCACTGTTTATTCACTTGTCCTGGGCATCAAAATCTTGTTTACAACAGTTAGGTAAGGCCTTTGAATCTGTTATAACATTACCTAGGGCAGGGGCTATTCTTTAAGTTATGACTTTATGGTGACAATAAAAGAACTGATTAACATTGAAGAACTATATGCAATTCAGTGCATATTAACCTAAGCATAAACATATGCAACAAATTATCAATGATAAACAATACAGTGAGTTTTGATAGAAAGTTCTAGATCCTCTTTATGAAGAGCCAACTGAAAACCCATTGCCAGGATGCATATGAGAACAGTGTCAGGTGAGGTCAAGTCTGGTACGGGATCTTCTTCATTCACTGCTCAAGTACCGTGAACATCCCTTGCTTGGTCCCAAGCAGCCTTCAATGGTTTTTGTTGCTCCTCTATATCAGAAACATTAAGAATATGGGCAGAAAATTATTTTCTGCTTATGAGATTGATTAAAGTTCCTTTTAAGCACCAAATCTTTACCATGAGAATTTGTAATGAGGTTTTCTTCCTCCCATGAGCTCTATCAAATGTTCATTACTGGATTTATTTATGCCAGTTGGGTGCTGGGAATGCAAACATGAAAAAGAACCCTCTACTAAAGAAATTCACAATAGAAAATCTGCCCATTGGTCTTTTCCAAAGACTTTTATAGAAATCCAGCAACCTTTTGTGATGCTGTTTCTACAGAGAGGAGTGGTGGGGAAAGGAAGCAGCAAATTTGAAGTGGAATCAGGAACATACACTCCTATCTTCACTGGCACATCAAATTATGACCAACTTTTTAACATCTGATCAAAAACTAAGTTTTTGAAACACATACTACAGGAGAAGAACAACAAAATACTTAAGGCTTCAATGAGATCAAAGGGAAAAGTATATGTCAGCACCTAAAAGAGAACTTTTAGTACTAGTTGTATTACCAATTGATCTATCACAGCCGCTAACTCAGGAAATGGAAGAGTGAGTGCTAGACCAATAGCTCCATCCCAGGAACCCCAAGGGGGCTAGACAAAGGTAGAGTATAGCTCCTGAGTGGGCGTACCAATGCTGTTGCCAAGCAAACAGTCAACCTCACCACAAAAAAAGTCAATAACTCAATAGATGAGGGTTTGGAAAAGAGAAAGGGAAAGATTTGTTTCAGGTGTGGGCAGCCAGGGAAGGTGACAGTCCCAAGCCTTAACAATGGACCTTTCCACTCACAAGATAGACACCTACAGTTGTATAGGAGAAGTTCAGGGAGGTATGTACAAGAGAGCAGACAGAAAACACATGATCATGGGTGGGGTCAGTGTGTTCAACCTATGTTCGTGGGCAAGGAAGAGTGCATGCTGGGGATGGTCTTCTAGGCATTCTATTGCTATCAGGGCTTTTCTGATCTAGGGGTTGGAATGATCCAGTCATTGCAAAACATTTTAGTCAATGCCTCAAGGAAGTGCAATAAGAAATGAGCACAACGGGTTTTAGTTAGAGTATGAGTTAAAGGGTCTTGTCTATTTCTGGTTTGAACTGTTGAGGTCTATAGTTGAACAAGGGGGCTCATTGACCCTTGCAGTTGCATTTGATACATCCTAATGGCATGGACTGCACACGGTGTGCCCAACACTGTGCTTGGCATCTTATTTACTCTTCATAAGAACCCTACGACATGCATTGTGTGATTCACACTGGAGAGCAGAGAAAACAGAAACTAAAAGGTTGTGTAACTTGCATTAGCCCATAGCAGCAGAATTCAGATTCAAACATAGGTAATGACTACCTGTGTTCTTCCATGATGCCTCCTTCCAACACTACAAGCATCTGGTCAAGAACAGAGAAGCAGTATGGTTTGAACAACTAAATAATTTAGTTTCAAAAAATGATAGTCTTACCAAGTAAATGAAGGACAGAAAACACATATATGGAGATGAATGAGTGAGATTCCTGAGAACCTCTCAGAAAAACAAAGCAACAATTTAGTCATAGGTAACTTTTCCAAAAAAAAAAAAAATGAAGAAAACTTTCTTTGTTAAAAAACACTTCAAGCATTAGTTACCATTGCAAGGCAAGCAAAATCTGGGTGAATCCTCTGTTATTACAGTCACAGAATCAAAATATTTACAAGTAAAAGATCCTCAAAGATTTATTGTCCTCAGATTTATTCCAAGTTATTCATTTCACCAGTGAGAAAATAGAAGCCCAGGGATACTACTAATTTTATTTCAATTATCACATAAGATTATTACACTTAGAATCTTTATCATAATTTACTTAATTATGGATTATTACTTAATTTACAAGTAAATTTTTAATCTATTTTATAAATCTTTACCTCTTACTCCATATTCACCATGAGCCCAAACAATTATACTGGTCTGGAATCGAGTTGCTCTACCCCCTTGAGTTTAGGTGCTAATGAAAGCTAATTATTAATGGTACAAAGGCCAACAGGCAATTGTTTACCGGGGAAATTTCAAGAACTTCAAAGTAAATACCTAAGTAGCTATTATAACCCAAAACCCCTGAAAATCCAAGTAATTTTCTTGCTACCACCAAATTAGTGTGTGTTGGGACAGTATATGGAGAAAAGGAAAGAATCAAAATCGAAGGTGGGAGATCTGGATTATTCTATCACTACATTATTATGATACATTAGATGGAACTTTACTTCGATTACCTGTACCATGAAGGCACTGGGCCAAAGGATCCCTCCCAGCTTTAATATTTTATAATCACTGTAAGAGTTGACAAATACCAACTAAATCATATGCTCTCATCTGGAGTTTGTAGCACTGCTGTTGGCTTTTAAAAAAGAGATTAGAAATTTTTCAAACGCCTTGAGGGTGTATGTTCCCAAAGAGTTAGATTTCCTAAGGGAGATGTATTTCTTTTAATATGTCAACATATTTTATCTCTCTAGCCAAAGTATACTTATTTCATTTTTTCAGGATTAAAAATAAATCCTGACGGTACCAGTAGGCAGCAATAGGCCTGGAGGAAAAAGAATGAATAACAAAGGAAAACAATACTTATTTTGTCCCTATGCAACTTTCCACCTATGATAAAAAGAACCAGCTTTCTGCATATCCTCTTTAATTAAACTGAGGGTAAAGACCACATTTAACCATATGCTCCACTGCAGGTGATGAGCAATTAGTTTATCTTGAACTAATTTTAGAGGATGCATCAAAAAGCAAACTAAGAACCACTGTAGAGCATTTGACTCTTCATGCCTGTGTCTAGAAGGGGTCTGATTTTCTGGAAAAGCCACTGAGACAAGGAACTGGTTCATTCACCCATCCAATACATATATTTAGCAGTCAAGTGCCACGCACTATGATAAATGCCAGGAGCACACAGATAAACGTGATTCCTGCCATTCAGGGGCCCATAATCTAGTTAGCGTCAGAGGCTCACACATAAGCAAAAAATTACAACAATGCAAAGTGTTTTTAAATGGAACAAACACAAAGCACTATCTGGAATATATATGGGGGAAAATCTTAACTCTGAACAGGAAGGTTAGGAGAGCTGCATGAAGATGACTTTGCCCTAGGTCTTGACAGATGAGTAGTCCATATGGAAATGTGGCATGTGCAAAGGCACAGAAGCAGAGAAAGGAAGGAAGAGGAAATGAATTTTAAAAAGAGAAGGTGTTATAAAATAAATTTAAAATAATTTCCCCAATCTGATGTGTATGAACTAGGATCTTATTTTCATTGTCATTTTCCTAATTGCTTATGAGGCTTAACATACTTTCGTATATACATTCATCATTCAGACTTTCTCTTAAGCAAATTGACTATCTTCTCCACCTATTTTTTTTTCTCCTGGGCATTTTCCCTTCCTTTTATTAATTTATATGAATTCTTTATCTATTTTCGATGCTAAATCTGTTAGTCGTAAGTGTTGCAAATGTCTTCTCCTAGCTTTTCCTATTATTTTTAAAAATGATATCATTTGTCATAGTCAAGTGATTTTAACTTAATTTAAATTTTATATTATTTTAATATAGACAAATTCACAAATCTTCTTCATGGTTTGTGCTTTTAAGAAACCCTCTCCTAATCCTTACATATTTTCTACTAAAAACGGTAAAGTTTTGCTTTTCATATTTCAATTCTAAATCCACGTGAAATACATTTTGTACATGAGATAGTTCCAACTTTATTTTTTTCTTCCCACATGAATAATCGATTGTCCCAGCATCATGTACTGAATAATGTATCCTTTCCCAGTCTTTGTAATGTCAGCTGTTGCAGGTAGGATTCCCTGGAAGACAGACCGAGCAGAGAATCCCATGGAGAAGACTTAGTGGGGAGAGATTTCTAGAACAACTCTGATGAGACAGCAAGGGAAGCGGGACCAGGAAGAAGGAGATGTGGCCGCAACAGAGGCCTCAGCTGATCACACATGGAGTCCTAAAGCTAGGATGGCCCTTCGCAGTTGTCCTGCACAAGGCAACAGAACTGGGCTTTTGTACTCTCACACCCACACTAGGCACTGGGTGGGGCTGTCCCTGAGGAATGGCTGGAAGCTCAGGCAAGGCAGCCCTGTTGGGCAGAAATCACCTGTTAGCCGTCAGCCAGCAACAAACACTCCCAGCAGCTAAGGAAACTGGGGTCTTGATCCATATAGGAGGATCTGGGTGGCACACACAGTATCCACCACCCAGCCTCTGCCATGTATCCTCTTTCTAATTTTATTGGCTTTCTGTTCTTTTTTTTTTTTTTAAGTTTATTTATTTTTGAGAGAGAGAGAGAAAGAGAGAGAGAATACAAGCAGGTAAGGGGCAGAGAGAGGGAGAGGAAGACAGAATCCAAAGCAGCCTCCAAGCTCTGAGCTGTCAGTACAGAGCCTGACAGGGGGCTCGAACCCATAAACCATGATATCGTGACCTGAGCTGAAGTCAGACACTCAACCAACTGCGTCACCCAGGCACCCTTGGCTCACTATTCTTTTGGACTCTCTTTCCTATGATATAATTTCCAGATAGGTCTCCTTCCTGCTCCCTACATATAATCCAATTTGTCAACAGCCCTCCTCAAATACATAGCAATAACTATACCCAAAACCTCAGATATGTCAGACTATATGTAGTACAGTAGCACATTTTCTCCCTTGATATGAATATCTATTACTAAAATAGCCTAGCTTTTTCTTTGAATCAGCCACAGGACCCAACTGGCTCAGAATCATTACGTTGTCAACTAAAGCTGAAACAGAAATCTCTTATGTCCTCTGCTTGTAAGGTGGATATATTAATCTAAATGCAGGATGTTTCTAGTATCCTCTTGACTTTAATCTTATTACATTTAGCCTAGGAAGAATTTAGCCTAGGAAGAATTTAACAAGCTTTGATTCTGTCATCTAACACCTCTTTCCACTCAAGTTTTTCTGTGAAGTTGATTAAGAATGTCAACAAGAGGGGCACCTGGGTGGCTCAGTTAGTTAAGCGTCTGACTCTTGGTTTCAGGACAGGTAATGATCTCGCAGTTCATGGGCTTGAGCCCCACGCTGGGCTCTGCACTGACAAAGCAGAGCTTGCTTGGTATATTCTTTCTCTCTCAAAATAAATAATTAAAAAAAAGAATGCCAACAAGATATTGAAAAGAAAGAGGACAGTGGGCAGTGATGAGTCTTGTGACATGCCCATGATACCCTTCTACTTTCAAGACAAGTACACTGATTAACTATTTGCCCAGCTGCAGACCTAGCATGTTTTAATAAAGTGGTTTTCTTCCTAGTCACCGGGGACAGGAAACATCGAATGATCCTTGACTCTGTTTTGTTTTGCTTTGTTTTTCCCCTCAACTGAAAACCCAATCAGATTCATCTAGCTTTGAGTCCACAGTGATCTGGAATCTATCCCTTGTTACTGCTGTCACCAACACCATTACAGACCTTTTTGACTCTTACCCCTGTTTTCAACTGATTATGTTCTCACTATTGCCAAAACTATTTGCCGTGAAATACAAAGTTGGCAAAGTTGTGACCCTTCACAATCCCCCCCATCTGGAAAAAGTGACAGTAAATAGTACCCTTGGGGAATAAGAACATAAATGCATCTTCTCAGAATGTAGTCTGCAGACAATGTCCGCCTACTTTTAGGCCTCTTTGGCATAGAGACTATTGGGCTCAGTAAGGATAACTCACAAGTCACTATTCTTTTTGAGGCTGCCATTTGTAATCACTGAAAGAGTGTTAGTAATAACCTGCTGTTAAGTGTGAGACTTGGAGAAGTGGTTTCTTACTCTGAGACCTGTAGCCAGGAATTGACAGAAATGGGGTATGAACTTGGGTTTCCTGATTTCAAGACAGGGACTTCTTCCCCAATCCAGCTCAACTGAGCAGTTGTGTAAAGAATAGTCTGTTTTCACTGGACAGTGACATGCAGAAGAATGAACCTGGACCACTTTCTTCACCATACACAAAAATTAACTCAAAATGGATGAAAGACCTAAATGTAAGATGAAATAACTTAATGTAAGATTCATCAAAATCTAGAGGAGAAATCAGGCAAAACCTCTCTGACCTTGGCTGCAGCAACTTCTTACTCAAAACATCTCCAGAGGCAAGGAAAACAAAAGCAAAAATGAACTATTGGGACCCCATCAAAATAAAAAGCTTTGCACAGCGAAGGAAACAATCTGCAAAACTAAAAGGCAACAGACAGAATGGGAGAAGGTATTTGCAAATGACAATCAGATAAAGGATTAGTATCCAAAATCTATAAAGAACTGATCAAACTCAACACCTGAAACACAAATAATCCAGTTAAGAAATGGGCAAAGACATGAATAGACACTTTTCCAAAGAAGATATCCAGATGGCCAACTGACACATGAAAAAATGCTCAACATCACTCACCATCTGGGAAATACAAATCAAAATCACAATGAGATACCACCTTACACCCCTCAGAATAGCTAACATTAACAACTCAGGCAACAACAGATGTTGGCAAGGATGCAGAGAAAGAGGATCTCTTTTGCATTGTTGGTAGGAATGCAAGCTGGTGCAGCCACTCTGGAAAACAGTATGGAGGTTCCTCAAAAAATTAAAAATAGAACTACCCTGTGACCCAGCAATTACACTACTAGATATTTATCCAAAGGATACAAAAATATAGATTCAAAAAGGTACATGCACTCCAATGTTTATAGCAGTATTATAAACAATAACCAAACTATGGAGAGAGCCCAAATGTCCATCGACTGATGAATAATGGATATAGAAGATGTGCTGAATATACACAATGGAGTATTACTTGGCAATCAAAAAGAATGAAATCTTGCCATTTGCAACTATGTGGATAGATCGAGATAGTAGTATGCTAAGCGAAATTAGTCAGAGAAAGACAAATATCATATGACTTCACTCCTATGAGGACTTTAAGATACAAAATAGATGAACATAAGGGAAGGGAAGTAAAAATAATATAAAAGCAGGGTGGGGGACAAAAACATAACAGACTCTTAAGTATGGAGAACAAACAGAGGGTTACTGGATGGGTGTAGGAGGGGAGATGGGCTAAGTGGGTAAGGGGCGTTAAGGAATCTACTCCTGAAATCATTGTTGTACTACATGCTAACTAACTTGGATGTAAATTAAAAAAATAAATTAAATTAAAAAAAAAAAGAATAGTCTGTTTCATATGAAAAGTAAGAAAACTGAAGTTTCAAAATGCAGGTGAGTTCTAAAAGGGCAGCCTCCATATCTCTGAAAGTAAAATACTACCCAAAGGACATAGGAAGTGATTTTTCTCCAATAACACAGAGGCTAACAAATAACAACTTCTGTGGCAAAGAGGCAAATGCTTTCTTGACTCAGGCTTTTGGTGAGATTAGTCATATATTAGCATATGATTTTCCAAGACACTTGTTCTTAAAGAATTGGAAAGATGATAACAAAATAGTAGCACTGCTTTTTAGAATAAAGCTGCAGATGTGTGATTGTAATATTTTAATTACTTAGTCAAAATCCTATGACTCCACCAGTATTTGCTGATAACATGGAACTGATTATAAAAGCGACGTACTGAAAGCCTAATGGACACTTAACTACGATTTGGAGAAGTAGCACCTTGGACCACATGGCAGCAGCTGGCACTTGGCAGGCACTGACAGATATTTGAAGACATCTGTGTTGATGCCAGGATGGTTAATATGATTAACAGTAAAAAAAAAAAAAAGTGATCACAGCAACAAATGTTAAACAGGAAAATATTCAAGAATAGCCTCTACTTTCCTGTATTAAAGCAATGCACAATAGTTGGTTGGCAGAAGGCTAACAAAATTTAAAAACTTGTACATGTTTATAGGTGCATATATCTGGTAAGTTTTGTAATATTCAAAATCATCACAAATATGGCTAAGTGGATATTCAATTATTTCTTTAAAAAATTTTTAATGTTTATTTATTTTTGATAGAACACAAGTGGGGGAGGAGAAGAGAGAGAGGGAGACACAGAACCTGAAGCAGGCTCCAGGCTCTGAGCTGTCAGCACAGAGCCTGATGCGGGGCTTGAACCCACAGACCATGAGATCATGAGCTGAGCCAAAGTCAGATGCTCAACCGACTGAGCCACCCAGGTGCCCCTAAATTCAATTATTTCTTGAGGATAATTCATCTATGTCATTTTGCTCTAATAAAATATTTGCACTTAAAAGATTCTAAATTCATGTAACATAGCTATACATTAGTATAATTGTTTATGTTTTCAATCTTAGTTTCCATGAAAGTGGTTAAGCATAGACACCTTGTCCCCTACCCCCAGAATTTCTGATTCAATAGATCTGGGGGATGGGGCCTGAGAAACAGCATTTTAACAAGTCTCCACATGTGGCTAATAATGTTGCTTGTCCAGGGACCACACTTTGAAAACTGCTGTTCTGTACCACCCTGACCCTCCCACTGGTTCCTATAATCACATATCATTTGTCTATTGATAAATCTCTTGTGCATGAAAGATAAAAATTCATTCAACAATTTGTTATTAAGCCAGCATTTACATAACATATGCTGGTAAGCTATATCAGACATGTCTATATATTAGAGACAGAAAGATGAATAAAGTTAGTCCCTGCATCCATGCACTTTATATTCTAGACAGACATGTAAACAAACAATCATGATGCAATGTGATAAACACCATATGTAAAGCTTCCTGAGAGTAGAATGAAAGTGTTCACTCCACAATGAGGGGAATCAAAAGGCTTTATAGTGGAGACAACACTTAGGACTTTAAAACAAAAACTATTTATTTTGAAACAATTTTAGATTTACAGAAGTTACAAATAGAGTTCCTTATATACCTCAGCTTCCTGACATTACACAGATGTTGACATTTTGCACACGCAAGGTTAAGATGGATTTTGAAGGGTGCCTACCAATTTATTAGGGTATCCCATGTAGAGAAATCATATATGAATACAACCATTGAGACAGGATACACTAATAATATCTGAACATTTTTGGAGAATTATGTGCTAGACATTGTGCCAAGCCCTTTAAGCATAGCATATCACTCAATCCTTACAACATCCCATAAGTAGTTATTATACTATCTACTCTGTGGATACTACCATCACTCCCCTTTTGATGAGGAAACTGAGGCTGTTGTCAATCTTCTATTAGGTAGAACTGGGGTTTGACAATAAAATGTTCAACTTCGGCACACACCCTCTTAACCAGTGTAGGACGATATATGATCCAGAAATGGAAATCAAAAGTCCATTGTGTATACAGATTGTGTTACATTAGGGAAAGTTTTAGGCACAGGGTTCTGACAATGGAAGCAAAAGACAAGACCAGAAAAGGAAAAGAAAATTCTAGATAATGGAAAGATACTGTGGTAGGCAGAGTTCCAAAATAGTCTCCTAGATTCTTGTTCCCTGGGGGACATGCCTGCAATGATCCCCTCTCCTTGAGTGAACAGGGCAGAACCTGGTGAAGATGATGGCATGGCACGTCCATGATTCAGTTAAGTTGTATGACAAAGGCAAAGGAATTTTCAGATGTAACTGAGGTCCCTGATATTACCATACTGCTGTCCTGGTTTGGGGGCCTCAACTTCTCCTGCCATGTCTGCCCATTCCTTTCTGGGTCTTGACTTCTGCTTCCACTCTTAGAACCCTGCCCCATAACCCATTCTTTAAGGATTCTGCTCTTCTAGGTAATAACAGGAGCCTAATGGGCAAACTGATATGACTTAGTTTTGTGTGTAGCTTTTGGAAATCAATCACACAGCCTCAAATTATATTGGCATAATACACAACTATTCTAGCAACAGTGCTTTCTTTCGCACAGAAGGCAAACTTCAATGGTGGGTGTCAAGCACCCAGCAAGTGGGCCATTTAGGGACCCCATGAATCACAGCTTAGAAGAGTTATGAGAACATGCCCAGCCTTCTATTTCACCAGCATGTTGGGTGGTAAAGTGTACCTTGGTGAAAATGTGCTGGTCTTTGTTCACGCATAACACAACATGGTTAATCTGTGACCAGCAAAATGCATGAAACCGTAAGCCATCTCTGGTTTCCATTTCAAATTGAATCACTTGACTATCCTTCAGTAACTGGCTTTGAGAGTAAAGTAAGTCTCATTTTAATATTTAAAAAAGGTCTGTTCCAGTAAAATCAATCATGTTGTAAAGTTATTCCAATTAAGAGGTTTTTTGTTCACAACAACACTTGGCTTTCTGAAGTGTTTCACAAATTTAATTTCATTTAATTTCATTCCCATCCTCTGGGTATGTTCTGATTCCTAAATCTATGCAGAGATTAATAGTTTTAATGTTGCTTTAAAAATAAAGCATCATCTACCAAAATACTATGATAGTAATCACCTAATATGGTATGAAACCATTTCCATTCTGTTTAGCATAAGACAAATGGGACAAATTTGCCCCTGTTACCAGTTTGCAAATCATGTTTTCTCATCATTCACCAACTCTAACTCACTCTTCCTTTTTCTTTCAACAAAAACATTCATTGAATCCATGCCATGTGTCAGTTATTGAACCTGATTCCAGGTAAATAATGATGAATGTGACACCTTTCCTGTCCTTGAGGGCTTTTTGTTGTTGTTGTTGTTCCCTGTCATGCTGTGCATGCTCCAACAGCACCTGGAGTAGGGACCCTTCATCTACAAGTTTGTTACACTCTTTTGTGTAGAGCCTGCCTTTAACATCTTAAGGTAATTTTAGTAAACTTTCCCTTTCAATTTTCACAGTGCTTTTTTCTTATAGTTCCCACTCTCCCTACAACCCAGGCATGAGTCCAGGGGGCTGGGTCAGCAGAGAATCTACAGGACTTACCTTATGCTATTTTTGGTGTTGCCCCACCCCCTGAGGCAGGTATCTTGCTCATGTGCCTCAAATCTTGCTTTCCTTAGAATGAGCCCTGCCCTGTGACCGTCCTCTGAGCACTCAAGCTAAAGCCTCTTGACAGCTCTAACCATCTAATTACCCAGGCATGCCTAGACCTATGTCTGAATCCTAGAGAGACTATGCTCATGCTCAAGCTGTACATGTTATTTACTCTCTCCACAATTCCTCTGGGCTAACTTGGAAAACAACAGCTTTAATCAACCACAGGATTATTTTTGGGTTCTCCCTCCAAGTGCAAAATTCAACCTCAAAACTTTAACTTGGATTTAAAACAAACCAGCAAAAACCATGTATCATAACATTTTAGGGAACATACATGAAACCCAGATGATCCAACTTACTGCCTCATCGTGGATAAAACTATGTCTGTCACGTGAGTCACGAAAATCTGAACCTCAATGTCAAAAGCCCCCACTCACTTGCTTAGTGTGAAATCCAGTCTTCCCTCAGGCTCTTCCTCATCAGCTATGCCCTCCACTGGTCTCACAAGGTCTCCGTGCTCAAGGGCCTGGCCGCTCCTGCCACCCTCTGCTCTGTGGCTCTGTCACTCTCTGCCCTTGGGTTTCTAACAACCTCTTCCAGACTATTGAAGCTGGCTCAGCAGGAAAGTTCCTGCCTCTCTTGAACAGTTCCTCCACACTCACTGCAAGACTGCTGGGCTTCTCATGGCAAAGTTACTCCTCCCCTTCATGCCAGAGCCCCTTCCCCCTGGTGTATGGGAGCATTTGTAGGAAGAGGAGGAAACGTCTATGCACAGACTTATTCTCTCATGATGCTTCTTCTCCTTCCACTGTCTGTTGTTCTTCTCTATTGCTCAATATCCTTTAAGGACCCCACAGTCCCTCTATATCCTATACATGTGTGAATCCCAATTCTAACCTACTTTCCAGTTCTTTCCTGTAAGGCTCTGGGGCATATAGAAAGCATCTGGGTCCACATACTGGAACAATCCATGACTGTGGGAAAAGCTTGAAAAGCCTCCTGTTAAGAGTGAAGAAACTCCAGAACATGCCACAGCAGGAGGCTGAGCTACCAGGGCACACAGAGAAACTCTAGGAGGATGGTATGGCCTAATATCACAGCCCAGAGGCCACAAAATTTACTAAGTAATATGGTTGCATCAGTATTTAAGAACTATCTAACGGGAGTCACTGTCCTTGTAAGTGATCAGAAAGAAGATAAAGTAAAAGAGGCAGTAGGAATCATTTACCTGATGGAGCTACCAAGAGGAAGAAAGTAGGCCCAGGAGGTGTCTACTGTTTTCAGAAAGCAATCTCTCCCAGAAGAGTCCATGAGGAATAAAACAAAACAGACACCTTTGAAATTCAGTACTTTGCTTTATCAATTTGATAAAACGCCTTTTTTTTTATATTTTTTTTTTCTCAACGTTTTTATTTATTTTTGGGACAGAGAGAGACAGAGCATGAACGGGGGAGGGGCAGAGAGAGAGGGAGACACAGAATCGGAAACAGGCTCCAGGCTCCGAGCCATCAGCCCAGAGCCTGACGCGGGGCTCGAACTCACGGACCGCGAGATCGTGACCTGGCTGAAGTCGGACGCTTAACCGACTGCGCCACCCAGGCGCCCCAGATAAAACGCCTTTGATACAATTACCACCTTAAAAGCTTGTTGTTGTTGTTTTTAATGTCCTAACCAATAATGCTATGAAGCTGAATGGTTGAATTATGTGACAAAAAAAAAGTATCTATTCTAAAAAATGGTTTTCTCTTTTAGATTTTTCATGGCTCTTACTTCTAATCACAGAACTAATTCTGTCATTTCTACGTGTCTTTAGAATTACATTAGACGGATGTGTGTGGCCGGGGACTGCAGACTGCCACCCTGGCCTTACATCTTGTGCTCCAAACCCAAGAATATAAAAGAAACAAGTGAAAAACAATTCAGTAGAAGGTGCTATCCTCAAAACACAATTGGATATTAATCTGGGAAAAATTCACATACATAGAGCTGGCTCAGGATTTTAAAACATTAAATCTTGGTCCTGGTCCTGGCTTTTGAAACATCCTGTCTTTTGAAAAACAGGATTTGAATGAGAGAAACACCCATCATTTATTTTACATGGAAATTCACTTCAAAATACAAATTGTTCATTGGTAGAAAATCTACTTCATATTTCACATGCTAATGAGCTATTCTTAATTTGCAATAATTAAGACAGATATTTTTAAGTTCTTTTTGTGCTTTTCACAAAAAGCAACCAAACACAATGTGATATCAATCATTGTTAAGTATGAGAGCTTCGTTTTTTTTTTTTTTTTTTAATTTTTTTTTTTTAACGTTTATTTATTTTTTTTGAGACAGAGAGAGACAGAGCATGAGCAGGGGAGGGTCAGAGAGAGAGGGAGACACAGAATCTGAAATGGGCTCCAGGCTCTGAGCTGTCAGCACAGAGCCCGATGCGGGGCTCGAACTCACGGGCCGTGAGATCATGACCTGAGCCGAAGTCGGCCGCTTAACCGACTGAGCCACCCAGGCGCCCCGAGAGCTTCGTTTTTAAAAACAAGATAAGTTTTTCTAAATCCATGGACTGAAACCTGTATCACAAGATCTTCTAATTCTTTTACTTCCTCTATTTTTGAATTTTTCACAATAAAACAGTCAACCTACTTAAATTTAGAGGTATGAAGGTCATATGACAAAGAAATGAAAGGTGCAATTATCATTTATTACCAAGATAACTGCTGCTTTGTACCAAAACATCCACCATACAGCCTTCATTACCTTGTTGCTCATTTAAAATACCATTCTGTCTTCCTGCATTTCTTGGTCTTCACCTATCTGCATCATCTTGTCTTCCTTTTGCCCCTCCAGATCCACTCTCCGCCCTTCTCCACCTGCTCCTAGCCCTGGAAGGCTGACCTTGCAGACCACATCCATCGGCTCCCTTACACTCTGCCTTCTGGCTGATTCAGTTAGAGGTGTCCATGCAGAAGATCAAAGGAGAGAATGGCCAGGATATTCATTCCCACAACTTCCTCTCTGCAAGGTGCCTCTACCAGAGGCCACTGCTGCTGCCATGTGATCCCCTCTGTGAAGCTCCCCTCTCTGGGTTCCAGTGACCACTGCTTCCCTTGCTCGCAACCTCAGGCCAGGGGTATCTATTCCCTATCAGGACCTTTTCTAGCAGGAGCCTTTATAAAGTTCCTTCTTCTCTTGGTTTCTCGATAATGCTCCATCCCGTCCTAATCCTCCCTGCCTGACTAGTCTTCTGTGGGCACTGCTTTCCCAGCTCGCTAGCAAACTGTATTTCCCTGAGTAGCAAAGTAATCTCAGAGCTGAGCTTCTCGCCCTATTAAAGGATATGGGGAAAATACGGGAAAGGGTACTTTAGTTATAATCCTACTACACACATATGTAATTATGCTAGGTGCATTTGTTCTCTCTTTAAAAAGTAGTTAAAATTTTTTTAGTATTTATTTTTGAGAGAAAGAGAGAGAGAGCATGAGCAGGGGAGGGGCAGAGAGAGGGAGGGGCGGAGAGAGAGAGAGGGGCAGAGAGGGGCTTCAGAGGATCTGAAGCCAGCTCTGTGATTACAGCAGAGAGCCCAATGCAGGGCTCGAACTCATGAACCATGAGATGATCTGAGCCACAGCCAGATGCTTAACCGACTGAGCCACCTCTTTAGAAGGTAGTTAAATCACTCTGTAAAAGGAGTAGGTATATGATGAAATAGGGGAAGGGGATTAAGAGGCACAAACTTAAAGTTATAAAATATGTAAGTCATGAGGATAAAAAGTACAGCATAAGGAATATAGTCAATAATATTATAATAATGTTGTATGGCAGCAGACGGTAACTGTGCTTACACTGGTGAGTATTGCATAATGTCTAGAATTTCTAATCACTATGTTGTACACCTGAAACTAATATAACATATATGTCCACCATACTTCAATAAATAAAGGTCAACCATTTTAGAAGTGTTTCAATCACTCTTTAAAAGCCATAAAAGTGATACATCTACTGTAACCAGTGATGTAATGTAAAAATATATAAAGAAAAGTTACATGGGGCGCCTGGGTGGTTCAGTCGGTTAAGTGCCTGACTTCAGCTCGGGTCATGATCTCATGGTTCGTGGGTTAAAGCCCCACATTGGGCTCTGTGCTGATAGCTGAGAGCCTGGAGCCTGCTTCAGATTCTGTGTATCCCTCTCTCTCTGGCCCTCCCTGGCTCGTGCTCTTTCTTGGTCTCTCAAAAATAAATAAACGTTAAAAAACAAAAAAATTAAAAGAAAAGAAAAGAATTTATTCTCTTCCCCAATGCTTCTGGATCCTTCCCCTTTACTTCATTCCCCACCTTCACCATGCTTTTCCCCCAGATAAAGAATGTGAATAGCCTGGTCAATCTTTTTCTACACCCGTCTCCATGATATTCAAGCTCATACCAAACATGTATTCACTCATATGTGGAGAGGGGTGATACTTGCCTTTACAAAACTGCAAGCATGCTACACATTACCTTGCAACTTGCTAGATAGATACAGATCTAGTTCAACACTTTGAACAGCCTCATAATACTATACAGTAGAAATGTACTAGAATTTATTTACCCATTTCTCTACTGATGGACATTCAAATTTTTTCAGCTATTTTTGCCAGCACAAACAATGCTACGGTAAACACCCTTATGCATCTATGTTTACTAGTGCATCTATTTATGTAAACCAAATTCCAAAATGTAGGGTTGCTAGGTCAAAGTTACCTATAGTTTCAAACGCCACCCCCTTACTTTCTTAAAAGTATATAGCAATGTGTTTCTTGTTTAATTCTTATATTTGTTTTATACGGATATGATATGATATATGTAATTTCTGAATCTTATTTGCTCTCTTAACATGAATTACAGATAACTTTCTGTGCACTATATGCTTTCTGCAGTGATCTTAAATGGCCCATTAATGTTATGAAGTGTCTTTACGTTTTTACTGGAACTGTATCAAACCTTAGTATTATTGTGGAAGAATTTCTATCCATTCCTTGTAATAAACACTTACAGAGACAGAAGTTTTGAAAGTAGCATCAGATATTAAAACAACTATTCCAAGTGTTCTTCTCAACTCCTAATCAGTTGACATGAACTATGTCTTTTGATGGGCCCCAGAATCGATCAAGTGACTCACAATTTCAAGCAGAACTACGCCTGGGGCATCTGCTTCTACCACCGCCTCAGTGACTTCAATCAGGGGACAAAGATCATGAGGTTGCCAAGGAGCACACAGAAACCCGGGGCGTTTTCCTAAGTGTGGTGAGCCAAATTCCATGTGATTCTTCTGGCATTAAAAAGGGTCTATTTCAGATCAAAGGTAGAAAGAAAGCCATCAAAACAGAAATGAATCCCAGCCTCAAGGATACCACTGTGTAGGTTAGCACCACTAGAGTCCCTCTAGGTTTGAGAAAATACCCCATTCCACAAAGGCTTGGGAACATTCGGCAGGAGTTTCCATCCCAAAATAAAATACTACAAAACCAATCCCAAAGGGAGAGTGGGGAGAAGGCAATGTGTCTGTTGAGGGGAGGGCGTAAGAAGACAAATCTGGCCACCGTTCATTGTTAGTATATTTTCTATTTGATCATATCACCACCAGACAAGAAATCCCTGTGTATAGCCCTTGGAATGAAGAATTAAGAAAACTGCAAAGCAAATATGAGGTGGACCAGTAGCCTCTGTGATGCCTTCATGCTATTTCCTCTGTGGATGGTAATACTGGCTTTAACTCTTAGTCCTGTGAGAAGGAGAAGCAGATTTCACTCTTTTCTGAGAATTACTACATGCCCATAACACTAAAGAGTCCTCCAACTGGAAACAGATCTGATTACTTTTGCCAGACTTAATCTCTTACTTGAGCAGTTAATGAGAGCTTTCAATAATCTTAATCACATCACTTCAATAAAATACCTAGATGTGATTTCCACAGGAAATAAATGTCCACAGACCATAAACTCAACCTGGTTAATAGCTAACATGGGAGACAGGTGGGAGTTCGACTCAGATAAAGGGCCACGGTGCAGTGATAGTAAATGAATTACGTCCCCTTGCCCCCTCCACCCACCATCAGGGCTGCTGGGGACTGTCTGAGGCCTCTGCTGGGAAAGAGTGACAGGGGAAATAAAATGAAAGGCAGCTGGAAGCAGGAAAATTTTCCCGTATATGGACCCACAGGCAGCCGAAAGTCACTGAAGGACCCAGAATATGAAGAGAACTCATGACCCCAAAAAAGGGGAATTCGAGGGAGAAGGTCACAGGACCATAGGATATAAATCAAAGACCCACTATCTGAAGAACCCCCTCCCAGGGATGGCAACAAGAGACAATATTTGGAGGCCTTAGAGGAAGGTCCCAGCAGAAGGGAAGTCACCCATACCGGAAGAAACAGTCTCTCCCACTCCTATGCTCCTTCTTTCCAATTCCTTCTTTTATAAGGTTAAAAGAACATTGTAATGATTCTAAGGACTGGCTCCTAAAGTGCTATGGAAGGCTGGGGCCAAAGTAAAGGATATGGTTCTGAGCAATTGTATAGAGAGGCCAAGGGAAAGTGTGACCACCCACTGAACTTACCCCTCAGTGGTTTTATGGTCAGTCACCATAGAAACCGTGTGCCTGCCTTGACACAGATACAACAGAGCTGTTATAATATTTTTCATACAGAAAATCGGCAACAATATAAAAAGATAATTCTTAATCAGGAAAAAAAGATTTACTGAAGCTCAACGTTAAATATGCCCAGTTTCTGGATGAGGGATGCACACAATCCTAGAATTTGGTGTGATTTCTTGAAAAGAACCTTTAGAGTCGAAGCAGCTATTCCACACCCAAGCTTCCAGAAGTCACTCATCTAATAACTGCACAGACTTCCCTTTCCAAGAATTTCAAAGGCTCCAGCATCCGTACAGAGAGAGAATTCTCATCACTAGGGTTCTATGATACATGATATAAAATCTGTAATTCTATATGGCTTTCCTGGTGAAGCATATTAGTTATGTCACGAAAGCAACAAGTCTTCTCAAAATAAGATCAATATATCACAGACACAAGATCAAACACATTTACCCCATGTTCATAAAGAACCACGCCTGGATCAATGACTTAGAGAAATTTTTAAAATGTCAAGAGTCAGACAAACAGAAAGCTGTTGAAATTCCTCTTTCCTAGATGGACATTTTTATCTCAAAAATTGTGCATGAGGTTTTCTCTAACCTCGAAGAGACCATATATCGTATTACGACCCATTCCCCGGACAAAGCAATGACCACATGCTGTGGGAGGACCCCCCCTCGAAAAGACTCCGTCACCTGCACAGCGGCATATGAAACCCTGAGCCCCTGGCCACGTTGGCCTGGACAAATAAATGTAAGGAATACTGGAGAGGCGCTTTTTATACACTGTCTTTTTCGGTCTTACTGAATCTGCTTTATAGAACCCTTAAAATTATTTTCATGTAAAATTTTAAATCACATTAAACACATAAGCCAGATTAGCTCTTTAGGACCCACAAGTAAAAAATAACAGTAAAATAGGCCATAAGTAAAATAGAATACACATTACTTCATACACATTTGGGAAATGAAGAGTTAAAGGAAACAAAGAAAGAAAATCAGAACCAAGTTTCTTCAACAAGAGAGACTGAATTCATCCCTCTTCTAGTACAAAAAGAAAGTCTTTGTCATAAAGTAATGGTGCTTATAAAACTGATTATTAAAAAACAAAAACGAAAAACCTGTAACAACAGACACGTCGCGCTTTCCCCCTTCTGCTTAGGGAATCCCAACAAACCCGAGCTACTCCAGCAGCATGAACAGCAGAATTTAGGTCAAGGGGCCAATTACCCAGCGGAGGCATCAAAGGCAGAGACAAGTCGCTACTTCTTTCTGCTAGTCCCTGTTTCCTTTGAGAGTCCTGAGGTAAGCAACCATGGAGGCAGCTTTAGAATATGCCAAAATAAAGTATTTTTTAAAAATGTTTACAAAGTATTGCTCCTAAGAGCCACTTAGACCCCTGACCCTGTAAGTCAGCACCATCTACACCATCTCCACACTCTCCTAGGTCACTCCCGCTTCTCTTGCCTCAACATGAACTCACAGACCTGGTTAAGTAGCCAGGCTCTAAAGAGCATGAGCAGATTACAGTTTGTGAGCTGCCCAAGAACAGATGCAAAGTATCTCACACGGGGACTTACCTGGAGGTGACTGGTACTGGGGCCGAGCTGTGGTCTTTCCGGGCCCCAAGCTCTTTTCCAAAGGTTCCCCAGACGCCAAGCGAGGTTGGCCTGCTCCAAGGGAGGTCGAGCTGGCTCCTTTGGTCTCCGTGACCTTTGCAGAGGTTGGTGGCTCCAAGGTGTCAGCAGAGGAGGACCCAGAGAAAGTACTGCTCTTTCTGCCAGGAGAGTCATCGGGAGCCGCTTCCCTCTCACCAGGCAGCGGAGGGAGCTGGAGGACCCTGTGATGCTGCCGAGGGCTGGGAAGCCTTGGAGAAGGAGGCGAGGGAACAGGTGACATCCGTGTGTATGCACAGGACTGAGAGGATGAATTATTCAGCGGCATGCTGAGGGCTGCCAGGGCTGGGGGGGACGGTCTCTTCTCATCGCCTCCGGGTTGTGACCAGTCAGGGCCTACACTGGGGGGCGGATCCAGAAACAAGGTTTTGTGACCCTTCAGAGGCATCCCAGCTTTCCTCTTGCTTCTGGTTTCTGGGAGGGTGTGGGTGGCTGGCGTGCTGAGGGGGAAGCCCAGCCTTTTCCCCTCGGTGGCTTCATCTACCTTCTCACTCTCTATCACCTTCAGCAGGACCTTGTTCACAGCCCCCTCGGCGCTGGCTGGGATACGTTCCCTGTCCGATGCCTGCAATGACCTGTCTCCGTGCTGCTCCGTGCCCGGCCACCTGCAACCCTGAGTCCCGGCCTCGGCTCCAGGGAGGGTGAACAAGTCTGCTCTGGGTATAAACTCAGCTTGGGCTGCCGGGCAAATGGCAACGCTTTCCTCACTCTCAAGATGTGTTTTAACTACTCTTTGCACCTGAGTGGACAGGTCCTGGACTTTGGCCACCACTTTGGAAACAGGCTTCTTCCCGCATGTATGCTCACCAGACTTCTCCCTCCGGCCCTTTTCTGCCTCTGGATGTTGCTCAGGGTCCTCACGACGTTCAGACAAATCTGTTTGCTGGTGCGCCAGCCTGCGTGGGCCCCTCTTTGGCACTCTAGCACCACTATCGTCTCCTGGCTCTGTGGAGCTGCAGTCAGGGGGCAGCCCTCCTCTTCCAAACCCAGTGCCCTCAGAAGTCTTCCTGAAGCTCCCACTGGCATCCAGTGCACCGGGGATCTCTGGGGGACAGCTCCCTCTCCACTGTACGGAAGACGTGAACGCCCCACTTGGGAGCAAGTTGCCTTTCTCCTCTAGAAGCCAAAGATTACGCCTTGTTCGAGAAATAGGAAGGGAGTTACTGGAACAGATTTGGTCCTTCCCCATCTGAGGAGCCGATTCCTGGCCCCCACGCCCTTTTCTTCTTGTCCTCTTCTGTGGAAGCACCTGAAAGCTTCCTCTCCTTCCACCAAACCTCCGGGGCTTTTTGTTCCCATGGGCGCTCCTCTTATTGAGACAGCCCACGGGGGGCTCACCCGGCCAGTCACCAGCACTCTGGAAACAGTCGTCCTCAGGGGCCAGGCTCACGGACAGCTCCGGTAGTTTCCCCTCCTGGCTCCCCATCGTAATCCCCAGGATGTGGTCTGAGCTCAGCAGATTGGCCAGAAGTCTCTCCCTCTCTGCTGTGAGTTTGTACAGCTCAGTTAAAATGTCTTTTGTGGGAGTTTGCTTGAAAAATATGTCGCCTGGATGTTCATTCGGCTGCAGGCTGAGGCTGATGACGTCTGACCCCTCCCTGACTTGGTAGCAGTTATGAAACCCTTTATTGGATCTGTCTAGAGTTACAGTGCCCTTGTATGAAAATCCTCTGACTTCCCCCCTTGGAAGATAGAAGCTGATGTAGCAGACTTCAGTAATGGGCTTACGCAATTGGAGGGTGCAGTGAGTGCCTTCCATTATGCCTACCTAATTATTCATGCCTTGGAGATGCTGGTCTGTGGTCAGGCTTCCCAGGCTCCGGTGGTAGGGCATGTGATGGTGGCTAGGCAGGGAAAGCAGCTGACAATCATCTCCAGCAACAAGACTGCCTGGTAGAAGAACAGGGGAAGAAAGCAGCTTGTGTAACAGACTGCATAAATCACAAGCCAACATCAATCAAAGCATAGTCATGACCTACCCTTCCTCTCTGGCTGGCCTCAACCAACTCAACTCACACCAGCCAGAAAGCTGACTGCAACCTCTTCCCCACTCCCATCCCACCCTGGACCAGAGTTTTTCTACAGCCGAGGGTTGGGAGAGCGCTCTAATTTCAGCCCTAAGACAAAAGTTCCTTTTCCCCACAAGGGAAATCACAATATACCCTAGAGCAGGTCTGTCAACTTCTCTAGGCTTCAGTTTGTGTTTTTCTATTAAACACAGCTAATAGACCTCCCAGAAATCCCACAGAAAAGGGACTTTGAGATCCTTAGAAAACATAGACATTTTAAGAACTTGTGTTTGCAATATTTGCAAAAATGAGTCAAGCTTTTTTATCTCCAAAAAGTACTTGTTAACATTTGAGATTAATTATCTATTTCACTTAAAGCAGTATAAGGTAAAGGTATTAGGCCACAAATTTGGAGTCTTTCCTGAATACAACTCACATATCTTTGTCAAAACAGTTAAAAGTGAAAATTTTTAAGTTTGAAATTTAATTAATTCAGGGGTCTTAATAAAGACTGTTTGTCATTTTCCCAACTTCTTGCCCATTTAAGGCCAAATGGAAGGACAGAGGAAAAGCAAATATCTATATGCTACTGCTGGCCTTGTATGGACTTTCCATGTCTTTACCAAAAAAAGGAGCTGAAAAGTCACATAAGCAGTGAAGGTGGCTGTTCTCTCCTGAGATCTGAGGAATACCAGGAATGTCTTTGTGGCTAACGTCCTCCTCTCCCCCCAGACCAAGAAATATGGAGCTTAGAATTCTGTATTACAACACTTCACGTTGTAATACAACAAAACAAGCATTTCCTAGTCTTTAAGACTTCTGTGGCTAAACGACATTCCCCCTGGGAAAGGGTAACACAGTAACCACTTATTCATCATTGATATCCTTTGGGAATTATTTTCCTCAGATACTTTATAACTAGTTCTAAATAAGAAAAAACTAAAGAAAAGTACATTTTGAGTGTCAGAAGAGAGAAAGGAGAAAAGAGTTTTGTAACAGAACCTCCTTGAGGAAGACAGATAAAGAGTGATAAAAATGAAGGTTAAAAAAAATGCACACATCTGGTCAACCCACAAGTGCCAGGAGGACTGAGAGTACTCAGAGAAAGGGAAAGTGGAACACCATTTCAAAGTGCTAAAAGAAAAGATGTGTTAAGCCAGAATTTTATATACAGCTAAAATAGTCCTCAAAAATGATAGTGAAATAAAGACATTCTCAGACGAAGATAGAGTTAGTTGCCAGCAGACCTGCTCTAAAAGAATTGCTAAAGGAAGCTTTTCAGAGAGAATGAAAAAAGTAAGAAACTTGTAACATCAAGAAACAAGAAAAGGCAACAGAAATAGTAATATCTGTGTAAATATAGTATGATTCCTCTCTTGAGTTCTTTAAACGATGTTTAACAGTTGAAAACAAAAAATATTACATTTTCAGTGGGGTTGCAATATAGGTACATATAATACACAAGACAGCTACAAAATTAAGGAGATGCGGTAAAGTATAATGGTAATTTAATTCTGACTACACTGTGAAGAGTTAGGCATGCATATTTAGTCCCTAGAGCAACCACTAAAAGAGATATAATGAAAAATACAATTGATATATTAAAATGGAATAACAAAAAAACATTCAAATAACTCAAAAGAAAACAAGAAAGGGGAAAAAAAAGACAGGAACCAAAAAAGAGGCAACAAACATAAGTAAATCATAAAATGGTAAACCTAAATTTAAACATATCAACAATTAACATTAAATGTCAATGGTCTACACACACCATTAAAAAAAAAAAAGATTGTCAGGGTGCCTGGGTAAACCTAAATCTAAATGTATCAACAATTAACATTAAATGTAAATGGTCTACACACACCACTGAAAAACAAAAGATTGTCAGGGTGCCTGGGTGGCTCAGTCAGTTGAGTGTCTGACTCTCAGTTTCGGCTCAGGTCATGATCTCATGGTTTCATGAGTTCAAGCCCCGCATCAGGCTCTGTGCTGACAGTGTGGAGCCTGCTTGAGATTCTCTCTCTCTCCCCCTCTATCTCTGCCCCTCCCCCACTATGCTGTCTCTGTCTCAAAATAAATAAACTTTAAAGAACTTAATAAAAAATAAATTAAAAAACAAAGATTGTCATAACCTGTATGGTATGCACTTAAGGTCACTGGCTTGGATGAAGTTTACTCAAGAAAACTACACAGTTTTAGACAGAACAAAACAAAAACAAAAACAAACAAAACAAAAACAAAGGTTGTAGAACACAGTACTGGAAACACAGCTATTTAAGGGCTAAATGGAGGGAAACAAGACTACGCAAAGCTGAAAAAGATTGGGTAGTAAGATAATTCTCCATATTTTGTAGCTACAGAAATTAAGATTCAGTGATTTAACTTCTTACTATGCTTTTATTATAGGTCTGTAAACCCTAGCTCTAACATCTTTCAATCAGTGTTGCCAAACTGAGACCAGAACCCATGTCTCAGACACTAGTGTTAGATTACACCAGACAGCTTCCATAATATAAGCAAGCCTTTCTTCCTCCCTTCCCTGCAATAACAGGAGTCACATACCCAGTTACACCTTTAAATTCTTCGCTTCATTCTCACCTATCATCTCTTCTTAAAGACCTGTTGCATTTTCCCTCTATTGCTACATTTTCTTTTGCAGAGGAAAGGGCAAAAACAGTGAAAGTCATAGCCATGGTGTTGTACTATGATGAACCGTTCAACTAAAGATCAGGTGATACAGTGTAGAAGATAAAAGGAGTGACTTTGGGGTTGTAGATCGCAACATTGGTCATGTGGCTTATGGCAGGATACATAGCAAAGTAAGTCCCTACCAACTATAAAAGAAAAGCATCCCATTCTTGGAATTCTAAACTTTAAAACAATGTTGTAAAGTTGTACCCTGTTTCCAAGATAAAATACTCTTCTACCAGGTTCTGTGGGTCCAAATCCAGGTGCAAGGGGGCTTCTTCATGCTATCGGTTCATAATTTCTGAGTTTCCAATGATCATGTAAGCAAATAGGGGTGGTACTCGTAGTACCTCTCTCTCTAGGCCTTACCATTTAACAAAAAAAATGAAACAAAAGACATTTCTGCAATGAAAGGTAGGGATTGAGAAGTGAATTGTTTTAATTATAAAGTGGAGTTGCTTGAAAAGGACAAGGTTCTCCTGTGAATGCACAAGAGCACAGGTATTGATGTATCAGTGGCACAAAGACAATCTAACTTGCCTGAATTTAGCATCCACAGGGCATCTTAGAGGAAATTTACGGAAGAAAAAAAAAGATTATTTCATATTAGAAAGTGAATTTCAGAATTAGCTTTGCTACAATTTTGGATATCCAAAATCCAAATAATTTAAGATAGATTATTGCAAAGAATACACACATTTTCAGACACTCTTATTTCCCCATTCTCTTCTGCAGTTTGAAATTATTTTTTTTAATTTTTTTTAACGTTTTATTTATTTTTGATACAGAGAGAGACAGAGCATGAATGGGGGAGGGTCAGAGAGAGAGAGAGGGAGACACAGAATCCGAAACAGGCTCCAGGCTCTGAGCTGTCAGCACAGAGCCTGACGCGGGGCTTGAACTCACGGACCGCGAGATCATGACCTGAGCCCAAGTCGGATGCTTAACCGACTGAGCCACCCAGGTGCCCCTGAAATTACTTTTATCAAGATTGTTATGCACATCCTCCACTATCGTTAATGAACATTTACAGGGCTGTCTCTGGAGCACAGAATAACTGTCCACACTTTTTCCCAGGATCTCTCAACCAAAGAAAAGACTGTCAGGATTCAGCCATCAGCTTAGCATCCCTGACAGTGTCTGTATGTGGATAAATACCCCTCAAGTATTTTCTTCTTTCCTTTGTGAAATGAGACATTTAGTCTCTAAGTCAAAATATTATCTGGTGACACCGACTAGCTAGCCGAGAAACCACAAAACTCCTCTTTGAAGAAAAAGAAAGTATACCCTGAGTAAAGGAGCTTCAACCTCAGCACTCTCCCAGGCACCATGGCAAAGGCAGGCTTCAGAGCAGGGCAAACACTTCTGTGCAATAACCCATTAGCAAATCAGAGGACCGTGCTGAATCATCACACATATTTTCCATCTGAGAAACCAGGGGGAAAAAAAACCCAACTATATGTCTTGGAAGAAAAAAAAAGCAAAATAACAAGGAAAGCAATGTGGAGTGTGGTTAGATACACCAGCACTATAATTCCATGCTGAGTTCACAGGACTATTTCAAGCAGCATTGGCTCGCTCTGCTTTGACTAAAATACAGCAGCTCTGCAGGCTCCACACACTAAATTATACATCTTAATTTGGCCTACAAAGTAACCTTCTCTGGTTATGCTCAGTGTAAAAGCACTTTGTTTCCTGGGGACCCTTCATGCCTTCCATTTCCTCTGGCAAACTCCAGGCTGACAGTCTCTCCAAGACAACACCGCTGTGGAGATTTCTTCCCTGAGTCTTTTTCCAATAAGCAAGTACATGATTTCACTCTACCCCAAATGGAAATATCTGTGGTACCCCATCATAATGGGAAATTATTGTCTTTTTAGTAGATGCTATTCACCGCTCATAACATATTTCACGAATGCCTAAAATAAGATCCAAGAATTAGCTGCAGCCATCCTGTCTGCTTACTGTCAGCTTCATAATTGATTCTGGCCCTAGAAGGCCAATGCAAAGCTTTATTTACTTAGCCATTGGCAAAGTAATGCCCTATGATTCCATCTGAGCCCAATACTGATAAGATAGATTATCTGTAAGTTCCATTATTAAACTGGAAATTATCCATCTGTCCATTCAGATTCAGGCTATACCCTTCTACACACCACTCTAAACTCCAAGAGACTGACCCAACAAGCTCCCTGGCACTCTGGCTTCTACTGGGTTTAGACATCAGGAAATACCAGCAGCAGATGGAAATGCAGAATGGAAGAAAGTTCGTATTTATTCCCTGGCTCCCTCCCTCCTAGTACAGCCTCTACTGAAGACCGCAGTTCCTCTTGGGTAGCCTTCCTCCAGGTACAGCTACCGTCTCTGGGTATGAATTACAACTCTCTCCTATTGCTCATCCAGGCCTGGGTAGCTTTGAATTCTGCCTCTTGTGTGTGATTTTGGAAAAGTTAGTGCCTGCCTATCTCCTTCCAACCCACACCCATGGGATGCAATAGTACTATTCTTTACATAGAAGATATGAAAATAAAGGTAGGTCTGCAATAACCTTCTAGCTCTTTTCCCCCAGAGGTATTTTTTCTCAAAGAATCTCTACCACACTGTAAGAATAGAAGAATAGAAACCACTAGCTAAATTATTGCAATACAAAGCAGAAAGAGATTCTATAAGACATCAAAGAATAGATCAGAGAAGGTTAAAGAAAGGAGAGACACATCATGTTTGTGGGATCAGAAAATCCTTCAAAAAGAAGAAAGCATTTGAAATAGCTCCACACTAAAGGATAAGGTTTTGACAGTTGTGATTTTAAAAAAGGGAATTCCAGGAGAGGCATTATACAAGACTGAGAAATCTGCTAACATGTACAAAGGGAAGAAGTACTCTCTTTGCCTGCTTTTAAGACATATGTCAGGAGAGATAAGTCAAGAAAGAGTGACAAAAAACTGTCAAAAGATTTGAATCCAGGTTGGTGGGAAATTAATGCTAACTTCCTACAGAAATGGGAAGACAAGGATAGGTTTTGATCAAAGAAGTAGTTTGTTCCGTACAAACTTAAGAAGATGAACCTAGGAGTAACGTCAGAATAGAATGGGGTAGAAAGAGATCAGAGAGTCAAGAATGAGGCACTCTGGAAAACATAAAATTCTGTAAAGAGATTAAAAAAGAAATAAATTAGAAGGTGAAATTACAGGCAGAGTTTTAGACAGTGATTTTAGTAGAGTAAGAGGACACCAAAGTATATTGCAAAGAGCAAGAGAGAGGCTGGTAGTTAAGAGAAAAAAATAAGAGTAGCCTGGACAAGTATCAAGGTATTGTCCTTGTCGTTACTTTTATTTTGTTTTGTTTTGTTTTGTGTTGTTTTGTTTTGTTTTGTTTTGTTTTAAGAAAGGAAATCTAAGCATGGTTTTAGGTTGAGAAGAAGGAGGTAGTGAAGAGGGAGATATTGATGATACAAGCAAAATATGGAATAAAATATAGGACAACAGATGAAAGAAGGCACCAGAGGAAGGAAAGGACATGAGCCAGAGGACACACAGGGAGGGTAAGTCTTGATAAGAAGGAGGTTGCTTCATGCTCAAAGACTAGGGATAAGTAAAGGGAAGAAGATAATTATGTGAGAGCAGTAAAATTGAAAGAGTTTACATATTATCTCAATGATTTTTGGTTTCTTCATAAAAATTCTATAATTTTATGACTTTCTTTGTATTCTTACACTGTCACAAGAAAGAAAGAACTAAATCAGTCTATACTTCAAAGGCAAAATTTGTACCTTTGAAACCCTGATTTGACTAAGAAACTACGAATACTCCAAGCTAGGCATTATTATAACATACTGGAAAATCTTTACAAAAATAAAATAGAGGCCAAAGTTTGGTCAATAGAATTATTTTGGGTAATAAATTTCTAGCAATAGCCACAGATAATTATCAAAGGATAAGAAAAAGGGCTCCTTTTTGTGTTTGTTTATTAGTTGCTACCTAGATATGCTATAAGGTGTGAGCATTGAAGATTTTCCCATAGACCTCAGAGAATCCTTTATTCACCTCTCCTGTACCTCTTCAAAGCTTCATACATAAAGATAAACAAATATCAGCTTTCCACGTGATCTTCATGAGAATATAACATACTGAGATCTTCAACACATCCATGGCTCATGTCACTATCTGGCTTATATCATCATCTTTGGGAGACAGATGAGTATACTGAGGAAATGAACCCCTTCTCTATGATTTAAAAAAAGGAATATGTATATATGAGATTCTTACTCACTGAATGCTCAAGGTCCAACGGCCAATGTTTGACTACACGGCATCTCACAAAAGTGGGATTGGTAAATTCTTGGTAAAACAAAAGTAGCCTCCTTTTATAAATTAAGAGTATCTTTTTTTTAGATTTTTTAATCTTTATTCATTTTTGAGAGAGAGAGAGAGAAACAGAGCACAAGCAGGGGAGGGGCTGAGAGAGAGGGAGGCACAGAATATGAAGCATGCTCCAGGCTCTGAGCTGTCAGCACAGAGCCCGATGTGGGGCATGAACTCACGAACCATGAGATCATGACCCACACCGAAGTTGTATGCTTAACCGACTGAGCCACCCAGACACCCCTAGGATTATCTTTTTAAATATGCAAACTCATTCTCTGGAGTTTGCTTTTCTGAGAACATCAAATCAGAAAACTCATTTCATATATTAAGTTAATTTGCATTTCCAAATTAAGGAAGCTGCTCTCAAACAACAATTTTTTTTATTAGACAGAATAAGGGGTTAAAATAGGCTTTTCTGTTCAATGGACAATGGCTCACCCATTTTATAGAGCAATAAAGACAGGCAGGGTGCTTGGAGGGCACTCTTGTTTAAAGGTCTGCCACATAAACATTCTTGTCAAGTGCACATAGAACATTCTCCAGAATAGATCACATATTAAGCCACAAAATAATTCTCAACAAATAAAAAAAAAATTAAAGTCATAGCATGTATCTTTTCTTACCACAACATACGAAATTAGAAATCAACCACAAAGAAAAGTTTTGGAAAGAGCACAAATACATGGTGATTAAGTAACATGCTGCGAAATAATGAATGGATCAACCAAGAAATCAAAGAGGAAATCAAAAATTACATGGAGAGAGGTGAAAATGAAAACATAATGGTCCAAAATCTTGGGATGCAGCAAAAGTGGTTGTAAGAGGAAGTTTATAGCAATACAGGCCTACCTCAAGAAGCAAGAAAAATCTCAAATAAACAACCTAGCCTTATACCTAAAGGAGCTAGAAAAAGAAAAATACCCAAAACTAGCAGAAGGAAGAAAATAATAAAGATTATAGCAGAAATAAACGATATGGAACTAAAAAACAAAAACAAAAACAAACAAAAACCAATAGCACAGATCAATGAAACCAGGAGCTAGTTCTTTGAAAAATCAACAAACTGATAAATTTCTATCCAGACTAATCCAAAAAAAAAAAAAAAAAACAGAGAGAGAGAGACAGAGAGAGAGAAAGGACTCAAACAAAATCACAAATGAAAGCAGAGATATAACAGCCAATACCACAGAGATGCAAACAACTGTAAGAGAATATTATGAAAAATCATATGCCAAAAATTGGACAACCTAGAAGAAATGGATAAATTCTTAGAAACATATAACATATAAAACTGAAGGAGGAATAAATAGAAAATTTGAACAGACCGATTACCAGCAAGGAAATTGAATCAGTAATCAAAAAACTCCCAAAAAACAAAAGTCCAAGACCAGATGGCTTCATAGGTGGATTCTACCAAACATTTAAAGAAGAGTTAATACCTATTCTTCTCAAACTGTTCCAAAAAATAGAAGAGGAAGGAAAATTTCCAAACTCATTCTATAAAGTCAGCATTACCCTGGTACCCAAACTAGAGAAAAGCACACTAAAAGAGAGAACTACAGGCCTGATGAACACAGATGAAAAATCCTCAACAAAATAAAAGCAAAATAAATCCAACAATATATCAAAAAACTCATTCACCACGATCAAGTGGGATTGATTCCTAGGGTGTAAGTGTGGTCTAATATTCACAGAGCAATCAATGTGATACATCACATAAATAAGAGAAAGGATGAGAAACATATAATGATTTCAATAGATGCAGAAAAAGCATTTGACAAAGTACAGTGTCCACTCATGATAAGCACCCTCAGTAAAGTAGGTTTAGAGGGAACATACCTCAACATAATAAAGGCCATATATGAAAAACCCACAGCTTACATCATCCTCAATGGAGAAAAACTGAGAGCTTCTCCCTAAGATCAGGAACAAGACAAGGATGTCTACTCTCACCACTTTTCTTCAACACAGCCGTCAGCATGGAGCCCTATGTGGGGCTCAAACTTATGGACCATGAGATCATGACCTGAGCCAAAATCAGTTGCTCAACCGACTGAGCCACCCAGGCACCTCTAGACAGAACTTTATTATTATATTTTTTTATTTTAAGTTTTTTTAATGTTTTATTTATTTTTGAGACAGAGAGAGACAGAGCATGAATGGGGGAGGGTCAGAGAGAGAGGGAGACACAGAATCCGAAGCAGGCTCCAGGCTCTGAGCTGTCAGCACAGAGCCCGATGCGGGGCTTGAACCCACAGACCGTGAAATCATGACCTGAGCCGAAGTCGGACACCTAACTGACTGAGCCACCCAGGCGCCCCTAGACAGAACTTTAAATGCCATGTAGTACTATACGGAGGAAAGCAAGTGGGCTCAAAGCCACTCCTTGGAAAAGATCTTTCATTTAAATATGATTTTTAGAAGATTTCTCTAATTAAATATTCAGGATCCTACACGGGACTATAACTTATAAGCAATGGTTCTGTAAGGTGCATCTGCTTCCTCTTTGCTTGGCTGTTCTTGTTGAGGGAGGCCATACCAGTGTTAAATACTCACCAACACACGTTTACCATGGGGATGGAAGAAGGCCCTATTCATCTGAATCTAGTGTCAGTTCATAAAATCTGCTGTGAGAGTTTGTCATTTTGAGATGTTTTCTGCACAGTACTAGTAACCCTAAATACAGTGATGTTCAACAAGGATCTGCCCAGAAAGGGATAGAGTAGCCCAGCACTGCGTGCAGATCCAGCGTTCATGTCTGTTTCAGCACAAACAGCTAGAATCACCACTGCTGTCTGGCAAGCTGCTTTTCCTTAGTTGACCAATGAAGAGGCAGGAAGTTAACAATTTGGAGACAGGCAGTCAAATTAAAGATAATGGTGTGCTACTAAAATAGGTGGATTCATACTCGGTTGAGAAGGAGAAAAAAGAGGAATGTGAACAAGAGAAGGAGGCAGATATTGGCCGACCTCAAGAGTCCTTAATCACTGCTAGGCACTAAGCTTAGTGTCTCCTATGCCTCCATCATTGATTCCCATAGTCCTACTAGATGGCTATTAGTAATTCTCCCATTTTTTTTTTAATTTCTTTTTCAACGTTTTTTATTTATTTTTGGGACAGAGAGAGACAGAGCATGAACGGGGGAGGGGCAGAGAGAGAGGGAGACACAGAATCGGAAACAGGCTCCAGGCTCCGAGCCATCAGCCCAGAGCCTGACGCGGGGCTGGAACTCACGGACCGCGAGATCGTGACCTGGCTGAAGTCGGACGCTTAACCGACTGCGCCACCCAGGCGCCCCAGAAATTCTCCCATTTTAATCACGAGAGCAATATAAGCTTAGAGAGGTTAAGCAACTTGCCCAAAGTCACAAAGTTATTGAGTCACAGAATTGAAATTTGAATCCAAGTCTGTCTGTCTTAAAAGTCTTCATGTAGAAGTTACAAAGCATTGCATTTCCTAAAACTTTAGGAAGAGATCATGAATTCATTATGGGAGACCCTCAAGAGACCTCTAACACTTCTACGTAAGGATTATTTATCTCCTCTTCAGAAAATGATGGTTAACAGATTATGGCTATTAAGCAAGTTAAAACATCATGTTACTCCTTAGCCAGAATATCAATTCTCCACTTGGCAGCAAAGAAAAAGAAGATGTAATACTTGCAAAATTCTTGCTAGGAATTCCACTTTGTCCTGAAAACACCAGTACTCACGGCTTAATATTTCCACTAGGACCTAAAGAAAGACTTGCCCACAAATGCCGCAGAGGAGATAAGAAAGGTTAAAATTGAATATCAGCATTAAATTTGCCTCAAGTTAAGTAAGAGAATTATGACTGAAGGTCAGTAAGTTTCTACCTCAGGAAATGTAATAAAAAGTATCAGAGAACTCCCCCCAGCCTCCCTCCTTGGAAGCAGTTCCCCTTGTGATCAGGGGCCTGGCTGTGGGTATGGACCCTTGGAACTACGTTTGCTCAAACATTTAAACCAAATTCTACCTTTGGCAGGAGGCTGAAGCTTTCCAGAGAATTATCTCAACATCTAACTAATCTGTTTGCCATCTGAATTTAAAAGAAAGTCTCAGCCACAGAGGGTAATTATCTTATCCCTAACTCCAACAGGTTTAAAGACACAGACCCTTTATACCAAAGTAGCTGCAGTCAGACCCAGAGCAAAGGACAGAATACAATCTTGGGCTCAATTCACATCTTCCTTTAAAAAACCAGGCTGCTCCAAGAATTCCCCATATGATTGACACTTACACTTTTACTACTCTGTGCAACAATATCATGGGCACAATTCCTGCAGGTTAATATATCACACAGATGTTTAATAGTTCTTTCATACCATGTACATGCAATTTTAAAAGCATTTCCAGGGGCACCTGGATGGCTCAGTCAGTTAAGCATCTGACTCGACTTCAGCTCACATTCTGATTTCATGAACCATGGGACTGAGCCCCATGTTGGGCTCTGTGCTGACAGTGCAAAGCCTGCTTGGGATTCTCTCTCTCCCTCTCTTTTTTCCTCTCCCCCACTTTCACATATGTGCGCTCAGATATGTACTCTCTCTCTTTCTCTCTCTCTCTCTCTCAAAATAAATAAATAAACTTATAAAAAAAGCATTTCCAGATCATTCCACAAGTTCATTCTCAACAATATATTAATTGATTTCAATTGAAAGGCAAAAACATAAAAAGGCTATTATTATATCAGAAATTAAAAATTACAGCTATCCCTATGGTAGACTTGGAAAGAATAAAGGTGAAGGTCATTATATGCATTTATGAAACCGATGGAAAGCTCAAAGCTTTGAGATATGGATGGTTGCCCTGGATAACTTGTAATAGCAGCCTCATGTTGCTTCTAGAACTCTCTTATATTCCTAGGATTCAAAACATATAAAAAAATCCTTTGAAAAACATAAAACAACTTAATAAAAACATATTTGAATTTGAGGTTGCTAAAACTGCTTAGGAGGACAGAGGAAAAAATATGCACAATAAAAAAATGAAAATGCATTTTGAGAAAATGGCTGTTGTTCTGATTCCCAAAATAAAGAGTGGTAAGTCTCTCAGTCTCTCCCCCTTAAAAGCACACAAGGGAACCTCTTGGGACTAAAGGACTCTGAACGTGGTTCTGAAATCAGGAAAATTTTACATTGCCTGTAGCCAGTTTCAAAGATAGTTTGAAATAAAAGCAAATAAATACTGGGTACAGCAAACAGATCTGTGATGATGGTTAGAATACAGAATGATAAGGAAACTAAGGTCTGGGGTTCTATCACTTTTTATAGCCTTTTATAAAAAGTTGCAACTGGCACAAATTTCTGTCTCACAAATGCAAAGTAAATCTGAATCAGATGAGGCCACTAGGGAGCACACTATCAAATACACCTGTCTTTGGATTAAGTAACAATGGTCCCTAAAGTGAACTTTACTTGCAGGATATATTGACTTTCTAGTTGAGAGGAATCTGTGTGATTAAGAGATCAGGATCTACGAAGAAAGTCTTTCTCAAAGGGACTGATATCATCAAGAGAAACATCCATTTGGTTGTGTTAGGGGGGGTCTATTTGAGCCACAAAACAAAACAAAACAACACTACAGTATTCCACTTATTCTTCCAAAAAGCATGCTTTGAAATATTAAATATTTCAGTAAATACCAACATTGTATAACATAAATAATTTCAGGGCATGCAAATTTAATTCCACCAATCATTCTTGGAATTTAATTATCCATGTAGTAAAAATGATCCATGGGGTTTTCTTAAATCCTGATGTTGGGAGACAGAATGTAACATTTTCTGGGGCACCTGAGTGGCTTAGTTGGTTAAGCACTCGACTCTTGGTTTCAGCTCAGGTCACGATCTTGCAGTTTGTGAGATCGAGCCCCACATCAGGTTTCATGCTGATAGCATGGAGCTTGCCTGGGATTCTCTGCCTCTCTCTCTGCCCCTCCCCCAGTCATTCTCTCTCTCTCTCTCTCTCTCTCTCTCTCTCTCTCTTTCTCTCTCTCTCTCTCTTTAATAATAAATACATAAACTTAAAAAAAAGAATACATGTGGGGCACCAAGGTGGCTCAGTTGGTTGAGCATATGACTTTGGCTCAGGTCATGGTCTCACGGCTCATGAGTTTGAGCCCCATGTCAGGCTTTGTGCTAACAGCTCAGAGCCTGGAGTCTGCTTTGGACTCCGTGTTTCCTCTCTCTCTGCCTCTCCCCTGCTTGTGTTCTGTCTCTCTCTCAAAAATAAATAAACATTAAAAAAAATATTTTTTAAAAGAATACATTTCCCCATTCCTTCTCTTCTGTCTCAATTGCTTGTCAGACCCCAAATGCTACTAATATAGCCATAATGATAGTTAGTCTTCAATCCTAAAATGTTTCAGTAAAATGAACCCAATGAACACATTCACAAACAGATTTAGACATGTGGCTGTTTATACAACTGTGCATTAATATCATTAGCTGCCACCATGATGTACCACATGTAAAAAACAATGATTCAGATGGGAGACCTGTGTTATACATCTAAGGTACTCAGAGACTTTACAGTATTAGTGGAAGTATGACACCATTACAAAGAGGTACAAAGAGGTGGAACATGTGGTTTTATGACTAAATGTCAACCCACATACTACCTCTCAAGGTTCCATGATGAACCTGATGCAAAGGCCACTGGTATACTGAGTCACCTGGAAGAAGGACAGCCAGATAAGGAAAGGCACAACATGGGCTGCAGGAGTGTTATGTGGATCTACATGCAGTGATGAACCACAGCCAGATGCACAGCTAAGTGCAACTTGTCACCAAGAGATGAGAGAGAAAAAAAAAAAGGGAAGGAGAGCAGACCGACACTGCTTATGTGGTTTGACCCTACTTAGAAATTCCTCAATTGATAACTCATTTAACTGAAGCAGTTATCTTTTGTCTCATAGAGTTGTTATGTTCATTTTATATATTGTCACGAATGAAGTTCATGAGAAGGAAGTGGTGGAGTTGGGCTTCAACACAAGGTCAGTCTAACCCCAAAGTCAATGTCCTTTCAGTACATCACATTCAGGTAGGATGGCCTGGAAGACAGTCTATCCATACTCAAGCTCACAAGAGAGGATTTTAAAGATGGAGAGACAGAAGAAAGAAAGCAAATAATTTCAATAAGGCTGGAGAAAATATAAAGGATGGAGAATTAGACTGTGACTTTGAGGAGGAAGAGAAGAGAGTGGAGGCGGGGAGTCTCATCACTGAAATAATTCAGTAAGTATGAGGATGAGCTTCCCAGTGGTTTTCCGATAAAAGAACAACATCATATAACCCACAGAAAAATGATGGAGCAGCTGAAGAACATCAATCTAAAGCTATTGTGTCGCAGCTGACCCACCTGATCCCAGCCTGGAATATCTAGTCCACCTCTTTGTGAAACTGACGGACAAGGAGCTTATTCATATAAATGAGTAGACATACAGGGAGTACTTTAGGGATGAGAGAGACAGTAAGAAAGAAGGGGACATATTTAGTTATGAAAATCTAGAGAGAGAGGAGAAACTGCGGGTAGGGGACTAAGAGAGATGGGGACAATGGAGCAAAAGGGACAATATCTGACCCGGAGAGAAGAAAGAAGGTAGGAAATTTCTTTGTGTTCATAAAAGACTTTGTAAGTGTATGAAACCAAGCAACTCCTGCTTCAGGGCCCTGGGCCCTGGGATTGGAAAACAGGCTGTTCTTCCCCAAGCACCATCTTCTTCAGTGCCCTAAGAACTCAAACAGGCCATTAGACAAGGCTGCTGTGCTCAGCACAGTGTCATTTTGATGGAGGGCGACAGCAGCAGAGGCCAAGACAAGGTGCAGTGAGGATGACACTGGAGGATAGTATGACTAGCCAGACTGCTGAGCAGATGCTAGGCTCCAGGAAATTACTGGGGGGTTGGAGGGAGGGGTTCAGAGGTAGAATAAGTTCTATGTGAAGAGGTAGAAATTCAAGATTTACCAGAGTAAGGTATAATTATTAATGGGGCCTCACTACAACTCACAAACAAGTGATTGCTGGGTTATTAAGTTTACAAAGAGTAAAGAAGAAGCAAATAACACAGAAAAGGAAAAAAAAGAAAAGAAACTCAGTGATAAATATGTATCTCATCCCAAAGAAGGTAAAATCAAAGTCCTCCAAATAGAATGGATTTTTTAGAAGGCTTGCTACAGTTGGACATTTTCAAGTGCGTATTGATGAATGTCGATAGATTCTGAGGAAATCAAATGATTAACCATCCAGTTCCACACACCTACTGGTCCTCCTTAAAACCTTCCCACTCTCAGATTCCAATCCATTACCAGGTCCCCTTGACTTAACCTTTCCATGAATGGCTAGGTGTTTGAATGAACTGGCCTTGAAAACGACTTCCATCCTGAGGTGGTGTTATTTTTTGTCAATCTCATGGTATATATTCTTCTTGGAAAGGAAAAGAATCTTTTTTTTTTTTAGTGTTTATTTTTGAGAGAGAGAAAGAGAGAGAGAGACAGAGTGCAAGCAGAGAGGGGCAGAGAGAAAGGGAGACACAGAATCTGAAGCAGTCTCCAGGCTCCCAGCTGTCAGCACAGAGCCCAACCCAGGCTATTCACTAATTCCTCTCCTTTAAGTCAAAGAATATGGAGCACTCACCCCCTGGTGCAACTGGTCCGGGTCTGATCAGTCTTCATGTGAGACGGTTTCCCCCCCAGGCAGCGCAGACCGGGGAAAACACAATGAATTCAGAGTGAGAAGGCTTGGACCGAGTCCAGCTCTGGCAATCACTAATAGCGATCTTTCTTCACAAGCCGCTCAACCCCTCTGTACCTCAGTGTTCTCATCCTTAAGACAGTTTTTGGTTCTCCCTATTTAGAGTGCAATTCCACAATCCCTCCTGCAGAGAAATGGAGCCCGCTCTCCAAATTCTTTTTCTAGCTAGACAGTGAATTCAGGGCACATGTGGGATCAGAACCCAGACTTCTGAAGCCAAAAGATACCACGGTATGGAAAGGGGTCAAAGCAGGCAAAGAAAATGGCATAAGAAACTCACAAGTAGGGAGACAAAACCAAACTTTAATCAGTAATACAAGGACTGTAAGGAAAACAAGTGAAGTGTTGAAAACAAGTAACACTGAATGTAAAATTAGCATGGGTGAAAAGAAATGCATTAATCAGGGCTTATTACTTCCACCTCTATTGTAAAAGAAAATTCACTGTTAGCTTAAGTGAGACCCAGGACAAGTGATCTCTCAACCCTGGCATTTCTAAAGCTTTTTCTCCCTTTGATCCAAACGCCTTATTTGGAACCTAACATGTACCATCTGAAAAGGTACTTTAATCACTCCTCCCTGGCCCAACCTCAAAGGCAAAAATCTTCAACTCCGGCCCTTCTTAGGCTCTCACCAGCCTAAGGCAGCCTATAATGTCTCCACATGCTGCTCTGGCTCTCAAAATCTATTTAGTCTTGTCTGTCAGAATATTTGACTCCATCCTAACTGTGCCCATGACCTCAGATTTCAGATGTTCTTGGGCTCCATGCTTCATAGTCTTGAGGGCCAGAGGGTCCCTCCTCCCTACCCCTTAGCACAACTTTAAGACCTATACTGCCTTGGTTCAAATCCCAACTCCGCCACTTAGCATGGTAACCTCAGATGGCTATGAGGTTACTCTATGTGCCTCAATTTCTCATGCCGCAGATACAGTCGGTAATGATACCTGCTAAACCTATACCTGGTACACATACACATAGGGGCTATATCAGTAACTATTTTTATTATTTTGTGTTTCAGATCTATACTATCCAGGAATAGAATCCTGATACACCCCGTCTCCTACCATCAATTAGCCTTTGTGATGTATTTTTTCTGCTTGACTAAAAGCTCCCTAGGGAGAGGTACTATCATCATCACCATCATCTTTGTATTCCCTACAGTACATGTAATAAAGATGGAAGATATTCAGGAAACAGTGCACTGAAGTACCATTATCTGAAGATATAAATCTGACCTGTCTCTGCCTGAAAATTCAAGCACGTTATTATTTGTAGCCAACATTAATGTTTAATGACAGCCTGAGTTTACTTTCTAGCAAACACAACAATTTAGGTAGACAAAAAGTCATTATCAGGAACAAAACTGGCTTTCTATCACTAAAACATGTATCAATCAGAGAAAAATACAAAAAATACAAAAAACAGGGAGTAAATGGCTTGATGAGTACCAAAATTTCTATGACAGGTCATTGAAAGTGACAGTAGGCAATATGAAAAGTGAAGAAAAGAGAGGTTTTTAAATGTCTGAAGATACTGAGCAAGGGGGGGTAAATGGATTTATGACACTTTGAACAATGCCCGAAAAAAAATGAAAGACTAGATTCCAAGATTCAACCATAAGCCAGATATATATATGTATGTGTGTATGTATATATATGCATATATAAAATATTATTTTAATATTTAAAATAACAATTTTAATAAAATAAAATATTAAAATATTTAATATTTAAAATAACAATTTTAAATTGTTCCCTCTGCCTGAACTGCCTCAAAATCTTGATGACTTAGTCTCTAGCCACCTTCAGGTGTCCACTCAAATGATGCCTCATAAAAAGTCTTCCTTGGTGACTCGATATGAATAACCAAGGCCATGTCACTCTCCAGCCCTTACCCTGATATGTCTAAGGGACTTGTCACCTGCCACATTATACACACACACACACACACACACACACACACACACACACACACACACTGGTTTCTTGGTTTCTCCCCTCCACACTGTAGAACATAACCACCACGAAAGGAAGAGCTTTGTTTCAGGTTGTGGCCTATGTCCTGGGCTTGAGAGATTAATTAGAAAATCATGGGTGCTTAATAAAAGTCTGCCCAATGTGTCATCCATTTGTTAATACAAATACTAGTAAATGTACATGTCCAGTGTTTAAAGTGGTGTCTGACACAGAGTGGGCCCCGTTAGCTATTTACAGAAGAAGGAGCAGTATTCCTCCCTTGATTCTTTCTGATGGTTTAGTAACAAAAGTCTTCTACCTAGTGAACTAGAAAACAGTGGGAACAGTTAGATAAGGGGGTGCAGAGACAGTTCTGAGATCTAAGAGTGATAATATTTATTTTATTGTGGGGCAATTGACAGATACTAAAGTGCTCCGTAGTACAGCATGGTCAAAAAACGAGCGTTCCTGGGACTAGGGAAGGAAAGCAAAGCTGTGACCAGGATAGTGGGGATGAAGAGACTGCATAGGAGCCCAGGCCCAAGGTGCAGCTTGACAGTGAGCAGAAGTACAAGGCACGCCAATGATTCTGTCCACCTTCTTACCTAGATCAACCTTCACTTGGGCAGGCTCCAGGCTTTGAGATGTCAAAAACATGATGCCACCAGGCCTGTTGTAGAGAAAACAATCCACACTTACCTGAAGCAATTGCACATGCGTGCGTGCGTGTGTGTGTATTGCTGTGTTGTCTGTATATTTGGGGAAGCCAATTCTAAGGGGCTTTCCAAAAAAGGGAATCATGATGCTGATCCTCTTACTTCTGAAATGAGTTGAGGGAAGAGAAGATCCTGCATTTTTCATAAGACAACTAGAACCTCTCATCTGAATGACTGCACCGTGCAGGATGACCAGTTGTGCTAGCTTGCCCATGACTGAGGCGTTTCCAGGATGTGGGCCTCTCAGTGTGAGCTAAAACCAGTACTGGTTAGCCACCCTAGCACATTAATGCCTCCAAACTGGTCTGTGTTCATTCGCCTGCTGTTCACACTGAAACCAAAGCAATCTTTTCAAAACAAAAATCTGACCTTACCACCTCTGTAGCTAATCACCCAGTCAAAACCCTTCAATGGCTCTCTCTCTCTCTCTCTTAAAACAGATTTTAGCCCTTAACCTGGCCTCAAAGGCCCTATTAGATTGGACCTCCACATCTTCCAGCTTCATCTCAAGCAAGCCCTAGCCAGTTACCTGTCAGTGGCCCACATGTAGGCCACCCCCTCCCACGATAGAGGCTCCACACATGCTGTCTCCTCTGCACAGAGGTGACCCTCACCTCACTTCACGTGCTTCAGAGGAGTCTCTCCAGACTCCCCTCTTCTGAGCCCTTCCAGTGTCATGGCCACTGCTGCCAGGGCCCACCCTTGTCCTCTCAGCAGAGATCTGCACACCCCGAGAGCTGCTCGCTGAAAACATGTGTGACTTTCTGTCCAATGGTCTTTGTCCATGGGAGACCCTCCCCTATGCATAGGCTGGCACCAGAAGAGATGGGAGCGGTGGATGGGAGCCATATTAGCTAGGCTTCGGGGCCATGAAATAGAATCCAAACTTTTTTCTAAGTCCAAGGGGAAGCTACTTGAAGGTTTTAAGTTGGGGAGAGACATGATCTGATTACGTTTTTCAAAGGTCACTCAGGCTGCTATATGGAAAATAGACTGTGAAAGGGAGAGAACGGATCCAGATGGGAAGCTGGTGCAGTAGCCCAGATTATTTTTCTGGAAGGAATCATCGTGGAAGTGGCTGTTTGTGGTACAACGGTTAGAGCCTTCAACTTTCGGGTCAGCTCCAGAACAGCAGCCCTCCTGAGAAATCCCTCTGAAGCCTGCTTCATTCATAGTGGTACTTGGGAGAGGGTTAAAAATCTCACTCTGTGTGTGTATGAAGTAGGGATAAATATAGAGTACATAACAGATAGGCAATTCATCTGTGGTACTAACATTTCATGATGGGGAGGCAATTAGGGAAAAGTCTAAAGAGAGGGGCAACAAAAAAGAGATTGAGAAACACTGTTCTAGAATATCAGACAGACTGCAGGCTCCTTTTCAGAACCAACAAGGGCTCTGAAGCTGGCCTGGGATGGCCCCTGGCCTCCTGGACCAGGAGTCCTAAAGCCCCGTCACCTTACATTTCCTCGGAGCTGTACAGACACTGATGAATTCACCTTCTCAGTGGGAAGATGGTCCAGTAAGATACGATAGTCTATTTGCAAGTCGGCCTTTCTAAACACAGATACTCCTGTTTGGACACTCCCGAGATGTGCAAGCCAAGGAAGGAAGGTTTGGGAGTTAATTAGGGTAATGCAAATACGGTGCATCTCGGCAAGGTCTCCAGTCCTATGATCCATGTTTCTCTTTCTGCCACGATGCTATCTATTTCTGACCTGATGAATTCTATGCTTGTAGCAGAGCCCAAGCACAAATGTCTCCTTCCCTGAAAATCCGGGGGAAAAACTATTCCTTCCTTCGAGCATCCAGAGAACTTTGTAAAAATAGGGGTAACGGCTACTCTTTCTTGAGCACTGGTGGCAGGCATTATGTTACACATTTTACCTGAGTTACTTCATTCACCCTCTCTCTGTTAATCCCATTTTACAGATAGGAAGCTGAGGCTCAGAGAAGTAGCTTGATCAACGTCAGATAGTGAAAAAATGATAGAGTGGAGATTCCACACCAAACAGCCCTTTAGCCTCTAGACGGTACACATACTATTGTACTTCTTACCCATGTATTATAAACAGTAGTTCACGTGCCTCTTTCCTCCATTATTTCCAACATAAATGACGCAGGCCAGGTGTCATGAAAAAAGAATGAACTTTACGGTCAAATCCTATCATATAATTTTGGGATATTATTTACTGAGACTTGGTTTCCTCATCTATAAAAAGAGACAGTCAATGCCTACCTAATAGGTTTGTTGTTAAGATAAAATTAGATATAGCTTTAAAAATTTTTTTTTAATTTTTTTAATGTTTATTTATTTTTGAGAGAGCACAAGCAAGGGAAGGGCAGAGAGAGAGGCAGACACAGAATCCGAAGCAGACTCCAGGCTCAAAGATGTCAGCACAGAGCCAGATGTGGGACTCTGTCCCACAAACTGTGAGATCATGACCTGAGCTGAAGTCAGACACTCAACCGACTGAGCCACCCAGGCATCCCAGATATAGCTTTCAATGCACTTACCCCAGTTTGCAGCACATAAAGTCCCACTTAATTAAACAAGTATTAATTGAGAGCCTATGCAATACCAGGCCTTATAATGGACACAGGGGATAAAGAAATAATTAAGCAGTTCTCATGGAGCTAACACACTAGGAATTTAATATATTTTGGTTGCTCTTGCTTCTTTAAAAAAATTTTTTTAAACGTTTATTTTTGAGACAGAGAGAGACAGAGCATAAATGGGGGAGGGTCAAAGAGAGAGGGAGACACAGAATCTGAAACAGACTCCAGGCCCTGAGCTGTCAGCACAGAGCCCGACGTGGGGCTAGACCTCACGCACCATGAGATCATGACCTGATCCCAAGTCGGACACTTAACCGACTGAGCCACCCAGGAGCCCCGGTTGCTCTTGCTTCTTAAGGGCAGAGATTATATGTTATTTAACATTGAGAGTTTAGACCTCAGCAATGTTTGGCAACAAACAGGCACTCAACAATTTTTTCATGATGAATGATAGTGGTTTACACAGTTTTAGACCATAAATATCAGAGATTATGAATGATTGTGTTAAGTTGGTGGGTTATTATTTATCAAAATAACCGAAAATAAAGCACAAAGATATCACACCCAGAGCTGTATGCATTCGATTCATTTAAGCATAGAGCAACCACTAAACAACTCTCAAAATATATCTACACAGCAAAAGGGGACACATAACCTGAATAATGAAAAAATAATAAAACATTTAACAATATTCAGGAGGTGGTAAGAGGAAATGGAGAAGAAGTTTCAAAAGTGTTAATCTTTCCAAAAAAGGAAGTCACTGTGGTGCCTGGCTGGCTCAGTTGGTAGAACATACAAATCATGGTCTCAGGATTGTGAGTTCAAGCCCTACGTTGGGTATAGAGATTACTTAAAAATAAAATCTTAAAAAAAAAAAAAAAAAGGAAGTCAATTGATACTGTCTAAAGAAGTAAGTTCAGGGGCGCCTGGGTGGCTGAGTTGGTGAGGCATCTGACTTCGGCTCAGGTCATGATCTCCCTGTTCATGAGTTATAGCCCTGCATCAGGATCTGTGCTGATAGCTAGGAGCCTGGAGACTGCTTCAGATTCTATGTCTCCCTCTCTCTGCCCCTCCCCAATTCATGCGTGTGCGCGCACACACACACACACACACACACTCTCTATCTCAAAAAAATAAACATTAAAAAAAGAACAAAGTTCATAAAAACAGCAATATAATTAATGACAGTGACTCCAGCTTTTTTTTTTTTTTAATAATTTTTTTTTTTTAACGTTTATTTATTTTTGAGACAGAGAGAGACAAAGCATGAACGGGGGAGGGGCAGAGAGAGAGGGAGACACAGAACCGGAAACAGGCTCCAGGCTCCGAGCCGGCAGCCCAGAGCCCGACGCGGGGCTCGAACTCACAGACCGCGAGATCGTGACCTGAGCTGCAGTCGGACGCTTAACCGGCTGAGCCACCCAGGCGCCCCGACTCCAGCTTTTTAATACTTTTCATGATACTTTAGCCATAAAGAGACTTTTTTCAGGAAATAATATATCTTGAAATGAGATACATTCATTTGATGTTAGACTATTTAATTTCAATTCAATTCTTTTAATTGCTTGAAATTTTTTAAAAATAATTTTTGTTATAAATAGCATCTCTACTTATTTTTATAAAAGCACTTCTATCTAAATATCCATCCGTATAGACAAGTAGATAGCTATAGATAGATGTATAAAATGATGTTCATCTAAGGTTAACAATGAGAACTGTAGTATTTGAGATGATTGTTTTTTAATTCTCATCTTTGTAACTTTTTGCCTTATTTGAATTCTTGATAATCAACATACATGATTTGTTTAAAGTGTTTCCCAAAAGTAGAGGGAATATGGAATACAAAATATAGTGGGAATATGGATCGTTGTAATTTCCTTCTTTGTACCTTTTTGTTTTTTTTTTACATTTCCAGAAATGATTTTTAAAACGATTTTACCTCACACCCTACATTCATGATTATGTTTTTTTCAAGTTGGACTCTAAAATAGACAGAAAATATGTTTTTACTTACATCGCAAATGGTGTCTTTAAAATGACTTGAGAATCCAATTTGCAAAGCAAAAGAGACTGGATTCCTTTGAATGCTCTTTATAAAAGTCATAGCACATAGAGATCTAATGAATGGTTATATGTATGCTTGCATTTCTTAAGGTTTTTACATGAAGAGTGAGAGATTATAAAAGGGATTATGAAAATCTTCATGTTGGACTACATCTGATGGGAGTCTTTACCAGGATTTCAAACTAAGTGGCTTTCCTTGTCCATTCTTGTTTAAGACGTGATTATTGAATGTCAGCATCTGCTTGCTGCGGTAAATGACAAACTAGAATAATCCAGTGCTTACCCTCTAATTAAGAATAATAATCTAAAATACACAAATGGTTACACGGTTGTTAAAAGGGACTGGCTAACGTGTGGTGTCTTGGGGAGTGGTGGATAAAACATCTGAACTGCCTGTTTCAGTCCCACAAAAGGTGCCATGGTAACATCTTTCTCATTTATAAAGATCTGGGAAAAGAGTTGGGATTCTGACTTCTTCTGTAAAATAACTCAAGAAGTCTATTTGGGTTCATGTAGCCTAGAAATTTAGGGACACTGGAATTCAGCATTCCCTGGGTTTTGCATGATTACATTAATATTACAGAAATGTTTTCCATTCAGTGAACCACCTGGCTGTGAAATCTTTAATCACTATCAGTACAGATTACAGTACAGTATGGATACAGTACAGATTTCTCTCTGTGAAAATGTCTTCTCTCAATGATATGATATAGCCTGTGGGTGTTTTTGTTTTGTATTGTTTTGTTCATATAAAGGAAAAAAAATCTGATAAAACAGTATTTTCGAAATGCCTTAACTCCTATTACATTCTGTCAAGTTGTGGGTTGGCATTTTTCTAGTCTAGGAGTTGACAAAATTCATAGGGAAAATTATGGAATCTTAGATTTAGAGACAGCATAGAAATTATCCATTCTATCCCAATTCTGGATTTTCCCTTTCACTATAACCTTTGCGAATGACCACTGTCCAGTCTCAACTTGAATTCTTCTATAGCAAACTGTTCTCTAGCCCACAAGCAAACCTCATGGCCTTAAGGCAGTGATAAGTGTAAAAAAAAAAAAAATCCCTTATTCTGAGCCAAAATCCACTTCTTAATACCTTTCCATTGGTGTTTGTCCTTACTACCAGAGTTTGTAAACCCAACTCCTCTCCTGTCCAAGGGCCCTTTAAACACCTGAGACATCTCCTCATCTTGACAAAGTTACCCCAGTCTCTTTAGCAAGCCCTCAGATGGAAGCACTTCCATTCTCAAAAACCCCACACATCATCTGGCTGTTCGTTAGTGTGTTCACAGCCTTACTACAAAGCAGTGCCCACAGTTTAAAAAAAAAAAAAAGTCCATGGGGCACCTGGGTGGCTCAGTCGGTTAAGCATCCAACTTCAGCTTGGGTCATGATCTCACATTCATGGGTTTGAGCCCCACATCTGGCTCTGTGCTGACAGCTCAGAGCCTCAAGTCTGCTTCAGGTTCTGTGTCTCCCTCTTTCTCTGCCCCTACCCTGCTCATGCTTCTCTCTCTCTCTCTCTCTCTCTCTCTCAAAATAAATAAATACACATTTAAAAAAAAGTCCTCAAAAAAATGCCGAAAGTTGTTCCAGAATCACAGACATAATTCTTGCAATGATCACTTTAAATCATTAGATGAACACATCTTAAATAGCTAGATTCTATCTACTATCTCTTCACCTATCTTGAGTTTCAATTTTCTCATTACCATGTGTTTCTGCCTTTGCAATCTTGAATTTCTTTTGGTTGCAAGCAACTGAACCTGATTTAGGCTACCTTAACAAAAACGGAGGCAGATCCAATTTCATGAAATTCGTGGGCAAATTCATGAAATCGAAGTAAGGGTGGAAAAGCCAAGAGCAGGAGGCAGAGTCTTCCAATGGCCTCTGGGACAGGGCTCAAAGGCCCTCCCCCTGGAGCACTTCTCTAGCTGTGACTTAACTCCAATGACTCTTAGTCACTGCCATCCTTCAGTCCTAAACTCTCATTCTTGGGTTATGGAATCCGATTGGCTGAGCTTGGGTCAGATTTCTATCCCTGGTTTAAGTAACCCTGACCAGGTACATGTTCTTATGTATATGGAGCCCATACTTACATATTGGGGCCATTTTCAGAGAAAGGGAAATAGATGTGAATAAGACAGATATCTCAAATCACTGTATTTCTAAAAAAAAAAAATGATCAAAAACAATCTGGGGTTGCCTCAGTGGCTCATTTGGTAGAGCATCTGACTCTTGGTTTCAGCTCAGGTCATGATCCCAGGGTTGTGGGATCAAGACCAGCTTTAGGCTCCACACTGAACATGGGGCCTCTTAGGATTCTCTCTCTCTCTCTCTCTCTCTCTCTAAAAAAAAAAAAGGTAATTAATCTATTTCTTTTTATTTCTCCTGTGTTTTCCCCTTTTGCTTGAGTCCCAATAAGGTAGATATCATAAGTGGTGTTCATTGCATCAGGAGAGGTAGAAGGTAAAGAGAGAAAGAGAGAGAAATAGCCTGCGAATATTTCTGGATTTTGTTTTCCAAAATCCCAAATACTTAGAAGAACATAGGGAATTTATTGAAGGAGGTAAAAAAGGAATAAAGTTTATGGACATAAAGAGCCTTAGAGCAACATGAAGAATTAGCTCTCTCCTGCTGTTGGAAAAGGAGGGAGGGAGGCTTATAAACCCAGGAGGAGGGAGGAGCCAGCCCTTGCTTTCTGGCATTGTCCCCAGAGAGGCCACAAGCCCCCAGAGCTGTGTGTGGTACATCTAGGTAGAAGGATGAGAGGATATGTCGCCTAAATATTTCTGCGGCCCAAGGATGACCTGGATACCTGCAACTGAGCGAGTTATGCGAGCAGAAACACGGCACTACCATGTAACCTGTGTGGTCAGATGCGTCAAGGACCAGAGGGTTTCCCCCCGATGCTGCCCCACTGTGCCAACACCCTGGAGCCTTGATACAACTCTGGGGAATGGTGTGACCCTAAAAAGACCTGAGGGTAGGTCTTCTACCTTTCCAGAAGGAAGAGGCTTGAAACAAAACAGAGTATGATTTGAAAAAAACAATTTTGAGATGAGATACTTTTTAAATACTTGTGTTTGTAGATGGAGATTCTCACCGGCTGCACTTGCATAGAAAAGACAGCAAGCAAAATAAGAACAAAATAAGAATGGACTAGTTCTGCTTCCTCTCCCTCTGTGAATTTGACTTCATCCTTTCCAAGTAGCAAAATTTGTACATCAGTATCCTGGTTGTAATATTAAAAGCCCTCTTTTATAAAAATTGGCTTAACAATTTTTTTTCTAGTTCTCTTCTTGCTGATGACCTTAGTTTTCCTGATGTGATTCCCCTGGGTCCACACCACCCTAGAGGTAAGTGTCTTAGACTTAAAATTCGACTATATGAACTGAGAACAAACTGAGGGTTGATGGGGGGTGGGAGGGAGGGGAGGGTGGGTGATGGGTATTGAGGAGGGCACCTTTTGGGATGAGCACTGGGTGTTGTATGGAAACCAATTTGACAATAAATTTCATATATTAAAAAAAAAAAGAAGAGAAGGAGATGAGAAGTTCTCCATATAATAAAAAAACATCTATACTTAAAAAAAAAAAATTCGACTATATGCCCCTCCTCCCTCTTTTGTGTATTTTGTCCTTGGATGTGGTTTGAGCACAAGATCCATATGCAACCACTCTAGAGCTTTCAGCCACCTTTACTTTTTGCTTTGTCATTTGCCCAGTTTGTCACTATGATATCAGAATTGTGTTTATCTTTTTAAAATTCTTTATTTATTTTAGTAAGAACACTTGACATGAGATCTGTCCTTTTAACAACTTAAGTGTACAATCCAGTGCTATTGACTATAGATACAGAATGTTGTTGTTCTTATCAAATTCTGCACTGGTTCTAAGGTCTTAAAATCTAGCTAATAGTGAACAATTTGGCAGCTATTGTTTTCAGAAAAAATGGAAAAAAAAAAAAAAAAAAAAAAGACCAAGTCCCCAAAACAGAGTCTGAGAGTTGACTGTCCTTTCATTTTTTTTATAGCTGGCAGGGCTGTTACTTCCTCAAGAGAAGTTGAATGATGTAATAAACAAAGCCCAGGGAGTCGGGTGACCTGGATCTATTCTTGGCTGTGCCACTGACCGTGAGTGACCTTGGGCAAGTCACTTTTTTGTCTCCCCATCTCAGTTTTCTCCACTGTACGACTAAAAAAAAATCTTGTCAACTATCTAGAGAATAATTTGGGCACAAGAACTATAGAGTAAGAAATAAGGTAATGTTCCTTGAGAAAACAGTAAGTTTGTTTTTTTTCCCCCTTCAATCTGCCAGTTTCCCTTATGACACTAGGGTATCATGGAGTTTCAGTTCTTCAAATAATCATGAAAATTAGAAGTGATCTATGTTTTCAGAGCTTAAAGGAAATCAGGACCAGCTTAAGACAAATCAGAAAGTGACTCTAATAGAAGGACAATACCCCCTATTATGTGTGATTATGTTCTACTCATATTTATTGTGATAGAGATTAGGTGGGTCAGAAAGAAGCCAGTTGTCTCCTGTGGGTAGAAGGTAGAGGATGCTACTGCAGAAACAGAGATAAAAGGAGATGAGGACATTGGCAAATGGGGACAGAACAGATGCCAATTCTGTAGATGCATTCCAATTTCTGCAGACCTGTGGGCTTTTAAAGAATTATTTGCAAAGCTTTCCAAATATGATCCAGGCCTAGAAAATTTTCTAAAGTGGCTGTCTTTATCTAAAAAGAGAAAGGGTAATCATGTTAATGCCTAAAAAAAGCAACTCTTGCTTTTCACTAAATCCATACCCAGAATACTGCACTATATTTATGGTTTATCCTGCTTTGGAAGTTTAAAAAATTTCAAAGCCAGGAATGTTCTCTGTGGCTTACTAGGGCACAGGCAGAGGGTAGAATGCAAACCCAACAGGTACAATAAATACTACCGAGATTCCATTTAAAGCCATACCTTTAAGTAACCATATTAACCTCTCTGATCCCTGAATTGCTCATCTATAGGAGAGATAAGATACCACTTACCTACTGCACAGAGGTACCTACTGACAGCTTAGGTAACCAAGGGAAGGAGCTTAAATCTCCTGCATTAAGCATCGGAGAGGAAATACACTGCTACCTGCCCTTGGGATAGACTTTGAGGATATTTTACTCTAAGAAGAACATCAACAAGTTATATGGACTCCATGGTGTAAAGGTGAGAAATAGGCTTTATTAGTACTGGCAGGGTGAAGACCATGGGGATGGGCTTTCAATCAGTGAACGGAACAAAGCAGCAACATGAGCGCAGCCTCTGGAAATGGTGATGAAGATTTTAGTTACTGCCTCTAGGGGCCCGAACACATAGATCGTTAAATGCTAGGACAGTAACTGTAATTCTAAAATCCTTTCTCCGTCCTAACTCAGCCATCTTTACAACATCAAAGAGGAGAAAAGCTGCTCTGTAATACGGAAAGAAACCCAGACACCTGAAGGAGCTATCTTGGGGAGCATGAGACAGCACTGTCTCAGCGCCACTCAGAAGGGTTTCCTTTCTGCCACAGATGATACTTTTCTTGCAGAGAATTTCACTGGAACTTCATTTGTGCCAATGTCAAGGTTTGGGAAACTTTTATGGTCTCCCCAAATTACCACGGTGAGTGGATCATCAGAGGGAGCTTCTCCTCAGAAGTAGACAGGTTCCCCCTCTCTCTGAAACATCTGTATTTTTCCTTCCATGTGTCACAGGGGAAATCATCGGATAAAGCCTCTGAGCCTGCCTGAGTGTGGACAGATACTCAAAGGGGCAAAACAGGGCAACAGTCCCTAAGAAGAGCAGCCATACACTGCTGTGTTGGGTGGATTATTAAACATTGTTCCTCACGTCATCTCCCATTCTCTGTTGCTTCCTTCACAGAAACATGTACCGGAGGGCTCCCCCCGGCATGTCAGCACCAGCACCTTGACAGTGGCAACATGATGGTATTTCCTGCCCTACTCTTTAGCCTTATCTGCCTTCCCCGGTCCACCCTCAGGCTGCATCCACTACTTGTCCATTAACACCCAGATCCTGATGACCAACATGAATATTAAAAAGTCTTGCCTTATCCAACCTTTGTTGCTATATAAGGCCGCTCAGAAGGTTCACTGGAACACTCAGTGCCATCGCCAGAGACATTCAGACCGCAAACCAGGAAATCAAAGCAGGATGCAAACCATCAGACTGCCACTGCCTGTCCTAACTCCACCACTGAAGGATGACATAAGCCCAACATTTAGAAATCTTATTAACCAAGTCTTCTCTGGACTCAAAAACTGGGCTTATAGTTTGTTCTAACCATTAACTTTTGTTTTTCTTTTGTCTCCACAGAAATGCCCCCTACTAAATGCCTGATTGCATACACCATACAGATGGCTGAGTTAGGCACCTGACTCCTACCTATACTACTGCCTCCTGAAATAACTGTTTAACTAGACTGACCTGTTCCCAGAACAGAGAGACTGATTTAATGAGATGGGCAATACATTTAAATTTGTGGGGTTTTTTTCTGCTTTCTCATCCTTGTTCCTTCTCTCTCTCTCTCTCTTTTTTTCTCTCTCTCTCTCCCTTTGTAGATATCTTACCCTGCAAACCTGAATCTCTCTAGAACTATATACCAACTCGGCTATTGCTAAATGAAACTTCCTGGAAAAAAATAGTGAAGTTTCAAAGGGCAGAATGAGAGATTTCAGAATATACTACCCAAAAATATGCCTCTTTGACATATGGGTGAGTTTGAGCTAACAGCCATTGAGATTCAGGAAGATGTAGTAAAAGCTATAACAAAAAAAGAAAAAAAAAGAAAAAAAGAAAGGAGCACAAGTTTACAAGTTTTCCTTTTGTAAATGAAGTGTACATTATAAAGGAAATCTCGGAGCACCTGGGTGGCTCAGTCCCTTGAGTGTCCTGTCAGAGTTCAGCTCAGGTCGTGATCTCAAGGTCAGTGAGTTCGAGCCCGAGTCAGGCTCTGTGCTGACAGCTCAGATCCTGGAGCCTGCTTCAGGTTCTGTCTCCCTCTCTCTCTGCCCCTCCCCCACTCACGCTCTGTTCTCTCTGTCTCTCAGAAATGAATAAACATTAAAAAAAACATTAAAAAAATAAAGAAAATCTCCACTTGTAAAATGTGTCTCCTTCTCCCATGCCAGGAAGAGGAAAACTCTTAATAACTCTTCTTAATGGAGAAGGCACTGACTTAAATATGCATAACAAACCTTACTAAGTAACCCTTGTTTAACCATACTTTTCTTGGGCAACTTCCCATAACTTTCCTCCCCCACCCAGAAACCCCAACTCCTATTCCTTTGGCCTAAGACGTTATGTATAAGCACATGTTCTCACCACCCCTTGGAGCTACTCATATCTGGATACTCCCATGTGTAAGCATGATACACATGCTAATAAACTCTGTTTTTCTCTTGTTAAAAAAGAAAGTCCTGGGGAGCCTACATGGCTCAGTCGGTTAAGCGTCCGACTTTGGCTCAGGTCATGATCTCACAGTTCGTGAGTTCAAGCCCCGCGTTGGGCTCTGTGCTCACAGTTCAGAGCCTGGAGCCTCCTCCATATTCTGTGTCCCCCTCTCTCTCTGCCCCTTCCCTGCTTGTGCTCTGTCTCTCTCTCTCTTTCAAAAATGAATAAACATTAAAAATTTTTTTTAAAAAAAGAAAGTCCTGCCTATCTCGAAAATATCCCCCACAATAGCCTGTGACTCAGAAGACCAAGGTAAAAAAGTGCTTAATTTGAATGATGTTCATCTTTAATAATGATTTCTGACACTTCAGAAAGGAGAAATAGGTATAGCCCTAATAAGATGGAACACAATACAGGTCAGTTTTGATTAAAGTAAGGAAATAGATGAACTAGCTTTAAGAAAACAAAACACACAAGAACAAGATCAAAAAACCTATCCAGTAGGCTGCTTCCTGCAGAGGTGAATTACAGAGGTCATTTCAAGGTTAGTTGGCTCAAAGGAAAGACCGATGGGTATTCTACCCCTCTCCCCAGCCTCATATGTATACTACGGCATCATATTTTCAAAGCCTAAATGCAAAATACACATTATTCAGGGGCATATTTTACATGTAGGCAGAAAACTTGAGAAACCTAAGTGGGAGGGAATGGTCCCTTTCCTACAGACTTGTTTTTATACGTTGACAAGTTAAGGAGGTTCACAGCCTTCTTTCCATCCTTCCCACTTTAGTAATTATTAGGTTACGGGACATACAGATGACTGCTTTGTCAGCACTTCCGCTCAGATGTTAAACACAGGGATGTTTCAATTCCCTCACAAGGCCAGCCTGTTGGTGCAAGCTCATATTTACTCCATGAGGATACAATTCCCATGGTTTAGCATCTCTACAAGATCAAGCAAATCAGATTAATGGCTGTAACTCTGTCAACACACAGGCTGGGACCTGCTGAGAATAAAGCTGATTTTTAACACAGAGACTATGCACCTCTAAAAATAATGGCTCCTGTTAAAACAAAGCCCCAAGAAGAGAGTATGAGTAACCCCCAAACATGATCTACGAAGACTGGAATCACTGTATATTATTAAGTATCTCTGGCGAATTTTCACAATTATGCAAGTAAGGTTTTAATTAAAAAAAAAAAAACGTTAAAGGCAAAATCATCTAAAATGCATTAATGCCTGGGATCACATGCTCAAGTCCAAGATTTTAACATAAAACTAGACTTTGAATCACCATACATGAGGTAGGAAAGAAGGGTTCCTGAGTCCTTATCATTACATCAAGCTCTAGCCTGCTCCCATTTCTCTTCCTTTGGGGACAATTCTACCAATTTTTTTGTTGAGAGGGAAGAAGACTAGGATGTGAGATCCACTCCCAGACAATGATAGGACTCACAGAACGCTATTCCTTAGCAAACACATTCCACCTAGGCAGGGTTAAGCCTGTGACCGAGTACTAATCCATCATGGTTCTTCTGGAGGTTCTTCTGTGGAGCTAGAGGAAACACGAGCCACCCTTAGCTTATGGAGCTAGACGGATGTGAACCTACAGCCTAAGAAGACACTGAGAGGATAGCATCTGTGGTAGGAAATAATAAGGCTAGGGGCACACTTAGTCAGTTAAGTATTTAACTTTGGCACCAGTCATGATCTCACGGTTTATGAGTCCAAGCCCCACATCGTACTCTGGGTTGACAGCAAAGAGCCTGCTTAGGATTCTCTCTCTCTCTCTCTCTCTCTCTGTCTCTCTCTCTCTCTGTCTCTCTCTTTCCCTGCCCCTCCCCCACTCGTGTTTTCTCTCTCTTTCAAAATAAGTAAATAAACTTAAGAAAAAAGAAGAGGAAATAATAAGGCCAAAAAAAAAAAAAAAAAAGAAAGAGCAGAATTGAAAGAGATAGAAACAAAGACACAGAAATCAAGCTAGCAAACCAGAAAAAATTCTCAATCTCAGGACTATCTTTCTCATGAAGACATTATAGTGTGATCATGGCTTGGTTATGTTAGTCAAAAATGCTCATTTTTGCTTATGACTGTTTCTGCTAGGTTTCTATCCCATACAACGAAAAGGATCCTGATACAACTGACAGTATGTCATTCTTAGAGAAGAAAAATATTGTAAAACACAGGTTCTCCCATGCTAGTAAGTTAGATTTTCTTCAATTCCCAGGGATATTTGAAGAAAAGCAGTTTTTGCTTCTCCTGGGCAGAAGCCAGTGCATTCACTAGTGATTCTGTAAAAAGCACAATTTAGCAAGTCAGGGCATTGAACAGCCAAGGAGAAAGGAGCAGCCTAGGACAAGCCCAGAGGCCCAGAAACCTTCACTAAAGCTGCATCTCGAATGCATCTTAAAAGAGCTTGCTAAGCATTTGTGCAGGCTGGTGAGAGAAATGTCTGTCCAAACACAAGTGGCTTCAATCAGTGCCATCCCTTTAACATGGAGTCCTATGAGGAACCTCAAAGCTGCCATCTCCCATTAGCATCAGTTTTAAGAACTAATAGGGATGTAAAAAGCTATGGGGGGGATGCATGTTTAGGGACAGAACACTAGCCTTTATTATCCTTGTTGGCAAGTATTATCAAGAATGATTACCAGTCATTCCTCACTTACTATGTACCAGGAACTACTAAGCATTTAACTATACTCTCTCATTTAATCCTTACAACTTCCTCTATGGGGCCGGAAATATTACCCCCATTTTACAAATAAGAAACTAAAGTTCAAGGGAATAAATGACTTGCCAAAATCACTCAGCTAGTAAGTAGTTCATCCAGGATTGGAATTCATATGACAGGTTTATGGATTTAACCATTATGATATACTGTCTTCCAACTTTTATTCATTGTTTCCCTCCAGTGAGGTCACTGCTCCTTCCACCCTGCAGTATATCTAAAGGCATTGAATTCATTGGTCCTACTATGGGGCTATAACCACAGGTGAGAGAAAGGAGACTGGTTAGATATGTCTGACCAAGACCTGGGACTTCTAAACACTTTTAAAGCAATATCTTCCACAATGACAGTTAATCTGGCATGCAACTCTCAGTTGCACTGTTTTCCCCTCCTGAAAAAGGGTTAATAAATCTGAGCATCAAGTGATCTTGTACTAAGCCCTGAAAAGCTAAGCAATGGCTGCTGAATCCCAATCCTGTGGTCATAAGATGCTACCTGCTATAGACAACATAATTCTCTCTCCCAGGAACTTAGATCCCCCAAGGCAGCATAGCACATGATGCATATGCCCACAAGGATGGTGCTTTGGTACAGCTGGAGCCACTGTGGAAGAAAGTCAGAGCTAAGCTAGTTCTCCCGTCTTAAAGGCTTGGGTCTAGACATTCCCTTCTCCGTGGCTGAAGCACCTGTGTTACATAGGCCTGTATCCCAGGTCCTGGACTCTGCATTCAGTCCATCAGATTGTGTGACTGCCAATGTCAAACTCTCCATAGTCAGCAAACAGCAGTGTGGATGATTAAAGCAAAGGGTTTTCTGTGGCAATCTCAACGGCAAATAGGGATAAGGAAACTCTCCCCATTCACACCCCACTCCCACCTACTTGGCCTTGAGTTAAATGAAGACTTGGCTCTGGCCTTAGGGGGCAAGGGCACTGCTTGTTATTTGGGGGAGTCAGCACTTACATGCCTGAACAGAGCCTGCCTTTGCAGAACTTGAAGGGTTCTGATGGAGGAAAAGAAATGTTGACGGTGATGGTCGTGATGATGATGTTCGTGAAAGAAGAAAACGGTGATGGTGAATGTCACCTATAATATAAGCACAAAGCACCAACAGATATCCTTCTAGTCATTGCCAATCATCATCCTGAAGCAGGTAACGTTCCCAAATCAACCCCACTAAGGTATTCCCCTTGTGAACTAAACACATCCAGCTTCAAAATGAAGCGTTGCACCCCTCCCTTCCACGCCCGCCCTTGCACCCTTCCTGTGCCAAGCTGGAAAGGGGACTGCACACGGGCGCTGGGACCTGAGAGTTAACGACAGTTCTGTAGTGAGGAGCGTTAGGGTGACCCGGGGAGCCCCGCTAACAGACTTTGGCACCGCTTGGTTGGGGAGCTTGAGAAACGGACGCAGAAGGGGAGGAAAGGAAGGTAACGGGGCAAAACGGATTCGATGCCTCTTTCCGAGAGCCCTGAGGCCCCGAGAGGCGGAACACACAGCGTGTGGTCGGGAGGGAGAAGAGGCGGAGCAGACCGCCAGCAGGACAGACAAGGCTCTCTTTACCTGACCAAGTGCAGCAGCCAGCCGTAGCGGCTGCAGCGAGGATGCTGCGCTGGAGTCCAGAGCCAGAGCCCAAAGCCACCGCTGCACCAGCCTCGGCCGAGGCCCCGCCCCGGCCCCGCCCCCAGCCCAGAGGCCCCGCCTCCCTAGCACGCGCCGGCTCGGCCGGCTGTTTGGGGGAGGTGAGCCGTGGACTGATAGGCAGGGTTGATGGCCAATGGAAACGTGCAGCGGCGCCCGGGGCGGGCAGATGGCAAGGAGGAGCGGGAAGGGACGGGGCCCAATCAGCAGCGGAGCCGCTGGGCCTGGCTAGGGCGCGGTGAGGTTATTGGGCAACTCAAGCCCGGGCGGCTGGGTTGGAGGCCGTGTTGTTAGGATAGGTCAAAGGTGAACAGCGAGGGCAATAGCCAATCCCTCGGCTCCTTGCCCCCAGCTCGCAGGCGCCCGGGCCCCCTCAAAGCGCACGCTCTGGGCTGGTCGCAGCGATGGGGGGAAGGGAGCAGGTGTATGACTCTCACCGTTCCTGAGGTTCCACGCCACCGAGATCCCGCGAGGCTTTGCCGCTCCAGTGGTCTGGTCATCGCTCCCTGCCCCTGCACCCCCAGCCTAGCCATTCTCGGTAATAAGTGCTTAAAGGAGCAAAGGAGGAAAATTCAAGAAATGGGATCCTCATGTAAATGCAAAACCCTTGTGTTAGTCTCTCCCATGCCCCAACTAGGCCTCCAAAGGGCCCTTTAACCAGAATCACTGTTAGATAAATACTTTGACTACTTGTAGTTAAGAGCCAAATAAGTTCGGACAAAGACAAAAAATGAAGTAGGGCCTCGACGGTCCGGGAAAGGAGAACCGAGTAGGAGGTCAACAGGATTGGACCTCACAATGAAGGCTGCCCGCTTGCTGGAAAACCACAGTTCAAGATCACTACCGTTCCTATGCTGGTGAGTTAGTGTACATTTGAAGTCAAGGCCAAACTATTTTGCCCCTGAATAAGTGTCTAATAATTACTGGGACGAACTGCCTCCAAACCTCTCATAACAGGATTTGAGGTCTTAATGATACGGTGATTTGGTCTTTGATTTGAGTGCCATTTCCATCTGTTCCAAATGGGTAGGCAAACAAGGGCATTGCCTTTAATCTGCTCCCTGATAGGTGCAAATTTTATGTTTCTCTTACTTTAGAAATCTACCCTGAACAGATTCTGGTTTCAAATAATAAATAAACATGGGGGGAAAATAGGAAGGTATTTTAAAGTGCTTTTTCCCTCAATTTTTTCTGGAAATAATAAGCTTATGGAAACTGATTTATTCCTATTTATAATATTCCCCAAACACTGCTAGGCACTTTATATGTAGTTATCTTATTCAATCCGCACATCTACCTTATGTAAATTCCACCTTATTGATTAGAAAACTGGGGCTCAGATCAAGTAGTTGTCCCAGGGCCACACTATTAGGAGCAGGTCAATACTAGGTCAGTACTTTTGTTTAAAGCACATCACTGTCAATTAGAAGAACTAACGTAACTCATTTCTTTTAAGTTTTGTTTGTTTGTTTTGCTCCTGAAAAACTGTCCTAGAGGGACCTGGTTCCCACAATAGTGACTTCTTGAAACTGACTGCAGAAACACTTCTAAGAGTGAAGCATCACCCCTGCAATGTGTTAGGAGCAATTGTTAAGTCAGTTTTGCTCATATAGACGAGCTGTGATTTGATATTGATGGGAAGTATCTAAGTTTTTCCAGGGCTTAAGTCTAACTAGATTTTAATTGGTGTAGGAATCTTTTAAAGTAAACCGACAAAATAATATCACGGCCATAAGAGTTTAGTCCTAGAGGGAAAAAAAGGGGATGATAATCCAAAGCAGCTCTCTGAAGTGATTCATAAATGCTGTCATGAGCTTGAATCAAACCTGGACGTATGCACTTACTGTAAGGTTGGGAGGGAGGAATATGTAGGTTTAGAGGGGAAGAAGAAGAAAACTTTTCCCAAAGAGGCTATTTATAAAGACAAAATATAAATAAGCTAAAGGTTACAGATCAATACAAAGGTGCTCACTAATTAACAGGTTAGTGGTGTAGGCATTTAGGGTTACAGGTGCTTCTCATGTAATAAATAGTTACTAAGGGCCTAATATATGTTGGATGCTGTACTAGACTCTGGGGATATTCATTTCAATAAAGCCCATTTTCTGACCTCAATGAAGCACAGCTAGTTGAGAACACAAATCTGGATCAGGCTTGAAGACATCACTTTATAAACATAATTGCTAGTCTTCACAGCTACCCAGCATGATCTGTATTATCCCCATTTCACAGATGAGAAAACTCAGATGAGAAAGAACAGTAAGTCACTTGAGTTTTCCCAGTTAAGGAAAAGTCTTAATCCCAAATCCTTCTGACCCAGAAGCCCCCGTTAAGGCAGACCACCATGCTGCCTTCCTACCGGAAGAAGCTGTCTCTGCTGTCTCTCATAATCTGAACAGAAATGCACCCCTCTCTAAAATATATGATGCAATGCCTATGAATTTTAAAATACTGAATTCAGTCAGTTTGTTTATCAAAGTACCCTACTTTTTCACTGGAACCAAGAAAATATAAAGGATGGTTCCTGCCATCCACTGTGGTTTACCTTTTCACCCCTCTACTGCCTTGCATGTGTTAAGTGATCTGCTTTGTTTAATTGAATCTCTGTCCTTCCCTGAGGTGGGGGATTTCAATGTGTGACCTGGAAAATCAAAAGATGTGTGTAAAACTGAAGCAGAGAAAACACACACACACACACACACACACACACACACACACACACACACATTTTGGTAGTTCCATTTGGAATAACTCTAATCCGGGTTGGAAAAGAGATAGGATGTGGCCCGTGGCCCACCTTCCCATTGTGTGACCGTTCAGAAGCAAGGAGTTGCTTTTACCCAAGAGCTGATGCCAGGGAACAGGTTCTGTAGAACCTGTCAGGGAGAGACCAGCTTCAGTAAAAATAGGGACTAGACACTGAGTGAATTCTGGGAGTGTGAAGGGAAGACAGATAAGAAGAACACCCCGGTGAGCGTCCCAGGGGAATGGACTTTGCTCTCCCACAGAGAAGGACTAGGCTCTGACAGAATATGACAGCATAACACATAATTCTAGAAATGGCCCAACGTTTAATCACACTCACGAGTTACATCCCCAGCTCAAATCACCTTAACCAACCTGGACCTCAGTGTATCATCTACCACGGATGTAGGACGACAAAATTATCCCAGAACGCCTGCCACAGGACCACTACTGTTGATGTTCCTCTGCGTTCCTACTGAGCTAAATATATACATGCAAATCTCCAGGATAGATTTTTGTATTTATTTCAACCCTCAGAAAAACAGTCTGTGGGAGAGAAAGGCTGTTCACAGGAGACATTCAACATGAAACCAATGATCACATCCCTCTGAAATGTAGGACACTGGGAGCAAACCTAATCTCCAAGATGTTTCCACCTCATTTGCCCTCAGCTGTGTAATCAGCTTTTCATCTCAACGTCAGATGAATGCAACTTGCCTGCTGCCACATTTGTCCTAATATAGAGCTATCCTATCAATCAGGAGCTACTCCTCACCCACGAATTTCCTGAAAATACTTAGTGGCAAAATCCTGATCTCTGCAGCATATCCAGGGATCCAAGACACAGAGAAACAAGGCTCTGTGCTGCAACTTTGTCATTTATGTGGGCTCACAGCCTGGGAAAAGATAAATCAGGCCATGGAAAAGTCAGCACTTAAATAACAATGGAAAATACTTACTCAAGCCACCAAAATGGTACTTCTTCAGATGGAGGGGGCTCAGTCTCTTCTGAGGTACCACCCTTATTTATTTATTCCCCAACCCATTCCGAAAAGGTTTTTAAATGACAAATTATCCTTGTGACATTACCACGTGTAGGTGAGCGTTGTGGAGGCTGGTAAAATGTTTGCAGACTGACAAGATGTTTTTTTTAACTTGCCTACAGAAGTATTAAAAATATCTTAAATACCACCTGAAGCACCATATGGAGACATTACTCTCGCTTAGCTACAACCATAATTGCATTTGTGCTGTCAGTTTATAGGAAGAAAGCAAGTACTTGAGTGTCAGGATGAAACCATTAACTCACTCATTAATTCCCTGAGAACGCTTAGGTTTGACTCAACAGGAAAAGTCATAATGACTATAGTTCTCTTGAATATAGGGGAGTGACTTGTGAGGGTTTCTTGCCAAGAGATCTTTCCTCCCACACAACAGCAGAACTCGAATTCAGGAAAATCCCACCGTCTTGTCATTAGCTGGCAAGGCAGGCTTGGTACGAAGCTTTGTCAAAGGGTCTTTTGCTGAGTCATGAAAGCCACCAGGCTATACCCCTTGGGGCAGGAGGGAGATAACAGCAGGAGTCAGTCACCTGCTTTGTGGCGAATAACCCAAAGGTGATGGGCAGGGAAAAATTCTCCCATCTGGGGCAGAGTTTCAGACAATGCAGCCTAATCCTGTTCCATGGCAGAAACTAGCCTAGGAAGGTAGCAGTCAGAAGATTCAGTGCCAAAGACAGCAGGCTCTGCAGAGAACATCTGCAGCCTCAAAGGAAGGAAAAAAACCATTTTTTTTTATGATTTTCTTTTTATTATAAGAGAATCACATGATCATTGTAAAGTGAAAAATACAAGAAAGGCACAGGAGAAAATAAAATTGACTGTAATCTCACCATTCATTTGTGTAATCAGCAAGTATTTCTTGTGCTTCTTTCAAATACCAGACCCATTTTTAGGCACTGGGAATGGAAAGGTGAACATACACTTGCTCTCTTTGAGCTTATAGCGCACAAAGGGAGACAGATGAATAGTACAATCACACAAAGGAGAATATCATAATTTACTAGGCTAAGCGCTCCATGGAAAGGAATGCAGTCCCTAAAAGCAGAGTATAAGGGAACCTGTCCAGACTTAGGAAGTGGGGGCAGAGGAGTAGTGGTCTGAGAAGACTTCTTGAGGAGGTGACATTTAAACTGAGATCTGAGAGTTGAGCAGAAATAGATTATTCAGAAGAGAGATGAAGAAGAGTCACTGGAAAAAAAAAGGAACAGAAAGAACAACATTGTGCAGGCTCCCTGGCAGAAGGGAACATGGGGTGTGTTGAAGAACTGGGAGAAACCAGTGTGAATAGACTCAGAGCTAGAAGGAGAGGGTGGGACGGGAGACCGGGGAGGTAGGCAGGGCCAGCCTGCACAGGGCATTGTTGACCTTTATACAAGTCCTTCAAATATTTTATGTATGTGTGTACATCATATGTGTGTATATATACAACGTGTGTATATATAAGGTGTGTGTGTGTTTGCGTGTGTGCATGTGTACATGCATAGTTTAATCACTGCCATCAAACTGTCACATTTCCCTCCAGAAAGTATGCACCAGTTTGTACCCTTGCACTATATGGGGGTCAGGTACACTTAATCTTCAACAACATTCATTATCCTTTTTTAAACTTCGATGTTTGGCAAAAAGTATAGTATTTAAGTTTTCATTCAAGAGTGAACCAATATTTTTCACTTGCTTCATGGAGAGTATGACTGTCCTCTCAGTAAAATAAGTATGATATTTTTAATGTCAGTTAAAGGGAGCTGAAATAGCCCCTCCATTGGAGATACCTCTTTCAAAGATTCCACCTGGGTACCTACTGTTCCCTGCTCCTCATCCTTTTTAGCCATTAGTCTTAGTTTATATTAATGCATGAGATACATTTCCTATCTATGTGGCCAATCACATAGGACAGCCCTGAGGGAAAGAGAGAGTCAGCTAAGACTTGTTGAGAAGGGAGAAAAGGGTCGAGGTCTAGGGCTTGGTGGAAAACAGGCCAGTCTGAGGTAAGGAATAGTGGGACCCAAATCAAGGACCTCACGAGGAGGCTCCATGCCAAGAAGAAAAGGATGACGAGTGGGAAAGTGGGACATCAAAGAGAAACGATTTGAACACAGATTTGACAGCTTCACCATTTGGCCTTGGGAGGGCTGTGTTCACTAGCCTGCATCATCTGCACAGAATTACTGGCCTCCCTTCTATCCTCACATCTCTTCTGCACAAACAGATCTTGATCTCAGAAGATCAAGACTGTGATTGAGGGTGTGTGAGGGCTTCAGGCATATGTGGTGTCCCCTGGGACCAAAATCTGCATCTGTGTGGAGGTCTGAGGAGGTGCACGAATGGGGCAGGGAGGTTGACCTATTTCCACCCACTGGTGCACCAGGATCTGGATAGCAACGGTGAGGAGAGAGTGCAGAGAGCTTGCTGCAACAACACTGGAGTAGTTTAACTTGAGAACTTTAAGAAAGGATGAATCGAGAAAGATTGGAAGCACACTATGCCTTGAATTCTACATACATTTCACTATATAATCTATCTGCCCATAGATTTGCACCATACAAACATGCTAAAGTGAGTTTCCTAGATAAGTTTCCGGTTCTGGCTGACCAAAGGGGTTGGGGAACCCAAACACATTCTCTCTTCTGGTCAACACTGGATTCCTCTTGTTTTGTCTGGCTCATGTTCTGTAAATGAACTTCTGTGGGTCTCAGCTCCATATTTAATGGCATGTCCTAGTCTACCTTCATGGGGGTAGAACCTGTGCAGTCTCTTAGGGCCCTGAGGGTAGAAGATCCCCACACTTTTTTTGCTGTTCTCCTGTCACTGTCTTGAAGTTCTTAACTTTTCAACAAGAGACCCAGCATTTTCATTTTGCAGCAGGTCCCATAAATCTTGTAGTTGATCCTAGCCATCTCCCATTCCCAAGAGTTGTTTCCAATATTGAACTGTTTGAGATTTCACAGTATAATATTTTGGTTAGGAGAATATATTTGGAGCAAGACAGACCAGGGTTCACAGCTTAGTTCTGCCACTTCCTAACAGTGTGATTTTCAAGATACAGAATTTCTCTGAACTTCAGTTTCCTCATCTGTGCCCACTTCCTAATTTCATTTTTCTGGTTTTTAAAAATTTCATTGTAGAGGCACCTGGGTGGCTCAGTTGGTTATGCATCCAACTTTAGCTCAGGTCACCATCTCGCAGTTTATGAGTTTGAGCCCTGCGTCAGGCTCTGTGCTGACAGCTCAGAGCCTGGAGCCTGCTTCGGATTCTGTGTCTCCCTCTCTCTCTGTTCCTAACCCACTCACATTCTGTCTCTGTCTCTCTCAAAAAAAAACATTAATTTTTTTTTTAATTTCATTGTAGCAAACACTTAGCACTCTATTGGCACAGTGCATGAGATACCACCAGTAGATGATTATGCTGTACCCATTTTACTTTTATTGTATGTATTTTGCTATTCAATGAAGACTTTGCTTCTTCTCTCCAATATAAGCAGGAAAATACTTGCCGCTAATTACCGTGGTAACAGCTAGTCTAATTGTGTGGTCCTTCAGATGGCCATCTGTCTCTGTCTCCATACTCAGCACACCTTTTCATCTGGTCAGTGGTTGTTGAATTTGTTCACGTTGCCTTCTTCTCCTATAGCGTTTTGCAATCTCTTTGTGGCCATGGGATGAGCGTTTTTATTCTGCCACTTTAGGCAGAAAGAATAACTCCCAGATTTGGATCTGGACAAAAAATGGCTTCTGAACTCCCGAATCACTCTTAATCCGCTTCACGCACACCCCATGACAGTTTCCATGTAACGCCATCAAGCATTTGTCTTACCCACAGCAATGTAGCAGTATTTTAATTACCACTTCATATCCCAGAATATATAAGCTCAGATGTAGAAGCTTCATTTAAAACACACACATGGGGGGCGCCTGGGTGGCGCAGTCGGTTAAGCGTCCGACTTCAGCCAGGTCACGATCTCGCGGTCCGTGAGTTCGAGCCCCGCGTCAGGCTCTGGGCTGATGGCTCAGAGCCTGGAGCCTGTTTCCGATTCTGTGTCTCCCTCTCTCTCTGCCCCTCCCCTGTTCATGCTCTGTCTCTCTCTGTCCCAAAAATAAATAAACGTTGAAAAAAAAAATTTTTAAAATAAAAAATAAAAAAATAAAACACACACATGGGTGTGCATGCGCGCGTGCACACACACACACGCACAGGTAAATGAATAAAAATAGATCAAACTAGAAAGCAAAAAGGGCAGCCAGAATGTCTTGGAGGTAGTATATTGATGTCTGAAACTCACACTACAATGCATTAAAATTAAGAGGGGCTCATGGATAGGTAGAGGGATAGATGGATAAATATGTGATAAAGCAAATAAGCCAAATGCTTCCTATAGAAACTAGCTGATGAGTATATAAGTATTCACTGTATAATTCCTTCTTCTTTTTTATACATTTAAATTTTTTTGAAAAAAAATTTTAATGTTTATTTTTGAGACGGAGACAGAGACAGAGTGTGAGCAGGGGAGGGGCAGAGAGAAAGGAAGACACAGAATCTGAAGTGAGCTCCAGGCTCTGAGCCATTAGCACAGAGCCTGATGCAGGGCTTGAACTCATGGACCATGAGATCACGACCTGAGCCAGAGTCAGACACTTAACCAACTGAACCACCACCACACCCCTGTACCTTTAAAAAAAAATTTTTTTAAATGTTGTTCAGGAAAGTCTAGTCTGCTAAAAATCAGGAAATGTAATAAAATCCAGATTTTTGTCTTCCTTTAGAAATCTAAATTCTGGGGGCGCCTGGGTGGCGCAGTCGGTTAAGCGTCCGACTTCAGCCAGGTCACGATCTCGTGGTCCGTGAGTTCGAGCCCCGCATCAGGCTCTGGGCTGATGGCTCAGAGCCTGGAGCCTGTTTCCGATTCTGTGTCTCCCTCTCTCTCTGCCCCTCCCCCGTTCATGCTCTGTCTCTCTCTGTCCCAAAAATAAATAAAAACGTTGGAAAAAAAAAATTAAAAAAAAAAAAGAAATCTAAATTCTGGCAATACTGAACCTACATTCCAACAAATGGTTGGGGCTAAGTAGCAGCTGCCTTTTCCACAGGCATTAGACCACTAGGCTCCACATCCCTACCATCTCCTGTTCTATTGCCGTAGGTGCCTCCTGAGTCACTCATTTCAGTTTCCTACCCAACTCTCACAGGCATTTGCATTGCAACCTCTTTTTTAAAATATGCATGTGTCAGTGGATTGATTATGGAATGATTCACTCTGTAAAAGTATTCTTCGCAAATTCCTTATCCAGAGAATTTTTACATGAGGCTTTTAATGTTCTCCTTCAGCAGATCTATAAATCTCTTGAAATTAAATGTACATGAAAAAAAAATTGTGCCTGTGTCCTTATGCTTATTTTTCTGGAAAGGTAGCCCATAGCCATCAAAATAATTAAGAAGCAACCTAAGTTAAGGAGCTATAATATATAATATACTTTGTTGAGGAAAGGTTAGTCTGCTAAAAATCAGGAAATGTAATAAAATCCAGGTTTTTGTCTTCCTTTAGAAATCTAAATTCTGGCAATACTGAACCTACATTCCAGCAAATGGTTGGGGTTAAGTAGCAGCTGCCTTTTCCACGGGCATGAGACCACTAGGCTCCACATCCCTACCATCTCCTGTTCTGTTGCCCCAGGTGTCCCCTGAGTTGGTTTCCTACCCAACTCTCGATAAATTTTGTATATATATATATATATATATATATACACATATATATATATATAACATAAAATATGTTTTAAATTATTCAGATTAAAAATTTTTTAACATTTATTTATTTTTTGAGAGACAGAGTGTGAGCAGGAGAGGAGCAGAGAAAGGAGACACAGAATCTGAAGCAGGCTCTACACTCCGACTTGTCAGCACAGAACCCAATGTGGGGCTCAAACTCACAAACCAAGAGATCCTGAGCTGAGCCGGAGTCAGATACTTAACTGACTGAGCCACCCAGGGCCCCCTAAACTATTCAGATTTTTAAAAATTCCATATACACATAACCAGTCAGGTACACTGTTACTTTGGGACCCACATTATTCTGGAAAATAAGATACCTGTATACCTCTTCTTGAACCAGAACCACTCAGGGATCTGAATATGTAAGCACAAGTGAGCGAGTAAGTGAGTGCATGTGTGTCTAGAAGGTGAGATTCACTGAAGATGAGGGACCAGCACATATAGAGTTCCAAGATGCTGTCTGTGATCCCAGCATTAGAACTTTAGTTCATGTGCATACACAAGGGCTGGTGATCTCCAGGAAGCTCCATATCTTCTATGTACACGACTCCAATAGAACAAAGTGATTTGGTGAATTATGTCTTGGACGCTAATGGTTTCAACACTGTCTCCCTCTCCACTTAAGCCCTGCCTCTAAAAACGACCAATAGTATCTTGCTTCTCTCCAAAACTTGATCCCAGGATTTCCTGAATTTGTATAGATAGTGACAGTTTATTATTCTGTCACTGCTTGCTCACTTATCTTTCCCTCCCTTCAAGAATGTAAGAAGAGATAGTGGTTAAATTCAGTTAACTTTGCTTTTTTTATAGGCAATTATTCTTCTATCAGTTTGCCTGACTTTTTCCATAATTCTGAGTGAACACAAACACAAGTTAGAAATGGATTTAATTCAACAAACATGTACTGTGAACCTACCACGCTTTGTGCAATGTGCTAGTCTCTGGGGCTAAGCAAATATGACTCAGTCCCTACATTCAAAGAACATTTGCTGTGGACACTATTGACTTGATATTTGTGTAAGTTACCCAAAAAAGTCCTTAAGGTTATATAATTTTAGAAACCAATGGGGTGCCTGGCTGGCGGAGTCAAAATAGCATGCGACTCTTGATCTCGGGGTCATGAGTTTGAGCCCCATGTTGTGTGTAGAGATAAATAAGTAAAACTTTAAAAAAAAGAAAGAAAGAAAGAAACCAAAGTTTTTTTCTGGGAGTTCTTGTATGGATTAGGAAACCTTAATTTATTGGTCCTATGATTTTTGCCTTTCAGAAGTCTCCCTAATCTCTTTTCTCCAGAGTTAGCCACACTTAACTTGATCTCAGGAATATTCCTTCCCAGCCAACAGGATGTTCAGGCAGCTGGGACCATAAGAGTTTCTCTGACTTGGTGAGTGTGGGAGGCAAGGCACAGAATGAGGGGCATGTCCAGGGGCAAAGCAAACATCAGAGTCAAGTAGAGGTCTCCTGGAGGCATCAGTCAAAGGTCCTGGGCAGGAAGTAGAAAGTGATGAGGAATCAAGAGCAAGATGTAAAGTAGAGGGACCTGGATGGAGGGCTAAGTGGAAATCTAGAGAGATAGTTTTAGGTACTTCAGAAGCTACTCATAAGGAAAAGAGAATTGTTAGGGTTTGTGGCACATTTATATGTAGATAATTTTCTAGACCTTCAAGTACCCCCCCCCAAAATCAATCATTAATATTTGCCATCTCTTCATTTCCAGAACATGAGTGCTTTAACATTAGTTATATCATTTGATCTTTATCACCTCCTTAAAACTCAGAGAGAAAATCTGAGATAAGGCCACAAAACTAAGACTAGGGTAGAAGTCTTTCATTTCAAGATCAGGGTTCAATCCACTATACTACAGCTATGCCCAAACAAGTACTAACATGCTTTGGGGCCAAGGCTCCTGGGATTTTTCTCTTTGGTGCTAATCCTGCTTTTTTAGGGACCAGAATACTCATTAAAGTCCTTCCATGGAGCACTTGGGTGGCTCAGTCGGTTGAGCGTCCGACTTCGGCTCAGGTCATGATCTCATGGTCCATGGGTTCGAGCCCTGCGTCGGGCTCTGTGATGACAGCTCAGAACCTGGAGCCTGTTTCAGATTCTGTGTCTCCCTCTCTCTCTGACCCACCCCTGTTCATGCTTTGTCTCTCTCTGTCTCAAAAATAAATAAAACATTTAAAAAAAATTTAAAAAGTCCTTCCAGGTTGCCCTCTTCTTGTTTTGCTTACTGCTTTAGTAACTCAACTTCACCTCAGATAACATCAACAGATACCACTTGTACTCAGTGGATTTTTGGATGGATTTCACAATAGTCCTTCCTTAGGACAAGCTGCTCAGTTAAGTTTTTCTCATTTAACACAGAAGCATCTACTGCCTGGATACCGGAGTCATGTGAGGTGTGAGGATGCTCCTAGCCAGAAAGAAGGCAATGCTACTTACTGAGCTGGACCTTATGATTCCCTGTGGAATAGGGAAAACAGAAACAAGAGCAAGGCACACCTAATGGGAACCTGATTCTAGACCTTCCCATCTATACTTATTACTGGGCACTGCCGCCTTTAAGCCAGCAGGTGGCTTCGCTCTCTGTTGCAGTCAGAGTGTGTTCCTAAAATGTTGACGGGCCAGCTGTTTTACTAAATGTGATCATTAACAAAAATGCAATTATTTTGTGGCATCATCCCTTAAGTACTATACCTCAAAGGACTAAAACAAGCTCACACCTGGCGTGGAGGTAGGACTAAGGTGACCAGATGTCTCTGCTAATCACTGGATTTATTCTCTTACTTGGTCTACTCACCTGGCACCTGTGCTGGCAGACAGACTCATTGGCTCCTGGCCAGGGAGCACATGAACTGAACAACCCTATCTTAAACAATTCTAGTATATGAGAGGGAGAGAAGAGATTAATCCATAAGAAGACAGTCTTAACCCTTAGAATCTCCTTTCCTTTATTTTAGAGGTTTGCATAACATTGGTTTAAGGTAGCTTTCTGCAATTTGTTTATCCTGATTATTTAAACTATAAAACAAGGATAGAGACTTAAGACTCTATTTTGATATAAAATATATTTAAATTCAAGAAAACAGGAGAGGTGGAGAGGAAGCTCCTTGTTTTGTTTCATTCTTTCAATAATTTCCCTCAATAAGCTAATTAATTGGCTTATCTTTGGCCAATTAAAGAGATTAAGCTAACGTAAAAGGGTTTTACAACCTGAGTTCTTGGAAGAAATGACTGGGGAGGCTTATGAGTTTTTTAAAAAACCCACATTAACAAATGACATTTACATAAAGTTAATAGCAGGCTGAAATTTCCTAAAAATAAACCTCTTTTGTATATGTATAGATGTAAAGTCCCATCACTGAGATTTTACCACTAGGCAAAAATTTTTATTTTAATTTTTTTATTATCTTTTTAAAGATTTTATTTTATTAAAAAAAATTTTTAATGCTTATTTTTGAGAGAAAGAGAGACAGAGTGCGAGTGGGGAAGGGGGCAGAGAGAGAGGGAGACACAGAATCCTAAGCAGGTTGCAGACTCTGAGCTGTCAGCACAGAGCCTGACGCAGGGCTCAAACTCACAAACCATGAGATCATGACCAGACACTTATCAGACTGAGCCACCCAGGCACCCCTAAAGATTTTATTTTTGAGTAATCTCTACACCCAACATGGGGCTTGTACTCCCAACCCCAAGACCAAGGGTCATGTGCTCTACCGACTGAGCCAGCCAGACACCCCTAAGAGTTTTTATTCTGATGGTCAGGATCACTCCCTCTTCCTTTCCCTTTATCTTCATAATAATGTCTAAGAGGAGATGCTACATTTTTGAGCTCTCAGGAGCCTGGGATCTGCCTAGAGATAAGCCTGACAGATGTGCACGTTCAGCCCCAAGGCCTAGGGTTTAGACCACACCAACAATCCCTGATGGAGCTGATCTAGCAAATCCAGCTGAAATTTAAATCAGGTGGTCCAAATCCTTCACAAACCAGATTCTGGAGATGGCCCCAAATTGCTAATCTGAAATAAAGTCACTTGGGCCAGAATGATAAACTTCAGAGGACTCAAATTAGTGGAGCTATGTTCAATTCTGTGTTGTTTTTGTGCTTGGTTTCCTTTTTTGAAAAATGGTTTTTTAATTGTAGTAAAAAGAAAAACCCTGAGGGGTGCCTGGATGGCTGAGCCACTTCAGCATCTGACTCTTGATTTTGGCTCAGGTCATGATCTCATGGGTTTGTGAGATCTGAACCCTGAGTCTAGCTCCGAGCTGACACCACGGAGCCTGCTTGTGATTCTCTATCTCTCCCTGTCTTTCTCTGCCTTTCCCCTTCTCTCTCTCTCTCTCTCATTCTCTCTCTGTGTCAAAATAAATAAATAAATTTAAAAAAGAAAAAAAACCCTGAATAATTTTAGATCAGTAATTATGGATTGTACTAAGGCATAGACCCTGAACATTGGTTTAAAGTGGGAAGAGGTTTAGGGAGGGACAATCTTACCGTGTCAACAAAAGCATTTCCCAGTACCCTCCAGAACCAATGTTCTCATCCAGAGAGCCTGAGAAAATGGCCCCGCAATTAAGATTAATATCAGAGCACATAAAGGATCATGGTTTCATTGAGTATTCAATTATAAGGAAACTCTCTGGTTGAGAATGCCTTCTCAATCGTATAAAGATGTTGACATTCAAGAGTAAGGGGCAAGAAAAAGTATGGACTAGATCAATTTATAAGAGCAGAGTGGAAAGGATCCCTATCATCTTGTGTGGTTGGAAAGGAAATCCAAGAAAAAGGAGCTAGTGGTTGGGTTAGAAAGTATTGTGTGTATGTTTTTATATAACCTTCAGATTAGATCATAGATCACAAAAGATCTCATTTTAGTTGTCGGGGGAAGTTAGTCAAAACGACTGACAGCCCATTCCTTTGACTTTGGAATCATGCTGGAAATTTTTTTTTTCCAGTTTTGTTTATCCACTTGTTTCCCTTTGAATTTTTAGGTAAGCGGCATGTGATGAAGATTTACCTTCTTAGCCACATTTGTAATTCTTTCTCTGTATCTCACTCTTACACATTGTGTTTTCAGAAATGTGACTACATTTTGGTTTACTTTGGCCATTTCATCCTGTGTTCTACTGTCAGGAAGCCCTCTTGCTCAACTATAGACCCCCAAAATTAAAGCCAGAAATAGACAAGACTGCTTAACTCATGTTGTAGCTAAAACCCATTGTGCTCATTTCTTATTGCACTTTCTTGAGGCATTGACAAAGATGTTCTGCAATGACTGAAACATTCCAACCAGCAGACCATAAAAGCCCTAATAGCAACAGAATGCCTAGACGACCACCTCCTACACTTCCCCTTCCCTGCCCATGATCGTGGGCTGAACACAAACCGACCCCATGCATGATCAGTGTTTTCTGCCCGCTCACTTGCACATACCCACCTGAACCTCTCCTGTAACCTCTGGGTGTCCATCTTGTTGGTGGAGAAGTCGATTGTCAAGGCTTGAGCCTGCCACCTCCCCCATCTGCTTGCACTGGAAATACATTTCTCCCTTTCTCTTTTCCAAACTCTCATCCATTGAGTTATTGTCTTCTCTTGTGACAAGATTATCCGAGTTTTTTCAGCAACAGCGTTGGCACACCCAGCCAAGGGCTATGCTCCAGACTTGTCCCCCCCTCAGGGTTCCTGGGTTTGAGTAGTTGGCTTCAGCAGCATCACAGCTTACCCATTCATTTCCTGACTTGGCAACTGTGATAGATCATTCAGTAAGACTACTTTCATATTTCATACTTAGGCGGTATTAAAAAGAATAATTTTCTATAACAAATTTATTCAAAGACTTCTAGTTCTTATTTTCTTTACATTTGATCTAGAAATAAATCAAACACTCCAGAGTTTTCATTTTCCTGGAGCTTAATATCAAGTCTCTTAGTGCTAATGAAAGATCTATACCCCTGACTATAAATCTTTGTCTCCTCCATTTACCTTCCCTGAATTTTAACTGGGATTCCATTTAATCATGAATAAGAACATGATCACTAATTATGGCTAATGTTTGTTGAAAACCTACTATCTGCCAGACACTATACTTACTGGAAGAGGTGATCTGCTCTGCGCATGCCTGTGTGTTCTTGCTAAGTGTGGCAAGAACTCAAGGCTCTGCCTTGGGGGATCTAGACAACCAAGGCAAATGAGCAGGAGGCTCTGGCTACTGCTTTTGCCCTAGGTCATAAACTTCTTTGTTTCTGGCCCAGGAGTCCATGTCTTTTGCTAGCATCCTGTGGCAGGCCAAACTGTTAGTTTGTAAGTAGAGTAAAATTACAGAGCCAGCCTGCAGAGTTCCTAACAGTGTTTTGTATGTTGACTATCACATTTAATCTTCACAGAGCCCCTATGAAATTCTTACTCCACACCTTTCTGGTTACCATACTATCCTTCATCACTAAGTCACTAATTGACCCCACGGTCAATTCTCTTGTCAGAACCTCTACTCCATGTGCTTTCCCTGCAACCACCAGCCAAAACCCACAAAGCCAGACCAATCCCAGTTAACCCTCTCTATGCCTGTGCTGTTGAGAGCAGTCTCTTCATCTGTAGTCACTGAGATTCACAACATACAGCCTCAGCTGAGCCACCTTCACTCTGTCCTGAAAGCACCTCATCTGACTCATTGACTTTGGTGTCCTACCTCACAGGAAGCATAGAAATTCCCGGGAGGTAACTCCATCAACTCCCCTACACACACACACCCTGAATGGTATGTTTATGAACATGGCCCCCTAAACTCTTTTCCTTAAAAACCCAAACAATTCAAGTGAAATGCTTCCCCCCAAACCATGCCTTTGATCTAGTCTCTGTCCATCTACCAGCAGTGCAGTTATGCTTGAATTCTCCTCAGTCATCCTCAGTCATAAACATTCTCAAGTCTCTTTCCCCAAGACTCCCCCAGGATGTTGTACATCTGAAACTAATGTAACATGGGTCATTTGTACTTCAGTCAAAACAAACAAAAAGACTCCCCTAGGATCTCTTCCTCCATTTCTCTCCTTTCCACAGCCAACCTTGCTCCTCCCTACCTCTACTCCTCCTCCAGGCTTCTCATCCATTGCATCACAGAAGTGCTCTGGCAAAATTCAACTACGATCTCCTAACTGCCTAGTCCAGTGGATCACTTTCATCTCCACACATCAAAGTGAGAGACAAAAATTTATCAGGACCAGGGAGGAGCAGGGCTGGGTTGTTTGATCCTGGTTGAGGGACAGCCAGGTACAAGTAACCTTTCAGGGAGTAGCCATGAGAATCAATACCCTGTTCTCACTTTCCTTGCTCTTTATGTCGTATAGGTGCTCATATTGGCTGGTCCTCACTTACTGGCCCAGCCAGCTCTACTGGTCCAGAGGAGCTCTACTGACACCATTCATACAAGCTAACTTCCAGAGCAGGTAGAAGAGGGTGATAGCTGACTGGGAGGGCAGGTAGAGGACAAACAGTACAACCCAGTACTGCGTACTGTGTGAGATGATCTTAGTAAACCATAAACCACTTAATTTTTCTCTTGGAGACAAGAAAAGAGAAGGCAACATATATGGCAATCAAAACATGGCACATGGGGCACCTGGGTGGCTCAGTCGGTTACATGTCTAACTCTCGGTTTCAGCTCAGGACATGATCTCAGAGCTTGTAAGTTCAAGCCCCACATCTGGCTGTGTGCTGACGGTATGGAGCCTCCTTGGGATTCCTTCTCTCCCTCTCTCTCTACCCCTCCGCCACTTGTTCTCTCTCTCTCTCTTTCTCTTTCTCTCTCTCTCAAAATAGACAAATAAATAAACTTTAAAAAAAAACTCATGGCACAGAACCTAAAATTACAGATGAAATAAACAGCTTTAGGTTTTCTCCGTGACCACAGGCAAAACACTTTTTTATTTTTATTTTTTTACGATTTTTTTTTAAGTAATCTCTATGCCCAATGCAGGGCTTGAACTCATGACCCTGAGATCAAGAATCACATATTCTACCAACTGAGCCAGCTAGAAGCCCCTCACCACTTAAATTTTTAAGATGATTTCAAACCAGGCAATAGCAATTTTATTCTTAAATGATCATATGATGCCAAATGTTAGCTCTGATAGGAGTTTACATTTGAAGAGGCTAGTGAACTGATAGGTTCTTTATAAAAAAAATGACTGTCAAACAGGATTTGTTGGATAATTTTCTATGGAGGCGAGAGTACAGCAAATTGTTTTCAGTTTGAGTTTAACTTACTTGGGTAATTTTGAGATACTTTGGGATATTTTCATTGTGTGCTTGTGTATGCTGGGGTAGTATATAGATAGCATTGAAATCACTGCTGCTTAATTTTGTTAAAAACTTATATATTTATATTAAAGTGTAAGGCTCAAATATTCCTTGGATCCATGACTTACTTCCCTTGGCTGTACTCTGTATTTAATCATTTGGCAACCCCTTTCCCCATGTAGTCTGCCAAGGACAGACACCAAATGTAAGAGTGAAAGGTCCTTGAAGATTATTGAGTTTGACACCAAAATTTTACAGATAAGACTAAGATCCAAAGATGCCACAGGAATTACACAAGGCCAAGCAGCAGTTATTAGGAGAGACTAAACAAGAATTCAAGTTCCCATAACGCTTAGTTTGCTGTCATTACTATGTCCCCAAATTTGCATGGGGCCACTCACAATGTGGACCAAAGTTTCCCTTGAATGCTTGCCCATTGCTCAGAGACCCATTCAGCTGGAAGCATCATAGACAGGTGCCCACAGCACAGTGATGAGCATTCAGGCACCTGTGTCAGAACTGGTCTCAGACCCAACAGCATGTGAGCCCTTGGGCAAACCTAAATTTCCCCTTCTGAAAAAAAAGTGGTTGGGAGGGGAGGAGAAGAGGAAAGTTAGAACAAAAGATTCCTAAGGTCTCATTCATACCTAATTGTGGATAAGTGCTAAACAAAAACTTGGGTTACTCCTGTGGAAATTTGTTTTATGAAAATAATGATGTGGTTGTCTTATATCTGGAGGGCATTTTAAATCTCTGCAGATATTTGGGATGCCTGGGTGACTGAGTCAGTTAAGCATCCGACTCTTAGTGTTGGCTCAGATGATGATCTCTCAGTTTGTGGAATTGAGCCCCATGTCAGGCTCTGTGCTCACAGCATGGAGCCTGCTTGGGATTCTCGCTCTCCTCTCTCTCTCTCTCTCTCTCTCTCCGTCCCTCCTTTTCTTGCTCTCTATCAAAATAAATAAACTTAAAAAAATAAATCTTTGCAGATATTCAAGGAGATTCCTAAGAATTACAATTTATCATCTAAGTAGATTATGTTCTTGTTTCTAAAAGAGAAACACTTATTGGACTTTAATAACATCAGATTAGGATCACCAAAGATACATCCTGCTTTCAAAGTAAACACATTTCCACCCAGATTTTAGTGACCTCCAGGACTAAGAGAGAAGGAACTGGCTTTGAATTAATTATGTCTATTTTCCCACATGGAGAAAAATGATAGAAAGAGTTATGTGCCCAGGCCCTTCAAGAAGCAGATACTAAAATGTGATTAAACGTGCAAAAATGTTATTAGGTGACACGCATATGAGAGAAAATGGGAAGGGAGCCAGAAAAACTTGGGAGAACAATCAGACTATGATGTCAGTTTGACTACAACTAAAGGATGAGGGAAGGAAAGTTGGGTAAAAGCATCCAAGACTGCCAGGCAGTCCAAGAGAGGTTCTGCAAGGACATCAGGAGTGCTTGAACCAACCTTGGCCATCAGAACAGTCCTTTCTCCAGAAACAGACTTGCCTTAGTCTTATGTGTGCAGGACAAGAGGATAGAGTATGGAAATCCATTCAGAGCTTGCACCCTTGATTTATTAGGTTCTCTTTATTAAAGTCTTTGAGAAACATTCTCAAGGCCTCCATAAATTTCTATTCCTTTGACTTTTTAATATCTCAGGAAGTGTCAGCTCTAGGTCCCAGTTATTATTTTACTGGTCTTCTCTATAGGTGCACTGTAAAAAGAATATAAATTCTAATTCCATAATTCCCACTTAACCTTCTAGAATTAACTTTTTCCATATGTAATGTTGACTTTCTTCATTGGTCTATTTTTTTTTATTACTCTAAAACATGACTGAAAGAACTTTGTAGAAAAATGTATAAGAATGGGTGAGGCTACAGAAATTGTCACCAATATATTGTCACTTATTTTGTGAGTTAGAAGGGAGTAAGTATTAAGACAATATTTTCCTTCATGTCTTGAGAGCTGGGCCTGGCCTGATATATCCCAAATTCTAGGAACCACCAAGGGTATAAGATAGAGAAGACTCGTGGGAATGGTTGGAAAGAACACTGTCCATACTTCTAGAACAGTTCACATGTCCACACTTGTGCCCAGCCCTCCCAAGTGTCAGTTTCAGTTCTCTTCATACTAGAAACATTGTCGAAAGGGTGTTAGAGCCTCTTGTCTAAACTTCTACTATTCTTGTGCCATACCCCTTCTGCTCTGGGATGGACTTTGCCTTATTTTGGAGAACTTCCTGCCAATTGCAGGAAATGTCCATACTCTCATGCAGTTAGTTATGTTCAAATTTGAAATCTAGAATCCTCCTCTGTATTTAAAGAAAGTTGCTTCCTCCAGTTGTTCTCTGTTAAATGCCTGGTGCCAGTTTTTTGTCACTAGAGAAATGTGTTGCAAATGGATATAAGCCAATTTGGTCATGCAGACTCTCTTAGGTTCTTTTGTAGCAACAACAACAACAACAACAAATATAGTAGTTACTAAGAAGTTGGAAGTGGTCATGGATTAGCAATCCTCAGTGGCTGGAAACAGAACGAATTTGGAATCAAGCCTTAAGTTCCATACATATGGTATAGCCTATATACCTCATTGGATTCCTATACTCTCTGTTCATGCATGAATAGGGAGTATATTAAAAATATTTTGGCCAGTCTGCCCAACTGCATACCCTTAATTTTACCTGTAAGAGCCAGTTTCCTTACATTCAGACATACTAACTAGCCATTAATTTTGTAGATACAACTCATTTTGAAATTCATTTCATCACCCAAGCTTCTAGTGTCCATTGAGTGATAAGAGAAGTGCATGTAGTTGTTGCCTTTAGAGCATAGGCTTTCTGATTCGATGCTAGCTGACCCCCGAGGCCAGCTGCATTCATGTTTGGAGTACCAGCTGAAGCTGGACTACAGACACATGATATCATACCACCCATGCTGAAGTATCCCAAGGATATTCACAGACATTGTATTCAGATGATTTCTCTTTCTCTTTATGGGACCCTAGGGCTCTTCTTTCTGTCAGCACCTCTGCCTGCTGCAGGGGTGTGAGTTGGCCTTAATATACTCAAGCTGTTGACAAGGAATGCTTCCCCTCCCTGACCTCTCTGTCTCCCCCCGCCTCATTCTCCTCCCAGCACCACTCTGAGCAAAGCCAGTTAATTTGGCTTTGAGGCCTTGGCCCTTGCTCTTCTCTCTTCTTGGGAGTGCTTTTCTCTTGGCTCCTTGCATACCTAGCTCCTTTAGTTCTCAACATGAATGCCACCTCAACAGATCAACCTTTCCAGTGTACCCCATCTAATTCAGCTGACCCTTCTCCTGTTACCTTTTATGACATCACCCGGAGTGTTTCCTGTATGTTGTCTTTCATATGTTTTAATTTTTTTGTTGTATATTGTCTTGTTACTAGTTTGTTGTTTTGTCCCATATCCATTGTCTTGTTTTGTTTTAAGGGCCAAGAGGCCAGGCACTGCCTTGTTTACCACTGTTGCCTTGGTGACTAGAGTAGCACTTGCACATAGTAGATGTTCATTAAATGTTTGCTGAAGGAACATATATGGTGTCACCAGCACTGGGCATGAGATATGGACTGTATGATCTTTTTCAGGTAACAGTGTTAAACACTTGTCTTCCTGGAGTCAGGGTTCTCCTATCCATTTCAGGTCCCAAAGGCATCTTTGGGGACTTCAAAAAACAAATATTCCTTTACATATCACTAGACATTTCATCCTTCAGTCCTAACAAACTCCTTCCCTTCCTGCCTGCTAGAGTAGGATTGCACAGCCTATCATGCTGGATAGGTCTTGCTCCACCATTCATCTTAAGTTTTTGTGCCAGTTACAGACTACTGACTCTGAGCTTCAAATTCATCCTTTTTTGCCTGCTCTGTGAAAATGGATCATGGCTCCACAAATACTTTTCCTTTTTCCTTTGTCAGTTGGCCAAGTGTTAAGCTTTGTTAATAGAGGACAGTGGAGAGACATTGCAGGGGGAAAGGCTTTTGCATCCTGGTTCCTGGTTTGCTATGCACAGATTCACTAGCGCCAAGTAATCTTGTAGAATGTCTACTTTCCAAAGGCTGTAGACAGGAGGCACTGGATAAATATTATAGTAGAGTAGCCCTAAGTTCCTAAACTTAAATCCTATCACAAGAATTCAGGACCCAATAGAACTGTCATGTTAGGGAGACCTTATGACAAATTATTTGTTAACAAAGTTTCTTCTAACTTGTCAAAATATATTGACATTTTGGCAGAGAATGTGTGCTCCTGGTTTTTCTAAAAAATTGTTCAATTTGTAAATAGCTCAGTTCATTAAAAGGTATCTGTTAAGAGCCCCTATGCCAGAAGTCTTCCATTGGACAATTACAAAAGAAAATGAGATAAATCAGAGCTAAAGCCCTTCATCAAAAGTAGAACAATTATAAGTAACATAGCAAGTGCAAAGGGACACATTGCATCCAGGAACAGATGAATGGATAAACAAAATGTGGTATAAACATGTGATGAAATATTTTTCATCCTTAAAATGCATTTTTTAATTTTTTTTATTTTTGAGAGAGAGCACATGAGCAGGGGACAGAGAGAGAATCTTAAGCAGGATCCACACTCAGCATGGAGCGTGACATGGGGCTTGATCCTACAACCCTAAGATCATGACCTGAGCTGAAATCAAGAGTTGGATGCTTAACCCTCTGAGCCACCCAGGTGCCCCTATTATTCATCCTTAAAAAGGAATGAATGAACTTGAAGACATTGTGCTAAGTGAAATAAGCCAGACACAAAAGGATCTGTATGATTCCACTTATGTCAGGTATCTAGAGTAGTCAAATTCAGAGAGACAAAAAGTAGAATGACGGTTGTCAGAGGCTGAGAGGAGGAAAGAGTGGGAAATTATTGTTAAATGGGTACAGAGTTCAGTTGGGAAAGATGAAAACGTTCTGGAGATGAATAGCGTTGATGGTTGAAAAACACTGTGAATATATGTTTTAAATAATGTTTATTTATTTATTTTGAGAGAGAGAGAGAGAGAGAGAGAGGGAAGGGGAGAGAGAGAGAGACACACAGAGAGAGAGCGAGCATGGGGGAGGGGCAGAGAGAGTGGGGGACAGAGGATCTGAAGCCGGCTGTGTGTTGATAGCAAAAACCCAATGCCAGGCTTGAACTCACAAACCGTGAGATCATGATCTGAGTCGAAGTCAGATACTTAATCAACTGAGCCACCCAAGCGCCCCAACACTGTGAATATACTTAATGCCACTGAATTAATACACTTAAAAATGATTAAAATAGTAAACTTTATGTTATATATGTTTTAATGCAATAAATAAATTAAAAAGTGACATATTCCAAAGTGAATACATAAATGAGCATCTTGCCCTGACCCCTTCCACTTCCAACAACCCACATACACCCCACCCTGCCTGAATCTTGTAGATCTTGTGCACATCATCCTTTCTGCTCTGAAACACACACACACACACACACACACACACACACACACACACACACAACTCCATCATTCCAGAATTGTGCTATTTTACCAAATAGGCAGATTACCCACATGCTTTAAGGCGGTGTTGTCCGATAGCAATAGAACATGGGCCACATTGTAGTTTTAAATCTTTAGAAGCCACTTTAAAAAGGAAAAAGAAAAAAGTAAAATTAATTTAATGTTATCCTATTTAATCCAACAAATCCAAACAATTATCACTTCAATGTGTAATCAACATAAAAAATTTTTCTATATTTAACTTTCTTTTATTGATCATACTAAGTCTAAGGCGTGCGACACCTCCTTCCCATCTCATTTTGGACTAAGCATATGTCACTAGTGGCTACCGTACTGGGCAGTGCGGCTTTAAGGGCTCCAGAGAGGAATTTTTTTAAAGTAAAACATGTTTTGGGGCGCCTGGGTGGCGCAGTCGGTTAAGCGTCCGACTTCAGCCAGGTCACGATCTCGCGGTCCGTGAGTTCGAGCCCCACGTCGGGCTCTGGGCTGATGGCTCAGAGCCTGGAGCCTGTTTCCGATTCTGTGTCTCCCTCTCTCTCTGCCCCTCCCCCGTTCATGCTCTGTCTCTCTCTGTCCCAAAAATAAATAAACGTTGAAAAAAAAAAATTAAAAAAAAAAAAAAGTAAAACATGTTTTAAAGAATTTAACACTTGGGGCGCCTGGGTGGCCCAGTCGGTTAAGCGTCCGACTTCTGTTCAGTTCATGCTCTCACAGTTCGTGGGTTCAAGCCCCATGTCGGGCTCTGGGCTGATAGGCCAGAGCCTGGAGCCTTCTTCAAAACTTCTGTGTCTCCCTCTCTCTCTGCCCCTCCCCTGCTCTCACTTTGTCACTGAGTCTCTCAAAAATAAATAAACATTAAAAAAATTAAAAAAAAAAGAATTTAACACTTGATTTTTCTACAAGGCAATGTAGGAGTTATCACATGGAAGATTGTATCTCATTTTGTGATTTTTGACTTAGAATTAGAAATGGTGTGTGTTGATGACATGTTGTTTAATCAGCAGTGTCTTTTTTTCCACGTGGCACCTAATATAATGGCGCATGCTATAATTAGTGACATTCTAGATTCTAAGAAATACCAGTCTTACCCCTCAGAGATTCTGGTTCTTCCTCCATGAAAGGGGTAATAAAGGACCTATAGAACAAGGATGTTGGGGGGCGCCTGGGTGGCGCAGTCGGTTAAGCGTCCGACTTCAGCCAGGTCACGATCTCGCGGTCCGTGAGTTCGAGCCCCGCGTCGGGCTCTGGGCTGATGGCTCGGAGCCTGGAGCCTGTTTCCGATTCTGTGTCTCCCTCTCTCTCTGCCCCTCCCCCGTTCATGCTCTGTCTCTCTCTGTCCCAAAAATAAATAAACGTTGAAAAAAAAAAAAATTAAAAAAAAAAGAACAAGGATGTTGGGAGGACTAAGTAAGATAATGTGTGTAAAATGTTTAGCAGCTTTTAGAGGCTGTGTGTGTTTCTTGTCTCACAGCCCCCTTCCATCTTCCATTTCTTTGACTTCTGCGTCTGGCTTCATATCTCCTCCAACTCTGACTCCTTCCATTCTCGTTCACTTGTAACAACCCTTGTGATTACATTGGGCCCACTCAGAAAATACAGGATAATCTCTCCATCTCAAGATCTTTAACTTTATCACATTTACAGGCTTTCCTATGAGGTATATATTTACAGGCTCCAGAGATTAGGATGTGGATACCTTGGCAGGGCCATTCTTCTTCCTCCCACATCTGGAAAGGGGCAAGTTGTTGCTTTACCTGATCTCTATACTCTTTCCATGGAATAGAAAGGACCCAATATGCTAAAGAGACTTATCTTATCAAGGCAAAGGAGGTAAGAGCAAATGTAAACCCAAAGATTTGGAAATTTGCCAAAGCAGTTATAGATACGAAGAAAGGACAAGCAGAATGGGAGCTTTCGTATTGAAGTGAAACTCTCTTCTTATGTAGAAATGTCCCTGCCTCTCCTCATTTATTTACCCAATTTGGAAATAAGCACCCCCCGCCCCCCGCTGTCTCATCTTTGCCCAAAGAGTCTGGAGGTTACTGTAAACACTTTTAGAGCTAGTTGTTCTCAGCCTTGTCTGTTTACTGGAATCATCTGTGGTGGGGAGTTGGGAGGAACCAGGGACATTTCAAAAACGTCAGTGCCCCTAAATGAAATCAATCTGGGATTAGGACCCAGGCACCAAGATCTTCAAATATCCCCGGTGACTCTAATGTATTACTAAGACTGACACTCTCTGGTGTAAAGGAAATAACTGGATTCCTCTTCCACAGGCCCTCAAAATGTTCTTTCTCTTTTCACTTCCTTTACTAAATAATGTGCCACTTTGGTCTGAGTATTTCTGGGAATCACCGGCCTTGAATTTTAAATTTAGGAAGTTTAACCTAGGAGGGTGCTGGAGGAGGTCATCAAGAGGACTCGACCACTAATGACACATGTGCTGCACTGGGCAATGGGTAGCTCCTTGCTGCCCCGTCCTTGGAATGTGCTTTCCACCTGCTTTCCCTGCAGTAGAAGCTGCCTCAAGGACGTCACTTTGAAAGAGCCATGTGTTGTTGAGATCATCTGGATGTGGTATTTCACAGAACCTGCTTCAGGTCTCTATACAAACTTTTAAGATTCTGGCTAGCAGTCACCTATGGATCTGAAGTGACTTGACGCTTCAGTCTTTCCTTGCCCTCTGTGTATGAGGGTCAATTTGCAAACCAATAAAGGGCCCTCAGGATTATCTGGTACACTCTTCTTCTAATCCCCAGAAATCTAATCCATTGGAGGTACAAGTTTATTGAATCCATCTTGAACTTTCTTGCGTACCAACTGTAAGTGAATAGTTAACAATGTCTCTTCAACAATCAGTAATCAAGGAAGCTGCTCTTAAGATTTTCTCTCCTGGGAGAATTTTCTTTCAATATTCAAAGGATTTGTGTAACTCTGTCCTCTCCCTGGGCAGTTTAGATTATGTAAAAGCCTGGGGGAGTTTTGGGATTATCATTCCGCCCCTCCCTTCAGTTAGGAAGCTCTTCCTCCTGCATCTTCACGGATTGAAATGCCATCTCTCTGTTAGTGTTTATATCAAGTGACACCTCCCCCATTAGCTCCTTCCTGTCCTTGATGTAATCTTTTTTGAGCCTCCTTGGCACTCTGTATCCTCTTATTGGTAGTGCCTTCATTCTTTACATTAGAGTTACTGGGCACTTTCTTTTTCCCTTGCTAATAGGTTATAAACTCTTTCAAGGTAGGAATTATATAATGAAATGCACAATTGTGTTGTGTTGTGCCTATTTTTCCTAGCACAGTAGCACAGGCAGGAGGGACATTAAAATTTGGTGAATTGAAATTTTTTTCTTGTAAGGTTGGTCAACAGTAATCTTCCCAGTAAGGCAAGGAGAAGAGATAGGTTTCCCATTTCACAGGAAGTCACTGGTGCATTAGGCTCCAGGCTCATGTAGACTCATCAGTTTCCTAGATCAGAGATACTCACACCATGCCTGGAGAGGTGGGTGGACGTTTCAGCACCTACTCTCAGATTTACCTCTTATTTCCAGACTGCAACACTGAGTGTGACCTGTAGAAAGTTTAAACTGCCATGTGGTTTTGTGTAATTCTAGGTTAAACTGGCCTGGAAGGTAAGAAATCTCTTAGCCACCTACATTTGCAGCAGGAAAATTCTAGCAATATTTTCAATATGTGGAATGCAGGGAAAAGACCCACTATGAACATTTCAACTGAGCTTTACAGAAGAGCAACCTGCAGGGGACAGTGGCACCCCTGGGATGGGTTGGAGTCCCTCTAGGTCCAATTTTATAATGGTAACAGCTATAACATGAGAGTGACATGGCTACATGTGAGAATTGAAGCTTTTACATAGGATTCTCAAGACCCCTTCAGGCAAAGCTGCTCTAATAATTACTTAAGTTTCCCTACTCTTCCCTCAATTCAACACCCTCACCCACCTGCAGGTGACTGTGGCCTTAATATTTCAGCAGCCCCCCAATAAAATCCAGTTCTCCCACCTTGTATTCATACGAAGGTATAAAAGACCCATAATACCTTAAGGCATTATCCAAAGCATTTTTAATTTTAATTGGAATCATGAAACTAGAAATATAATTAAGCTCCAAAATTTCACATAGTGAATGGAATGATACTTGATCTCTAGAGTAACTTTAGGAAAATACGTAGCTGATTACAATTAACTGATTCAATAGTTCAACTAATTAGGAAGACTAATATTGGATTGGGAGATGACTTTGAGGGTCTTTATTACATCTGAGACATGACAGGCAACTGTCCTGGGGGAGTCAAGAGGTGGCCCCTGAGCCCTGGCTCTGCGATTTGCTAACTGGATAATCTCAGGCCATTCACCAAACTATGAAATGAAGACCATATCTAGCAATGTCTGCAATATAGTAGATGATCAATATATGTTGTGCTATTGATAGTTCTGAGCTCCAATTAAGTCAGCATTTATACTTCAGAGAAGCTTCAGAGTTACATCTAACCTTGATGTTGAGTGCTAGAATCTGCCACAAAATCAAGAGTCGTTGAGAGCATGGTTCATTGCTTATTTCTTGAACTATTCCTCCTTCACCTCTGCCTTCCAGTGCATTTATTGTGCAGTGCCTGGCACATACTAGGAACTGAGTAAATGTTTGTTGATTGAAGCCTTTTTTTTTTTTTAACATTTATTTATTTTTGAGACAGAGAGAGACAGAGCATGAATGGGGGAGGGGCAGAGAGAGAGGGAGACACAGAATCGGAAGCAGGCTCCAGGCTCTGAGCCATCAGCCCAGAGCCCGACGTGGGGCTCAAACTCACGGGACCGAGACATCGTGACCTGAGCCGAAGTCGGACGCCCAACCGACTGAGCCACCCAGGCGCCCCGATTGAAGCCTTTAAACCAAACTTCTTTACATATTCTTAGGCAACATCCTAAGAAACTATCTGAAGATGGTAAGAATTACAGGAGTATCACCCACTGAGACTCCTGACAAGAAAAAGTGATGAAAGCACTTCCAGTTTCCAGATGGATCCCCTGGGAAAGAGGAAAGGCCAGGAAAGGGCTAAGATCGCTGTAAGGGCTGAAGGCTGACCAGGTTGGAGAAGGCTACTCAAGGGCTATTTCTCACTTATGCAAGGATGTGGGTGGAGTAGTCCATAGAATCAAAATATGTCAGCACAAATGATCTTAGAAAGCATGCAGAAATCAACTTTCGGCCCAGAAAACGTATGTGACTTGTATAAAATTAGATAAGTAACAGAAAGACCAGGACCAGGGTCCAAGGCTTGACTCCATATTCAGTGCTTTTTTTCAAGACAACACTGGGGTTTGCAAAAAGATATTACAAAGTGCATTTTTTACAAAAGACATTTCCAATGCTGTGTTTGGAACAGGAGAAATGAAAGAGATAGGCCCCTCCTTAGGGCATGGGGTATAATATTAATAGATAAGAGTACTGTTTCACATCAGCCCTCTCTATCAAGGAAATTGATCTTTCCCATGATAAAAAGGATAGCCTGAAACAGTTAACAGGTAATTAAGTTTTAAGATAGGTGAGAAGATATAAGGAGGGTACCTAATCCATTTAATTGAATTCAAGCCTCTAGACCCAAAGAAATTCCATTTCAGAATACTGAAAGAATTTGCAGCTGTAGTAACAGGCTCCTGGGGGAGAGAATGATTAGCTACCTTAAAGGAAGGGTTAACTAGCTGCCTGGGGTCAACAAATTATTACAAGGCCAGAGGAGATGTCACACCCAAGCCTCTCTGCTTCAGCAGTTTCTACTCTACCACGTGTCTCTCTGGCATCTAAAGGGGCTAATCAATTCCTTCATAGAATCAGGGTTTTGAATGAAGCAACCAAGCCAAAAAAAAAAAAAAGGTAATTGAGCACATGGTAAATCCTGCATTTAGTATTATCTTTTAATCTGTACAAATACAAAACAAAGGGGATGTAGAATAAGAATAATTCATATTCAAAAAGGTTAAGGATCTTGGTTGACTCCAAGTACATATCTTTGTTTGTTACAGCTGCCAAAATGGCTAATGAACTCTCGGGAAGCAGTAACTGTTCAGAATAAATAGGGCCACTGTACTTTGTCAGTCAGACCTCATCTGTAGTATTCTGTTCAGCTCGGTAGGTAGGTGTCCAGGGGAGGTTATCTAAGATAATACAATTCTAGAAGCCATGTCATGTGACTGCTTAAAGGACCTGGGAATGTTCTTTTGGAAAACAGAAAGCTGTTCAATTTTGGTGACTAAAATATGACAGAAACTGTTATTTTTACTGTGTAGCTTTATAAGACAGAACTAAGATGAACTACTAGGTAAAGACAAACTTTTCTCATATAAGGGAAAGGAAACTCACATTAGTTAAATACCCACCATGTGCCCCTTGTTATACTAGGTGCTTTGTATTATTTTGTTAAAATTTTTCAGAACTTGATGGCTATCTGGGAGGTGGTAAACTCCCAGTTGCTGGAAGTCAGACGTCCAGGCCACCACTGCTCACTTAAGGCAGCAGTAACCCCTTTTCTCCTTCCCAGACTTGGGAATGCCATCTAGGCCCTTCTGGAGCCAGTGTCCTGGTTGGAGGGAGGCTCTCTGGGTGGCAAAAAAGACCACTGGTGCTTCTGCAACATAGATTTCTAACACAACTTCAAGGTTCCAAATCCCCACTGGATCGCTGACTGTAAGTATGGGCCTACTATGTCCTTATTTTCCCAAGTTCAGATTTCCTAGCCAGTCTTGAATGTTAGGATGCTCCCAGGTCTGTCTAGGATGTATCTGTGAGAAGGACTTGGTGCTTGAGGAGAGCCTAGGAGTTCCATGAACTTATGAGGGATTGCGTGACTGGAGACTGCTCAGGAAGTAATACTCTGGCTATGCATTTCTTGGCCAATTGCAGCTATTTTCTTCACGTACACCTATAGTCATAGAATCATCCAAATACTGAAACCCTCCAGCCTAAGGAATCCTTCTAGCCAATAAATGGTATCAGCCAAGGTACTGGCAGGAACCAGAATTCAACTGGGAGGATTCCAATGAAGAGTTTAATGGAAGGACCATTACAAAGATATGAGCATGGAATCAGCAGAGGCACTTCAAATGCACACTCCAACCTCAAGGCTGTGTACTTGGCTGTCTCCCTGTCAGCCATGCTACACCACCACCCCTCCCCACTCTGGACATCCACACGGCTTCTTCATTTTGTTCAGGTCTTGGCCATTAATGGGACTTTCTCAAGTGAGCATTGCAGCTGCTGCTCCCCATAACTCCCTTCCTCCTCCCCCACCTAACTTGCTATAGCACCCAATATCTCATATTTCTATATTTTATATTCTATATATTCTATATTATATATATTTATTATATATATTATATATATTTTAAAATATATAAAATTTTATATAAAATTATATAAATTTATATTTTATATAATTTATATATTATATAATTTTATATAAAATTACAAAATATATATTTATATATATATTTATATATATTAAAATATATTCTATATTTTAATTATTTATTATTTACCTCTACTCACTAGAATGGGGGCAGAGATTTTTGTATTTTATTCATTGCTATAACCCCAGTGCCTAGAGCACTACCTTGTCCAAGGAAGAAGCTCAATAAGTATTTGTTTAATTAAGGAATGCTAATTGGACCTACTAGACCTCATAAAGAGAATTGTCCCAAAGTGACAACTGATCCATTTTTCTGCTTCAACTCGCTGATCATGCTCCTGCCCTTTTTGGAGACACCCGCTGAAATGCAAAGAGCTTTTATATGGCCACAAGAGGGTGCTGTTGATCAGTTTTTCATTTTTTAGGAGCCAGTCTGAGACCATTCACCCTCTCCTCCCCAGACCTCAAAAAAAAAAAGGTGGGACAGGGTCAGGTCTATAGTCAAAGCAAACATACAGTGTATCTCTTCCATCCCAACATTGCCCTGCAAATGAAATTCAGTTAAAGCCTGTATCAAGAATGGTCTTGAAAGGACAAGCGGTCACCAAAAAGCAAGAGCCTGAGGACTGCATACAAGAAAGGAGATGCCAAAGGCACGAGAGGAAAGTGAGGAAGAAGGTAGGTGAAGATGTCTCAGGTCCGGAGGGATCGGAGGAGACATTATGGGTGAGACGGCATTTGAATGAGGATTTGAATGACAGGTAGGGACAAAATCGTGTTTGGCTGATTTTATACACTACTTTCATGGGTCACTTGAACTTTAGGGTAATTTTCTTCTCAATTGAGAATGAGTAACTGTGTGTGTACATGAAAAAAAAAAAAGAGGTCAGCTTTTCAGGACATCCCACTCCTATATAGCATAGTATAAAAATAAAAGAGCTTTAGGAAAGACAATGTGTTGTTAAACTATGGAATGAAAGCAAGCCTTATATCCACCTCCTGATTTCTTGTTGAAGGGCCTTTGTGCCCACCCCAGAGGGAGTGTAGAATGTCACAAATGAAGGCATGATTTTTTTCTTTGTTTTCATTAATATGGAGCAGAGAATGGAAGTACTGGTGGAGGGGAGTTTCTTAACTCTGAGTGCAACTTTTCTCAAAACGCCGGTGGAAACTGAATGTCTTAAGGAGGCCCCCAGACTCACAGACCAAATTCACAGACCCAACACAGTGAACTCTTGTCAAACATATTCTTTATTTGAAAGAGAGCCACTCCAAAGGGAAAGTAAGGGAAGAGAATGAAATGAAGAGGTCAGATGTCCAAGTCAAGGTTCCCACTTCCTTCTTGTCCCATCCTTGCTTGACACGGGACTGCAGCCATGTCCCCCTCTCCACTGGGTGTGGTGTGGAGCCCCCCACATCACTTCCGACTAATGTGGTAGGACTTCTTCCACCTCTAGAGTGAGGAAGGGAAGTAAGACCTCCCTCAGCCTCTTCAGGGTGTCCCTGCTGATTACCATGGGTAGGACATCCACAAGAAGGTCTGGGTTCATGTACTGCAGGTGGAAAAGCACATAGCCCAGCAGCCTAATGAAGATCATGACCATGAAGACACCACACCTGAAATGTCTGCAAAGAGACATTCTCGGTTACTGTGGGGGGAAAGAGACAGCCCACGATCCAACTATAGGAGGTGAAGCTTACACTCATAAATAACTGGTGAATTGCTTTCTTTGGGAAAAACTGATGGGGAATAGAGACACAGAGGATGAGGGTAGGGGATAGGTGATGGCAGAAAAAGATTGATGTAGCAGTTAGGAATTTCATATGGCTCTCCTGATAAGTAAGCCCTCCAACAGAATAGATGTCCATATAGAAAAGCTGGAGATGCAAAAGGAGATTTTCCAGGTACTACATATGAGGCAGGCCTTTTGGGGTTGTCAGAAAATGTTCAGGACTGTCACACATGACCGGTGGCCTTCTTCAGGTCTACTATAGTAAGCCGTTCTAGAACTTGAAATGGGATTAGACATCTCTGACATTAACATCCAGGCAAAATCATTAGGACAGGTTTTTCTTTCAAGTGTCAAAAGAGACTAAGTTAAACAATACAACATGTGCATGTGTGTGTGTTTTCTTGTGTGCTCCCAAGAAAATTTTGCACTGAAATCTAAGGCCTTCAGTCTTAAACTACATTGAAATGTCATAAATTGAAGCTCTTCCTTAAAGTGTCACATGGAACATTTCAGAGTTAGTCTCCTTGTTTCAAAAATTAAAAAAGAAATGGCACAGAGGGTTCAGGTGACTTTTGTTTTCTAAAATTTTACAGTCTACAGAAACAGAACTCAGAAAATTAATGCACCCTGAACTGTTGTTCCAGCAAAGAGTATAGGAGAGATTATTAGGTTCAGGACCTGGAAAATAGAAAGGGGTCATACCAAGGACCATAAGAACAGGAATTCAAAGTAAAATGCAACCTGCAGTGTTCATCTTGAAGAAATAGCTTCTTTTTCGACCCACCAAGTTCTGCATAACCTGGTATTGAGGAAGGAAGGAAGGGCTGGAAGAAATTTGGAACTGCCTGATGTTTTCTGGTTGGTGGGTGTATTTATCCTTGTTCCTTCTGTCCTGACCAAGTCACTCGCTTCTACAGAGTGAATGGAGCCTAGACTAGCTAAAAATCAAGATTCTACCACTTACCTGTACCAAAAGATTCTCTTCTGTTTCTTAATGATGGTCTTCTCCTATGGGAAGCAATAAAAGCCACAGCTGTGCCTGTCCATGTGGTCACAGAGAGGCAGTGTAGTGGGGGTGACTAAGAGCCACCCAGGAGTCAGGGGTCAGGCTACCTGGATCTGAATCCTGACTGCCACTTCCTAGCTGCTATAAGTGCAGCACAAGGTACCAAGCTTCATTATGTCCTAACTCTAGGTTTATTAAAAAGGGGAAGGGATGTGGGGAGCAGGGAGAGAGAAGCCAGGGGAAGAAGGGATAAAAAAAAACTCCAGTTTGGGACACGGAAGACATACCATGTTGCTTTGGATGGTCTCTACCAGAATTGACCCAGGTTTCAGTATTTGGGAGGAGTTGTTCTGGGCTTTGAATCTGGGCGAAAAAGATCAGATCCAGGAATGATATTATATAATCTGAGAGACTGGTGAAAGGTGCTTTTCTAAGTCATACGACATCTATGATTTATTTCCTAGATTCTTGATAACATTCACAGTGTTCAACATTCAAAACTCATAACTGTTCAACATACAAAGAACCAGGGAAATGTGGTCCATTTTCAAGAAAAAAAGACAATCAATGAAAAATAACCCTGTCATAATTCTGATGTTGGGTTGAAACTGCAAAGTCTCACACATGTATGGTTACTTGACTTATAAAACAAGGCACCACTGAAAATGATGTTCTCTGAAATAAATGGTGCTGGGTCATTTGGCTATCCACACAGAAAAGCGTGATCTTGATCTCTACCCCACACTATAGATAAAAAACAAATTCCAGATGAATGCAAATCTAAGTGTAAAAGGTAAAATAGTAAAAAAAATTCTAGGGCAAAGCATAGAAAAATAGTTTTATGACCTAAAGAAAGCACTAAGCAAAGAATAAAAACAACAACAAAAAACCACACACACACACACACACACACACACACACACACCCCAAAAACTGGCTTGAGAAACATTTTGCCCTTCAAAGACATCCTGGGGACTTATCAGGGACATCATTTTCTAAACTTACACTTCTTTTTCAAGAAGAAGCACCTCTTTTTCCTTTTCCATCTGTCTCAGAATTTCCTGGTATTTCTTCCCATGGAAATAAAAAAAAATTGTTATAATGAAGAATTCCCCTATATTTCAGTGCAATGTCACGAATGATTCTCCTAAGACTAACTCCTAATATTCCAAATGGTGCATGCATGAGTGTACACACACAAGTAGGGAAATGTTCTAATAAAAGTTGGGAGATACTGTGATTAGATGGATATGGATATATTTATACATATATACATATATGTATATACACACACCATATACATATATATGTATATATATGTATATATGCACACACACACATACACACGTGGACATACATACTGTAGCTAGATGGATATATACACACACACACACACACACACACACACACACAAACACACATACATACTGTGGCTAGATAGATATCTAGAATATATATATATATATATATATATATATATATATATATATACACACACACACACACACACATTCTCTTTGGATTCTGCTTGTATTCAAATCCCATCTCTGATGGTTACTAGTTGTGTTTCCATAGCACATTACCTAACTCCTCTAAACCCGTGTCCTCTTGATCATAATAATATCATCCCCATAGTTTTACTGGACAAGTTACCGGAGAAAAATACCGTATGTGCCAGTGCCTGACACAAAGTAAATCCTTAACATACGCCTGTTTTGTTAGGGTTTCTATTGTATAAAAGGCATTCTTCCCTGTGGCAGATTTTATCCTAATGAGAAATTAAGGAGTCCACGGCTTTGGAGAAATTCTGCTTCTACTCTGACTTGCCCTTGCAGGTAGTGTACCTTTATGTAGAGGGCCTGGTCCTCACAGAGCTGATGCAAAGATTGGTAGTCGCCCTCTATCTAGAAAGAAAAGAAAATTAACAAATCTCATCAGAACCAAGCCTAGGCTGCTCCCTGGGACCCTAACTGGTACACTGGACATTGGTTACCTAGCAACCTGTTCCTTTAAGGGAAAACAAGCACATCACAGAGCAGTGATCTCATCACTCATGAGCAGGAATGGTGTAATTTTGAGGGGAAAAAATGGTTTGCCCAGGTTGTTGAATGCCTATCAGGTAAAACAGGAGAAGTCTCAGGACACTTAGGTTTGGAATTCGACAATAGTATTCTGAGTATAAGAGGTAAAAGGATGTTTAAGAAATGGTAAAAGCAGTACTTCTAATATAAGCTCTCTTTCCCTTCACCTGCATGTGAATCAGAAATTTGTCTGCTGGATGTTCTTATTCCTCCCCATCCTCTGCCTCAAGCTGTCCTATTTCTAAGATCTTTGGGTTTCTCTCCTATTTATATCCTGGACAAAAACTCAGTGAGGAGACATTGCCTCTACCTTGAGCAATTCCTTCTCTTGCTTTGCACAGGATTCTGTTGACTTTTGTAGCCTCACCTGGAACACAGAAAGTTAATAGCATTCTTTTATGGAAGGCAAGTGGGTAATGGTCACCCTCTATCCAAACCAGCAGAAAATATGATAAAAATGACTATCATATATTGAGGGATTGAGGACATATTATAGCAAACTAGGATGGACACTATCGGCAGCCCTGTTTAACACATGAGGAGACAAAATCAAGGAGAAATTAAGTGCTTAACTTTAATCATTTTAATTTTTTTAAGTTTTATTTTTTATTTATTGTGTGTGTGTGTGTGTGAGAGAGAGAGACAGAGACAGAGACAGAGAGAGAGAGCAAATAGGGGAGGGGCAGAGAGAGACAGAATCCCAAGCAGGCTCTGTGCTATAAGCACAGAACCTGATGTGGGGCTCTAACTCATGAACCAATTGAGAGTCGAGTGCTTAACCGACTGAGCCACCCAGGAGCTCCAAGTGCTTAACTTTAAAAGTCACCCAGTGGCAGAGCTGACATTTAAGCATCGGTCATCTGACCACCCTGTCCCTGAGCCTTACCATCCTCCTTCCTCTAGCTCCACTGACCAAAGCTCCCTGGCCTCTTTCTCCTCTTTCTCCATAGGGAGTACTCACATGCTGTCTGAATCACAGAGCAAAAGAGAAAAACTGGGCAGTAGGGCTGGTATGGTGGTCTCAGCTAAATTGCCATATTTGCCACATAAACCTGCAGAAAGCTTCCCAATAGTGCTTCTGTCCTCTATTGGGCATCCACTTCATGCATTCACTCAGCGAATATTGTGCATCTAATATGTGACAGGCACTGTTCGAGGAACTAGAGAAACAGGAGTGAATGACATAGACAAAAACTCTTGCCTTCATTTGGTTTATCCTCTAATAGAAGAGAAAGATAAAGTGAATTTTAAAAATAAAACTTTTTTGGCCTATGAGCCATGGGTTGGAAAATAAGTTAGGATTATTGACAATCTCTATATAATTATGGAAGTCAGCATTCTTATCCTACTTGAACATCTATATCTGTGTGTCATTTAGATCCTAAACTTCTTGGGAGTCCTGATGTGCATTCAGAACATGTGCTCTGTTGACTGATGGGTGACGAGCTCTCTGGAGCAACTTCCTCTGCTTGGATGACATTGCAGTGAACTCTGCCGTTACTTGACTAATTATGTTGTGAATGTCCCATAAGCCATGAAGTAAAGTAGAGGGGACAGAAGACATTGGCACCTCTGATAAGCACACAGACATACTTGGCCTGGTAGAGTCCTTGAAAGCAGTTCCTCCCCAAACCTAGAATTGACACACATCTCCCAGAAAATCCCTAGGTTTGTTTCTCTACTCACCTTCAGTTCTACCAACATCTGCTTTAGGGCTTCTTTATCAAGGCCGGTGTTCTTAACTCTCCTTGAAATCTGAAATACCATTCCCAAAATTGTGGACTGAGTGACACAGACCTAAAAATCTGGGATAGTGGCAGACTTTGGGGTCTCAGGGCTAGGGAATGGTGGTTAATTAACTTAGATCTCAGATAGAAGCTTGATAGAAGAGTGTCTCCTTCTTGCTATGGGAGCTGTCTGACTCCAGGCTACTTGGATATACCTTTCTGTTCCCATAAGCCATGAACATGGGTGCACAAGGAGGCAAGGAGGAAGAGAGGGAGGGGAAAGGGGGGCAGAATCCTTTGGATATGGGGGAGGAGGGAAAAATTTTTTCTCCTTCCACAGTCCCTTAGCTCTCTCACCAGATCTGTAATCCCAGGGAACAAATGGGGCTGTGAATCAAAGAGACTCACTAAGAGATCCAGTATGTGGCAGGGGGGAGGGAACACACACATTTAGCTGGTTGCACCTTCTGGTCTTTCTGACTGAGGACTTCAGGAGTTCAGTTGATTCTGTCCGGATTCCTAAGAAATGAGCCTCTTTCAAGGGTGGCCCACCTTACCTTCTGAAGCTCCACCACCTTCCTGCCTAGAACCTTGTTGCTTTTTTCCTGTGGAAAGGAAGAGGTAATGGGGATAAACCAGCTCTACTCTGGTACTTTCCCCTTCCCCCTTCTCTAAAATAGGGCTTAAGGATAAGTGCATGGAGGGGGAAAATTGCACTCTGGCCCCACTCAGAGGATCTGGGAACAACGCCTGGGCCTGGGGCCCCCATGCCAAGCACTTCATTCTCAGAGCAAGAGCACTCTCTTAAACAGCTGTGATTTCTCCAGACACAGAAACAACCATAGATGATGATCCTCTGGGAAAGAGAGAGAGAGCAGTGGCAGACTGCAAGCGAAATGCATCACATGATCCTTTTCTAGACACCTCCTTACCAGCTTTGCTGTCTCTGATTTCAGGTTCCTCAGGGCTTCCTCCTTCTCAGATACAATATGGTTCAACTCCTCCCTCTCGTTGGCTTGTCCTAGTGACAGGGCAATCTCTCTTTCCAGACTGAAAAACAGTCACCCAAGTGTGGATCAGTCATAAGGAAGCTGCCAGCACCCTAGCCTAGGAGGCCACTGCCAAGGTCTCAGGGAACCAGAGAGATTGCCAAATGCACTGGCAATTCAATGTCAGCCTGATGTGGAAACATAATGCAAACATCTATACATAAAGGCTTCTGGGGGCGTCACAGTTCATGCTTCAGAATTTAACACACCAAGATTTACCGAGAAAAAAGGAAACCTTCCTCCCACCTTCTTTATTCCAAGGGCCATTCAGTTGAGGAGAAGCCCTTGCCTCACCAACTGCAGAGCCTGACCTTTGAATAGCTTCTTCTTTCTCTTGAATTTTTCTGAGAAGAACCTGATTTGCCTCATCCAGTCTCTGCAGGTCCTTTTCAAGGTCTAAGTTCAGGTAGTCAAGGTTTTGTTTTGTGACTTTTAATTTCAGTATTTCCATCATCTCCTGCCTATAGGAAAATTGTCTTAATTACTGAACTCAGGATAGGAAAACAGAGGGGCCCTAGAAAGATTTCCCTGGTAATCTCATTTATCCTCCCATCTTCTTGTGTTACTATGTCTAAGCAGCCCTGTGTTGTAATTTTCCATGATAAATTGATTTCTACAGTGTTTTGCATAAAATAAATTCCTGGAGTCAAATCACAGTTTAATTTTAAATATTATAAATGGAACCCATTTAAACACAAAGCTTTTATAAGGCAGAATATTTTTTTTTCATACAGGTAACTATGCTCCAACTTATTTAAAAAAATCTTATTTAGAGTGTGCAGAATCTAAGATATACCTATAAAGCATTTAAATATCTGTGAGGGAGAGGAATTTCTTCAGTTCCCTTTTGTTACAGGGAGTTTATTTTCTACCCCAGTCAAGTAGGCACACGGACTGGGTGGGGGGCAGGGATGGGAGTGGATCCTTTCTCCAAATAAGACTGGTTTGCTTTTTGAGTCATTAACCATTTCTAAAAACCCCATCATAGTATGAGGAAGTCCAAAGATCTGAAACCAAAGCCTTTTCTCCCCAGGAAGCCCCCGCCCCATCTCCCTCCCTCCCATCCAGGTTTGAGGACATAATGTCCTGCACAATGGAGGTTTTCTTCCTTACTGGATTGCTGCAGAGACCCTTCCCATTGCAGATCCCCTACTGAATGTTTTAAATTATTATTATTATCCTCATTATTTACACATCATCCAGTGGGTCCTGTCCAACTTCTTCCATTGTGGGTTTCCTAAAATGTTAACACAAACATTTATTACAGAAACATAGCCCCTAATGTTCAACATTGTAACATTGCCCCACACGGGCCCAGGAGGGAGCAGGCAAAAGTTTGACCAGGCAAGACAGAGCCAAGAAGAGACCCATGCCTTCTAGACCCCCCTGCTTTCCTGGATTACTAAATTCCAGTAATTCAGATTGTGTTTTAACTTAAAATTGCCTAAACAAATCCCCCAAGAGCACAGAAATTTTTCTGTTTTCACAATTTTTCACATTTTGGCTACCTTTCCCTTTCTTGGACTACATTTTTCCAGTCACAGGTAAAGCACTAAAAGTACTCAAGCATAGGTCTAATGGCAAATGCCCTGGGAGTTTATTTCTAACCCAGAACTCCAGGAAAACTTGGAGGAAAGATAGAGAAGAGCCAGAGGGTGCCATAAAGCTGGCTGCCTGAAATTTATGTCTATTGCCATCCTAGTTCTAACAAGCTCTAGATGTTACAGGCTGAGTTGATCTTAAAATAGCAGCAAAAACAGCAGCATGGACAACAGAATACTACTACCAGCAGGAAGAAACAAATATTGGGTTCTCAGGGATGGTGTCTCCTAACAATTGCCCCAAAAACGAAAGTTCAGGACTGAAACCAATCTAAGAAAAGTAGAGTTCCAAATTCCCCTCTCCTTTCATGCTCTATCTTCTCTTCCCTTCCCTCCCCTCCCCTTCCCTTCCCTTCCCTTCCCTTCCCTTCCCTTCCCTTCCCTTCCCTTCCCTTCCCTTCTCTTCTCTCTAAAGCTTTTTGGCTTTAATTCTCTTTTTAATGCCTTCTCCTACCTCCTTCCCCTTTCATAGCCATCCTGCATTTTCATTTTTTTTAACTACTGTCTTGACACACATGGCATGCCAGCCTTTGATGATGCCCTCTAAACTCACCGTTCTCTTCCCAAACGAGATTTCTTCAGTTCCCACTGAGATCGCCAACTGATTGTCAGAACTTTCAGAAAAGGTGTGTCCTTGCTGATTGGGTTCTCCCCATATCACCAGACCCATCCTCTCCAGTAGGGTGGGGCAGCATGTCATAGTGGGTAGGGATAGGGGGTGGCCATAGCTCAACATCACCCCTGTAGGCAGCATGGGAGCAGAGTTCAGAACTTCAGGGCAGTTTCAATCTCTTCCTACACAGCAATAAGATCTAGGAACACATTTCTGGACATGGGGTAAATCCCTGTGAAATGGGAATCAGCTCTATGGAACACATTTTTTCCTTTCCCCAAACCCCTGGGCCTAGTGGAAGTTGAGATCACTCTCATTTCTTTTCCTTCATCAACTCCTTGTGATACATGTGAGGGCTGCTGTGCCCAAATCCAAATTATGCCTTTCTCTTTAATGCATCCAAGGGCTATGGGGTAGAAATGCTTGAGAGCAGGCCAGGAGGAATCAGAGATGTCTTATCTATGGGCCAGGAAAGCTCTCACTCCCACTGAATTGGATTCTTGGAGCTGCAAAACAAACTCCTTCATTTTCCCTCAACTGGCACTACCAAGACATTGGGAACAAAAGGTCTGATGTTTCAAAGATGGAGTATAGGGCGGTAGAGCAGGACGAAGGAAAGAGGAGTGTTGGGTCTGGAGACTGGAGTCCACTGCCTACTCCTTCAGAATTCCCTCCTCATTTTCTGTAAGTTACTGGGGCCCTGGATGGGATTTCCCACACCAGTGTCACTCTACTAAGCAATTCTGGATTCTCTGAGAGAGAAGAGGCAGTGTACAGAATTGGAGGTCAGTGAAGGTGTGTACTTGCATTTCAGATCTGTCCATTTCTGTCCCTTACACTCAATTCACTCCTCCATGATGTAAATGTAACCTTTTCCAGCTGCATCGTACTAATCTCCAGTCCCTGGAAAGGCCTTATAGAACAGAACATACCACCGTGTCTCCAAGAAATATCTCCCATGCAATATCTGTCATAATCTTATCCATCCTTCTCAGCTCGCTTCAAATGCTGCTTCTACACTTTCCCAGATACCAAGCCCCCAGTCCATCAGAATTAATCCCTCCAACCTCTGTTCTCCTCTTTTGGTATTTTATATTGTTTCTAGGAATGTGCATTACTGGTGTTTATCCCACAATTAGGCTGTAAACCCCTTGAGAGAGTGTATTTTAATCGGAGCCACTCTGATTTCCCTCCCCAGCTGAGCTCCAGGAGAACCATTTACACATAATTCAAAGGGAACGGTGCCCCTTGGAGTTGTTCAAGAAGAGGGCAGCTTAGAAAATGGAGAGTGGAAGGTAGGCTGAGTTAGGGACAGAAAGCACCTGAGTTTCATTCTGTCCTGGCACTTTACAGTTGTGTTACCTTAGGCAAGTTACTTGATCTCCCTGAGCCCAAGTCTTTTGACCTGTGAGATGGGCATTACTCCTACTTCACAAAGTTGTGGTGGAGATTAAATGAAATAATATACGTGAAGCTCTTAAACCAGTGTGGCACTCAGGAGCACTTAATTCTCATCTGTTCTCCAACACTGTGCATGCTCCATTTTTCTGTCTCATATTACCTTTGCACATGGAATGATGCCAAATGATTTTAGAATAAATGAATGAATGAAGGACTCATTGCACTCCCTTTATCTAGAACAGGTGTTATCCTCCCTTTTCTTACACCTGAGAGATTCTCAACTGTACATCCTGATTAGCACACTGTTATTAACAGCACAGTGCACCATAGCAGAATTCTCAACAGAGGGCCATGCCCCGCCATGAGGCTGATCTACAATCATCAGGGATGTAATTCGAAAGCTCCTGCCAAACGTCCCAGGGCAGTAGTTGCTTTGGCTGGAGAACCACTGATGAAGAACATATTCTCTACACCAAACTGCCACTCCCTTTTCCGTAAAGACACTGCACAAATTCCCCCTCTCCATGATCTCTTCCAACATGAACGCTTCTTAGCTTATTGCTCTAAGTAGACCACATGCACTTTGGAAGTGACTGTGTTTGCCTTTTTGCTTTGACACTAAGAAGCGAAAACACATTTGAAGCCCCAAATTTTCGTGACTATACTAGTCATCGTGGCCTTAGTCCTATTCCCTTAGTCCTATTCTCCTATTCATTTTTCAAGTAGTGCTGATATTAAGTTATTTTCCACTATTTTATGTTAAATCTATAGTTCCAGATGATACAGATGTAAGTAAACATAAATACGGACTTAGGAATATAAATACTAACAAATAGACAAAGATCTGAGAGGGCTAGTGTGTTTGGGTGGCATGGATAAGAACATTGGCTATGGAATCAGACTGAATTGACTTTGAATACCTGCTCCACCACTTCCCAGATGTGAGGTCTTCTTGGACAAGTTACTCAACCCCTTGGCCTTCAAGTTTCGAATTAAGAAAGTGTATTTGGATCATTCTGTGGCATATAAGATACTTTGAAAGTGTGGGTCTCCATAGATATAAACTTGTTTTTTTCTCCCACACCCCTAGATATAAACTTTTAAGAGTAGGCACCATGTTTCTTTTTCCTTGGTTAATCTCCATGCAGTGTATAATCCGTGTACGTGAAACACTCACTGTGAATATATACCTAAGTACTTTCTTCCTTGATATAGTTCCATTCACGTTTTCCTAGCAAATAGAAAGAATAATATCATGTGTCAGGATGACAAAGACTTTTTAACACCTCTTGTTTTTAAAATAAGTCTAAAAACAATCAGCTGTTTGGATTTCCTATGGCCCTCCCTTACACCTAGCAGTTACACTGGTAATGGCTCACCAGGGAGCTCTAAGCTTCAGGCTTAAGTAAACAAAGATTTGATGGCTTCTATTTACTGTTTTGAGTTCCGACTTTGTATTCTCAACAGCTTAGTTTTATTGAGAACAGCTCCTTTTTTCTTCCAGTACCTGAGGCTATAGAGGAGACCTATGCTAATTTACATGCCTGCAGAATTCAGTCTTAACCTTTTCATTAGAAATCCCGCAAGTCAGAAGGGTTTGTGTTATTATGCTATTTTCATTTTCTACAAATATCACATCATGGCAAGACAAATTGTTGCAGTGTCAGGAATTAACTGTTTTCTGATTAAGAAGAATTAGTTTTCAATCAGTGGGTTGTATATCTGGAAGAAGACCAAAAATTTAGATTTAATATGTGTTTTAAAGACCTTACAGGGGCACCTGGGTGGCGCAGTCGGTTAAGCGTCCGACTTCAGCCAGGTCACGATCTCGCGGTCCGTGAGTTCGAGCCCCGCGTCGGGCTCTGGGCTGATGGCTCAGAGCCTGGAGCCTGTTTCCGATTCTGTGTCTCCCTCTCTCTCTGCCCCTCCCCCGTTCATGCTCTGTCTCTCTCTGTCCCAAAAATAAATAAACGCTGAAAAAAAAATTAAAAAAAAAAAAAGACCTTACATTCTTTGCTTTCCATACAAATATGTAAAAAATTTAATCTTTTGAGACTTAAAAAAATTTTTTTTTAATTTATTTTTGGGAGAGAGAGAGCGCACGCACAAGTGCATGCACGCAAGCGGGGGAGGGGCAGAGAGAGGGGGATAGAGGATCTGAAGGGGGTTCTGCTCTGACAGCAGTGAGCCCAACAAGAGGCTGGAACTCAGGAGCTATGAGATCATGACCTGAGCTGAAGTCGGGCTCAACTGACCAAATCACCCGGGCGCCCCTAATCTTTTGAGATTTAGTTGAGAGCCATTTATTTTGCATTTTGTATAACATTAAGACTAAGTTGTCAATCAAAACTAATAGATGAAATAAAAATTTCCTACATCATAAGAGAGAGTTGTTTAGAAAGTAACAGAATTGTACAATTGGTCATCAAAGGTTGTAATACTTGGGTGGAAATATAATGAGTGGCATCATCATCAAAAAAGAAAAATATCCCTTTCAATCCACCATGATAAAAAAAAAAAAAAACTTTTCTCATGATATCCTTACTATCTGGGATAGGTATACCTACTAAGAATTCCTGGATTATTTGTAAGACACTGAGTCATTTAAGATAAAAATAATGACAACATAGGATTCTTTAAAACTCTAAAACCTGCTTTATACTCTGTAATGCAACCTATGATAGGGTGTGTTGAAAGTTTTGCTGGTGTACTGCTTTTTGTATTCAGTGGATTCACTGAAAAAATGAACAATTCAGTTAGTTTTAGGTGTGGTCTAGTAATTTATGTTCAGCAACAAACCTTTTTAACAACAAAATAATTCATATGTAAGCAATAATCATATACACTGTCAGTGGTATGCAAATTGGCACAATAACCATGGAAAACAATTTAGAGAAAACATCCACTTTGGCAAAACCACTTTTGGAAAACTGTAAATGGCAGAACAGAACATGCACCCATCCTACTCGCCAGTAATCTCACTACACAGCATACTCTAAAAAGAAAACCTCTTGCACATATACCCCAGGAGAGAATGTACAATAATTTTTACACAGCAGTGTTAATAGCAAAACACTAGAAGCAATCCATATGTCCAACAACAGTAGAATGGAGAAATAAGTTGTGATATACAGCAGAGGAAATAATTTACTATTATACTCAATAAGATTGTTGAATCCCCTGAACATAATAGTATAGACTTTTTTTAGTTTATTTTATTTTGAGAGACAAAGAGAGTGAGTGAGCAGGGGAGGGACAGAGAGAGAGAGAGGGAAAGAGAATCCCAAGCAGGCTCCTCGGGGCTCGAACTCACCAACCGCGAGACAGTGACCTGGGCGGAAACCAAGAGTCCAACACTTAACGGGCTCAGCCACCCAGGCACCCCTAAACACAATATTGACCAAAAGAGGCAGAATGTATGCATTCTAAATTGAGATATATAAAGTTCAGGGTAGATTAGACTAAACAGTGTATCTTAGAATACATATATAGGTAATAAATCTGTTAAGAGAAGCAAGGCAATAATTTTCATAAAATTTTCAATAGTGGTTAATATTCTGAAGAAGAGAAGGGATGAGATCAGGATAGGGTACAGAAGGCTTTTGGAGTGTATTTTGCTTTCTAGCCTGGGTACATGAGTGTTGACTAGTTATTAGTCCTTAAACCCTCCACATGTGTTTTTATATTATGCTTATGCTATACTTCACAATAAAGCATACAGAGGAAAGACAGCTGGGTTTGGGGTCCTGATGGCTGAGGTCCCTATAGCCCCAGGGGATATTCACAGTTAACAGCTGAAAGAAAGAGGGTTAGCCCTTCAGCAAAAGGCAATCCCCTGACAGACTTTTCCCCTTAATCCAAATCTAGTGCTGATCTGTTGAAGCAATCACTCTGGATTTGCCAAAATGGGAAGATAATGGCAGGCATGGCTTTAAGCAGAAATAGGAAGGGGCACATTTCCAATGGGGGGATGAAAGCCACTTGGTTCTGAGGTTTAGAATTTGCAAATTGCCAGTGAGGGGTCTCATATCCGCCAGAGACATGTTAGGCTTGACCCACACTTGCTTATAATTTTTTTTAAGTTTTTATTTATTTTGAGAGAGAGAGAGAGAGCATGAGCAAGCGGGGAAGGGGCAGAGAGAGAGGGAGAGATTGAGAATTCCAAGCTCTTCTGAGAGTGGAGCTCCAACTCACAAACCAGTGAGATCATGACCTGAGCCAAAACCAAGACTCGGACACTTAACTGATGGAACCACCCAGGCACCCCTATAATTTTTTTGTTAGTTGCCAACAACTTTAAAACAGGAGATTTTGTGTGAAAATCTTGAATTTCAGTTCCTCTTGAAAGCTCAAATATGATAGCATTGGCTCTATAGTTAGATAGAATGTTCACTCTCCAGTTCAGGACTGTCCCCATTGAAAAGAACAGCTTTAAATCCAAATGACAGCCCTGCCTTAATTTAAAGCTAAAGTTCTCTTTTCTGCTTATTATGGATCTTTGATAAGAAATACAATTGCTGAGAAGTCTGTTTTGCTTGCTGTTTGCTACGAGCATTATGAGGCCTTTCCTGAATGTAACCCGCTGTGTAGTAGAATGGGTTGTAAACCTTCCTAAATGTAGTCTGATATGTAATGGAATGAGTGATTGTACATAAACTAACCGGCATTTCTCGCTTCTGTAAACCTGCTTGCTTAGCACATTCCTCACCTACCCTACCCCCTTCCCCCTTCCCCCTTTTTTTCTCCCGCCACAAGTAACGGACAAAGCCTTCCCGCCAAAGGACAGACAAAGGACGCCCAATCAGAGAACAACAAATGTCCTTACTTTAAAATCAACTAATCAGGCCCCTCATAATTTGAAACCTCCCCTGTGCTATTTGTCTCTGTCTATAAAAACGCTGTACCAACCCTGATCGTGGCCTCTTGCGTCACCGGCGACGAGTGCGCAGAGGACCAGGTTCGAACCTGCAATAAACGACCCTTGCCGCTTGGCTTTGACTTACGACTCTGGTGGACTTTTGTGGGAGGTTTCGAAACTTCGGGCATTACACCCATCAGTCCCTATTGGTTTGTACTCAAGTTGCTCATTTACATTAATCCATCTCTGAAGGCTTGGGCAACACCTGACTTGTGGGTTCTGTGAGCAACATGAAAATGTGGTCCTTTTGCTTCTAGAGCTCCAGAAATAAGACTGGGCATGGCAAAGGCCAAGGGAATGCCTGTGGAGACTGGGCCCTAGATTACAGGTCCCTGAAGCAGCAATGAGGGCCCCTAGGGCCAGCCTGCAAAGATCTGGTAGGGAGGGGCCGGGTCCAGTGGGTGTGGCCAGGGGAGCCCCATGGCTGTCTCTTGGGGCCTCACAGCAGCCTGTACCAGAAGAATGTTGTTAGGGTAAAGAACAACAGTTAACACTTCTCTCTGGCTTTTTCTGGATGATGGAAGCTCAGGATCCTAGTATAACACAAGAGGTGGATGGCAGTGGGAGGAAGCCACAGAAATAAAGTGATACTGGGCATCTCGTTGCTCTTGAAAAGGTGAGTTCAGAAAGAGATCTGACTTGATAAAGAAAAAGTAATACCTGTTTTGCATTTTGATTATAGTGAAAATGTTCATTCCTGCCTTTAATGTGGTGTTTTACGACTTCCTATTTTGATGGGAGTGAAAAAAGTTAACATATAAACATGTCCGCCTCTTTCTCTCCTCCCATTCAAGACAGTGACTTTTTTTTTTTAAGTTTTTTTTTCAACGTTTATTTATTTTTGGGACAGAGAGAGACAGAGCATGAACAGGGGAGGGGCAGAGAGAGAGGGAGACACAGAATCGGAAACAGGCTCCAGGCTCCGAGCCATCAGCCCAGAGCCTGACACGGGGCTCGAACTCACAGACCGCGAGATCGTGACCTGGCTGAAGTCGGACGCTTAACCGACTGCGCCACCCAGGCGCCCCTAAGACAGTGACTCTTATGTTTGCTAATTCTCGCTTTCCTCACCCTCCATTTCTTTTTAACAGCCCCTGTCCTTGCACATGTGTAGGAAATAAAGCAAACTGAGCTTATAACAAACAGCTGGGAGAGGGGAGGAGAGGAAAAGTGGCTGTGGCTAGGGTTGGTGGGGGAGACCAGGAGGCAGCAGGACTGGTGAGTCAGTGGGTCCTATCCTTCCTGGAGGGAGCCAGGGGTGAGTACGAACTTTGTGGACCACAGAATGGTAGCAGTGGGGGTTGCTTGTCATGAAATAAGTAGGATGCCCTTAATATTTAAAATTTTTAGTATTTGGGGTTCCTGAGCGACTCAGTTGGTTAAGCGTCTGACTCTTGATCTCTACTCAGGTCATGATCTCATGGTTTGTGGGATCGAGCCTGCGTTAGGCTCCGCGCTGACAGTGAGGAGCCTGCTTGGGATTGTCTCTATCTCCCTCCCTCCCTCCCTCAAAAAGATAAATGTAAAAAATAAAATTAAAATTAAAGAATAATATTTTTAGTATTTATGACAGGATAAGATTGGAATGGCTATTGGGTAGATTGGGAGAGGGGAGACTGAAATCTCAACCTGATGCTGGTACTGAGAGGAAAAAGGATGATGAGGATTTTGGATTCAGGGTTACTCTGTAGCCTGGATTCTCCAGAGTGAATGGGGGACTTAAGTTAGGCGGGAGGGGCCTGTCCAACTTTAGAACTGGGCAGGTGAAGGAACGGATTGTAATGGAACTGATAAGATTTGGGCAACGGCCTGAATCCAAAGGGGGTCAGCAAGGATGCTCATTTCTATACTGCCTACAGGGGTGGGAGGCTCTCCTGGTTGGGAAGAAAATCAGATAAAGGCAGGGAAACCCTGTACTTCATTGCTGCTGGGATCACTAAAAGGTCCTCACTATTTTAGGGAGGGTATTTCGTTCAACGTTTTCCATTCATTTGCCTAACGTGACCATGCCTCACTGCTGAATGGTGGGGATGTATTTATAAAAACAAATGTTGATTTTTATGATTGCCATAATGTCCATCAAGCCATTCTAAGTATTGGAATTCAAATATATTCAAATTAAACTCCTTTAAATTCAATGCATATTTGCATAATGCCTATTGTTTATATAGTATTTGAATCTTGCCAATGTGCCAACAGTGTTCTTTATAGCATTTTTCCTAACTCTAGGATTCCTTCCAGGATCACACATGGCATTTAGTTGTCATGTCTCTTTAGTTCTCTTTTACATGAAACAATTCTGCCTTCTTTTGTCTTTAATGACATCAATGTTCTGAAAAGTATAAGTCAAGCATTGAATGGAATGTTCTCCATAGTACCTAATATATACCCTACATATAATCTTCTTAAGACTAAGAAAGATACAGAGAGAAAGAGAGACAATCTTAGTGTTCAAGGGACCTGTGAAATTATTTCCACAATGCTTAATTCTAAAAAAAGTAAACTAATCTACAGGCTAACTTAAAATTAATTTTTAAAAGAGCAATTCAGACATTACATTTTCATTAGGCAGTTGCTTCCTAAAGAATGGTTTGGAGGGGGGCTGAAGTATATGTATTCAGAAGGTTCCATGAAAGAATCAGAAGCCTGAAGGCTGGAAGAACTTGGATAGAGAGAACGCAGGGTGTCAAGTACCTTATGAACAGGGTGCCTCTCAGTGGCAAATTACATTTTCCGAAGATGACCATAATAATCGCTCTTTCTAGGACCCAGCCACCCCTTTATCAAGTGAGAAGTCCCAGTCTCTTCTTCTTTGAATTTGGCTGAACTTGTGACTGTTTCCATAAATAGAATGCCGTGGAAGTGACACTGAGTGACTTCCTAGGCTAGAAATGGCCATGCAACTTCTGCCTGGTTCCCTTGGAATTTAGCCACCATGCTTTGAGGAAGCCCAAGCAGCCCATGGAAAGGAATCAAAACATCGGGCCTCTGGGCCTGGCTGAGCTCCTTGGCAGTAGCCAATACCAACTTTCCAGCAATGTGAGTAAGAAATCTTCAAGGTAAGTCCTCTGGCCCCCAGTTGTACAGCCCTAGTTAAACTATGGAGAACAGAGTTGCTACTCCCACTGGGCCCTGCCCAAGTTGTAGATTTGTGTGAAAAAATATATAGCTGTTTTAAGCATCTAAGTTTGGGATGTGGTTTGTTGTTACATAGCTATTGATAATCAGAATGTTGTCAGTCAGTGGTCACATGAGGATGAAGCAAGAAACCAGGAGTGAGGTGCTCAGAATACTTTTATTTATTCGTTTACTTATGTATGTATGTATTTATTTGCTTACATATTTATTTAATTATTTAATTTTTTAAGAAGTTTATTTCTGTTGAAAGAGAGTGGAAGAGGGACAGAAAGAAAGGGAGAGAGAGAATCCCAAGCAGACTCCGCACTGCCAGCGCAGAGCTCGAACCCACAAACCATGAGATCATGACCTGAGCTGAAGTCAAGAGTCAGACACTTAACCTACTGAGCCACCCAGGTGCCCCTCAGAATCCTTTTAGATACAAAACAAAAACAGTGTTCTAGTTCATGCATACCACAATAGAAGGGACCCAATCAGAAGAAGTTAAACAGAGGTCTCTTTACATATACTGACTGGATGGACCGCATAAACAAGAAAGAGCAGTCACACTTGAAAGGTTCCAGCTTAAAAACTGTCATAGTAGGCTCCAAGCAGGGCTCCAAAGAGTTTTGCTGGATCAGCCCTTCAACCTCCTGCACTCTATCCTAGTCCTTCACAGTAAAGACCATATCCCACCTTTGTTCTGCTTCTCTGCTTTATAGTAACAATCATCAGGCCACTCCCTGCCTTGCCCTGAGTACTCAACTCCCAAGTAATTGAAACTAAGGCTTTTGAAAAGTGAAATGCACAGCAAGAGCCTCTACAGTATAGACCCAGGGTCAGCAAGGACAGTCATAGCCATTGTGCTTAAGACCAGCCCAACTCCACAAGAGTCACTGAGCAAAGAACCCAATCGTGAGTCTATCTCATGAAAATAAGAGCTACTATATGATAAAGACTTCCCAAACGTGGGTTAGGATTTTCTCCCATAGGTGGCTAGCGGTCCCTTGACAGCCATAGAAAGAGCCTAAAATTTGTTAGCAACTCTTTTTCCTTTTCTCAAGTACATGTAGGGTGTAGTTGGAAGACTCAATTGCAGTTGATAAGCTGTAATTAGGGACTTATGATTTCCCTAGAGTTTAGGGCCAACAGCTACAGAATCTTATTAGAAAATTTAATTAATGTATTTCCATTAGATTTTCATTTACTGGGGAGGGGGGGAGGGGGGGACCAGAACAGTGATGAAAGGATTTTTATAGATATGAAAAAAGTTAGGTAAATTACCATTTTTAAAGCCTCATTACAACAGAAAAACACACTTTTAATGCAATCTTGTTCAGTTGAATGAGTAAAAAAGCTTCTCTGTACTTTTTCTAAAATTGCCTTTCCTCTTCCTAGGTTTAAAACAAATTAAGACTCAAAAAGATATTCCAGCTTTAGTGAAATTAGTTCATCATGGATTGGGAAAGATACAATCTTGATTATAAAGGGCAAATGGAACAAAGAATACCATGGCTAAGAGACACAACATTAATGTCTGATTACTCAAAGGATGAATAATATCTCACATAATTTTGTCCATTATAATAGACATGACTGTACTAAAATATATCCCCACCATTCTACCAAAATGACAAAAATTCTACAAATAAAGATTCATCAATTTTCAGTAACCCTTTTTTGCAACCTGTTAAAATATTATTATTTCTGGAAAGAGTACCATATCAGTTATGATCAGTTATTACAGTTTTATCTCAGACCTTTTGAAATAAAGAATTGCTGCCTTGGAAAGCTGTGGCAAATGTCCTGGGTGAAGGAGGATGCAGGACAGATACATTTTGATGTGAAAAGGAGTGTAATAGTTTTTCAGGAAAGCCGGTCTTTATGGGATGAAACAGAGGCATGAAAGTGGAAGTTGAAGAACAGTCTTAAATTACTTTCCAGGGTTAACCTTCATCTTTAACGATAGGAGGAGAATAAACTAGGTTATGATTTCTTTTTTTTTTTTTTTATGATCATTTTATTTTTATTTTTTTTTATATGAAGTTTATTGACAAATTGGTTTCCTAGGTTATGATTTCTTAAAAATAATTACTGAGGGGCACCTGGGTGGCTCAGTCAGTTAAGCTTCTGACTTCAGCTCAGGTCATGATGTCACGGCTCATGAGTTCAGGCCCCATGTTGGGCTCTGGGCTGACAGCTCAGAGCCTGGAACCTGCTTCCGATTCTGTCACTGTCTCTCTGCCCCTCCCCCCGCTCGTGCTCTATCTCTGTCTCTGTCTCTGTCTCTCTCTTTCTCTCAAAAGTAAATAAACATTAAAAAAATAATAATTACTGAGTTGAACGTAATGAAAGTTCACCTCTTCCCTATCTCAAAGTCCTTCTGCTCTTCTTTCCCTGACAAACATCTAATCTTGTCTCAAGGTTTAGCTCCTCAGTGAAGCCTTCCTTGAACCTCCAACCCCTAGAGCAATTACCCCATCTTTAATCACACAGTATTTTGTATATACTTCCTCACAAATGTATAACCCCCGGTAGTACATGAGCCCCTAGAGTTTTGACAGTCTCTGAACAGGAGGGTGTCTAAAGGTTAAGAGATGAAAGAAGAATTGTCGCACCTGTAATTTCTGTGCAATGGGAGAATTCTTTTCCAATTCAAATGCAACCCATATGTTATTTTTTTCCTACAGAGGCTTCAGGAACATTCAGAATAGAGACGGATAGAAAGCATCAGCAGTATGCAAATCGAGCCCCTATTCCTAGTTAATGAGTATATATTGGCAAGCATTTTGCTAAACTCACTTAACAAAGCAAATCTCCTAAGAAGTACAATTGGTGGGGAACCTGTTACATAAAATCTGACCTATACATTTATAAATCAAAAATCAGAATCTCTGAAATTGGCAACAAGTACCCTGATACAAGGAAATAGACTTTAAGACCAGACCAGTATGGTCTGAGCATGGTCCCTGAGTAGGGAGAAGAAGAGTCCAGAGCGGAAGAGAAATAATTTACTAATTTGTAGTAAGGATATATTGAAATTTAATCCCTAAACACCATGATATAGCATTTTAACTTTGTCCCTTTACTGATCTACTATGAAGCCATACTCAACGGCAAACTATTGTTTTTGTTCATCAGTGTGAGTTCAGGCAGTCTAGAGCCTTTAATTAATTTTACAAAAAGTAGAAATAATCTCTCAACTTTTATCAGAAATAGCTATCGCAATCAATTCAACCTATTTAAAATTTCAAAGGTAATCAATATCCAGGTTATCAGAATGAATCCACCAGGTAAGAATTTTTCCTTACAGAATTTCTTCTTAACAAGGCATATTTCTGTCTGAGTGTGCTCCCTAATTTTGTATTCTCAATTACTAATATGGTGACTGACATAATAGGCATTAAATAAGTATTTGTTGTAGGAATAAGTGGAAAGGGGTGGCCATAGCTCCCTTCAGGTAAATCCCAAAGGCAAAATGGTTGAATTTTTTCATGGTGCATACAAAATCTATCTTGCTCTTAATGAAAAATGTCATAAATAAAACTATTAGTATAAAAACGACTTATATTAAATAGAAGTGGGTTTTTTTTTTGCTTTTTCTTTTGCTCATGTCCTCACATCAGTATGTGAACCAAACAATGTGAGTGCTATCTTTTTTTTTTTTTTTATAGCGAACAGGGTTTCTGTAAGTAAAAAAAAAAAAAAAAAAAAAAAAAAAGTGTTCTTTAAGAGAGATGGATCTAAATGGTGTCAGCTAAATTGCTTCCAATTTAGCTTGAAATCCAGAAAATAGATGGTAATGAAGAGAAAGGATATGGATTTTTAGTTCATGCAAAAGAGCGCTCTTCTCCAAAGGTACATCAGGTCAAGTTGGCATGCCTTATTTATAAAAATTATGATCGTTGTATCTAGACCAAAGTGAGCCCAAAAAACCCACACCTTTTTCAAACCAAATTCAGATTTCTTTGGGTTGATGTCTCAAAACTGGAATCTGAATGGGGGGGGGGGCTCTTAGTGTCAGAACTGCTCTAAGCTATGGAGCACTACCTTTCCTCATGTATCCCTCCAGAACCAGAAAATAGATATTTCCTTTTCTGATAAAGACATACACCAAAGTCATAGTTACTGCTCGAAATTGGGAAGATGGTACAAACATTATTTTAATTAACGCTTGGCAGCTATGTGTGGTTACACATATTTTTGATTAAAGTATTTGGAACTAGACTGAATGTCAACACAATCAGCAGCTGTCACCATTTATATTTACATCAAGGTAAAATTGTAAGTCTGGGACCACAGAAAAACCATGAATAGGGACAGAAAAGAAAATACTTTTTATTAATTGGTAAATTGAGTTGTGCACAGAAATGTCTTCTCAAGTTAGAATCAGAGAAGTGGTTCATGCAAACATGATCAGTTTAAAAGACCAAAATGCTAAATATCCCAATTTTCTTTAACTTGTTTAAAATAGCTTCTTTCATTTTTTTTTTTTTTCTAAAAAAAGGTCCCAGTCTCTACCACCATATTTGTCATTCTTATGCAATGCTTTTGGACAGTGATGCCAAGTAATAAAATAGTTCTTGAGCTAGAACCAGAAGTATGCTAGCTTGGGGGAAGTCTAACTGGATTCAATCCAAGAGGCAGAAGGGCCCAGAAATGGCCTGTTAGTTGTAGATGGAACATCTGCCTCCTGCCATACCATCTGACCAGTGGAGAGAGGGCTGGGTCAACTTTCAGACTTTAATTATAATACTGTGTTAACTGAGACTCTTTTTATTGCATGGAATGAAGTCTCTGATACTGAGTTAGGAGGACTAAGACAAATCATAAGGATACGCAAAAATCAACCCTTGAAGGTCTTTGGAATCTAAGGTGAGTCTGTTGGCCACATACTTCTTGCTTTTGCTTTCAGCTAGTGAGGCTTGCCTCTCATAATGTCTCGCTTTACTGGGCATATCTATTTCATTTCATCAGATTGTCCCCTTATTTATAAATGAGGAGGCGGGTTTTATTGCACAGGGCTCTTATAAGGATTAATGAATTAATGCAAGCACTTAGAGCAAGGGTGCACTGCTTTCATCCATCAATTCTTCTTCTCTCCTCAATGTGATCCCCTTTCTGTAAACCTCCTACACTCCCTGCCATCCTCACTCACAAGCAATCAGAGAACATCCATAATACGCTCCCACCACTGCCCCAACTCAGTAATCAGCGTCTGTGCCTCCCCTCCTGGCATCATGGACGTCTTTCTGTAAGCCCTCTCCTCTCTTCTGTACAGGGACACCACACCAGGATTGTTCCTCATTCTTCCCTGGTCCTTGTTTCTCTAGTGCATTGTGCCCATCAGCATACAAACTGTAATTTCTCCTATCATGAACAAATAAAAAGACTGTCTCTTGACTCCACATCCATCTGGTTACTACCCCATTTACCTCTTTCCCTTTAGAGCAAAGCCTCTTTCCCTTTAGAGCAAGAATGGTCTATTGCATTTTTTTTTAAGTTTATTTATTTTTGAGAGAGAGAGAGAGACAGAGAGAGAGCGCGCGCTTGAGCTGGGGAGGGGCAGAGAGAGAGATACAGAGAGAAACACAGAATCCAACCAAAGCAGACTCCAGGCTCTGAGCTGTCAGCACGGAGCCTGATGCGGGGCTCGAACCCATGAACCAGGAGATCACGTCCTGAGCCAAAGTCAGACACTTCACCGAGTCACCCAGGTGCCCTGGTCTATTGCATTTTCAATTCTTCTCCTCCCTTCCTATCTTGAAACCATTCCCATCAAGCTCTCATTCCCCCAGCTCTCCGCCAAAGCTGCTGTTAATAATTTTGCAGCACCAAATCCAGTGGTCTCCCATGGCCTGTGTGTGTCATCCGGCATGGTCGACCTCTCTGCTTCTCCTTCACCTTGGCATCCCAGCCTCGGTTTGCTCCGCCTCACTGGGCTCTCATGCTGAGTTTCTGATGTGAGCTTTCCTTCATCTCCCAGCTCTCTGACCGCCTTCCATCTTATATGCTGGCAGTTCTCGATCTATGCCAGCAGGACAGTTATCTCCACTTTTACATCCAATAGGCACCGCAGACTTAATATATCCAAACTGAGCCCCCAAGCTTCCTCCCACTGCCTGCTTCTCCCACAGTTTTCCTGTCACAGGAAATGGCAACTTTATTCTTCTGCTTGCTCTATTGACCTTGACTCCTCTCTTTCTCCGAACCCCACTTCCAACCTGTTAGTAAATCCCAATAGCTCTGCTTTTAAAACGTATCCCAGGGGCGCCTGGGTGGCGCAGTCGGTTAAGCGTCCGACTTCAGCCAGGTCACGATCTCGCGGTCCATGAGTTCGAGCCCCGCGTCAGGCTCTGGGCTGATGGCTCGGAGCCTGGAGCCTGTTTCCGATTCTGTGTCTTGCTCTCTCTCTGCCCCTCCCCTGTTCATGCTCTGTCTCTCTCTGTCCCAAAAAAAAAAAAAAAAGTTGAAAAAAAACCAAAAACGTATCCCAAACTTGCCAACCAGTTTTCGCAATTTCCGTGACTACTGCTTCAGTCTGAGTCACGATTGTCTTTAATCTAGAGTATGGCATTAGGTTCCCATCTGCCCAGGGCTCCTAGTGGTCTGAGCCAGAGGCACCTTATTGAAAGGAAATCAGAACGTGTCACTCTTTTACTTCCCACACCCAGAGGCTTCCCATTTCACTGTAGAGTAAAAACTAAAGTCATTACAGTGACCTATAAAAAAGGACCCAACACCAACTGGCCCTTCCTTCCACCCATTACCCTCCGCCCTCCTCCTATCCAGCCATTGTGGCTGCTCAGGGCCTTAGCACTTAATATTTCCTCTGACCAGAATGCTCCCCCCAACCCAGATATCCATGTGGCTCACTCCCTAACCTTTCTGTGGTGTTTGTTCAAGTGTCACCTTTGTTCAGAAGCCTTCCTGGCCGTTGTGCTTAAAATCCTACTCTCCACTAGCCTAGCCCCCTTTCCTGCCTTGTTGCTTTCCATATCATTGACCAGCATTTATATACTATTTATTTTACTTGTTTAAAAAAATTATTTGCTTCCACATAAGAATGGAAGTTTCATGAGAGCAGGTAGTTTGTTTGTTTGTTTATGTCTATGTCTCCAGTGTGTAGAAAAGTTCTTGGAACAACGTGGGCACTCAAATATTCAAACAGTGATTGATGACATATAGATAAATGGTCCCTAAATACCAGCAGTAATTATCACCTTGCTCTAGACTGACCAGTTCTGCTTTCTTGAGCAGGAGACAGCTCATGAGGAATTTCCATTATAAGAGAACACAAGCTATGCAAACTCAAACTCACAGTTTTTGCCACGGTGGGACTTTTTTTCCTAATTTAAATTCAAGTTAGCTAGCATACAGTATGGTCTTGGCTTCAGGAGTAGAACCTAGTGATTCATCTCTTACATATGACACCCAGTGGTCATCCAGAAGAGTGCCCTCTTTAATGCCCATCACCCATTTAACCCATCCCCCCCACCAACCTCCCCTCCAGCAACCCTCAGTCTGTTTTTCTTGTGGAGCACACCTCAGGCTGCTCAGACTGTTGCTGTCCTATTTAGCACATCACAGTCTTCCCGAGAACGTGTTCAACTACGTGCTCTGCTTTCCCTCTGCCCTGTCCCAGGTTCCTCTCCCACAGCTGGGATCTACCCCAGGTTGAGGATGGGGGGAACTAGGGCTGCTGTGCTCAGAAAAGATCAGAACAATTGACGAAGACAGAAGAGTCTGGAAGAATCACCACCAGTGTAGTGGTTGTCTCTAAGAGGGTATTTTTAATTTTATGTCTCTTGCTTGTATGAGTTTTCTGAATTAAGCAAATAGAAGGAGGGGCACATGGGTGGCTCAGTCAGTGAAGCATCCAACTCTTGATTGCAGCTCAGGTCATGATCTCATGGTTTGTGGGTTCAAGCCCCACATCAGGCTCTGTGCAGAGCCTGCTTGGTATTCTCTCTCTCCCTCTCCCTCTGCCCCTCCACTGCTCTCTCTCTCAAAATAAATAAATAAACTTACAAAAATTTTTAATTAAAAAAAAAACAAATAGAAGGAGAAGGGTTGAAACTTTGTTTTATGTAAATGAGAAAGAAAAGTTAGATTCAGAGATTATTTTTTTTTAATTTTTTTCTAATGTTTATTTACTTTTGAGAGACAGAGAGAGACAGAACACGAGCAGGCGAGGGACAGAGAGAAAGGGAGACATAGAATCGGAAGCAGGCTCCAGGCTCTGAGCTGTCAGCACAGAGCCAGATGCAGGGCTTGAACCCACAAATCTTGAGATCATGACCTGAGCCGAAGACAGACACTTAACTGACTCAGGCGCCCCAGATACAGAGATTCGTACATCAGCAGTGTGTCTCCAAAATGTGCAGCATAGAAAGTGCCCCCCGCCCCAAGAGTGGGTCCTACTGACCTGGGGGCAGCTGTGTGCCCAGAGAGGGGCTGAGATACATCCATCACCAGTGGGCATTAGGTTCACCCGACTAGTTCCACTTGCTGTAATGCCATGATTACCACGCAACATTTTGATAATAGTGCAGTATCCCAGGAAAATCGCCTGTAGGGAGAGGGTGTACTCACCAAACATGAGCATCCATCTTCCTGGTACTTACATTTTCTTCATTCAAAATTAATATGGTTCTGAAGATGATGATCTTTTTTTCAGATCTTGGCTGACCCTTAAAGTCATCCCATTCAAAAATCCACCTTCAGTCTGGCTAATGTGCTTGCGCTCACATGTCCTTGGGGGGATGCCCGCCCTGTGTCTCACCTGGTTGTGAGAAGCAGATCTGAATTTCATTAAACAACTATAACCAATGACTGGGGTTCCTACAGAAAATCAAATATTTTGTTGAAAACTATGGTAGGCGATAGAAGGAAGACTCCACCAAAGGAAGCGAGCGTGCCTTGTATTGACAGTGTTGAAACCTTACTTTGGTGGATGGCTGCGTGTTAAACATTTATTTCGTGGCTCCAGCTGCAAATTTTAATCTTCTCCTTCTGGGAGAGTGAATGACACGATTTGTGCCCGGCAATGTCTCTACAACTCTATTTGCATAAAACCCTCCTGGGGAGCTTATTTAAATCGGAATCCCAGGCCCCAGTCTCAGACTCTGATTTTGAGCATCCTCAGAGAGGGGCCCTAAGCAGACTTCGTTTGGTACTCTGTTCTGTACTTGCAAATCCAGGAAGGCTCAGCCCTTCCCCTTGTTCTGCTTTCCTAGTTCATTTCCGCTTTTTCCCCTCTGATCTCTGGCCTATTTGTCCTGCAGCCTCCCCCGCTCTTAGGGGCTGTGTCTGCCAGGTCTTCTGCACTAAGCTCAGGCTACCTTCTTTGGTCCAGCCTTCCTCCTCAGAGCCCATAGTTTGTGATCATCCTGTCCTAACCTGAGGCCCCCACCAGAATGAGAATAGTGATTGGGAGCCACTGACATAGGCGGCTATATTCGCTTTCAGAGTCCAGAAAAGAAAATTTTTTTTAAAATCTGCATTTTAAAATAAGAGCCCCAGGAGGTTATGATATACTGTTTGAGGAAAGAGAATAGGAGCTCTTTGAGTCACACTTTGAGAAACCTTTTTAAGGGTAGTGTGTGCATTTTTCAAACTAGAGTCCCCCATTAGTGGATCATGACATCAATTTAATGGGTCGCTACTAACATTTAAAAAAAGAAAAAAATTAAAAATTAAAAAAGAGAAAAAATATAATGGACTATGACCAAATGGAATAGATCAAAGTAAAGTACATCACAGGAAATTTAAATGTATTTCTTATTACGGGTTGCAGTTAGAAAAATTAAAAAGACCCTGATTTAAAAGATAGACTCATTGGGGCACCTGGGTGGTTCAGTCAGTTGAGCATCTGACTTTGGCTCAGGTCATGATCTCACAGTTGATGAGTTTGAGCCCATATCAGGCTCTGTGCTAGCAGTTCGGAGCCTGGAGCCTGCTTCGGATCCTGTGTCTCCCTCTCTCTCTGACCTTCCCCTGCTGATGCTCTGATTCTGTCTCTCTCTCTCAAAAACAGAAATATTTAAAAATAAAAAATAAAAGATAGACTCAGAAATCAGCATGGACATTCATCATCAAATGCTGATTGTGCCTTCCATACTGAAAAAGTAGGGGCTTTTGTGTTATGACCTGTGTTATGACCATACACTCTGTTGGGCCAGTGGTATCTCAAGTACAGTGCATGGTTTGCTGTTGCTGTGCTGATTTTAACAGTGGGTCTTTCCCATTGCAATTCCCCAACAAACATGGCCTTCTTATTTTCTAAGCTATGTGGAGATTTAATTAGATATGGCTATAGACCCCCCCTTCATTTAAATAATATTTATTCAAAGATTATCTTGTAGCATTTTCGATTTAATTCCTTAATGTAACAGTGGAGAGAAATAAAAATCTGCCTAACTTTAACTATTTGTCAAATCATTCAGAAAGGATTTATAGGTGATCAAAAGGCCCAGATAACCTGCATTTCTTATCTCGGCATTGGGGCTGCAAAGGAGGGGTGAGAATGGGCAGTGTGTCTTACTAAGTAGCTAGTGTGATGGCCCCTTGCACCTGAGTGTCCCTGTTCATTCCCTACTATCAAGTGTGGTAATTAATTACATAACTTTATCTAGACAAATTGATATAATCGATTTATTGTCATTTTTTAAAAAAAAATTTTTTAACGTTTTTATTTATTTTTGAGACAGAGAGAGACAGAGCATGAACGGGGAGGGGCAGAGAGAGAGGGAGACACAGAATCAGAAGCAGGCTCCAGGCTCTGAGCCATCAGCCCAGAGCCCGACGCGGGGCTCGAACTCACGGACCGCGAGATCATGACCTGAGCTGAAGTCGGACGCTTAACTGACTGAGCCACCCAGGCTCCCCAATTGTCATTTTTTTTAAGTCTGATACTCTATGGCCTCCTGCCTTTAAGCAACCTTGAGGTTCATTGTACCACATGAGAAAAAGATTAAAACTGCATTTTAAAAACTGGGCCAGTTGAATTTCAAATGTGGGGTGATTTGCTTAAGCAATTTAGTAAATTCAAAAGCCTTAAAAGCAAAATTTTATGGAAATAGAGAAGGGATTTCTAAATTCCAGAGTGCCCTTCTTTAACAGATCAGTGGCTGCTGATCTTAGAGTCTTAGCTGGGGAAGCCCTGTGAGACAAGATAGAGAAGTGATAAGCCTGAGTGTTTCAACATCTTCTTCAGGTTTGGGGAGGGATGAAAGGGAGTCAAGTCTAGAGGCATTTTCTTCTTTTCTGCAGCCCAAGCCTTGGGCGAGTGGGAGTATGGGAACATTCAAGTAGGTACTGAGGCATCCACAATCCTGGGGTTAAGGGCTGCTTCCCAGGGAGAAGCCTAGAGGAGGCTGTTGGCTTTTTGGGGAGCCGTGCCTCACTGCTTGGCTCTACACCCAACATGGCAGCAGAGTGATGGAGCAGAGTGAGCTGACTGGTCAGGCAAGCATGGGGCCGTGCTCAGGGCTCCCAGCTGGCCCCATCTTGCCTTCAGAGATGCCTATGTGCCCTGCTGAAGGGAGGGGAAGTGCTGAGGGAGCCGGGGCATCAGCAGGACGAAGAACTCCTATGCGAGGGGTCTTCATGAAGCGTCTGGGACCACAGATTCCAGGGGATGGGTACCAGGACATGACTTGAAAAGGCCTGGGATGGGCCACACCACAGTGATTCACAGTTAAGGGTGCAGATCAGACAAGCCACACTATAGCAGAAACCATCAAGCCTCCAGAGGACATCCACTGCAGGAACCCAGTTGGCTGTCTCACACAACCCTTAGGAAGGAGAAGAGGTGTAGAGAATCTCTCTGGAAGGGTGAGAGTTTATCCAGGGGGACTGAGTCATTCAAAATCCATGATCTATGCCAGCCATGCTAAGAAACTGAACTTTGAATAATCTGATTGCTTAACTAAAAGGAGATTGTTTAAACCGCAAGAGACAGAAACTTTAATTAGCAAGTTAATTAGTAAGTGTTTCTGGTACCTAGTGAGGGTTTAGGCTTATAGAAAATTAACTACACGTTCTTTGTACGTAGAAGGATATAGTTTGTGTGATTTGTAACCCTGCTACATTAGCTGAATAAATACATCTGAAACCCCAAGGAAAGTTCTTTTCTTCAGTTATGCTTTGCTTACAAACTGCTTAGTCAGGGAGGCAAAAGGCTGGGTGGACCCAAACTACCCAAATCTCACTGCCTTCCCCATCCATAAGCTCAGGCATCACCATCACCCTTTAAGTTTAGGCCATGTGGATGTACCCCTCACCCCTTAGTGAATCTTTCTGGACCTCTTTCTCTTTCCTAACTCCTAAGGATGAAACGATAAGGACATGTACCATCTTCCATAACTAGAAGTTCAGAGGCTTCAAGCTTGATGGTTTCAGTGGTTCAACCATGCTACTAGAGCCCTGGTTTTGTTCCATCTCTCTGATCTGTTATCATTAGTGTTCTCTTAATTTTCAGACTGGTAGAGATGACTGAGGCAACTCCAAGAGTGACATGCAGACATAACAATGTCTTGAAGAAGTGAGACAATTTCTTCCTGTGTTTTCCCTAAAGCCTTCAGCCGACTCCTTTGATTCTCATCCACAGAATTTGGTCACTAGGCTATTCCTAGTGAAATGCTAGCAAGGGTGACAGAATTACAAAGATGAAGGTAGTTAAACTACCTTCAATAAAATTGGTATTGCGGGATGAGCAACAAATATCCACTACCCCTTCCTCATTCTTCTGGCTCCAGCAATGGATGATTAATTTCTTTAATATCCCTTGTGGTCTTCGATATATTCTTGGGGGAGAGGTCCCCCAGCCTCTTCTAAAGCCTTCCAGCTGTTAGTATCACACCACTGGCCTCGTTGAAGCTTCTGGAGCTGAGAAGAGAGAGGGAGGAGCGTTAAGTTCTGAGGGTAGGGCAGGGAAGGAATGCCACTGAGGAGGTCAGACTCCAGGAAGCAGCTTGCCATGTTTGTTTGTTTGTTTGTTTCAATATCATAGTCTTTTAAAAAGAAAGAAAAAGGCAGGGCGCCTGGGTGGCTCATTCGGTTAAGCGTCCGACTTCGGTTCAGGTCACGATCTCATGGTGCGTGGGTTCGAGCCCCGTGTCGGGCTCTGTGCTGACAGCTCAGAGCCTGGAACCTGTTTCAGATTCTGTGTCTCCCTTCTTCTCTGCCCCTCCCCTGTTCCTGCTCTGTCTCTCTCTGTCTCAAAAATAAATAAACGTAAAAAAAGAAAGAAAAAGGCATCCCCCAATGTGGGTGCTATTCTTCCACTTTTGACGCTTCTCGTGTCAAAAGAGTGTCTGCCTCCTGGTCTGGATTCACATCACAAAGCTGTCTCCTCTTAACTTCCATTGTCCTGGCCCAATTTAGTTTCAAGTTTTGATTTTTCCTCACCAGCTTGGCTGACGCTGGTTGCTGATAGGGTCAAACTGTTCCACTAACTGTTCGATATTTACCTGGGTAGAAGATGCAAAGGCTGAAGCATTGGGCAGGAAGGAAGTGGGAGCTGCTAGAAAGTGAGGACTGCAGATCTCAGCTCAGGAGGAAGGAGACTCAGCAGTCAGTGCAGTTCCTAAGTTCCAGGCTGGGTGGGGCTTGCCTGAGGTCTCACTGGTGTTTGAACTCCAGTAATTTGGAATAGAATGGATCAGGCCTTTCATTTTATTTTCACAGAGTACGGCTCACTTCATAGCGACAAAGCTCCAATATAGTCAATTGGTCAACTATCATTTTAAAAGGTTTTTGTTTAATGTTTACTTATTTCTTTTGAGAGAGAGAGAGAGAGAGAGAGAAAGAGAGAGAGAGAATCCCAAGCACGCTTCTAACTCAGCACAGAACCCAATGTGGGGCTCGATCTCACAACCATAAGATCATGACCTGAGCCAAAATTAAGAGTCAGACACTTAACCAACTGGGCCACCACATACCCCATTTTTTACTTTTTTAAAAATGTTTATTTATTTATTTTGAGAGAGAGAGAGAGAGAGAGAGAGCAAGAGAGCAAAGAGGGAAAGGGCAGAGAGAGAGCAACTATCATTTTAGTTCCAATGACATAGGTACAAAATATAAGCTCCACAGAAGGTACATACATTAATGTAATGATCAGAAGAAAATATTCACAAAAATTATTTTTTTCTAGTTAATAATGTAAAACCTGTACTGTACTGAAAAATTGTAAAATACAACAACACCCCAAGAATAAAATAGCAGTAACTCCAGGGCCACCAGTGCTAATAAACTGCTTTGTCTTAGTCTGGTAATTTTTCTGTATGTGTAAATTTTCCCTTAATACCTACCTGCACACACACACACACACACACACACACACACACACACACACACACGTATGAGTATTCTATGGATTGGGAACACACTACATACCATTTTATAAATTGCTTTTTTCACTTAAAAGTATATCATGAACCCTTTCCCATTTCATTAAGTATTTCTCCAGACAAGTACTATTTTTTTTTCTTAATAACTCTTAGTCATCATGATGAATACATTATACTGGGGAAAACTGCAGGGAAAGCCAGAGGGAACAACAGAGACCAAATCTTGCTCGCTTACCTTGCCTACAGATGAGGACATAATAACGTGATTTGTGTTAAGTACACACAGAAATTAGTGAAAAAGGGGCACCTAGGTGGCTCAGTCTGATGTCAGCTCAGGTCATGATCTCACCATTAGTGGGTGTGAGCCCCACATCGGGCTCTGTGCTGACAGCTCAGAGCCTGGAGCCTGCTTCAGATTCTGTGTCTCCCTCTCTCTCTGTTCCTCCCTCCCTCCCTCTCTCTCTCTCTCAAAAATAAACATACATTTAAAAAAAAAAAAAAAGAAAGAAAAGAAATTAGTGGGAAAAGAAAAACAGACTAGAGCCTAGACCTGTAAGCTTCTAGTTTCCATTCTAACAAACTGTTAGGTCCGCCTACTCACATCTTCTCAAATTTTCTGACCTTTTATCCAAAATTAGAACCACTCACCTGCAATCAGCAATAGCTGTAGGCCATTTTGTTTTCCCAGAGAAACGGCCTTTGATTGGGTGTCTGATAGAGGATCCTCTTCACAAGTTTTTCTTTGTGGGAGGCTTTCGGTCCAATTATGTCTCCTAGATCCCCTGGGGATCACTGTGAATCCTGGGTGCATACAGGCCCCTTTCTGCCAGGCTTCACACCCAGTGCCCAGCCCAACACGGGATTTGAACTCACGACCCTGAGATCAAGGCCTGAGCTGAGATCAAGAGTCAGATGCTCAATAGACTGAGCCACCCAGGTGCCCCTGAATCTGCACTGTCTTCATCCTTCTTTCTTCCCCAGACCTTTGCTGCTATCCACTGCAATAGATGGGAAGAACCACCACACATGCAAAGAGTCATCCTGTGACCAGGGAACACCAGTGAGAAAGACACATTTAGAGAACCCAAGATGAAGTCTGTGGCCATGCATGCGGAATTTGTCCAAAACCTTGACCTCACCTTTAAGAGCTGCCAACCATCTGACTTAAGGTAGCTCAATGTTCTTCCTTTCAGAATAATATAGGACAAGTATTTTTATTTCGTAATCGTGGTTGTAATGCAGATTCCCTGATATAGATATCTAACTGGAGTTACTCATTTAACAAATACACATGCCAGGCACAAAGGAGCCAGTGGTGCACCAGGCAGACACGGCACCTGACTTCATGGATTTGGAGCCAGTGAGTGAGGGTTCCTCTTTCTAAACAGATGGGTACAAAGTAGCATCATAGAGGCCATGCATGACAGCAATGGGTAGAGGATGCTGTCATAGCACCAGAGAGCACACTAAAACCAAATTGGGGAGGAAGAGTTGGTGAGGGAAAGTCTCCCAGAGGATGGTTTCTAAGCTGAGACTAGAAAGACCAGAAGGAGTTGGCTAACAAAGAAAGCACAGGTTGGAGATATAGGGGAGATAGGACAGTGGGGAGAATGGCACATGCAAACTGATGAGAGTGGATGCTAAGCCAGTTTCCTGTGCTTAATGAGGCCATGGAAGACTGCTTTTGTGTTTACAAATGTTCACCGCAGCCCAGCCCTGCCCCCACCCTTTCTTTTTGCTTTCCTTCTTTCTTTCTTTCTTTCTTTCTTTCTTTCTTTCTTTCTTTCTTTCTTTCTTTCTTTCTTTCTTTCTTTCTTTCTATTTTTGAGAGAGAGAGAGAGACAGAACCAGTAGGGGAGGGGCAGAGAGAAAGGGAGATGGAGGATCTGAAGCACGTTCCACCCTGACAGCAGAGAACCTGATATGGGGCTCGAATTCATGAACTGTGAGATCATGACCTGAGCCAAAGCTGGATCCTTAACCAACTGAGCCACCCAGGCGCCCCCACCCTTTTAAACCCTGATGTGAAACATGGAGGTCTTGTCACGTAGTAGACATTCAACTGAACAGAGTTTCAGTTTTGATATATTTTACCGGTAACATTCCTAGTAAGTTTGGCTGTACGTTGACAATTAGATACCACTAACTTGAGAGCTTTTTTCAATCGAGGTATATTTGACAGATGCTGTTAGTTTCAGGTGTACAATATAATGATTCAGTATTTGTACATATTATGAAATGATCACCACAATGAGTCTACTTAACATCCATCACCACATACAGTTATATACCTTTTTTGCTTGTGATTAGAACTTTTAAGATCTACTCTCTTAGCATCTTTCAAATGTACAATATATTATCAGCTATAGTCACCATGCTATACATTCTATCCCCATGACTTATTTATCTTACAATTGGAAGTTTCTACCTTTTACTCCCTTCATTCATTTCTCCTACCCCCACTGCCCCCCAATGGCAAGCACCAATCTGTTCTCTGTGTCTAGGAACTAGGGTGTTTATTTGTTTTTATTTCTTTTTAATTTCACATATAAGTGAGATCGTATGATTGTCTTTCTCTAACTTATTTCACTTAGCATTATGCTCTCAAGGTCCATCCATGTTGTTGCAAATGGCAAGATTTCCTTCTTTTTTATGGCTGAATAATATTTCATTGTATATATACCACCTCTTTATCCATTTATGCATCAGTGGACACTTAGACTAATGTTGACTATTGTAAATCATGTTGCAGTGAACGTGGGGGTGCATGTATCTCTTCAAGGTAGTGCTTTCATTTTGTTCAGATAAATATCCAGAAGTGGAATTGCTGGATCATATGGTGGTTCTATTTTTAATTTTTTGAGGAATCTCCGTAGTGTTTTCCAGTGTGGCTTCACCAATTTACACTCCCACCAACAGAGCACAAGTGTTTCTTTTCACCACGTCCTCATCAACAATTTTTATCTCTAATATTTTTGATAGTAGCCACTCTAACAGGAGTAGGGTGATATTTTGTGGTTTTGATTTGCATTTCCCGTATGATTAGTGATGTTGAGCACCTTTTCATATATCTGTGGAACTATTTTTTCATAAAACAATTCTATTCGGATAGCCAAATGCAGATTTAAAAGAAAATTCCAGCAATTACTTTGATCTCTATCTACTACACTACTAAGATGTCCTATGGTGTACAGGAATACTTGCTACCAGGCTTTTTGTTTTTTACTTCTATGTTCTTTTGTTTGTTTATTTATTTTGAGAGAGAGAGAGAGAGAGCGAGAGTGAGCACACAAGCAGGAGAAGAGCAGAGAAAGAGAGAATCCCAAGCAAGCTCTGTATTGTAAGTGCAGAGCCTGACATGGGGCTCGATCCTGTGAATCGTGAGATCGTGACCTGAGCTGAAATCAAGAGTCAGACGCTTAACCAACTGAACCACTCAGGTGCAGACTTTTGTCTCCTCTCTTCCCATCAATAGGTCAGCTGTTCCTTCTCACTACTCCTTTCCTCCTCTAATCAGGTGTATGCTTGAAAACCATATAACCATATTTGTTGCAAGTGTATGTAATATCAAAGCATGCAGTTTTTGAGTGAGGAACTGTCCTCTGCATAATACATTTCTACTCTTAGGCGTAAACCGTGGGAAAATTTATGATCTTCACCATTTCCAATCATATTTCACTCCTTTTTAATTGTGTTGTAAAGAGGACAGCTTTCTTTTTTTTATTTATTTATTTATTTATTTATTTATTTTTAAAATTTTTTTTTTCAACGTTTATTTATTTTTGGGACAGAGAGAGACAGAGCATGAACGAGGGAGGGGCAGAGAGAGAGGGAGACACAGAATCGGAAACAGGCTCCAGGCTCTGAGCCATCAGCCCAGAGCCTGACGCGGGGCTCGAACTCACGGACCGCGAGATCGTGACCTGGCTGAAGTCGGACGCTTAACCGACTGCGCCACCCAGGCGCCCTGAGGACAGCTTTCTAAATAACTGAATTTCACATAGATAAGAACCTTTGTGTTCTGAACACTGCCCACCTTGTGCCTATTTCCTAATCTGTGGGCCTGAAGACACCAGTGGGGATGCAAGTACAAGGGGATAGCCACTATGGGTCAGAGTTATAGGTAGGGTGACCAGAAACCATATGATCTATGGAGGAAAGGAGTATTGACAGTGCAGACAGTTCTTTTATTTCTAAATGCCTCACTGTACATTTTCCTAAAAGAAGAACATTCTCAAACATAACCATGATATATGGGGAGGCCAGAGACCAGAAAAGTCAGAGTTCAGTTCTGAAGAAGGCTCCAGAAGCATCAGACTCAACAGCAGAGTGAAAAGCTACAATCCAAACAGACAAGAGACAAATAATTATTCATCACTTTTTGTTGTGGTTATGATGTGTAACAAATGGCCCCCAAACTTATTTACAACAATAAACCTCTATTTCTCTATCATATGTTTGTTGGGCCAACTGTGGCTCTGCTTTGGTTTGGCTGGGCTTGATAGGGTTTGTGTAGACTGGGGCATGGGGTTTGGGTCCACATGGAACAGGCTGAGAGAGCAGTCATTATCTAAGGCATGTGGTTCTGGCAGAGGTTGGAAGGACAAGAAGCAAAAGCAGACACAGGTGATGCCTCTGCTTAGAACTTGCACATGTCATTTCCTCCACATGGCCCAGCCCAGAGTCAATGAGTGGGGAAGTCCACTTGGTGAACAAGGGTGGAAAGGAGGAATTGTAAACAAATAATATATTCTACCACAATAGTTGATAAGAGAAGAAACTTGTTGGGAAGAGCAAAAAGGATGGATGCTTAACATTTCAGGATGTGAAAGCACAGACAAGAGGGCAGCTCCCGGAAGCTCCAGGCACATGCGTGACCTGATAATGACACAGAGCTGAGCAGGATTCCAAGCTCAATGAGAGGGCTGTGCGTCCCAGCAGGTAGGGCAGCCCAGCCCAGAGCCTGCAGTCTTCTGAAAGTGAATCTCACCACTACGGGGCTTGCTTTTTACCTTTCAGCATTCAGCACTTTTTCATCTTCATCAAGCACTAATGTGATTCTTTTCTGGCTGGTTGCACAAATAAAAATTGACCAGCTGGGCCACAATTAAATTTAATTAGATACTTCAACAACAACAAAAAATGTTCAACTTACCTATTACATGTTCAACCAGCCTATCTTAGTCCATGTTTTTCCATTCATGCTTCTTTCCTGAAATTATAGTTTTTATTTTGAAATCTTATCAGTAATTCTCCACCATGATCATTAAGCAAACGTTTCCAACTATGAAGGTGATGTCATTCACTCTGGCACTTTGACTTGAAAATTCCAAGTAGTCTGAGCTCCTGTATCATACCTACTGAGTTGCCAAATACAGGAACCTTTACCTGTTGAATGCCTCTTGCTTCCATCTTCCGTCTATTCCTGCCACCACCTGGTGCTTATCACCTCTCACCTTGGGAGCCTCATAAGCAGTTACTAAACTCTATTACTACATTATGAGTTTTATTTTTTCTTTTAACTTTTATCTTGACATAAATTTTGATCTGTAGAAAAGTTGTAAGAAAAATACAAAGAATTCCAGAATACCTTTCACCTGGGTTCCCCAAATATTAAAATTTAATCACATTTCTGTTTCATTCTCTCTCTCTAAATAGGTAGGTGGGAACACACACACACACACACACACACACACACACACACACACTATACATGTGTGTAGCAGTATACACATTACACGTATATGTACATGTCTATATATCCTCATTTCTGAACCGTTTGACAGTTCAGATATATGTCCTTTTATTTCTAAATGCCTCAGTGTACCTTTTCCCAAAAGAAGAATATTCTCAAGCATAACCATGATATAATTATTGAAATCTGGAATTCCACTGACACAATACTATTTTCTAATGTATGGACCTTACTCAGATTTTTGCCAATTATCCCAACAATTCCCTTAGCGCTAAAAAAAAAAATCCCCAAATCACCTGTTGCATTCAGTTGTCATGTTTATTTAGTTTACTTTGGAATAATTTGTCTTTGTCATTCATGGCAGTAGTAATTTAAAGTATACAGGCCAGTTATTTTATACAGTACTCCTCACTTGGAGTTTGATGCTTTCTCACTATTAATATAACTCTTTTTAAAGCTCCAAGCTGGCCAGGGAAATACCTTTAGTCACTGCCTGTTACATCCCCAGGAAAGTTCATATTCTCTGGCCTCAAGGATCTGACTGCTCCTCTCTCCAATCTGACTTTTTATACCACAGCCAGACTGGACTACATAGTCTAATACCATCTCTGACTGTCTTAAGATGTTCCTTCATACTGGATCGTTCTCTCCACTCCCATCTCCCCAGTTGATATGGACCCTTCACTGTTTCCCCAGAGTGAATGCAAATATCACCTGAAACTGTCCATATTTTCTCCCCAGTCATAGAACCATTGTCTCCCTTTATGGGACTTCTTTTGGCTTTCTTTGAGTTTTATGTTATCCCCAGCAAAATTAGGATGGATTATGAAACACAAGTCTATGAACACTTAGGAAAAAAAAAGGAGGGAAGCAATCACCAGAAGCCAGCTTCTCACAGTGAGGGCAAGCTCTATCAGCATAATCTCATCCCCTTCTGTGATAAGGTCATGGGACTAAAGACTCACGGAAATAATAGAGGCATCCCTAACTGAGCAAGGCATGTGACCAAGACTTACAGTGTGAACAAGGTGTAGAAATATAAGCAGCTTATTACTGTTGACATACAGATTCCTGGCCTCTGGAGCTCTCCTCCCCCTAAATGTTGAGCCACTGATCCCCCAACAATAAGTTCTTCCTTACTCAGAGGCTATCAGGGGATCTAGTCTGGTTCACACTTGTGGCCTGTCCAGCTCTGTATCTGCTGCCTTTTTAGTCTGCTTTCTTGCTTCTGAAACCAAGTCCCCACTAGGTGTCCAAGTTCGGATAGCTAGACCCAGTTCTTACTGGCTTTCTATACTGTACTACTTATCTTTGTTGCATTCTTGATCTTTTATTAACTCTAACACCACGCATCGATCCTACTATATCTTCCCCTGGGAATTGGAGTCCTGCCCACGAACTTGACCAACACTTTTCACGAGATCATAGATTGTTTTCCTGATGCTAAATGTTCCCCTGGATTTGCAAATATCTGCCCTACCGCTCTGCCCATTCACCTTTTAGATCAAGGCCATTACATTAGGTAGTTCTCATTTTTTGCCTTTCCCAGTTGATTACTTGATTATTGTCTGTTAACATAATTTCCAGATACTGGCTGATACTTGACTGGGTTCTTTCTAGCATTGACGTGCAGATCTGCCTTCTGATGCCGGGCTTCCCCTTTGGCAGGTGTGCTTTTATATGTGGATCCTTTCCAAGTTATCCTAACCTGCCATTCCTGGCCATAAATAGCCATGCTAGCTCTCATTACTGCAGAGTGTTAGCTAATTAAACAACCGTATGTGTGGGCTATTGATTGCTGGATCAGTGTCAATTTGGCAGGACACCTCTAGAGAATACTGAAGGGCTCTGGATTTGGTGCTACACGTCAACCATTTATTTTAATTTTTTTCAATCAAGGACTAGGAGGAAGGTAGAAAAAATGTTCATCACATTTTGCAGTATCTGTAGCCTGGGGAAACACTGAATATAGACCTTTGATACTTTAAGAATATTCTAAGACTACTATAAAAGGGGAAAGCAAAGAATATAAATATTAAAACTGATCAATGTAAAGACCTTTACTTAGGTTCTAAACAAAATTTCTCAAGTACAGGAGAGGAAAAATCTGGCTTACAGTGATTTATAGTTGACAGGCCAGCAACACAGAACTACAAGTAGCTCCTTTTTACACGAGCTGCTTCTTATCCTCTGGGGCTTCACTTGACTTTTCCCTTTTGTCTTAGAAAGTCCTTCCCCATTCCTTCCATCTGCTCAACTCTTTTGTATCCTATGAGACCACTGCCTTCCCTAGGGGCTTTGGTCCTCTTCTGTGGCCCCTGTGTGTTCTCCATCATTGTATTAACCACGTTATGTAAGAGGTAGATGGCCTATGTCCATCTCCCAAAGGAGCTGCGAGAACTCTGATATCTGGACATAGGTCTTCTTCATCTTTGATAGCTAGTGCTTGGCCCAGAGCATGGCACATAGTAAATGTTGATTAAGTAAAGATGCTGGAAAAGGCTTTGTCCTCCTAATACTTTCCTCTTCTTCTTGGGGCTCACCCCTGGAAGACAAAAAATTGGTTCAAGTTACCTCTCTGGATTCCACCTCTGAAACTTTTTTTATCCTCGTCTGTTCCTTAAGGAAGCCATTTCAATATGGATCTTGATTTTTATCTCAATTTACTCCTTAGATATTAAGTTTCTAAATTTCTCTTGCTTTCTGGCCTGCCCTCATCTAGGACTTCTATTTTGATTTTCTCCTTAGCCTGTGTTCCCAAACCCAGAACAGGAACCAGCCTGTTTACTCCTCTGCCCACATGCCCAGATTCTGTCTGGAGACCCATTAAGTGCAAGAGGCATTTCCTTAACTAGCGCTCCCTTGTCCCTGTCTCCCCACCATCACAGACCATGCTTCCCCTGGCCAGGATGATGGCTGGAACAGCAAGAACTAGGGCTTTAGTTGACTTTAAGTATAATATAGATGCTACAAAAGCACATACTTTTGTATAATTCATTAGTAGAAGTATAACAAATATCATGAGATAAAGTAGCCCCATTATACTCCAGATCCAATATGGGCATCATATATACAGATAATAAAAATATAATCCAAAGAAAGCAAACCAGAATGCAGAAAGATTTTCAGTGCCTCTCTGGGAGAACATACAACCTAGGGGAAGATTTATATATATATATATATATATATATATATATATATATATATAATGTGTATACACATCTCTATGATCTTAACACCCTTTATATAGTATTATATACTCTGTGTGTGTATATATTATATATATATATATATATATATATATATTATATATATATATATAATGCTATATATAGTTTAATATATATGCTAAGTATTAAGAAAAGATCCTGGATACCAAATATTCTATTGAGCATTTATATACTAGGAGAGGTTGGACTACATAATTTCTAAGTTCTCTCTACTATCTGAAATTCCAATCCTATGAACTTCCAGAGTAGCCATTTCAGCCTGTTTTCTATATTTATACATGTAGTTTTCTGATTGGTCCTACTATACTGCAAACTGCTTGCATACAGGGATATTACATCCTAATCACCGTTGCTACTCTTACGAGGTTAAATACTTAATATACAGATTTGCTCCATAGATATCTGATGAATAAATGGATGGGTGGATGGATGGGTGGAACAAACAAAAACCATATCGGTTCTTTAAGGAGGTTTTCTGTGATCTTAAGAAATCCTTTGACTTTTTTCCTCTAATTAATAAAATGGACATTAACTAACAGTCCTACTGGTTTGCAATGCCAGAGGAAATAGCTAATGTATGAATTTAAAGATACCGGAAATACAAAAATATTAGGCAAAACATAGTAAGAGTACTCCATCAATGAATCTTTGTTCCTGTTTCAAATCTCATTAAAATTTGACTTTCCAGGACGCCTGGGTGGCTCAGTCGGTTAAGTGTCTGACTTCAGCTCAGGTCATGATCTCGTGGTTCATGAGTTCGAGCCCCGCGTCGGGCTCTGTGTTGTCAGCTCAGAGCCTGGAGCCTGCTTCAGATTCTGTGTCTCCCTCTCTCTCTGCCCCTCCCCCACTTGCGCTCTGTCTCTCTCTGTCTCTCGAAAACAAGTAAAAACTTCAAAAAAATTTTTTTAAATGAATAACGGTTAAAAATTAAAAACAGTTTTTTTTAATTCCCCCCCCCCCAAATATAGAGTTTTCTAGCAGACATTTAAGGCTCACATGCATTTTTATCTTAGATTAATTTTTTTAGACTATGCCACATTCCTTGTAAGAAATCTTTATGGGGTCATAAAACCTTTTTGTGGCATGGGTTAGAACATATTAACTGAATAATATAGCTTTAGTTATATTACCTAAATTCAATGAGATAAATGAAAAATATGTACTTCATTAATTATCAGCAACAATAGCATAAACACATTCTTATTAAGAGTCAAAGCAAGGGGTGCCTGAGTGGCTCAGTCGGTTAAGTGTCCGACTTCAGCTCAGGTCATGATCTCACTGTTGGTGGGTTCAGGCCCCACTTCGGGCTCTGTGCTGACAGCTCAGAGCCTGGAGCCTGCTTCATTTTCTATCTCCCTCTCTCTCTGCTCCTCCCCCACGTGCACTCTGTCTCTCTCTGTCTCTCAAAAATAAATGTTAAAAAATTAAAAAAAAAAGAGTCAAAGCAAGAGGTAATTCAATTTTTTAAGAGTGATATGAGTTTGTGCTTGTCATGGACATCTTTTGAATTATCTGCCCCCACCCCCGTCCTATGCACCCTATTCACAGCTCCAGTTATATAGACCTGTGTGAGTCCCTGACCCAAACTGGATTCATTTCATCACAGACTCTTTCTCCAAAATCTGAGCTTGAAATTAGCTGTGAGGCTCTTTCCTCATAGCAGTGCCCATAACATGTTAACCTCAATGCTTACTTCTGCCATATTTCCCAGTGTCTTCCAAATAATCAGAGGAAAATTTCCCTATGCATTTGCTATTTTTATAATTATCTTTATATTGTGTATGTATATATTATTGAGTCTATGCTGATTACAGTCTCCTGGAGAGAATTAATATTGAGTTAATATTAATTTCATTAATATTTGGGTTGCAAGTTATGTTGGAGGTGGTTTAAGAAAAATAACAGGAAATTTGTTTTAAGACTATTGGGGTATCTAGTGAAATCCAAAAACACACAGCCAGATAATGACAGTATCAAGATTAGAATAATGTTTATTGATTAATCTTGTTGCTTGGACAATTACTGAAACTCTATTACTAAATTTTTTTCTTTTCTCTTGCATAGTCGTTCAATTAATCTCAGTAATACAGAATCCCTATTAAAGACACCTCTTTTGATATAGTAATGCAGTAAATATTCCTTAAGTTCTTCAAGATCCCAAATTGCTTTTTGAACTCTTTGCAAGAAATTAGACAGGAACCATAATTAGATGCTTATGATTTCTTCGTTCTGCAAAGTTGTGAGTTTGTGTTTGTTCTATGTGAAAGTGCTGTAGAACAGAATACTGAACTTCTATCGTAGAGGTAACAGAAGATACACTTTGTGAGAAGAAAGATTAGCTCCATGCCACCAGAGGGCGACCTAACCTAATTTTGTAGAGGTGTGAATCTCAGGAAGGGCGATTTAGAATCTGGAGTGAGCTCCAAATTGCTGAAAACATATACTTAGAACAAGAACATATACTTAGAAAATTAAAATAAGCATGCCCACAATCTCCCACTTTTTCCTGTTCGTACTTCATTGTTTCTAAAAATCCAGTTTCATTCATTAAGAACTTATTTACCGTTCACTACGTGCGTGACATTTTATTTCTCATCGTGATTATTTTTAATCCCCACTATTGCCTCATTGCTGTCGGAGGTAATAACATAACAGAAGTGCTTCTTTAGGTAAAAAGATTATGTAGAAAATAACTCATGACAGTGTTTGAAACTCACTGCGTGGAATTGTAGGTGGCCCTGCACCGTTCCTAACATACAGGCCCTCAGGTGGGGAGCCTGTCCGTAGAGGCAGGCTTGATTTCAGGGTTGTGAGTTCAAGCCCCACATTGAGTGTAGAGCTTACTGGGGAAAAAAATTCACTGAAGCACGTGTTCCATTAGCTTCCCTGTTTCCCTCCCCACTGTTGTTACAGCAAGAGTTCTGATAGTCTTACCCAAATTCCTACCAGACAAGTAGAAAGCCATTTCCTCCTTCTTTGTCAGCTAGTAATGGAAACAGCCTATGAAACAAAACGTTTTGTTATACCCTTTCCTGGGCATTTTGCTCTTCTTGTGAAATAATCTGCATTCTTTTTAGCTTCTTTGCAGAAGAACTTTTCTAGCATTTTGGCACCATCTTCTAGAACAAGCGGATTGGTCCAAGACATTTTCAGCACACTCTTGTCCCAACCCCCTGCATTAGTCTGCCTCTTGTGGTGCCAAGTGCATCACTGGTTAAGTGGCAGGTGTTTTCTTGTTTACTTTGGTTTTAATTCAAGCATATCCCAGAGCCAACCATTCAATCAGAATTCATGCTGCTCTCTGTTCCTTCAGCGGCACATGAAAGCAGTCCCCAAGCCCTTCTCCAGACAAACATCCTATCACTCCCTGAAATCTGCCCTTTGATTCTCAAATGCAGCTACTGGGCAAGTCACAGTCCCCTCCCTGCTGAAAGATCTTTTTTGGGCCTATGGCTGGCACAGCCCAGCTTGCAGGGGCCTGAGAGGGGGGAGCCTTTGAAGTTAGGTGGCTACTGTCCTCGGCCGGTGCACATCGCACACAGCATTCATCCCTAATAATATCTCATGAAGACAATCTTTCCTGGGAAACAAATTAGGCGGCCGCTCCAGTCTATGTGATAGGCTTCCAAGCCATGTGTCACACTGCAAATATGTGCGCATCAAGGGGTATGTTTTCCTGGCTCCAGACCTGAAAACAAACTCTGTCCCAAGACTTAGTCAGCAGCCCAAGGACCCATAGCAAACAGACACAGTGCCCGGTCAAACCCATGCCCTTTCTGCTCCAGCCAGAGAAGCACCTATTCAAGCACAAATTGGATCTTGCTGGAATGAAGGGGGATTTTGCAAATTCATACACAGCAGGTCAAAGTGGAAGCACGTTTTCTTTAGTAAATGAGTGGTCGACCTCCCCTTCCTCCTTTTCCTCCAACTTCGGGCTTTTTCTGAGAATGAAAAAGAAACAAAACAAGATCTGTTTTTTCCTTTCCCATTCTCAGCAAGGACTGCGGGAAACAATAGGTCTCTCTAGTGCTTAGCATATTAAATATTAACTACCAAATAAGAACAGAAAGTCCCTTTCCCAGCCCCGCTTTTCTGCCTAATACAAAGAAATATTAGCTATATAATAGTAATTAGCCATATTTTGTAGGTCTTTTGTTGTGCTGGGCACCCATGATAAGGACTTGCTATACAACACATCATTTAATTTTGACCACAACCATTTCAAGTCCTATTACTATTATTCCCATTATACAGATAGGGAAACTGAGGCTGACAGAGCAAATAGGAAATTTGCTCCAAATCTCACAGCCAGTAAGATGAGCTCTGACTCAGTGCTTGGAACCATACTCTAGTCTGGACTTAAAGGCTGTACTCAAATAGAACATGTGTACAAGTAGTACCTTGAGTTCTATACTGCCAGTCACTTATCCATAGTTCCTCTAAGATCCCAGGCTATAAAGTTGCAATCCTATCCTGCCTGTTTCTCTAACCAAAGGAAAACATCAGAATCTCCTGGACTCAGTGACTCCATGGGCTAATAAGGAAAGGCTCCAGGCTCCAGGTCTCCCAAACTGTTTGGGTTCTAGCCCTTGAGACTGACAGTACGCTTCTTGAGCGATGTGGCAGATATCTCCTTATTCTAAATTAATACTTCTTGCAGAACTGAAGATTAATAAAAATCAGTCAATAAACTTTACAGAGTGTGTTTTGTGTGCTCATGGTCCTGCTGGGCTCTGTAGAAGATCATAAGGAATATGAAAATGACCTCTGATGTGGGTTTGGTGACTAGCAAATGGGACAGACTTGAGGTTGCATGTCACTCTAAATTGTTCCCAATTCCTAGGGCAACCAGTCACCCCTAGAGGCACATTGTGCTTCATGGTCCAGAAGAAACATAATCAATGATCCTTAGCAACAGTTTCTTAAGCATTTTTAAGGTTTTAGGATTCCTTATACTCTTTTTTTTTTTTTTAACTTTTTTGGATACTTTATTTATTTTTGAGAGAGACAGAGAGAAAGTGAGAGCAGGGTTGGGGGGAGCAGAGAGAGAAGGAGACACAGAATCTGAAACCTCTCCAGGCTCTAAGCCGTCAGCACAGAGACTGATGCCGGGCTCAAACTCACAAACTGTGAGATCATGACATCGGCTAAAGACAGACCCTTAACTGACTGAGCCACCCAGGTGCCCCAGATTCCTCCTCACGCTCTTAAAAATTGAAGACACAAAGAGCTTTTGTTTATGTAGATGATGCCTGATGATCATATTAGAAATTAAAACATAGAATTTTAAAGTTATTTATTAAATCTATAGTTATTTTGAAGTAACAATAATATCCTCATTGCGTGTAGCATATTTTATGAAAAATAACTACATTTCCCCCCAAATTAGTGAGAAAAATGGCATTGTTTTACATTTTTTCAAATCTCTCTAATGGATGGATGACTTAGTAGAAGAGAACATGATTCTTGTGTCTGCTTCTTCATTTGTAATCTGTTGTGATATGTTGTCTTGATTGAAGTATATGAAGAAAATACAGTCTTATACAGCTATGTAGCTGGAAAAGGAGGACCTAGCAGACCCCGTGAAAGTATTTTGGGACCCTCTAGGGGTCCTCAGACCACACTTTGAGATCAGTGATCTTTATGTAGAGTATGGGCACAGGTGGCTTGCATGGCTTAGCGTCTGTCTGAGACCACGTTTGGGTACAGACACAGAAATGTAGTATAACTATGTAGCCAATTAGGCAGATACCCAAGTTATAGGATTTAAGAATCAAGTATAGGTGCTCCTGCCTCAAAGTATTTCCCTTTCACTAACCCTTCCTAGGCCAAGAGATTCAATATACACCTGAAACTAATATAACACTGTACATCAACCATGCTGGAATTAAAATAAAATTTTAAAATATAAATAAAGCAAAAAAAAAAAAAAAGACGTTGAATGCTCCTGCTTACCTGTAAATTCATCAATCAATCATCCTTAAAATTTTTTTTTTAATGTTTATTTTTGAGACAGAGACAGAGCATGAACGGGGGAGGGTCAGAGAGAGAGGGAGACACAGAATCTGAAATAGGCTCCAGGCTCTGAGCTGTCAGCACAGAGCCCGACGTGGGGCTCGAACTCACGGACTGTGAGATCATGACCCGAGCCGAAGTCGGATGCTTAACCGACTGAGCCACCCGGGCACCCCTCATCAATCATCCTTTAAATAAACCTATATTAAGTGGCATAAATGTGCAAGACTCAGAGCTAGGAACATAAATGTGAATCAAACAGAATAATAGAACACTTCTAGCAAATAGTTCCCTAAGAGAATGGAAAATATGACAAGTTTTGATGGGACAGGAAGAATGGCTGGAAAAGTCTGAAGAGGATATTATTGAGGACTATTTCAGACCAAAGTGGTGGCCAGCATGGTATTACTTGAGGGACATCCATAATTTTCATCTAGAAAATAAAAGTAGCTCTGAAAATTCATTTCTTAAAGTTACTCGATTCTTCTTTTAACATGAAAATTCACTTCTCTGAGCTATTCAATTCTTTTATGCTTCCCTCTCCCAACTGCTATAAAGATCGCTATCAGAACTATTGGACATTCTCAACTGCCAGACAAAAAGAATCAGCATGTTCTGTATTTCTTTACATATCTAGATTTAGATCCAAATCTATACACACATACATGCATATATGCACACACATATATATACACATATATATTTATATTAATAAAGATCATAGGGGTGCCTGGGTCACTCAGTTAGTTGAGCGTCCAACTCTTAATTTTGGCTCAGGTCATGATCCCAGGGTTGAGCCCCCAGTTGGGCTCCTTGCTGAGCATGAAGACTGCTTAAGATTCTCTCTCTCCTTCTCTCTCTCTCCCTCTGTCCTTCCCTTGCTTGTGTATGTGTGCATGCACTCAAATAAATAAATATACACATATTTATATAAATGCATTGAAAGATTGATTTATGTACTTGTGGGAGCTAGGCAAGTCCTAAATCTGCAGGGCACACTGTCAGGACAAGAAAGCTGGAAACTCTCAGACAAGAGCTAGTGTTACAGACCACAGGCAAAATTTCTTCTTCTGCTAGGAAATCTGTTTCAACAGATTGCATCAGACCTTCTCAGATTATCCAGGATAATCTCCTTTACATACAGTCAACTGATTGTAGATCTCAGTCACATCTGCAAAATGCCTTCACAACAACACCTTGGATTAGTGTTTGATTAAACAACTGGGTACTATCACCTAGGCAAGTTGACACAAAAAACTGACCATCATACCACCTTATTGTGAATTTGTTTGATGGACTTTTCCTTCCTAAAAACTTTTTTTATAATTCTCTTATTAAAATTTTTTTTTTCAACGTTTATTTATTTTTGGGACAGAGAGAGACAGAGCATGAATGGGGGAGGCGCAGAGAGAGAGGGAGACACAGAATCGGAAGCAGGCTCCAGGCTCCGAGCCATCAGCCCAGAGCCCGATGCGGGGCTTGAACTCACAGACCGCGAGATCGTGACCTGGCTGAAGTCGGAGGCTTAACCGACTGCGCCACCCAGGCGCCCCTAAAAATTTTTTTAATGTTTATTTTAGAGCGAGAAAGAGCGCAAGCAGGGGAGGAGCAGAGAAAGTGGGAGACAGAGAATACAAAGCAGGCTCCAGGCTCTGAGCTGTCAGGACTGAGCCCAACGTGGAGCTCGAACCCATGGACTGGGAGATCATGACTTGAGCTGAAGTTGGACGCTTAACTGACTGAGCCACCCAGGGCCGCCCCCCCCAACCTAAAATCTTTTTATAAATTAAAATATAAACACAACCTAGAGACTGAGAAGGATCAAGGATAGAGAGAAGTACAGAGCAATAAGAAGATAGGAAGAGAAAGCTGGTCCAGTGGGACAGGACTGGAGGAGAGACCAGTATGAAAGTGGAGACATACAAAACATACCACAGGGAGACATACAAAATCATAGAGGGAAAGACAAAGGACAAGAGGCAGAGGAGGGAAGAGTGACTTCCTGAGGTAAGCTGTTCTATTGCTAACTTTAAAGTAGGAATTAAAAAAAATAATTATGATTCACAACTCTCATTTTCCTCACACTTAGAGTTAATGCCATAGCTATGAGAGATTTCCAGGGAAGGAAATATAACTCTAGAGGCTCAAGTGATTTGAAACCAATTAACTCTAGATCCTGGCTAGAGCTGGCCTCTGGGCTAGAACTTCCCCAGCCCTACACTCTTATATTCTTTGTTGAGATAGATTGAGGTCTTCTGAATTTAACCATAGAGAAAATGTGTGAGCTCTCTCCTCTCTTGGTTAAGGTCATATCTGACTGTGTGGGAGGCATCCTTTAAGATGGCCCCCAGTGATCCTGCCCTCTGCTTTCACGACTTTTGTATTATCTACTCCTGAGTATGAGTTGGACTTGGTGACTCACTTTTAATTAACAGAATATGGCAGTGATGGGATGTCACTTCTGTGATTAGGTTATAAGAAACTGTGACTTCCATCTTGGTAGCACTTTTGAATCTCTCTCTGAATCTTTTTGTTTACTTGTTCTAATGAGGCAAGCAATCATGTTGTAAGCTTCCCTATGGAGAAGCCCATGTGCAAGGAACTCAGGGCAAGGAACTCCTCACAAAGGAGCTAAAGCATCAGTCTGACAACCCACCAAGAACTGAAACCTGTCAATAAATATATAAGAGATGTTGGGAGTGGAGCCTTCTCTCGTAAAGCCTCGGTACTAGCTGCCTTGCTTACATCCTGAATGCAGCCTGTGAGAGACCTTGAGTCAGAAGATCCTGCTAAGCCAAATTCAGATTCCTGCATCACAGAACTATGAGATAATAAGTATCGTTTTAAGTCACCAAGTTTTGGGATAATTTGTTACACTGTAACGGGTAACTAATATAGACGGCCTGAGTCTAAATGCTACCATTTATTAGCTTTGTGACCTTGGGCAAGTAACTTGAACTCTATGTCTCAGCTAACTGATTTGTAAAATGTAGACAATAAGAATAATACTGACTGTGTAGAACTACTCTCAGTCTAAATGATTTAATATATATAAACAGCCAAAGAGTGCCTAGCACACAATAAGTGTTAGCTGGCTACTGCTACTTTTTCTATCATCATAATCATCATCATCATCATCATAAGTTTAGGGAAGGATCACTGTGTATATTCCTCTAGAGAAACATGCATTGTCACCATCAGGCAATTGAGACTAATTGCTGTCCCTTAGGGAGCTGGCCTTAAATTTTCAACGTCAACTTCCCAAGCTCCTGCTAGCTTCATGCACTTCTAAATTTGGAATAGCACGTCCACATACACAGGTGGTCCCAGGGAGCCCAGTGCCTCACCGAGCCCAGAATATCCTACAAGATCTGAAGTATTTGGGAAATGTCTTCCACAGCCTTCTTTTCATATTTGATCCCTTTCATCGTGATGCGATATTACCCCAGGATTTTAAACACCTGGTCATGGAGTTATCTGCTGAAACGTGGAGAACACCTCTGGTTTCAGGGATTGGTGAGCCATCACTTAAAAAAATCCTGAGCAAAGGCTGCATCTGCTGTGATCAATTCCAGAATCTTGAAGAGCCTTTTCTCTGAGGATGTTGACTGGGGTGGGTGGAGCGGGGTGTCTGCAAAAGGAAAGACCAAATTAAAGGGTCATTATTGATCATCTCCCTTTTCTTACATGTAGATGAAGGATAATATTTTACCCTCTCTACCTCTCTAAGCTGTCTTATTAGGAATGAATGAATGTATCTAACATACCTGTTATAGCAAAAGGGAGCTTCAAGTAATGAATACCTTTGATTTAAAAAAACCTGCCAAATGGGGACAGATGGAATGTTGGGTACTAAATAAGGGTTGCAATTTTGCAGAAATGGGGCTGAACTCCGATCTCAAGGAATTCTTCCACTCCTAGAGATCCAAGAATGCCACAAATGCACCATCTGTTGGCCACGGTAAGAAAGCTGTCACTCAAATGGATTTCAATTTATTCCCTTTTGTCCCTTCCCAATTTGTTTTCCATAAGCTTGCAGCAGCTGCTGGGATAAATGTAGCCTTAGAAAGAGTTCTCATAGCTGTGTTGACACTAAGGGAGACTAGACAGCCTATAAATACAAGTGCTTGGGATCAGTGTGCAAGATCTGATTTGATGACCCCAAATTTAAAGCAATTAAGAGCTCTTTTTCTTTGCTTGAACCGTAGGCATCAAAGCATAGTGATTTGGTCTAGATTTGAAATCAGATACACTAGGGTGCCAATCCAAGTTTAGCCTCCTCACCTCTAAAATGGTGACAAAAACACCTACCTCACAAAGTTGTTGTAGCTATTATTATGATATTAGACACAGTGTTTAAAATGCATGGTCAGTGAAGCATTTGAGAGATTGAAAGCTGTATCTTCCTGGGAGTGGTAGTTTTAGGAGACGGGCATCACCACTAGCAAAATCACTTTGCAATTGCAGGATAACTGAGGGATTGTGTTAAGCAGGGGGCCTGGCCCCCAGGCCTTCACTATTGACAGCCAGCATCTAGATCAGGGAAACTCTTGGACTCAATCAGTTTATTGCTACCTCCGGGAAATTCTACCATGGCTGTGTTCTTTTAATTGAAAACTAATCATCCTATAAGGCTTAGTTTAATCCTATGTAATCCAATCAATGGAGCCTATTCTGATTGTCCCAGCCAATTGCAATCTCACTTCTCCAAACAACTTCCGCTCCAATTTACTGGACACTTAGTAAGTCCTAACCTCCTTTGTCAATTACGTTATAGTCCCAAGCTTATAGTTTGTCTCTAAAACTAAGTTGCAGTTCCTTGAGGATAGAAGTGGATTTTTACCTTCTTCCATTCATTCCCAGTAGTAGGCTATGAACTGTGATCAACAAACTACTCTGTGGATCTCTGAGATTCCGTAGGGGTGATTCAGGTACGTCACCTAGGATGAGAGAAGTGGCCTCCCAGTGCCAAATCCTGGGCCCATAATCCCTTCTCCCTCCAGTCAGCTTCAGCCAGAAGAGCCCGGCTTTCATCTGTTTGGCCTTCTGACTTCAGTGATGATGATGATAGTATATTTATCGAGCACAGACAAGGTCCTCATGTATCTCCTTGGGCCCTACCACTGTGGGGTACTTGCCAGCCAGGTTTCCAAATGCCGGAGGGCTTTCTCTGGCAGCCAGAGCAGGTGGAAGGACCAGAGAAGTCACACGCCCGTGGACAGCCTTCAACCACTGACTAGAGATGGTGTGAAAATACCCCAGCTTCCTTATCATTCTGGGAGTGACTCTGAGGTGGGTGTTCCTCACGGGCTCCCAGAGTTCGCTTATTAGATCAGGCTCCACTTTCTCATAGTGGTAACTGGTTTGCTAACTTACCTCTTGATGGCTTTCCCTTCCCTTCCCTGCCTCACTTCCCCATTGTAAGTATTTCCGGGGATCATCTCGGAATCCTTATCTCAGGGTCTGCTTCTGGGGAAACCAGACATGAACTCAGCATCTGTTCATTACCGATCATGATTCTAAAAGCTTTACAGATGTTGACTCCTTCAATCCTTCAGCCACCCTATTAACTTTTTTATTCATTTTATTTTCATTTTGCATATAAGGAACTGGAGGCAAGGCAACGTTAATTGTATTACCTGAGTTTACAAAGTTAATATGTGTTGGTGGCAGGACTCAAAGCACAGGTTTCCCTGATGAAGAGAGTGAAATTTGTTGATCCAGGTAGATATGCTGCCCATTGAGTAAGAATCACAGCTTCCTCTGGAAGTCCTTGGCAAAGCTCCTTTTCTTTCATTAACTCCTGAATCCTGTCTTTGCTTTTAAATGTTTTAAGTCTGGACAACTTAGAGGTGACTTTTTATTGGAGATGTTACTTGTTTCTTCCAATACCGAGCTCAGTTTGGAGGCCAGAGGAGGGGCAGTGCAACAGGGAGAAGCAGTGTGTCCTCGTATCTTGACCGAGTGGCACTCATCATTTCTGCTGGTTCCCTTGCCGGTGTCGCTGTTCCCAGGAATTGCTCCTGAATGGTACCTATAACAGGGATGGGGGAGGGGGGAGGAAGAGATAGGGAGAGAGAGGGAGAGAGAGACAAGTCAGGAGAAGAAGTCAGGTGGTGTGGAGAAGGAAGGTTAGTAGAGAAGGCCCTAACTTGTGTAATGAATTCTGTTCTAGTCATGTTGTGTTTGAAGAAATGGTGACACACAGTTGGAAATATTCAGCATGTAGTTAGAAAAGTGACTTTGGAACTTGGAAGAGTTGATAAAATGATGTGGGCTTAGAAGTGGTGGTGGGTGAGGTGGGAGTCATAGGAAAGAAGAAAAATTGAGCTGATGGAGAATGAAAGTCTAAGGATGGAATCTTAGGGAATGTCGATGTCTGATGTCAGAATGAGGAAGGGAAGTCGTCAAGAGAGGCAGAGACGTAGAAGGAGAGCCAGGATGGTACTCCCCAAGAATGGGCCCCAAGGATGTCAGTAGTCCCAAGCAATAGTAACTAATCAACAGAGCGAAATACCTCAAGGGTCAACTTGGAGAACAAGGACCAAAATGAAAATGTAGTGCTCAGGATGTGTCTCCTAACCTTTGAGGCCAGAGACTAGAATGTAGAGGTAGAAACTAAGAAGAAGAAGGGTATGGAAAATGAGAAATGCAGTGTGTAAGTCATGCAATTTAGTGAATCAATCTTTTACTTTTGTGAAGGGTATTCTAGAATCACCACAAAATATGGGCTCCACCAGTCCCCAAACTTCTGTTTAAATGTATAATAGATGTTTAATGAGGAATCTTTATGAGTGACCTCAATTTTAACTTTCTGGTTTCTTTTTTCTTTTTTTTATTTGTTTGTTGTTATTGGCTTTAAAGACTACTGAATAATCCCTTAGGGAACAAGTTCTTTAACTAGTCACTAGAGAATCTCCTCACATGTATTGTTGCTTTTTAAAAGAATTAGACCATAGCACTTAATATCACAATTTGATAGAAGATAGCATAATTATATTTGATGATTAAGAAGATACTCCAGGATCTTTCTGTACCTCTGGGCCATTACCCTGAATTCCATTACAAAGAAGTCAGAGAAAATAAATACTAGATGAGGAGCCAGGATATCTGGGCTTTAGTCCCAGCTTTCATTAATTTAGTTTACCTCAGAGAGCCTCAGTTTCCTCATCCTAAAATGAGATTGCCTTTATTGGTGATTCTCAAACCAGTACTGATCTCTGATGATGTTTTCATCTCCTTCAGAGCAAAAGAAGGAGGGAAGGAGAGAGAGAGAGAGAGACACATTATGTAGTGAGTTATTAAAAAAGTCAAATTTGTTTATTTTTAATTCTAAGACTTGTCCTTTCTACTGTTATGTTAAAATGGCCTTATCTTTTATAAAACAATGGTCATGGGCATTAGCAGTTGGATTTTTTTACATGTTTATTTATTTATTTTTTTTTGAGAGAGAGATAGAGCACCAGCAGAGAGGGGCAGAGAGTAAGGGAGAGAGAGAGAATCCAAAGCAGCCTCTGCCCTTTCAGCGCAGAGCCCATCTCTGGGCTTGAATTCACAAACCATGAGATCATGACCAGAGCTGAAGTCAAGAGGCAGATACTTAACTGACTGAGCCACCCAGGCACCCCAGCAGTTGGATTTTTAATGTGCTCAAACGGCAACATAAAAAACCAGCAATCTCCTGGTACTGCAGAACATTTTCTCCCAATTTTTACTGGTCCATGGACTCACTGGTCTCAAATGCTATTTCCTCTTCAATTCTAGATTGAACGTAGCAGGTAGAGTTTGGGATGAACACCCGGTGTTGTATAGAAGCGATGATTCACGGGAATCTACCCCCCAAACCAAGAGCACACTGTATACACTGTATGTTAGCTAACTTGACAATAAATTATATTAAGAAAAAAAGTCTGACTTTTATTTGGATCTCAGGTGAGAGTAACAGGTTCCTCAGCAGCACTGCCTGTCTCCCCAGCTCTTATTAGAATCTGGGGGCGTCCTGCCGTACTTGTCAGCCGGAGTGACATATTGCACAGGGATTTCAAATGTAGAGCTCACATTCCAGGACAGTGGAGTTCTGAATGCCAACAGGAAATTGTGCATCCTGGCAGTGTAGTGAAAAAGAAGCTGTGCTTTGTTAAATTCCTTAAATCATTTTAAAGGAAATTTTACCAGCTCAGAGATACTGGAAATGAGATCTGCTCAGAACAGCCTGTAGAGACAAACTGAACCCAGGGTTGGCCATAGAAACATACTCGAGAACCAGAAGAAACATTTTTTACCTAAATTGTTACCTACGGAAATGTGGGTCTTACCCTGGCACCTGAAATAAATGACACCAATCTCCATTCATTTCCTTCCCACTATAAACCCGCCTATTTCAGCAGGACTATTAAAACTGTAGCGGGTCAGAGCAAATTGTTGCTAGCAGCAGCTTCAATAAATCTGTGCCTCTGAACTGCAGGAAAAATTAAAATGCAGAAATTAGAAATCAAAGGCATTGAGTTTAGTGTGAGAATTATCTGATTAACTATACTTTCATAATCCCCTAGATCTCAATCTCATAATGCCCTAGGGAAAACCTGAGGCAGGTGGGCACTGACAGTTCCACCTTCCAAAGGAAGGCATGAATTTCAATGTGCCATAGCAACAGAATACATTTCTCGTTAAAGATGCAGACATAATACAGCTCAGAATAAAACTTCCTAGGAAACAAACACCAAAAAGCAGTATTGGTGTTCACAGTTAACTTGCAATGCATGAGACATGCCTAAAATGTTTTCTTATTGGGGCAGGAAATTGTTTCCTGAAATCAGGGTCATTGTGGCTTTTTGGGGGGAGTAAAGACCTCAGGAAAAGTCAAATGAGAATGAAACTTTAAGAGAGGCAGGAGCGTAGACAGACCCGAAGGGCAGGCATTGGAAACCAGTACAAAGGAGGAGGAGGAAGGGACCATCTTCAAGAGCTATCTCAGGATTTTGCACTGAGCACTTTTACACTAAGTCATTTAATCGCTATTTTATGTCACTAAGTCATTTAATTCTTAAAATAACCTAGTGAAGCAGGTATTTTAACCCCCATTTTACAGAAGACAAAATAGGCTCTGAGAGTTGAAACCACTTGCTCGGGGTCAGGCAATCCTTGAATTGTAGAGTCTTATCCAGGACTCAAATCCTCATCTATCTCACGTTGACCTTTGCGCTATACAATAAGCTCGAGAGGTTAAACAGGCATTGACCTGGAGGTAATTGCAAATGAGCCACCCTACTGCTTGGTGGCTTAATCTATTGTTTCAACAAACTGTTCCCTGTGGAGACACCTAGGAGATGAATCAGCTCCCTGTATGCACCTCGAGGAGAAGATCTGCCTCCCAGGCTTTTGCTAACACTCAGAAGCTACCCCTCCTTCAGTGGTTTTGTTTCAGGAGCCTTTCACCAGGGTGTTGTATTAACTTTGACCTTATTATGTAATCTTCCAATCTTAAGGTGTCAGGAACAAAAGAGACATTTCTATGTGTTTGGCTGCAGGAGGTATATCCTTAGCTGTGGATCCTTGCCTGTGTTAAGTGTTGCTATGTCTGTGACTTTTATGAGAGCTAAATGGATAACATCAAGAAAAGAAAAATGTTTTCTTGTACCTGTCCCCTCCCTAATGAAGAAAGGAATTCAAGGCTTTTTTGGTATGGCTTCCATTTCACTGGACCAAAGAGATACATCAGTTTAGTAGTTTTATTGCAAAGATCTTGGGAACTAACGATAATGATTTCTTAACATTAAAAAAAAAAAGACTTCTGTAAGTGTGTATGCCATCCTACCCTCTTGGTACCAAATCAAAAGCAGGTGTCCTTTTAAGAATGATTTCTGTTCATGAGCTTGGCTGGTGACAGTATTTTCTCACCCTGTCACCAGTAACAGAGCTTACAATTTAAATGCTTGAATACCTGAAGAAAAGGAACAGAAAGGTGGGGGTTTTTTTTCTGATGGAAAAATAAATCTTCAGTCAATATATGGATAGTACTTATGGATATGGTAATGTGTCAAAAAAGATGGCAGCTAGCAGAGGTCAGCTCCCTCACCTCTACAGTTCTTCCATCATTGCCTTTTATTTTATTCATTTATTTATTTTTTAACATTTATTTATTTTTGAGACAGAGAGAGAGAGAGCATGAATGGGGGAGGGTCAGAGAGAGGGAGACTCAGAATCTGAAACAGGCTCCAGGCTCTGAGCTGTCAGCACAGAGCCCGACGCAGGGCTCGAACTCACGGACGGCAAGATCACGACCTGAGCCAAAGTCAGACGCTTAACCGACTGAGCCACCCAGGCACCCCAATTATTGCCTTTTATACTTCCCCTAAGTGGAGCCTAAGTCAAGGCAGACCAAAGTCATGAGCGCGATTAACCGAAGAAATGTGTTTTCAGCAAATAGATGACTGCTGTCATTAGGAGGTCAAGCTGAAAGGGATATTGAAGACAGATTCAATGTTGTGTATAGTCCAACAAGATGGGTAAAGCTTATCTTGATCAGCTGTGGACTCTTAACTTATGTGTCTCCAAGCATGGTAGATCTCAGTGAGTAACCAGGCTCAGGCTTGCCTTACAAATGGCTACACCAGCAAAGATATGAAATTCTTGGCCAGAGTGAAGGGGCCAGGGTCTTTGGCCAGCAAATAGAGTGAAGCTAACTGGCCCTCCTGGAATTGAGTCCACAACCCTAGCCTCATTAACACCGCTTGGGCAATTGACCACCATTAGAAAGCATAGCAAATGACATACTGAATTATGTGACCATGGCCTCTTTAGTATTTTTAAAACTGTATCAATCTTGCTGGTAAAAGACCTATAAGAAGCCCTGTTATGTGAGAAAATCCTCAGGACCAAATACTTCACTTGAGAATCTGCCAGAGGGGAAATAAACACGAGTTTTATTTCAGTAATAAGGCTTCTGATTTTGTCAAGCCTTTAAGAATTATATATGGAAAAGATATAGAAGTGCTGAAAAGATAAGAACGAAAAATTTCTAGTTTGGCCCCATAGGCATAAGGTTGTTATTATGTGCTTTCCAGCTGCTGTTGATATTGGCCGCACAGCACCCCAATGTTCAAACGCTGTTGGTTGGCAGGGCTGGCTTGGAACAACTCAAGCATCTCAGAAGTATTTTATTGCTCTGTGGGCACCTTACTAAAGGTGATGGCTGATGGCTAATGGCTGATGTCTTTCTCTATCAGAGAAAGTGTTTGAAACCTGGGAGGCTTGTTTTTTTCCCCGATTGGCCTATAGTAGCTGCTATGTCCACTAAGACCTAATGTCCATCTATGAAGAATAACTCACTTTTGGAGAAACTCAATTTAAAATACAGGGTGTGGGGATGCTGGGTGGCTCAGTCAGTTAAGCATCCAACTTTGGCTTAGGTCATGATCTCACAGTTTGGGGGCTCAAGCCCCGCATCGGGCTCTGTGCTGACAGCTCTGGGCCTGGAGCCTGCTTTGGATGCTGTGTCTCCCTCTCTCTCTGCCCCTCCCCTGCTCACGCTCTCTGTCTCTCTGTCTCTCAAAAATAAATAAATGTTAAAAAAAAAATGCAGGGTATGGAGGAGTAAACCTGATATGTGGGGGACATAGGGTGGTGGGGAGGGGGTGTATGAATCTGACTTTCCCCCTGTACCGTCCTAGAAGCAAGGTGGTGCAGTGTAAAAAGTACTGAAAAGTATTAGGCTTGGAGTCAGGCAATCCAAGTCTGGATGCCAGCTCTGTCACTTACCAGATGTGTAAGTTTAGGCAAGTAACTTAACCTTAGTTTATTCTGTCCTAGACTTGATGGGAGAACTAATAAAAAAACAAACATCAAAGTCCAGTGTCTGAAATCTATCTACCAACCTACCTACCTGTCTTCTCTCTCTTTCCTTTCTTCACACTCCTTCAGCATTTAGCTATCTATCCCTGAGGTCAAGGATTTTGGCTGTCATAATCAATGTTTAATCTGCAGACCTGGATGAATTGAATCCTAAGGTGGTGAAATAATTTGATTACCCGACTACAGCATAATTATTGATGATTTTGGGGGGAATCTTAGACAATGGAAGAGGATTTCACATAGAGGTGAATGTCAACTTTCGCCACACTTTAAACTGAAACCGTAGGGTGAGAAAATATAGGCTGAGCCCCGGAATAAATCCTGGACTGGGTAATTAAGCAGCTCCCTTTTGAGCACACCAAAGAAGTGCAAGGATCACCAGGAATCCAAGTAGATGTATCATGGTGTTATATGCCTCTGTTCCATTTCCTTTTTTGGTGGAGTTGTTTGACTGATAAAGCAAGTAGTATCCCATCTATGTATCTTGGTTTCAGTAGAGTATGTGAAAAAGGCTTTTGTAGTCTCCTCATGAACAAGAAGATATTTGAGCTGCAAAATAATATATTTAGAAAAGTTCTTTACCTCTTGAATAATCATAAACAAAAATATAAAATGACTGGAGATGGGATCTAGTGGTATGCCAAAAGTACACCACATCATAGTTTAGTGATAATTAGCACTCTGGATGGCATAATATAGATTCGAAAATATCTTTTTTTAAAAGTTTTTTATTTGGGGGCGCCTGGGTGGCTCAGTCGGTTAAGCGTCCGACTTCAGCTCAGGTCACGATCTCGCGGTCTGTGAGTTCGAGCCCCGCGTCAGGCTCTGGGCTGATGGCTCAAGAGCCTGGAGCCTGCTTCCGATTCTGTGTCTCCCTCTCTCTCTGCCCCTCCCCCATTCATGCTCTGTCTCTCTCTGTCCCAAAAATAAATAAATGTTAAAAAAAAATTTAAAAAAAATTAAAATAAAAGTTTTTTATTTGTCTTGAGAGAGAACGAGAGAGAGAGTGAGCAGGGGAGGGAGGAAAAGAGGGAGAGAGAGGATCCCAAGCAGTCTCCGTGCCATCAGCACAGAGCCTGACATGGGGCTCGAACTCATGAACCGTGAGATCGTGACCTCAGCTGAATTCAAGAGTCAGACGCTTGACTGACTGAGCCACCCAGGTGGTCCTAGATTCAAAAATATTTTAAAGGGCCAGATAGGGACAGGAGTTAATAAAATAAATTAAGAAGAAATATTTTTTACAGTTGATACTTAAGCACTCGGACATGGCCAAGACAGGAGAGGTTTGCGTTAGGGGTTCATGTGGGAGAGAAAACAAAACAAAACACAAAGCTCTAGAAATTCTAGTTAAACATAATCCTAATAGGTACCGTTGGTGCTGTTTCAAAGCCAGTCGGCTATGAGGCAGCGTGTACAGATTGTCCAAAAACAAGAGGAGAGCACTGCAATCTAGGAGGAAGAAGACACACTGGAATGCTCATACATTAAAGATAACATGGGCTCTGAAAACCATGCCACAGGTAATGGTGAGGGGGAAGAGTATCTGCAGCCAGAAGAAGGGAAGTGTGGATGGTAGGTGACAGAAGGGACCATGACATGTGCCCTCCCATAGGTGGAGGGCTACAGTGTGCAGAGGGTTTGAATGATTCTGGGCAGGCTTCAGGAGAGGTGTGAGGGCCAAGATGGAGCTCTAGAAGGAAGCAGTTTGGGTACAATTTAAGAAAAACATGATTTTTCTTAGCCCTTCTTGGTTTTTTTGAAGATGTTAAAGAAATCTCTACACCCGACATGGGACTCGAACTCACAACCCCAACGTTAAGAGTCTCATGATCCATGGAGTGAGCCAGTCAGGTGCCCCACCATTTCTGATGTCCAGTAGAAAATGTGGGACTAGAGCTCAGAAAAGGTCTTTTAGGCAGAACCAAAAGAGAGGTCATCCGCGAGGCAGCTATGAAATCCGTTGGGGTCTCTAGTGTCCTCTGCTACCGTCAGCCCAGAATTGTCACCCATACATCTTCTGGTTACTCTTCATCCTAGGTCTGGATCTCTTCCTAGAGCCCCTTCTCTTGAATACTTCCCTTACCCTGGAGCTTCCTGGCCAGCAGACAGAAGGTGGCACCCTGTACCCTCAGCTTTAGCCAGGATCAATCCTACAGCCCCCAACCCTGGAAAACCACCCAAGGCTGGGTGGCATGTCAGCAGCCCAAGGACCTGGAAGAGGCATATACTCCTCTATCCCTTTTAGAGTCCACAGGACTGCACCCTAAAGTTTACATGAGGGCTTGGCAAAGAGGAAGGGTTCTGATGCCACCTGACCTCTGAATTTCGAATGGAATGGGGAGCCCCAGAAGCTTCCTGAGGTACAGGGAGCCCTTAATCTGTCGAGCAATAATAGGGGGTTAGTAAAATGTACTCATTAGATTTGAAGAGGAGAAGGGGCTCTCTCAAGGTGAGGAAAGGGCTATCCAAGGAGTTGCAAACTTTGTTATGAATGGACAGCCACCCTCCATCCTCACCGCACCGTCTCTCTCCCTGCCTCTCTTTAGATTGTAGGCACACCTCTCTCTGCCGTCCTCGGTTGGGGGTCCGAACAACACACTGGGGTTGGAGCAACGCATTCGTGTCCCAAACACAGACACACACGCACACACGCGCACGCACACACACGCGAGGGCAAAGTGGGCATAGCGAGAGGGCTCTGACGCCCAGTCTCAGCATGCTGGAGCTAAGCAACTGGCCTTTGTTTGTGAATCCGAGCAGGGTAGGGGGCACCCTCTCGTCGCTGCGGAGCGCGCGCCTTGGCTGGGCGCGCGGCGCGGTGCGGCGGTGTGCGGGGGAGGCCCCACCGCACCCCACCCCCCGGGTCCCGGCGCCGCCCCCGCCCGCTCCGCGCGCTGGGCGCTGCGCTCTCGGCCCGGCCCGCGGCCGCCGTGCACTTGGCTGGGGCGAGAGGCGAAGAGGGGTAGGCGGGCTGCTTGGTTGGCGTTGGCGCTCTGCAGTGCAGTAGAGTGTTAGCCCAGCTCCCTATATGGTCGGGGATTAGCTCGGCGCTGCTGAGGCTGAGCCAGGAGCGGGAGGAGGAGGAGGAAGAGGAGGAGGAGGAGAAAGAGCGCAGCAGCAGCCAGCGCACGCCGAGCGGCTGCTGGGGGAAGCAGAGGCGCCGGAGGCTGGGGCACCGCCGACGCCTCGGGAGCCATGGCCGAAGGGGGAGAAGGAGGCGAGGACGAGATCCAGTTCCTGAGGACTGTGAGTCTCCGCGGCGGGGGCGAGCTGGCGGGCAGGTGGGGAGGAGCGCGGAGCGGGGCGAGGAGGGGCTGCGCTGCGCCGGGTGCCCTATGCCGGGTGCAGGTGCCCGGCGCGTTCTCCGCACCCGCTGGCTGCAGAGGCGGACCAGCCACCCACCCGCGGGGCCGGCAGCGTTAGTGTGGGAAGGGGCACCTTCTCTTGCCTGCCCCTACTTCCCCTACCGCCACCCCCACCCCAGACCTCCACCTCCACCTCTACTGCTGTCCAGGCAACTTGCTACTTGATCCGAAACCTTTGATGCCCAAACTTCCAGCCAGGGTTTGCTCGTGGTTGCCCTAACCTGGAGAATGAGAAGTGGAAGATCTCGCCCCAGAGTCGGTCCGCTCTTCCCCCCACCCCCGCAACACTCCGCCCCAGCCCCCTGCCTCCTCCGAGGTGCCCCCGCGCACCCGGGAACCGCCGGAAAGATTCAGCGGGGTAGGGGCGAGCGTGGGGAGCCGAGTGCGAGAAGCAGGCGCAGGCGCTCGGTCCCACTCCTGGTATCACTTGGAAGGGAATTCACCCAGCGCTACCCCTGGCACGTTAAACCCCGAACCGGCAGCTGCTGCTGGAGCGTTACTTGACTGCCCAGAGTGTAGGAGCCGCGGCTTCTGCTGCCTGCTCTCCCGAGCCCCGCAGGACGGGGAAACCCCGGTCTGTGGCTCCGCGTCACTCAGGTCCCCTTCCTGGCACCGGAGGGCGCTGCTCCGCCCCAGATTTTAGGGGAAGTGGCTGGGGGGCGGGGATCTATTGTAGCCACATCAACCTTGCCCCTTAGGAGTTAACTGAAAGCCTTTCAAGGCGGACTACAGCTGGGAGGTGTGGGGGGCATTGAGGTGCGTCCCAGCTCCGATTTCAGCCAGGTGACCTTGAGCAAGTCGCATAATCCGCCCTTCCTTGCCTCAGTTTCCTCTTGTGTAAAATGGAGAAAATAGAACCAGCGTTTCAGGGTGATAAGGATTAAATGAGATACCAAATGTCATAATGTTTTGCAAACTGTAAATTGCTCCATAAGTGTTAGATCATTTTAAATGCGCTGTCTAGCTCTCGGGAATTACAATGAAATTCTTTCTTTCCCTCTCCCTCTCTCCTTCTCTTTAAGTGTGCCCCCCTTCTGACCTGGTCTCTGAAGATCACAGCTTAGGTCTTGTCCCTCTTTTGGACCATTCCCTCCCCTTTTCCAAAGCCCTTGACTTTCTCTTCCAAACATGGTTCCTCTATCAGGGCTGGGAGTCTCATTTGGGAGACTTAAAGGGACCCACCACCCTACTAACGCTACCTTCTGATATTACAGAATTAGCCGTTTCTTCATCCTGGATCCAGACCCCCTCCTCATCTCTCACACTGCATTCAAGAGCTCAAGGCGGCTTCACATTTGGCCGCTCCTCACAGCCCTTTTGTTGTAAAGCTGCCCGTTCCTTCCCAAACCTTGTGGAATCCCCAAGCTTTCCTTCTAACAGGTGTCCTTGATGTTAGCTGGGTGATACCTCCTGTACTCCATGTATTGTGTCCTCCTCAATCAGTTGTTTCTTCTGCTTGCTATTAATGATCTTGTAGACGTTGCTGACTGAAGAAATCCCCTTCTGACAGATTGGGTCAGTGTGGAATAGAGGGCTGAGAGGGTCGAGGTGAAATCCTGGTGGTTTTCTTGAGATCTCCACCCTCTGTGTTTCTCGTGACTTCTGTGGTCACCTTCCCTGACATTTCTTCTCCATCAGGCGGTGTAAGTGGGATTTTTTTTTGGTATGCCTATAACCAAGACTTACTGTAGAGCAATGGTTCTTAAATTGTGTATGTCGTGGGTGTCCTGCCCCAGAGATGAGAGCAGTTGGGCTCTTTTTAATGCCTATTCGTGGCCTCCTGCAGGGTTCAAGGACCCAGGTTAAGAACCTCTATTGCAGATGCACTGCATGTCAGTTATGGCTTCCAGGGAGAGCTGGAAGTAACCATGGGAGTGAGTGACTTCACATGTGGCATTATTATTCCTCCTAGTAATCGCCTGGAGTGTTTTTTAGGCGTGTTCTTCAGTGACCCTGTGAACATCTTCATCTGTGGTTTACTGGGGGGGTGGGGAAATAGGCGATGAAACTGAGATACAGGAAATCAGGTAACTTGGCCATGGTTGCCCAGAGAGTTACTAATGCTCGTCATTACATAACGTTCACTTAAATCCCCACCAGAGCCTGGTGTTGAGCACTACTCCAGAGGCTGTGGTCTTCAGAATGTATTGCCACTGGAACTCCTGCTTTCTGACCTGTGACACTCTTCTCTATATATCCATGAATTAGACACAGTTATTTCTGCAAAACTGATCACCGTCAGTTTTAATTCGCACAGAATTTTGACTGCCTTTAGGGGAGTCAGGAATCCCAGGGCTGAGCTAGAAGTGGGATTTTCTCACCTTTGAACATGCCTGGGTTTGAACTCCCCCACCTACCTTTACCTTAGAGTTTGCTGTGTTTCCCAAAACAATATCTTTTAAAGCATTTTGGCCACTTGTCAGTCATGTAATACCTCCTAACCTTCATGTTGTCCTGGACCAGAACGTGGTTGATATTTGATGATGGAGAAGAATCCTATGTTTGCAACCAAGAACTTGAGGATTGCCATTCCAGACAGCAGAGGCTTTTAAACCTACTTTAAAAAAATAGACCATGGGGCGCCTGGGTGGCTCAGTCAGTTAAGCATCCGACTTCAGCTCAGGTCATGATCTCACAGTTCATTAGTTTGAGCCCCACCTCGGGCTCTCTGCTGTCTGCAAAGAGCCCACTTTGGATCCTCTGTACCCTTCTCTCTGCTTCTCCCCCATTGGTTCTCTCTCTCTTTCTCTCTAAATAAATAAACTTAAAAAAAAATAGACCAAAGAATAGCACTGTATTGAGGGTCTGTCAAGTTGTCGGTGGTTATGGTATCTTGTTTATTATGATAGTGACAAAAATAAAAGCAGCTGGAGCTATCAGTAACACGAAATGGGCCAGGATCACTGCAGTGATCACAATAGGTGTGTGTACTGGGGCTTTGGACACTTGCTAGGAGGTGGTGTTCACGTTCGCTGCATCCTCTGGTACATCTGAAGCCCATTCTCTCCGAGGTAGGGACAGTCCCTACACAAGGGGTTTGGAAGTGCAAGCACATCACGTAAACTAAATGCTCTTGCACCCCAAACCTTAACCTGGCTGTGTAAAACTACATATCCTCTCTGGCCTTCTAAAATCATTGGCAGTCATTCAAGTCAATGAGAGAGAGAGAGTCAGCCAGACCGATAGCCGAAGAATTTTCTTTAAGGCTAAAAATTTCCCTGCCTCTGCTGCTGGCAGTGGCATCATCCTGCCTTCCGATTGCTCTTGCTGACGTCGCCGGTGTCACTGACGTGGCTCCGAAGCTGCTCAGAAGGAGATAAACCTGCCAGCCACTCATCTGAAAGCAAGAAGTTACAGTGAGAGAGGAGTGACAATTACCGTATCTCCAGACGGTTGGAGCGGCTGGCTCTGTACCAGGCTCAGAGAGTGCCAGGGAGTAGCTGTTCTCTGCTCCCCCACCTCCCTTTGGCTACGGTTTCCATTGAAAAAGAAAGAAAGAAAGACCTCCGCACCTCAGCTTGTTGTTTTAAAAACCCCACAGCCTTCTCCTTGCTGGCCCCCTCGCCACCACAGAGTTAACTGAAACAGAACTCAAAGTGAGGGAGACAAGTGTTTCCCTGAGTTTCAATTAAAGATTGGTCATATATGCCTCATTTAGCCCTCCTTGTAGAAAGTTGTCCTCTGTCTAAATTTGCAGCTCTCGAGGGACAGGAGAAGGCATTTGTGCTGAAGATCAAGACAGCTCATGTGGTCTGGGCTCCTCCCTATGGGGTGACTAGGACAGATCCCTGAATTTGAGCTGTGGCACCAAGTGTGAGCCCAAGTCCCTCCACAGCACCTTGTCCCAGGTTGGGAGGACTGTGAACCTGCGCTTGGTGGTTTATAGCTTCTGGCTTGTTTCTCCCCTCGGTAGAGTCCATTCCCGGGGCCACTGCGTGATGCCACTGTCTTGCTTTCGGGAGCTTTCTCTCGAGGAGGGAGGTAGACATGCATGACTTCTTCCTTCCAGCACAGCGTCTCAGGGTGACAGTGAGTAGTAATGGAGGGAGCGTTAGAATGCAGACCCAGATACCCAGGCCTATGCTGTTGGTGAGCAGAGCTGGGCTCTCCTGCTGAGTTGGGTTTGATGTTTAAAATGACAGAATTCAGACTGTCCTCACAGTCTGGGCCTTCTTGCGTCACTTCCCACATTCCCAGTCTCTTTCCCCTTGGCTCTGGAGAGCTGATCTTATTAAGGAGCTGTAGCGGAATGGCTGGACACCTAGTGTCACCTCCTTTCCAGGGAAATGCCCCAGGGCGGGGGGGTGGTGTGTATGAAAAGGAAGCAAGGTCCTTCTCTCAAAGAAATGAACTTGCATCAGAAAGGCTGCATCCTCACCAAGGGGTGGCTCCCACCCACGAGGTACTGATTGCCCACAGCCAGGGGTTGTCCTGAGGGATCTGAAGCTGCCGAACTCCAGGGTCACGAGGTGATGGTGACTGTGAACTTGGAAATACTTGGAATGTGTTGCAGCCTGTGCAAGAGGAGTGAGACCAAGAACAGGTGTGCAGTTGAAGGTGTGACTGATGGAAGAAAGGTGTTTCTGACGTCTGTGCGTATTTTGTCTTATGCTGATATGATTGGTAACAGGATAAAGACACTTCAGTGCAATACGTTTTTCAAACAATTCATTCCTTTCCCATTATTAGAGGAAAAACAAATATATTTGTCCCGTTCCTTAGGACTGATCTGAGAGGAAAAAAGTGTTGAAAAAAGGATGGGAGGAGTTTATCTGGAGATTAAAATACTATGATAATTATTTTCGAAGGGTTTGTATCAAAGTAGATCTTATTATGTCTGTCTGTATTTATTTGTCTCTTTGCTTGTTTTGTGATCATTTGTTTCCACTCCTTCCTGGGAAGGATTTTTTAATGTCCTAATTCAGTTTTTCCTTTACCTTACTACTTAAAGAGTTTTGAGTTCAGAAGCCACATTTTCTAATGGCTTGGGATCCTTTTGAACAATTCTTACCAATATCATTGTAGAGGCAGAAGAGGTCCTGTGTCTTCAGAAAGCAGTACTTTAGCTCATTTCCCACCCTTCCACAGCCTTGTAAACCCTTCTCGATTATAGCTCGGTCTTTAAGCTACCCTTGATACAAGATTTATCCAGTAGGAGTGAAATGTAATAAAACATGAAAAAAACTGAGCATAGAAGCAGGAATTCTTAATTCCAGACAAAGCTCACTGTGACCTTGAGTGAGTCATTTAAGAAAACAGGTTTCATTTCCACCACTGTATGGAGATAGAATCTGCTTTCATGGCTTCACAGAAGTGTAATGAAAGGCGTTGGTAATCCTAGCAATACCCCAAATGAGAGACAAGGGTGTGTTTTGTAGGACATCATCATCGTGTGTCTCTTGCATAGGACATCAGCCCTACTTGTGACCAGATCTTGTTGAAAAAGCAACTCATTTTCTCTTTCTCTACGATGCCCCTTGCCACAGGTCTCACCCTCTTCTCGGAGTTGTTACACTGTCTCCAGTGTTGGCTCAGCCCCAGTGTTGGGAAATTACCCCACTAAAGCAAACACCAACTTACCTCAAGTTATTTGACTAAAAGGCTTGATTGAGAAGGCAAGTCATTTGGTGCAAGAGCCTTCAAAAGGCCAGGCAGGCCCCCAGGATTGCGGCCACCAGACAGAACACTCAGAGTTATTTTTTGCCCTCTCAGAAAATTACCAAAGCTACGACTTCCCACAGGACCACCTTTTATTATTGAATTCCATTTCTCTTCCTTTCAAAGCTACCTTCCTCCTTCTCCCCTCCCACTTCTTTTATGAGCCCCTTCTTCCTTCCCCCAGAGTGTTGGGACCAGCTTTTCTATGAAGCCAGCCCTGCTTTTCCTCTGGATTTTGCTGCTTCAGTCATGTCTGTTTGGGGACTCAGGGCCGTTGGAAAGTTCCTTTTGGCCGCACCTGGATGAAGCAGATGCTTTTGTGGTGGGAGCCCAGCCAATGCTGAGGCTGCCGGGTACCACTTCTCCCCAGGGAGCCACGTCCAGTCTTCGGGGCTCTGGTGTCCTCTCAGCCATCCTCTTGTTCGGAAGCCGATGGGGTATTTTAGGGACAAAGACATTTCTAGCCACTGCAGTTTCCTTTGCTTCCGTGAGTTTTGCCATCATAGCACCTCTTCAGTTCAGAGACAGGGAGGAAAAAGTGCTGGCACCTTGGTCCTGACCCTGCTCCTGGGAGGAGCCCTGTGAGGTGCCAAGATTATTTTTCCCCCTCTTTATGTCATTTCTGATTCCCGATTGTTAGAAAACAAAGTTCAGATCGGCTCTGAGACTGATGATGCAGTATTCAAAAATAAAAGCTGTGCCTCCTCTCCTCACATGCACCTCTCCCCCTCTCTAGCCCGGAGCACATTGCTGATGCTACAGGAATACACCGGGCTGTTGTCCTCTTCGGCGGGTCGCAGCCCTGCAGGTAGGAGGCACTGAGACACAAGGCTTCCCCCTTTTTTCTTTCACCTTCTACCTCTTTAGGCAGTGGGCTCCTTCTTGATTTCCGGTCTCCCAGCCCCCACAGGGGCTTGTCTACTTGAGGAGGTCTTCTTTTTGTTGGATTCCATGCCCAAGAAGAAGGAAAGCAAGCATTGTATCTTCAAGTCAGATTACAGAGAGATTCAAAATTTCGCTCAACATGAGCCATCCCCTCTGGGGTGACAGCTGCTTGCTGCTGCTTACTTGAGGAGTGCAGAGGAGTCAGGAGAGAGCTCTGGAGACAGAGCGGCTGCTGCCTGTGCAGAATCTCGCAGGCCATCAACAGTTTTTCTACGGAGTTCCGTTTATGTGTGGTTTTATGCTGCAGGAACCAACCAGCGTGATGAGCAAGGCAGCACAGTTTTAGAGGAAGCGCGAGACTGAAAATCTGGATTGGTGTCAGTGTGGACATGACCCACGTACAGAAGGCTTGCTTTCTTAGTCTGTCTTTGGAATGAGGCATTCACTCAAGAAATGCCCTCTATCAAAATACTGAAATGCAAAATTGTGAGCTCAGCGGGTACCATTAATGATTAGCATCATTAACAGCCAAGCAGAGCCAGTTCCTGAAGGAATGGGAATTGGATCAGTGAAAGATGAGAGCGTCTGGGAACATTACTGAGAGGGACAAGCCTGAGTGAACATGCACTGGGTCTTGGGAAGCCCTGAGTAGGCAGAGGAAGCATTAGGGCACAGGAGTCTGAACTCTGGGGCTGCTGGCACAGAAACGCTCCTCTTTATCCACTTATGGCTTCTGATCAGAGGAGAGGAAGCTTTGAGTTACAGGAGACAAAGTGGCCAACCTTAGGCTAGGCATTGGAGAGAGCACTACTTGCAACCAGGACTGGTGTACGAAATACTTTGTTTTTCATAGTTCAGAATCAGAGGCAATGGTTAGAATAAGAAAGTCTCAGATTTTTATGAGGTGACTCTCCATCAAAGTGAGAGCTAAGGTGCCACCCTCCTGAAGTAGAAAAGCGTTCAAGGGACAAAAGTCCATTATCCATGATCGTGTTTGTTGATAGGTTGCTCATCATTATCCCAAGCAAATGCCGCAAAGTTCCTGAAACCAACTTAGACCAGTTCCTACTGCAAAAAAGGGAGGATGCCAAGGAGAGCTGCCTGTCTCCCAGTAAGAGCAAATAGAACAGGCTCTTCCTGGAAGGTCCATGCTTCTCAACAGACCAGTGGCAGGGCCTAGCATTTCGTCTCTGATAATTTCACAGTTGAGTTCTCTAATGGGCTTGAGCAGAGAGAGCTAGTCAATGGGACTACGGGAAGAAATGGAAAGTTCTCCATCCCTGGCACATAAATGTGCACGCTGTAAGAAGTATCGATTGGGACAGCTGTACTCTATGCTGTGGACCAGATCCAGACTTTAAATAATGCTAGAACAATGCAGGGGATCCAGTGGGCCACAACTGCACATTGAACCAAGAGCTGAATCCCGAAGGTCAAGTCAAAATAGAGCAGCTACTCCTGGAGGAGTGTGAGCCCCTTGTGAGCCCTTGCATCTGTCTGTGATCATCATTGTCTGTCACTCAGGACACGTGGCTGTTGTTCTGAACTATAGCAGTGATCCACCCTCAAGTCGACCTCTCTTCTGTCTAGGCTGGCCAGAAAAGGGGAGTCCAAGAATAAACCATAGCAATATCTTGAACGAATCTCATTTCTTTGCAAGAGGGATTTTAAGATGAAAAACATAACAGAGTACACCGCAGTCCAGTGGGTAAACTCAGAGCTAAAGCATTTGCTCTGTTTGGTGGCATTTCTGTCACCAGATGCTGTAGGATTGTCTGCCCTTCCCTGGGTTTTAGTTCATCCATTTATCAAGGCATGGTGCTAATGATTATATCTCAGGGATGCCTTGAAACTAGGATTGAAGGGACTCTGGGTCTCCTCTAGGAAAATGAGGTATGTATATATGGAGGGAGTGGCTTGGAATGAAAGTTGCCTTGTTGCCCAATTACCTTAAAAGGTTTCTATCAACCTAAAGTGGGAGCCATAGACTATACACTCCAGGAATACAAGGGCTTTAAATTCAGTCTGTTCTGAATCCCCAGGTATCTTAACATCCCAGGGCTCACAAACTCAAACACTTTGGGGGCCAGGCAGGTAACTAAATATGTGAATCAGGCTTTATTTGCAAAGAGAGGTGGGCCTGATGTACACATTCAGGTAAAAAATTCTTGAACACTTCCAGCCAAGCAAAATACCCCTGCAGCAGGATTGTGAGCTGCTCGCCAGCTTGCAGGCATAGATGAACCCTCACATTTTAAGTGCATAAGCTGCCCAGGATGCATGAATATTTTTATGAGTAGGATCAGGCTCACAATACACATCAAGGTCCTTGGATGAGAATGTCAACATAAAAGACAGTGTATCATTTATCACAGTGCATAAAAGACAGATGGGCAGGAAGATAAATTAATAGGCTTAATAAATGATAGACTTGATCGTCAAAATGAATTCAGATTGTGCCAGCCTTTAAAAACCCTTTAAAATGATCACATGGATATAGATATCATGAAATTTGAAGTAAGCAGGGTATCCCCTCGACATTTATTGACCAGCTACTCACTGGCCCTGACCATGTTGCTAGCCTTTACATAGATGAATGAGAAAGATACCTTAACGTTTATTGTCTCCATTGCTGGAGGTCACGAGGGGGCTCAGTCTTATTTTGAGGTAGCAAGGGTATCAGTCATTTCAGATGAATGTATAACAATTAATTTAAGTTTTCTATAACTCCATGGTACTAAAGTAACTCTTACTAAAATGTGTGACCTTGGGGAGTTTCGTAACTTCTGTGCCTGTTTCCTCATGTGTTAAATGTGAGTGATAATAGTGTCTGTCCCAGACGGTTGTTGTGGGGATTAAATGCGTTAATCTGTGTTAGGTGCCTGGAAGAGTGCCCAGCATCTAATAAGTCCTCAACAAATATTAGCTACTAATACTGTCCCAACAAACAGCATCAGCATTGACATTAGGCACACTAGCTATTCCAAATGTCATTGCATGTTCATTTTATTAAAAACAATTTTTTTAACGTTTATTCATTTTTGAGAGACAGAGACAGAGCGCAAGTGGGGGAGGGGCAGAGAGAGAGGGAGACACAGAATCCGAAGCAGGCTCCAGGCTCTGAGCTGTCAGCACAGAGCCCGATGTGGGGCTCGAACTCACGAACTGCGAGATCATGACCTGAGCCGAAGTCGGACGCTCAACCGACTGAGCCAGTCAGGCTCCCATTGTACGTTCATCTTAGAGTTGAAAAGTACAAAAGGACAATGCCCTGTGATCATTCTGTGGTCTTGATTCCTGGCATTCTGCTTACCTATAATATGATCAGGCCTTGTGACTAGCAGTGAACCTGGAATGGACATGGCCTCAGGAGCACAGATGGATGGGTCATTTCTTAAGTGCCCACTTTGCAAAGCCTCTTGGTACAAGTGAATGGGCAACATGATTTTTGGAGACTCCTAAACACAGACAACTCGTCCTTGGTTTGGGGAGATTTTTTTCTTCAACATATGTTTTATTTATTTATTTTATTATTTAAAAAAAATTTTTTTTAATGTTTATTTATTTTTGAGACAGAGACAGAGCATGAACGGGGGAGGGTCAGAGAGAGAGGGAGACACAGAATCCGAAGCAGGCTCCAGGCTCTGAGCTGTCAGCACAGAGCCTGACGCGGGGCTCAAACTCACGGACCGCGAGATCATGACCTGAGCCGAAGTCGGACGCTTAACCGACTGAGCCACCCAGGCGCCCCTACAACATATGTTTTAAATGTGGAAATATGCCTTTCTGAGAATTCACTGTATTTTCAGCAATACAAGGTCATCCCACTATAAGGATCTGGCTATGCACCTTCTCGATCCCTTCTCATGACTAAGGATGCAAAGCATGAACCTAAAGTAAAGCTTGATTCTTGTTACATCCTTTGGTGTCCTCTTCTCTGGAGGGTCCTGTTATGGGGAGTGATCCAATCCTCTGCGTCTCACCTTTCCTATCAAACATTATTCCCATCTTTTCTTTCTCTGCTTTCCATGGAATTAAATTGGATAATGTTGGCTATGTAATCCCTATTAACAGTTTTCCTGTCCCTGGATGAGAGTATATGTTTACCTGGTTAAAATACTCTACTTCTTGTCAGTGACAGGTGTATAGGATGTCTACGCACATGGGCTGGCTAATGGCACCTTCGTTTTGACTAGATAATATCACCCTAGTTGGCTCTTTGTTTTCACTCAAAAAGAAGATCCCAACAACTGAAAACTTAACTGGGCAAAGTAGTTGGGAAATTTAATTAAAAGAATTAAAGCAACATTTCCCCAAATAATAGAGAATGGTTGGGCTTTTGATTTCCTTAAAGTAAGGAAGCGATTGTTCTTGGTGTTTAATCATGGTGTTTGAACAGCAATATATTTCACTTTTTTAGTTGTGAATAAAAACTAAACTGTATGGATGATCTATTTCATATACTCCAGCCTCAGTTTTTTAATATATAGAATGGTAGAAATCATAACTAATTCTCAGGGAGGGGTCAGGATGAAATGACCAGACTCCAAGATTCTCCAGAGGAAGGCCATATTTTATTACTCTTCGCTGCCTCCTTCCCTGTAAAATCTGATAATGTCTGGCACTTGACGGTGTCCTCAGAAATCATACTTTATAAAATATAAAATGCTGTAAAGATGTTGCACGTGCATATTAAAAAGTGGGCAACAGTGAAGTCTGATTATGTATATATAGAGCTCACTATTATAATCAAATAAATTTAAGATCAAAGTTATTGTGAATTATTTAATTTTATACATAAATATTATTGTACTGGCTCATAATTAGGCATAATTGTACAATTCACATAAATGACTATAATTAGTATAAATTGTGCCTACCCAGATCAATCTTTAAAAAAAAAAAGATGTAAAAAAACTGAGTATCGTAGTTCTTTCTCTCCTTACTGACCCTAAACTTGATGGTTTCTCTGGTACCGCATACCATTTTTAGGTCACCACCTGTAGTGTCTGTTAAGAGAGTGGTTAAGAGCTCAGAGTAAGATCATGATGCGAATTCTATATTTGTCATTTACAAGCTATTAAACTGTCAGGACGGTTTCTTCATCTCTAAAATGGGGATATTACTAGCTTCTCACGGAGCTGTTGAGATAGTTAAATATGGTGATGTTTGTGGAACTGTCATGAGCACAGAACCTACTCATACTGTGCGTATTTTGTTTTCCGTGCTATACTCTGCGATTTGCATAGTGCGTATTTTAATGGTAGGTCCTACTGCCCACTGGCTGGGACTCCCTTTGCCGTGGCCCCGGCACCTGTGCTCAGCCACTGCTTCAACCAGCCACCTGGGATCCCGCAGCAGCTGCTCTTTCATGATAGGGGAACTGTTTAGGGGATAGAAGATGTGCTTAAAACTGTTTGTTTACTACAATTTCTTTTTTTTTTTTTTAATTTTTTTTTTCAACGTTTATTTATTTTTGGGACAGAGAGAGACAGAGCATGAACGGGGGAGGGGCAGAGAGAGAAGGAGACACAGAATCGGAAACAGGCTCCAGGCTCTGAGCCATCAGCCCAGAGCCCGACGCGGGGCTCGAACTCACGGACCGCGAGATCGTGACCTGGCTGAAGTCGGACGCTTAACCGACTGCGCCACCCAGGCGCCCCTGTTTGTTTACTACAATTTCTAACTCAATTAATTGGAAAAAATCGAAATAGCTCTTCCACCTGCTCTTCGGAAGACTTAGCCAAATGAAACCCTGTGGGTGTGCATGTGTTTGTGCTTGATTTTCTGAACACGTGAATGAAAAGGTTGCAGTCCCAAGTCTCGCTTTTAACGAAAAACAGGAACCTGCGCCTGACCCCCAGCTGTTCGGTAGATGATGGCAAATATGTTGACCGATCCCCAGGTTGGTCTCTGCTCTGGTCTCAGGTTGTGCTAAGTGCATGGTATTCATGGTCATGTCCTGATGAGGCCTTCAGAATACACATAGGAAGGCAAATATCTCACAAAGCCAGGGAGGCTCCTAGGTCTAGTCTAAACTGCTAAAATCAAATGAAAATTAAAAAGCAGGTTCACTAGGGGCGCCTGGGTGGCTCAGTTGGTTAAGTGTCTGACTCTCGGTTTTAGCTCAGGTCATGATCTCACAGTTCGTGGGTTCGAGCCTTGTGAAGGGCTCTGTGCTGACAGCACGGAGCCTGCTTGGGATTCTCTCTCTCCCTCTATCTCTGCCCCTCCCCTGTTCTTTCTCTCTCTCTCTCAAAATAAATATATAAATAGACTTAAAATTTTTTTAAAAAGCAGGTTTACTGGGGTTGTAGAGTCAAAGAAATTTAGGGTTAACCTCTCTCTAGCCCATAAGTTCGGTATAATATGTCATTGGGGAAAGTATGATCCGTTTGCTCCAGACATCCTTCTCAACATATGACAAGGTACATGGAATCCCTGACATTCAAAATACTCCTGGAGATTAAGGCATTATCTCCAAGGCAAGCATATTGTCTGGTGGTGGGGGAGTGGATTTAGATGTTGCTGTACATGCTCCTGGATTATCAAATTGTCCAGGAATAACACCTTGATCTGGTAATGTGGCATTCAGGGTTGAAAGATAAGGAATGGTTGCTAGGGCACTAGCACCCGGTAGGTTACTTTGGATTTCCTAGAGAAATAGAAAAAGGGAGGATACATTAAAAAAAAAAAAAAGGCACCTAAAGGATAAATATAAGGAGAAAGAGGCTAAGCATCACTAATTTCATAAGTTTCACCCCACTGTTATTTTGTAGATGCCAGTATCTTAGATGGAACTCAGTGTGTTTCATTAAAGAGGAGTGATTCTACACTGATGTAGGCAAAATGTGTGTCATCACGAAAATAAACCCAACGTTACATGGAATCATCCAGGCTTGGGGATACGGGGACTAATGTCTCAGTTTCTGACCTCAGTGGCTCATATGAAGTCAGCCCATGAACACTGAGAAATAAGAATGGCCCTGCCATCACACACATGTGTGCCTGACTCTCAGGACCAAACATACACATGGGACATTTCTGGGTCCTTCTGGAAATAGAAAGTGGATATGGGACGATGCATACATGTGAAACACATATGTGCTCTATATATCTTTGATGCCAGTTTGCTAATTATTGATATTTTTGTACTTTTTGTGTTTCTAGATGTTTGCAAAATGATGCTTATTTGAGAAACAAGAGGTTATTTTGATGTTGTTCCTCCTTAGGAAAGATTTGTTATGTTTTAAAATCTCTAATCTGTACCAGGTACAGACCAGTAACCACTCCATATGCCCCTTTATTTCCGTGAGATTCTTGAGTGCTATCAACAGCACATACCAGCTTCCTCTACTGGCATGTGAACCTGCAGATTTAAAGCAAAACTTAGCCAGTGTTAACATCTGCAGATGAAAGAAAGTCATTTTATTACTAGTTCAAATTACTGGATAACTCAAGATTGATTTTTGTTTGGCTTTGTACTTTATGCCTTTCATGTTGCTCATCTTGTTTTTACTTTTTATTATCCCTGTTTCTTCTTAGTGCTTGTCCTCCTTTAAAACCTCCTTCTGAACCCTCTTTGGAAATTTCCTTCTGTAGGTCCCGAATAGGACTGTGATGAGGTTCCTCTTTCTTTCTTTATATGAGTGTATTGAGGACGTTTTGTTTTGTTTTGTTTTGTTTTTCATTGTCTGAAATCTGAGCTAAATCAGAGCTAATCCCTTTCTAACAGAATCATGAGACATTTATAGCTAGGTAGGGACCCGTGACATTCATCTATTAATTTTTGTTTTAGGAAACTGAGATCCTGTGTGTTATCCATTCATTCCTTTACCCAACAGGCATTTGTTGAGTGCTTACTATGTGAAAGACACATGATAGGGGCTGGAGAAGATTTAAGGTGAATTAAAGACACAGTCCTCTTCTCAAGGATCTTCAAGTGTAATAGGGCAGTTTGGACATCTAAAGAATTAACAGTAAGATAGGACAAAGGATGTGTTAAATAAAGGTAAAAGTTACAAACCCTGGAAGGGATAGTTAATTTTGACTAGGAGTCAAGGAAAATTTGAAAATAGGGAGCACTTGAACTGGGTGGGTTCTATAAGGTGTTGGTAGATGGGAAATGGAGTTAAAGGGTATTTCAGATACAAGGATCATCATAAAGTAAAACCCAGTGTGTGAGAGTCTGTGACATGTTCAGGGAACTATAAAGGCTGGAACATAGGGGTTACATGGAAGGCTTTTGGGAGATGAGACTGGAAAACTTTCTTGGGAGCAAGTCAAGATGATCTGGCCTTTTTTCTTTAGGTGATGGAGAGCTAGCTAACGTACATATAATTTATCCTAAAGATTTCCAAAGATATGCTTATGTTAATTTAGTGCAGCAAGGTTTTGGTAAAGTAGAATATATAGGTTCTGTAAGGATGCTTTTGCATTGTTTTTTTCAGTTCACAGTTGCATGTCTGATGATTTGAGAATCTAGGTGGCCCTTTAAGGACAAACACAGACCACTTGAGCAACTGCATGTATGCAGACTAGACCCCAGATGCATGAGACCATTGGTGAGGCAGAACATCCACTGATGGGAAACTGGCCTGGCCCCAGAATGGAAATAAAGAAGGGTCTCATGTTGCACCTAAACCTGTCTTCATGGGATGAGGACTATTCCGCTGCTACAAAAGGTGATTTACTTTGCCTCAGGCCAGGTGGTTTGAGGTGACATTAAAAGAAATAGGTACTTCAGGAACATCTAGAAAATAGAAACTGATTAGCCCTGAAGGGCACTTAAAGGCTTTATGGAGGACTGTGGCTGTTAAGTATCAGCGGTGTCCCTTATACCTCAGACTTTGGCCCCTGCATTCCTGCCAAAGGCCATGGCTTGTCCGTGGAGCACACAAGCCCCTTAAAGGCACAGTGGTAATATGGTGCAACGCTTTCTTGAATAGACATTACAGACCTTACTACCCTGGTTCTTGCCCTTTTGTGACTTACCATTTGGTCACATCCAATACTGAGGAGAAATAGAAGATAGAATTCAAATCAGCACATTTAGATTATTTGTTTAAAATTTTGCTAGAAGTTTAGTGAGGAACATGACTGCAAAATAATTGATAATTATTGTGGTCTGAACTAAATAATCTGGTACTTGATCATATTGTGCAAATTTTGTTTTGTGGTACATAAATCTCCCTTTATCCACAAGACTGAATAGCTCTCAGGGGGCAAGGTCTTCTTTATTTAGTTAGTTTGATTTCTCAGGATTCCAATCAGTGCTGCTTCACATACACAGTGGCACAGTGATTTCTTGAGTGATTGTATATACACACACACACACATAACACACACCACATCTTTTTTATCCATTCATCTAGACAGTGTGAACTTCTGATGGAACTGAGTCTTTTTCCATAAACTCAGGGATTTGGGGTTTTTATTGTTATTTCTGGTGTATCTCTAATGGCCAACATAGCACAGCCTGTGGCATGTTCTGAATAAACCTTTATAGAACAACCTAATAAAGCAGAATGGAGAAAACAGGAGGAAACCTAAGTTTATGTGAAATCTGATACCTTGTGTTTTAACTAAACTCCACCTCTGGTGTCCACCTGTGTGGTATCATCAATTTCCCTGTGTGGGGTGTGATCACAGCTCTGTCCATAACTGCACTTACCTTTCTAGGATGTTTCTTCTATCTCTTTTCAGACTTACCATTGTTCCCTTGTAGATCTGCTTAATGAAGAGGGCCATCCAGCATAGCATCTTTTTTGTTCCCAGTCCTCAGTTATCCCTTCTTACATTCCTTTCTTCAGGTCTCAGGTCCTATACTTCACCTTCAGGTGAGCCCTCTCTCTCACTACTCTACATGGGGTCCTTGAAGTGAATGCCTCAGATAATATTCTATTTGCTTTCATCAAGAGCTTCATTATAGTTTTGGGGACATTGCATATATGTGGTTATGAGTAAACCTATTTCCCATGTTTCAGTTAAGATTAATCTGTAGCCTTCTTTTCCAGATGTTACAGAGGTGTAATTGTCATCTCGGACTTTGGTTTGTGGATCTAATGTTGCCATTCCAATGCCTGAATCGCTTTACAGCTTTTTATAAACCAAGATCTGGCATCCATTCAAATACATCTAACCCCGTAAGACTGCTTTCTTTCCCTCCTCCTTCTCATGCTTACATATTCTCTCTCCCTTCATCCCTTGGTCGCTTATTTTACATTTTTTTTTCTCTCTCTCCCTTGTTTTCAGATGCTTCTCTCTTCCCTCATTTCTAGCTTCCTTTTTCCAGTCTTTCTCTGGTAATATCTGTAAGTACAGGTAGAGTTTAGCCCTGGAATAACCATGTAGGCCAGCAGGGCTCCATGAAAGGTCAGAGCAGTCCCAGTTGTTCCCTGAATTGGCTTTGTGTAGCTGCCTACCAGATCTGGTCTACAAGCTCAGAGGTGCTCTCCTGCCTCCTCCTCTTTCCCATGCCCACTTCCTCCCCTTGACTTAGAGATTTCTGGAAGATGTGTCAAGCTCATGGGCTGGTAAATTTTTTTTCTCTAGCGGTAAGAGCTGTTATGTAATTCTAGACTCGATTTCCATGAATGGGTCAGCATCAAATATTGAACTTCACCCCCTAAGAAACTAACATTTTTATGTCCCCAGGGAAGTCACTCACTGAGGGACATGAGTGATGCTAATAAAAGTTCCAAAAGATTTATATAAAAACTAGAAAGTCAGGCTTCAAATTTACCGGGAGAATGTACTTGGCTCAAACTATTATATATGCAGGGTTTTAAAATTCATTAAGCTGTTTGATGAGTGAAGAATTGATGATGACAAAAGGAAATTGATGTTTCTGAGAGGACATTTGCATCAGGCTCTTTCATTTTAGTGTAGAAGTATTCCACTTTGGTGCATTTTGATCGGAAGCAGAGCATGCATTGTATATTAGAAGCCGGAGCCACGCTCATAAATGCTTGTTCTCCAGCTCTGAATATTCTCAATATTCAATATTCCTTAACATCAAAATATTTTGCCATCACAACAGTATCTGTTTCTTACAGTTTGACAAATGGTAGTCTTTTTTTTTATTCTGATCTTCTGCCCTTTTTTTAATCAGATTTTTTTTCTGTCGAGTTGTGTGGGTTCTGTATATATTTTAGATATTAGCCCCTTATCAGATATGTGATTTATAAATATTTTCTGTCATTTTGCACGGTGCCTTTTCCTTTTGTTGATGATTTCCTTTGCTGTGTGGGAGCTTTTTAGTTTGATGTAGTCCCACTTGTTTATTTTTGCTTTTACTGCTTTTACTTTGTGTCAGATTCAGAAAATCATTGCCAAGACCTATGTCAAATAACTTACTGCCTGTGTTTTCTTCTAGGGGTTTTATGGCTTTAGGTATTAAGTTCAAGTTTTTAATCCATTTTGAGTTAATTTTTTTGTGTATGGTGTGAGACAGTGGTCCAGTTTCATTCTTTTGCATTTATTGAACACCATTTATCGAAGAGACTGCCCTTTCCCCCTTATATAGTCTTGGCTCCTTTGTCATAATTAATTGACTGTATATGTATGGGTTTTCTTCTGGGCCCTCCATTCTGTTCCATTGATCTGTGTGTCTGTTTTTTTTATGTTTTAATTACTATAGCTTTGTAATGTAGGTTGAAAACAGAAAGCATGTTGCCTCCAGTTTTGTTCTTCTTTCTCAAGATTGCTTTGGCTATTCAGGGTCTTTTATGGCATCTTTGTGCTTTAATATGCCTGTTTGGATTTTGGCTTTATTTTGGGTAGAGGAGGGTACATTTGATTTAGTGCATTCAGATTCACCAGTCTTCTACAATGGCAGAGACCTCACCTCCTTTCCAGGCACCTGCCCTCCCAGGAGCAGAGCACTTAAGTGACAGAGACTTTTGAAGTTTTATGAAAAGAGTTGAGAGAACCTATTTTAAAGGTTGGTGTTCAAGGTTTTCAGCCTCTTTATCCTACTGCATTTTTTTTTTAATACATTAGAGTTAATTTTTTCTTCTAGACATACACACTTTGGAACCTTTGGAAGAATAATCTTTTAAAATTGATTCACTCTCCTTCAAATATGTTTTATAATGTTCTTGAGACTGATGTCACATTGGGTTGTCCCCTAACTCAAATAAATAAAATGCAATAAAATGTTGACTGAAAATGCACATGCACACAGATATTCTTGGTGCTTAGGACCTTAGTGTACCTTCACACAGTTAAGGCAAAGTAACCTGTCCTGAAATTCATCTCACCTCTTATCTTATAGCTGTTTTAATTTGCTGATGTTCTTATAAAGTAGATCATTAGCTAATTCCACATTTAGGAAGATGTACTGAAGCATAGTCTGGTTTAATTAAGTAATTTTTGGTAGCAAATTAGAAATAGACTCTTAACTAGAAAATAAAATAGACTCTTAATAGTTTAACTAGTTGGTAGCAAATTAGAAACAGACTCGTAGTTTCCTTGATTCACCTGGTGATGATAATGCTTCTAGCTATTTTGCTGTGACAAAAAATACACACAGACAATATATATTTATACGTTAAATATAGTAATTATGTAATTTTGAATAACTATATACCTAAATAATCCTGCTGTGAAAAAACACGTATACAACATATATTTATATTTACATATTGAGTGCCAAAAATAAGATGTCCGGTGAAATGATCTTTCAAGAACAAAGACTAAATAAAAACCTTTATAGACAAAACAACTCTAAGAAAGTTTGCCACCAACAGGACTTAACTAAAGGATGTGCGGTATGAGAAATAAAAATGATCCCAGAAGGAGGGTCTGAGAAGAAAGAAGAAATGGTGAGAAAAACAAAATGAAACTAAAACAAAGAAAAATGGTGAGCAAGTCTGTGTGAAACAGTAGCATTAAGTTTTCTGATTCCAACTTGATATGTATCCAAAATTTTGAGCAATAATAGCATATAAATCAGGAAGGAGGTGATTGATGATAAAGAAGTCATCCTTTTATTCTTGTAGGAGGGTAAAGGTATTAATTTTACATTTTCAGTTAAATATGCAAGTTAAAATTCCTAAATTTGCCTGCAAATAAAGGAAAGAAAACCTCTGTGAAAGAAGAAAAAAAAATGTAGTGGGGGAAAATGTCGGTCAATCTAAAAGAAGACAAATTAGAAATACAAAATCAGATGCTCAAAATAATCCAGATCTAGCAATAGTTACAATCAATCAAATGGCCTTACCATCCAGTTAAAGTCAGAGATTCTCAGAGAGATACATAATCAAAAACAAAAACTCAATTATATACAATTTATGAGAGACATACTTAAGACACAGAAACAGTTTAAACAAAAATATTATCAGAAATGAGGGGCACCTGAGTAGCTCGTTGGGTAAGTGTCCAACTCTTGATCTCTGCTTAGATCATGATCTCAAGGTTTGTGATTTTGAGCCCTGTGTCAGGCTCTGCACTGACAGTGGGGGGTCTGCTTCAGATTCTGTCTCTCCTTCTCTCTCTCTCTCTCTCTCTCAAAATAAACTTTAAAAAATATTATACAAAATGAATAGTGACACTGCTTATCTTCATATGAAATCAGTTCACCTGGAAGTTGTAAAAGATTTAATTGGTGTGTTAATAAAGCCAAAATGGTCTGACTACAGGGGAAACTGATAAATCTACTAGAAGACTTGAACACTTTTCTCAATAATTCATTGATTAAGCAATTAGTAAGACTCTAAAAGATTTGAAAGATACAAGTAATAAGACACTACATCCAACAACTACAGAATACATATTATTTTCAAGCACATGTTAAAAAATTTCAAAGGTGATCATGTACTAGACCAGGAGTAAAAATTTCTAAAAATTTTAGAAAATCAGTATCATACAAAGCTACTCTCTCATCAGAGAACAATTTGGCTTAGAAATCAGTCACCAACAGATGACCTTGGAAAAAACCCATATGTTTGGAAATTTAAGGAACACACTTTCTAAATGACCTGTGAATCAAAGAAATCATACTGGATCTGAGAAAACACTAAGTTCAGAAGAGTTATGAAAATACTGACAGCAAAATTCATGGGGTACAACTTAAGCAATACTTAGAGAAAAATCTATATCCTTCAAGCAGAGGCTAGCAAACTTTATCTGTAAAGGAATAGTAAAATGTCACTATTTACCATCACAACCGTGGCACCAAAACTCAGCTTTGCTCCTGTAGCACAAAAGCAGCCGTGAACAATATGAAAACGAATGGCTGTGACCGTGCTCTAATAAAACTTTACTTACAAAAAATTCTTGGGCCACTTTTGGTTTGCTGACCTCTGCCTTAATGACTGATACTAGAAGAAGAACATGGTTGTGATAAATGACTAATCATCTCACTTAAGAGCTTACAAAACAAAAAAGCAGAATAAACCTAGCAAAAGGAAGAGGAAGGAAATGATAAAGACAAGAGCAGAAATAAAGAATCTGTAAAACAAAGCCAAATCTGATTATTTTAAAAGACTGCTTTAGTCTGGGTGCTCTGGAAAGCAGAACCTTGGGTAAGGTCTGAGGTCTCTAGTACTTTTGTATTTGGGAGGTACAAGCCCAGGGCCAGGAGAGATTAAAAAAGAGTAGCAGAAGTTCAGTGAACGGTCCAAGGGTAGAGCATGTTGCCCATCAGCACATTCGCTCGGCCGTCATCTGGGTTTGACAGGGGAGGGGGTTGGTATCCAGCATAGGTGGGCTGTGTGTAAGAGCCAGAGAGAGAAACCTGGTCAAGAGAATCTAAGAATGCACATGAAGCTTGTGTTGCAATACTGATAATGAGGCTTCTCACCATCCGGAAAGACTGTTGTAACACAGAAAAGAAGGCATGAGTAAACAATATGAGAAATATCACTACTGAATCTCTGATACGGCAGGATTTAAAAGATAATAAATTATGAACCACTTTGTGCCAAGAATTTTGAAAACTTAGGTGCTAGGTCAGATTCTTAACAGAGTGTAAATTGTCCAAACCGATTCAAGAAGAAAAAGAAAATTCGGTTGCTTCTGTAAACTATTAAATGAAATGAATCAGTGTATTAAAAATTTTCTTCTAAAGACCCAGGGTTTAGGTAATTTTTGTAGGCAAATTCTACAACAACTACAAACAAATCAAACAACTAATTATTGTAATCTTGCAAAATCTTTTAAAAGAGCATGAAGAGGGGCGCCTGGGTGGCTCAGTCAGTTAAGTGTCCGACTTCAGCTCAGGTCATGATTTCGTGGTTTGTGAGTTTGAGCCCTGCGTCAGCCTCCATGCTGACAGCTTGGAGCCTGGAGCCTACTTCAGATTCTGTGTCTCCCTGTCTCTCTGTTCCTCCCCTGCTCACACTCTGTCTCTCTGTCTCTGTCTCTCTCTCTCAATAAATAAATAAAATAAAATAAAATAAAATAAAATAAAATAAAATAAAAGAGCATGAAGAGTAGAATGCTCCCCATTGGATATATGAGGCCAGTACAACCTTTCCACCAAAATCAGTCAAAGATTATTTAAGAAAGGAAAACTACCAAGTTCACCTTTCAGTATAGATGCAAAATCCTAAGCAAAATATCTTCAGACTGAATTTACCGATCCATAAAAAAGTTAGCACGTCATGACTGTCTGTTGGTATAGCTGCTTTGGAAAACAAGCTAGCATTGCCTGTTAACATGGGACAGTTGAAAGTACACATACCCTGGGGCATAGCAGATCATCTAGGTACAGCCTCTGCACTCATGCATGGACTCATGTGTTCAAGCATGTTCGTAATATAAAGCAACTGCAAACAACCCACACACCCGTCAACAATAGAATGAAAAAAGTGTGCTTACCATATGTATATTCATATACATTTGTAGAGAACAGTGAAATGAATTACCTACAGTTACCTGCAACAATGTGAGTAAATGTGAACATAATGGTGAAAAAAAGGAAGTCTTTAAAACCTACAAACATTTGGTTTCTCTTAAAAACAAGCAAAACTAAACAATATATTATTTATGGGTACATATGCAGGTAGCACAACAATAAAGGAAAGCAAGAGACTGGCTGGAACACCGGCAAAGTAAGGATGGCCACTACCTCTGGCAGATGGAGGAGGGGAGGTGGGGGGAAGAGGGCTTCCTGGGTGAAGGAGCAGGCCAAGGCCAGGACTGGAGAGGCATGCTGCCAGTCAGTCTGTAGAGCTGCTGGGGTGTGGCTAAGGGCCAGACTGGAAGGGCAGGTAAGACCAGGAAGAGCCTGTCTGAGATCTTTGAAGGGAAGATTTATGACCATATTTTGGAGAGGATTTTGCAAGAGTGAGGCCAGTGACCAGAGGACTGGTGATAAGCCTTCAGGTTTAGTCCAGGTAAGAGATAATACAAGTGTCATAGAAAATAGTGGCAGTCAGGTAGAGAAGAGACAGAGGACTTGAAAGGTACCTTAGAGACCGAATGAACAGGACTGGGTTCTATCTGATGGATATGGGAGATGAGGGAATAAAAGAAAGTCAAAGGTAGGTGGCTCAATCAGTTAAGCATCTGACTCTTGATTTTGGCTCAGGTCACAATCTCACAGTTTGTGAGATGGAGCCCCGCATCTGGCTCTGTGCTGACAGCCTGGAGCCTGCTTGGGATTCTCTGTCTCCCTCTCTCTCTGCTCCTCCCCCACTCTCTCTCTGTCTCTGTCAAAACTAAATAAATAAACATTAACAAAAACTTAAATAATAAAAGTCAAAGGTGACCTCAGGGATTCCAGGCAGCATAATCAGAGGGATTATCTGAGCCACAGAGCACCAGAGGTGGACTGTTTTTGTGGCCCAATGGAGAAGAGGAAAGAAAGATGACAGGCTGGGCTTGAGGTATGTTTGAAGCCCTTTTATCCAGAGTGGGTCTGTCCAGAGAGCATTTGGCCACTGCCCTTCCTAGAGACCCATCCCAGGACTACTGGCTGTTCTTCTGGAAAGACAAACAATACTCGCCCTGTGTTGCTCAGTCTTCCTTAGCTTCCTCCCATTTAGCAGCTCCTTTGAACCCTTATTATGAAGGCTCTCACATCACCATGGCAAAACCATTATACAGGCTGCAGCTTCAGAGAACTTACCTTCTGGGCAGTGTTTGACCTGTGCACGTCGTCAGGGGCTTGAGCCGACGGGACAGCCAGCCCCTCCTGGAGGTTCACTTGTTTCTTTAGGTGTTGGAGGCTTGTTTCAGAATTCGAAACTCACTTAATTAAAATAAAATATTCCTGTCCAGAGAATCGGAAGATCTGATGTAATGGTCTGCCAGGGCTATAAAATACCACAGCTTGGGTGGCTGAAATGGCAAAAATTTATTTCTCACAGTTGTGGATGCTAGAAGTGCAAGATCAGGGTGTCGACAGGTTTGGCTTCTCTGAGGCGTCTCTCCCGGGCTTGCAGATGGCCATCTCCTTGCTGTGTCCTCACATGGCCTTTCCTTTGTATGCACACATTCCTGGTGTCTCTTCCTCTTCTTATAAGGACACTAGGCATGTTGGATTAGGATCCCACCCTTATGATCTTATTTAATCTTTTTTTTTTTAATTTTTTTTTTCAACGTTTATTTATTTTTGGGACAGAGAGAGACAGAGCATGAACGGGCGAGGGGCAGAGAGAGAGGGAGACACAAAATCGGAAACAGGCTCCAGGCTCTGAGCCATCAGCCCAGAGCCTGACGCGGGGCTCGAACTCACGGACCGCGAGATCGTGACCTGGCTGAAGTCGGACGCTTAACCGACTGCGCCACCCAGGCGCCCCATAATCTTAATGATGTCTTTAATGCTCTGTCTCCAAATACAGTCACATTGGGGGTTTGGTCTTCAGCATATGAATTTGAAGGGAGGAAATAATTCAGTCCATGACATCTGAGTTCTGTATTTTTTTTAAAAAAAATTTTAACGTTTATTTGTTTTTAAGAGAGAGAACACACATGTGAGTGGGGGAGGGACAGAGAGAGAGAGGGAGACACAGAATCTGAACCAGACTCCAGGCTCCCAGCTGTCAGCATGGAGCCCGATGCGGGGCTTGAACTCATGGACCCTGAGATCATGACCTGAGCCAAAGTCAGATGCCTAACTGACTGAGCCACCCAGGCACCCCCATGATGTCTGAGTTCTAATCAAGACACTAGAGGTCTGAGCTTGGGCAAGTGACTTTTCCTGCACTCCTGTAGTCCTCTACTAAAAATGAACGTGTAAGGGCTAGAACATCCATAAACAATAGGATGTATTAAAATCACTTGTGTGGCTTTTTGAACCAGATGCTGAGCCCCATCTCCAGAGTTTCTGATTCAGTGGATTGGGGTGAGTGAGACTTGGCATGCAAACAAGTTTCTAGGTGCTGCTGCTCTGGGGACCACACTTTGAGAACCACTGGAAAAGCACGATCTAACTACAGCCCTTTTAGCTTTAACACTGTATGATGATCCTGTGGTAAAATCTTACAGCCTTTCTCAAATGGGGTTCCTCATCTGAACCATGCAACCTGGAAATTGATCTGAGTGGCTGTTTTCTCAATTCTAAAGGTGGTATATAACTAGTACCAATCTAGATGCATAGGAAGGGATACATTTTCACAGGGAAGGGATGTCTTAGGTCACTAAAGCTCACTTCTCTGTGGAAACCCTGTTGAAAAGGCTGATACCGGAAGCCCAAGCATGCTGAAAGGAATCCAGTGATGAATTTCACTTCCTCAGTGTGATGTCCACAGTCTGTAGGAGGGCCGTAACCCTGTCACTGCTTTCTGTCCAAAAAGGATTTTAAAAAATCAAAAGATGTTAGAGCCCTTAACTATAGAGAACAAACTGATGGTTACCAGGGGGGAGGTAGTAGGGGGGATGGATTAAATATGTGATGGGGGGCACCTGGCTGGCTCAGTCAGAAGAGCACGTGACTCTTGATCTTGGGGTTCTGAGTTTGAGCCCCACATTGGGTATAGAGATTACTTAGAAATCAAATCTTAAAAAACTACGTGATGGGGATTAAGGAGGGTACTTGTGATGAGCACCGGCTATGTATGAAGTGTTGAATCACTATATTGTACACCTGAAATTAAGTACTACACTGTATGTTAAAGTGGAATTTAAATAAAATCTTTAAAAAAAAAGACGTTAGAGCTCAAAGAGATTGTAAGTCCTTTCTAGACCAGAGTCATAACTTTTTCGGAGGAGGAAACTGGGGTTTCAGGATGATCTGCCCAAAGCCACACAGCAAATTAGTGGCAGTGCTGGAACAAGAATTTAGGTCTAAGACTCACTCACCTGGCCAGTCCAGGGGCTCTGTACCTCCTTAGCATGATAAACAACTGATTCAGTGGGGGAGGTAAGAGAGTCGACAAGGGACTGGATGGGCAGGATGTTTGCTTTTCAGTGGAGCAGCAGGGCTGACCCCCACAGCTGCCAGGGGTGGATTACTTCAGCATTTAGAAAGGGCGGCATATGTTACATAAGCGCTCCTGCCGGGAGCCTTCACTGACTTCTGGCCCCTGCCGGCTGTAAGTTTCTCTCGTCTGGGGTTTAGAAAAGGATTTGTTGCATGGACTCAAAACTCAGGTTTTATGAATTGGGGGGAAAAATACAAGACGATGCACGCTGCACCCATAAAAGAAATTTGTTTGCCTATTGAAAGTTGAGACGTGTTCATTCTTCTCAGCTGAATGGGGATTTAGTGTTAATTTCTTATATAAGATCTCAGCCCTGGATGGCAGTTGTCCTTTGCATATCTGCTTTGAACCAGTTGATATCCACTGAGCAAGGAGTGAAAAATGTATTCACAGGTGAAGTTTCCATAACCTGCAATAGTTTAATAAGTCATTTTCAAGGAAAGCAGGTCTCTAGTTGCATGCACACTAGTGATCTTGTTTATTGTGGTTAAAGCCAATTTGTATCATTTTCCTCTTTCAGAGTTTTCCTTCCCCAGGATTCAAAATCCAGAAACAAATATGCTTCTCTTTAGAATTGCATGATATTTATTTGTTTGTTTGTTTGTTTGTTTGATTATAGTTTGCTCCAGCTACCTGAGTTTATGCCTCAGATTTCTGGTTCACACTGCTATTGTAAACGAACTGTGAATTTCACAGCCATGTTCTGAGACTTAACCTCAAAATCATTTCTGAGGGAAAAAGGCATTTCTTATTGATATCAAGCTCATAGCTCAGAAGTTTTGTTCAAACTCTGTCCCCTAGGTCCTTCCTTATAGATAATGTTGGCGGACAAATTGCCATCTGTGATGAGGTATCTAGGTACAGTCTCTCATCTCCTGACGTTCTAAAGGGGGAGAAGTAAATAAAAGGCTTTGAACAAAACAGAGTTGGTTGTTTTTAATGTTCTGTCTTGCTCCAGTTAATTAAGACAGAAATGAACGTTCACAGCAGAGCTCTTTTTGATAATTGAAATGAGAAATTGGAATCAGGGAGCATGATTTTCTTATCTTCTCACCACCAGAAAGCAGCCATGAGCCAATATATGGCCCTGTATTTACTAGGAGTACAGTATTTTGCAACATGGTAATGGGGTAAGCAAAGAGAATCTGTTTCCATAGGTCCTCTGAAAATTATGAGTTCCTTAAAAGCATAGAGGTGGCTCTTTGCTCCCCCCACAGGCTCCCAGTTTTCCTAATCTGCCCTCTGTTGTCAGATGCAAAATAAAAACCTTTATCTTTTATTCATTTTCTCTTTTACAGTCCTAAAAACACCCCCATTTGTGTCTCTCTTTGTACTGTCTACTTTGTGGTACCTCCTGCTGAATCACACAAGAGAGTTTATTTCTTGCTTCCCCCAATCCCTTATTTGACTTTCCAGATGCTCACACTTGCCCGTCTTTTGAATTTTCCAGCCCTTTCCATGTCTAGAGTGATTTGTGATCACCGTTGCCTATTTTTCACTGTCTCAAAGAAAGAGATTGTTCCTATCAGTGGAAAAACATCTCTTTTCCTTCAGTATTATTTCCTATCTGCACATCTTGATATTTTCAGAATAGTTTGCCATGCCTTATTATACTCAGTCCCCATTGTTTGGATTCCATTTTTCAGAACAAGTAAGTTAAGGACTGAGTGAGAGGTGATCCATTCCAGGAATGGAAGCAGGTTTTTGCTTGGGTCGCTGATTATCTAGCCCAGTTGCAGACAGCTTGACCACTTAGTGATTCAGAAAGATGTTTTGGGTGCTTGCAGTTTTCCTGTATAGTAGTAATTCTTGACCCTCTCTGGCTTTGGAGCGGTGATTATTAGAATGGAGAAAGGTTAAGAATTCCAAAGATGGCAGCTTCTGGCAGTCTTATTTGAAGATGCAGAAACTTCCGCACTGGAGGAAAAGTCCTGAAATGCTGTTGCAAGCTTAAATTCAAAATCGTACATTCACTTGCTGGAATTTTTGTTGTTGCTCTTTGCAAAGCAGCATTACTGCAGAGTAACGAGAAGTTACCGGTCTGTGTGAGCCAAAGAATGCAAGCTCTTTGCTCTCAGCTCCAATTCATCCTATAATTTCACCTGCATTGAAAAAGGAAACTCCCCTGTTGTCTTCATTGAACAGCTTTTACTTAGCACCAAAATCTGCCCGATGGTTGAACAAATGTGTTTTGGTAACACTGACTTGAGTAACAAAGGGTCATTTCTTACCACAAAGTATTTTCTAGTATTGACCAGTTGACGGTTTTAGTCCATATCGCCGTATCCACACAGGCAGGTGTTCCCTAATAAAGTTTTCAGTTCATTTGCTTGTTTTCTGTATTAATTCTTAGCAAAGGACTTTTTTTTTTCCTGAAAGAAGTTTTGGAAACAGCCAGTTCATATAGAAAAAAAAACTGTGTTTATTTTCTCAGGCAGAGTGTTTTTTCTAGGTGGTTCTTAAGGCTACTGCCTACAGAATGTTTCTCAAATATTTCCATTTGACTGTTAGAGACTGGTTCTGGGTGAAAAAACTCTTGATGAATATAACAATATAAACATTTTGAAGATGGTTTCTTTTAGACAAAAGGATCTATTTTCAGCTCATTCTACTTTCAGTTGCATTATTGAATCTCCAGCCACTACAGACCTGAAGTGGTTGGGACAGAGATGTGAGTCGATATATAAAATAAGAGACCAAAACATAAAAGTCACTTAATAAGTACAATTGAAAAGCCCTGGGCTTAGGCACGGGTACTCATATGGGATGGCAGAAGTCCTCCTGCTCTAGCTTGTTCTCAGAATTTTATTGCTGCAATCTACAATCCTTTATTGGTCGGAAAGAGGAGTTCAAAGATGTGAAATAATTTTCCCAAATTTGCACGGCTGATAAACAGCACAAGTGGAAACAGCACTCGTGTATCTTGGTTTTGAATCCATCGCTTTTTTACAAGTTTATATGTGATACAAACTCAGGTAAAAGAGTAGGGCTGACTTCACCTACCTGCTCTCAGCAATCCATTCCAGCATTCGATGAATATTAATCGAGTAGCCACCCCACATGATATGCATTGTGCTAGGCACAGCATTAAAACGGCTATTTGGGATGTCATTGAATGGCTGTTCTGTACTTTTAAAGCAGCATTTAGAATTTCTTTTGGACATATCAAAAAACTCCTAAGAATATAATGGCTGTCACGAGGCAGTGCTGTCTCTGTGTCTAGGCCGGGCATAACCACCAGGGACTCAATGGAGCATTTCTACAATTAATGGAGGGCTAAGTGAGATGCCTTTAAGGTTCTTTGCAGCTCAGAAGTCCTGTGGTTCTTGGAAAAGTGAATGTTTTCATGACAGAGTGTTAAATATGGATTGAACACAGGAGAAGGTGGTGTGTAACTTAGGTCAATCATAGGGCTAAGGAGAGAGCTTCAGACTTCACTCTGTCCTGCATGGGCCCAGCCTGGGTCCTGGCAGAACTCAAAGGGGAAGGGAACACAACTCAGCCCTGAATTGCCAGCACCTTATTGCCTCAGGCCACATGATATTCAAGAGGAAATACACAATTTTTAGTATTGAAAATTTTTCTTTTTTCTTTTTTAAAAATTTTTTTAATGCTTATTTATTTTTGAGACAGAGGGAGACAGAGCATGAATGGGGGAGGGGCATAGACAGACGGAGACATAGAATCTGAAACAGGCTCCGGGCTCTGAGCTGTCAGCACAGAGCCCGACACGGGGCTCGAACCCATGAACCGTGAGATCATGACTTGAGCCGAAGTCGGACACTTAACCGACTGAGCCACCCAGGCGTCCCGAAAATTTTTCTTTTTTAAAAAATATTTATTTATTTGTTTTTGAGGGAGAGAGAGCACATATGCACGCGTGCACACGAGAGGCAGAGAAAGAGGGAGAGACAGAATCCCAAGCAGGCTCTGCATTGTCAGCGCAGAGCCTGACGCAGGGCTTGAACTCATGAACCATGAGATCATGACCTGAACTGAGATCAAGAGTCGGTTGCTTAACCAACTGAGCCACCCAGGCCCCCCTGAAAAAATTTCAAATTACGAAATTAATGTGCTCTGTTTACAAAAGTTTAAACATTACAAAAATCCGTATGTAAGAGTAAAAATCCTTTATCATACAACCCCTTCGTAGTTTGGATTTATATAGAAGTGCATTTTGGAGTACATTTCTCCAGAGAGTTTCCTTTGAATATGTTAACATATGACATTTCTTAATAAAAATCCAATTATATTACACTTAGTTTGTAACTTTTTAAGACTTATCCTAGATATTTTTCATGTTAGTAGACTTATTTTAAAAAGACTATATAGCATTCTATTGAATGGGTTTATCATAATATTAAACTACTACATTTTTTCTATTTATTTTTTAAAAGTTGTATTTATTTTTGAGAGAGAGAGAGAGAGTAAAATCATGGGAAGGGCAGAGAGAGAGAGAGGGAGAGAGAGAAAATCCCAAGCAGGCTCCACACTGTTAGCACAGAGCCCTATGTAGGGCTCGATCTCATGGAGGGTGAGATCATGACCTGAGCTGAAATCAAGAGTCGGACACTTAACTGACTGAGCCACCCAGGCGCCCCTTTTTTCTATTTCTAAAACAGTATTATACCAACCTGTAAAGGATATTGACCTTTCTGTTTAAGATAAAAGTGACAGGTGATTCTTGGAATATAAGAAAGAAAAAAAAAAAACCCTGTGTGTGTGTGTGTGTGTGTGTCGGGGTGAGGGAGACGTAGCTGATCATATGATCATATGATCATATTCTATTGTCCTTATATACTGACTTCAGTGGTTTCACAACAATGCCATTGAAATGAAGGGGGAATATCCTCTCCTAATTATTTGCCTGAATCTTTATATATTTGTTAAGTTTATTTATTTAGTTTGAAAGAGAGAGAACACGGGTGGGGTAGGGCAGAGAAAGAAGGTGAGAGAATTCCAAGCAGGCTCCACACTGTCAACGCAGAGCCCCACGTGGGGCTCAAAATCACAAGCTGTGAGATCATGACCTGAGCTGAGATCAGCAGTCAGAGGGTTAACTGACTGAGCCACCCAGGCACCCCCATTTGCCTGAATCTTTAAATGGCACTTGCACCGAAGTGTGGCAGTAACCCATGGACCTCAAGACTGGGAACCCCAGAAGCATTTGTGGGGGAGTATAGTGGCTTCACCCCTTAACTTGAATAGCTGTAGCCAGGGAAATATGTCACATATTGATACCCACACATAAGAGTCTACTTGCTTTTAACTGCTTTAGAACTCCAAAGTTCTTCCAAGTGCCCTGTTTGCAGTGGTATCTGGCCATAATGAGAAATCCTGTTGACATCAGAAAAACTGGTAAGCAAGGTTCTCTTGTGACCTTCTCTTTGTAGGATGCCAGAAAGAGCAAGAGGCAGCCAACATAATTGTGTTGCTTTCTTTGTGAAGGTGCTACAAAATAGCACATTAGAACACAAATCAGTGTTGTTGAGTTTTTGTTTTTATTGGTAAGCTTTATTTTTTGGAAGAGTTTTAGAATTACAAAACACATTGAGCAGGTGATAGTACAGTGTTCCCGTATGACTCCCTCCTCCTGGCCACGGTTTTCCCTCTTATTAACATCCTACATTACTATGGTCCATTTATCAAAAGTCATGAACCGATATGGATACATTATTATTTAAGAAATTTTTTTTTAATCTTTATTCATTTTTGAGAGAGAGAGCATGAGTGGGGGAGGGGCAGAGAGAGAGAGGGAGACACAGAATCTGAAGCAGGCTCCAGGCTCCCAGCTGTCAGAGCTTGAACTCATGAACCGTGAAATCGTGACCTGAGTCAAAGTTGGGTGCCCCACTGACTGGGCCACCCAGGTGCTCCTGGATACGTTATTATTAACTAATGTCCACAGTTTGTTTATATCTTCTTGGTTTTAAACTAATGTACTTTTTCTGTACCAGGGTTCCATCTAGGAGCCCACATTGAATTTGGTTATCATGTCTCCTTAGGCTCCTCTGGGCTGTGACAGTTTCTCAGACTTACTCTGTTTTTGATGACCTTGACAATTTTGAGGAGTACTCATCAGGTATGCTGTGGAATGTCCCTCTCCTGGAATTTGGCTGATGTTTCTTTCATGATTAGGCGGGGGTTCTGGGTCTGGGGGAGGAGAATCAAAGAGGCAAAGTACCATTTTCATCACATTAGAACAAAGATACATGCTATCAATGTAATTTATGACTCTTGGTGCTGACCTTGATCACCGGGCTTATGGAGCGTTTGTCAGGTTTTTCCACAGTAAACTATGCAGAGCCCACATTTAAGGAGTGGGGGGTTATGTTCTACCTCCTTGAGAGTAGAATAGCTACGTACGTTATTTGGAAGTGTTCTTCACGAGAGTTGTCTCTTTTCACCCTTTACTAATTTAGTCAATCATTTATTTAACACAGTGCAGAATCATGGATATGTACTTTATACTTTGCATTATAATCTACTATGACTTTATTTTGTTGCTTATAGTGCTCCAGCTTTGGCCACTGGGGGCTCTTTCTTTTGGCTCCTGTATCTCTTTGACATATCTCCCTCATTTTTTTTTTCTAGCACTTCCTTATCTCCTGGCACCAGCAGGTGCTCCAAACTCATCTTATATCTTCCCTGGCCTAGTCCAAGAATCAGCCATTTCTCCTTGATTAGAGCATGGTGTTACAAACCAAGTTCTAGGTGCTGGTTTGCCTGTTGCTACCGGCGTGGTGTTTATTTCAGGTCCTTTTTTACTGACAGAGCAAAAAAATATATATGTGTGTATACTAAGCTTTGGATGTACCTGTATCTCTAACCTGTATGTAGTAATCTATATTTATATTAATTTCAACATGAGTGCTTATTGATGTCTCCAAATCCATCACCACTTGGATCTTTCCAGGCTCTCCCCTTGCTTATCTTTAAATTTCACTCGCACAGTGAGAAACCTGCCTCCCACCACCCACCATCCATTGACTTAATGGTTCAGCTTCAGGTTCTGTCTTCGGTCTTCAGTCCAGTCTAGGGCAGTATCAGAGTTGTTAATCCATACCTTAAGCCACTTAATTAACTTAAACAATTTAATCAACTGGAGTACAGCGCGATGTGCAGTTCATTTTGCCTTTAGTCTTACAGACGTTGTTCATTTCCAAGTTATGTAGTTTAGTATCTTTTTCTCACTCCTTTCAGCGAGGTTGTTTCATACGTTTGTAATACGCTTAGATTCTCTTGTCATTGTCTTCAGTCCTCCCTGATGTTTTCTGGTCTCCTAAATGACTTTTTTAATGTGTGTGCATTAAAGTTCACTTTTTGTGCTGTGAATTTCAGTGGGTTTTGACAGCTGCATCATGCCATATATCTACTATTATAGTCCCATGCAGAACAGGTTCATCATCCTAAAATTGCCACGGGTGTCATCCCTCTTCTTCTCCCTCTGAACCCCTGGCAATCGGTGATCTCAGTGGGTCCACAGTTTTGCCTTTTCCAGAAGGTTTATAGTTAGAATCACACAGTACGTAGCCTTTTCATACTGGCTTCTCTCACTTAGCAATATGCATTTAAGAGTCTGCCATATCTTTTTGTGACTTGATAGCTTGTTTCTTTTTTCAGAGAATAACATGCCATGGGATGCGTGTATCCCAGTTTGTTTATCCATTCACCCACTGAAGGACATCTTGGTTGCTTCTGGTTCTGGCAATTATGACCAAAGTTGCCATAAATAATATTCAAGTGCAAGTTTTTGTGTAGACATAAAGCTTCAACTTAATTGGGTAAATACCTGAGAGTGTAAATGCTGGATCATATGGTAAAACTATGTTTATTTTGTAAGAAGCTGCCAAATGGTCTTCCAAAGTGGCCTTACCATGTTTGCCTTCCCAGCAGCAGCAAAGGAGTGTTTCCATTGCTCCACATCTTTGTCAGCATTTGGTATCACCAGGGTTCTGGATGTTGGCCGTTTTAAAGGTTTGTAGTGCTATCTCACTGTTGTTTTAATTTGCATTTCCTATGGCTTGGCACTCTTGCCAGCATTTGGGGTGTGTGTGTGTGTGTGTTTTCTGGATTTAGCTATTCTAATAGGTGCAGGATGACATCTCATTATTGTTTTAATTTGCAGTTCTTTTTTGTTTGAGAGAGAGATAGAAAGTGTGTGTGGGGGGGTGGCGGGGGGGGGGGGGAAGGGGCAGAGGGAGAGGAAGAAAGAGAAGCTTAAGCAGGTTCTATCTCCCCGTGCAGAGCCCAGACTTGGGACTCTATCTCAGAACTGTGAGATCATGACCTGAGCTGAAATCAAGAGTTGGATGCTTAAGGATGCTTAACTGAGTGAGCCACCCAGACACAATTTGCAGTTCTTTTTTTTAAGTTTATTTATTTTGAGAGACACGGGGGTAGGGGGGTGGGGGGAGGGAGAGAGAGAGAGAGAGAGAGAGAGAGAATTCTAAGCAGGCCCCTCACTGTCAACACAGAGCCTGATACTGGGTTTGATCCCACAACTCTGGGATCATGACCTGAGTCGAAATCAAGAGTTAGACGCTTAACCAACTGAGCCACTCAGGTACCCCCCCAGTTTGTAATTCTTAACGACAAATGTTGTTGAGCATCTTTTCATATGCTTTTTGCCATCCGTATATCTTCTTTAGATGATTATTCAGATTTTTCATCCATTTTTAATGTTTTTTTTTTATTATTATTGAGTTTTAAGAGTTCTAAAGTCTTAATGTGTTTTGAAAAATTTTTCTACCATCCTGTGGCTTGTTTTTTCATCCTAACAGTGTCTTTCATGTGTTGTTAGTTTTATCACGATTTTCTTTACTCTCAGTGAGTAGCTTGAGGGTTGAAACCTTCTGGTGGTAGACAAGATCCGTTGTTCTGATATGGCCAGTGCTTTCTTCTTCCCTTCCTATTTTGATAACTGTTGGTCTAGATTCTCACTGCTGCACACCATACTTTGGAGCCTCTCTTTGTTGACTTAACTAGATTGAAGCTGTGGGGAGGTACATGCACAAAATCTTTGGAGATTTGGGGCTTAGTTTTGGCTCTGTTTATTTTATTACCAACTATGTAGCTTTAAAAAGGTAGCGGTACTATATATCTCTGTGCCTTAGTTACTTTGGATCTTATACTCTTTAAGCTAATAGTGCATGAGATATTATTCACAAGCAAAAGCTTTAATGTCAAAGTATTTGATTACTCTCAGTGAGTTCAAAGTTGGCTACTACAATTAGCTTTTAAAGCAGAAGCCTATTCTGGGGTGCTCAGTGGGTTAAGCGTCCGACTCTTGATCTCAGCTCAGGTCATGATCTCACAGTTCGTGGGTTCCAGCCCCATATCGGGCTCTGTGCTCACTGCGCCGAGCCTGCTAGGGATTCTGTCTCTCCCTCTCTCTCTCTGCCCCTCCCCTGCTCATGTTCTCTCCCCCCCCCGCCGTCTCACACACACACACACACACACACTCAATAAATAAACTTAAAACAAATTTTAAAGCAGAAGACTATTCCCACTTCTGTTTATTCATGGTGGTGATTTAGAGAGTCAATGTTAAAGCTTTAACTGGATCATTTCTAGAAAATATGTAGAAGCAATTCCAGATGTCTCACTTATAATGTATCAGGAATTTGTGGGCCTGTTTGCTCTTCTCTTAGTATATAACATATACTATATAGGCTTTGAAATCTTCCCTAGACCTAACATAAGCTCTTCTTTTGAAAGTGCTTCCCCCAAATGAAGAACCTACTGTATGAGGCCTTCTTTTGGTATTTGTTACATCAAGTAGAAAGATTTAGAGCAGCAAATCCAATGTTGTTTCATCTTTTTCACTCCCCTAAGGTATATCGGTGTATTTTTTATTTAGTCTGAATTTCAGTGAGAATAGCCTAAGTTGGCTGGAGGGAAATAGGAGTGTAGAACCAAGTCCCCTTTTTGCTGTGGTAAGGTATTTCTGTTACTCCATTTGCCAATGGAAGCAACCGAAAGATTTTAAGGATGATATTGATGTGATTTGATTAATTTTTTGAAGAGATTACTCTTGACAGTGTGTACAGGAGAAATTTTAGGGTGACAAGAGTGGAAACCAGGGAATGTTATTAGGGAGTTACTGACAGGAAAAGCTGGAAAATAGCTTGAACCAGGTGGTGGCAGTGGAGTTGGAGAGAAGGCATCAGAGCTAAAGCGTATTTGGGGGGCAGAGCTGAGTAGACTTGCTGATGGACTGAACCTGACTGGGGGGTAAGTCAGTGAACCACACTGGTTTGCCCAAGACTGTCCCTGTCTTAGGATGGGTCAGTCTGGTCAGGGATGATCCGCTCTTTAAAGTCAGGGATTGGATTCACATAACATGAAGGTTCTCCGTAGTTCTAAAGTTCTTTGCTGCAGTGATTCTGTGTATAACTCCTGCACAGGAATTTTCTCCGCCATTAATAGAAGATCTAAGGCAAGCTTGGTGTTTTTTTTTTTCTGGCAGGACCAGGGTAGGCACCTCAGAAGAAGGCATCCCCTCTAGAATAACACATCCCATTCTTATAATGTCTATGTGGAAAAGAGTTCTTTCCTGGTAGGGGAGACTTAGCTTCTATAAAAGAAATAATTTTCTAACTTTATAGCCTTGGGAAATGGAAAGCGGTGACTCCTCCCTCTGAAAGGACTTTGAAAAGCAGGTTGGCTGTCCTTTCATCTGAAGGCTACCCAGAGTCAAAGGAAAGGTGGACATGACCTCCTGACTCCTGACGTCACCTTTATGACTCTGGCAAATGGTTTGATTTCTACAACAAAAGGAGCTGGCATATGTAAAATTTAATGAGTGTTTGCTGTCACTGCCCAAGATAAATATTTACCCTCCGGTTTTCTCAGATACAGGTGGCCTCACTGAGAATGCCTTAGAGATGCATTTGACCTTGCAGCTGTTAAATTCAGCCTCTCTGCAGCACCTGCCAAGCAACCGTGTGCAAAGGAACCGTGTAATAAGATGCCCATTTGTTAGTGTTCCTATCCACTCAGTTCTGATTCTCTCTTTGGAATTGGGCCTGCCCCTCCCCACTTCTGCTATAGCAGTTGCCTCCTATTTGCTTTGCGTTCTGCAAACTGTACACATTAGGTGCAAACATTTTGACTAATGTCACACATAAAGCCTTGAACCAACCCATGGAGAAATATCAAGAGTCTTTTCAAATCCTGTAAATGAGAGCATCTTTACAAAAAAGAAAAACCTGCTAAGTGTCAAGTATCAATTCATAATGCAGTTCTTGACTTCTTTTTATTCAGGAATTGCCAGTCCTTTCATCTCCTTTGCAAACTGCTCTGGGATTGATGTAATCAGCTTTCTGAGCCTGGCGGGAGGTTGTGGCATAGGAGTAGGGGTAGGAAGTATAGCTTCCCTCTAGTTCTCTCACATACTCTCTATAAGAGAAGAAAATCTTTCTTTTAAGGAATTGTTTCTTAAGGCTTATCTGGAAGCATACCCTTTCCTGTGATCCCCAAGTTCCTTAGCAACTCGCAAATAAAGTAGTTGGACTTCATTGGCCAGTCTATGACAGAGCCACCTTTCAGAGCATTCACCGTGTACCCTGACAGCCAAGGTCATGTCATTAGCTGCTTTGGGCAGGCTTGTCATCCTTAGATCTTCCAAATGAAGCATGGCATTAGGGAAGATTGTGTTTTCAATATTTAATTACGAAGGTTTCTAACTTGCAATCATTCACTGGCAAGAAGAATAAGGCTTGTGATTTTAATAATAGCTGATATTTATTTAGCATCATATGGTACCTCATTTACAAGCTTCCTACCAGTCCTATCAGGCATATATTCTCATATCTACTGAATAGATGAGGAAACTGAGGTTCAGAAACTTTAAGGTATTTGTGCAGGCTCACATTGCTAATAAGCATTGCTCCTGCAGTGGGTACCATAGGGCAATCAAAGCCATGATGTTTATCTTCAGGCTTCTTTTCTGGCATATTTTCTCATGGAATCGTTTTTAATGTTTATTTATTTTTGAGAGAGAGAGAGGGAGAGAGAGAATGAATGGGGGAGGGGAAGAGAGAGAGAGGGAGACAGAATAGGAAGCAGGCTCCAGGCTCCAAGCTGTCTGCCAAGAGCCAGGCGTGGGGCTCAACCTCATGACCTGGGCTGAAGTCGGGTGCTTGACTGACTGAAACACCCTGGTGCCCCTCCTCATGGAATCTTAAAGAACGAACCTTGAGTCCAGTTGGGGAACATCCAGGGTGTCTAGACCTCTCAGGCTGGTGTTGCTCCCACTGTGGCAGCCCTTTATCATTTGAGCTTCCAGGGGGAAATGGCTGCCTCCCACCCCTGGTCTCCTGGTCTGGGCTACACTGACGCCAGTGACACTCATCTGCATGCAGAGGGGGAGAGCTTGGTGTCTCCCAGCACCTACATTGTCCAACTCCCCGCTACATCACCTAGCGCAGTTATTGGACTTTCTCCCCTTCTTTCTTTAAGATCCTTCATTTATTCGAAACTGTTACTAAGAGTCTACTTTATGCAGGACCCTGTTGTAGATACCATGAGAAAAACAAAAGGATAAGACCTTCAGCTAGGACATTCAGATGGAGATGCTCGGCAGATAGAGAGCAGAGTTGTATTTGAATTTGGAAGATAGATAAGGACCATGAGTATAGATTTCTGAGTCATGCATTTAATGAGGCTCGAGGAAGCTAAGTAAAGCAGCATGGTTTCTCAGAAAGAGCCTGGAATTTGGAGGGAGAAGGTCTGTTAAGAGTCTCATTTCTGCCTCCTACAAGATGCTTGACCTCTGGCAATCTATATAACCTCAACGAAACCCAAGATCCTTTATCTCATAAAACAGAAGAGCTCTCCTCCCTACTTTACAGCATTGTCACAAGGATAGCGATGAAGTATTCTGACATACTTTGTGATGTGCTATCAAGATTTCAGTTGTTATGATTGTTACTGTTGTATAAACCAGGGAGGAAAACAAAAGTAGGTGGGGGTGGATTCATGTTGAATTGACAACCTGGCTTACTGGCCGCCACTTTGAAGGTAGGCTCAGAAGTCGGAATTTGAATCCGTCCTTTCCCTATAGACATAGGTAGTGGCACAGATGCAAGAAACAAATGATAGTTAAGAACATATCAAGATAAATAAAATTAGGTATAGAAAAGCGTTAAGTCACTTACTCTGAATCTTGGTTTCTTCCTCGGTAAAATGGAAATGATTATATATACACATCATATTTTTATTTTGGGTATTAAATGAGATTTAGAAAATACACACAAAGCTCCTCACCATAGGTGCCAGCACAGAACAACCATGCAAGAAGTCAGCCCCGTGGCTACTGAGAAGCAGCCTAGTATTATGGACTCAAGTTATCTACCCTCTTCTCCCTCTTTTATGTGTAGGTGGTTTATTCTGACAGTGGCTGGCACACAGCATCCAATACATGGCAGGTATTATTGACAAGAAGTTTGTATAACGAGCTAGTAGTGGAGTTGAAACTCAGGGAAGCTAAATATTTAGCCGGATGAGACCGAGTGGGAATTTTCTATCTGTTTTCTTCCATTAGTCGGGACCAGTTATCTAGACTGGTGGGGTGTTAGGGCCTGCTTCTCACCATGCTGTTAGCCAGCAGAGCAGGAGACGAAGGACCTAGAGAAGACAGGTGAACCTGGAATTGCCATAGGTGAGCTATTTATAGGCAAAGGTGAGAAGGAGAAGCAAAAATCAGATAACTTTGCTGGACAATATTGTGTAGGGAAAAGGAGAGATCAGTTCATTTCACTCACTTGAAAGAATACAGGCATGCCTTGGAGATGCAATGGGTTCTAGACCACCACTGTAAAGCAAATATGGCAATGAAGTGAATATTGCAGTAAAGCAAGCCAATAAAGTTTTTGGTTTTCCAGTGCATATGAACGTTATGTTGACACTATATTATAGTCTGGTAAGTGTGCAATAGCATTATGTCTAAAAGAAATGCATATAATTTAAAATACTTTATTGCTAAAAAATGCTAACCTGAGCTTTTGCAAAAATATTTTTAAAAATTTGTTAAAAGTTTTATTTATTTATTTATTTATTTATTTAGAGGGAGAGAGAGAGAGAGAGAGAGAAAGAAAGAGAATGAGCAGGGTTAGGGCAGAGAGAGAGAGAGAGAGAGGGAGAATCCCAAGCAGGACTCTCAGTGCACTCTTAGTGTGGAGCCTGATTTGGGGCTCGAACTCACAAACTGTGGTATCGTGACCTGAGTCGGAATCAAGAGTCAGACGCCTAACTGACTGAGCCACCCAGGTGCCCCCATCATGTGACCTTTTAGTGAGCCTTAACCTTTTGGCTGGTGGAGGGTCTTACTTCGATGCTGATGGCTATTGACTGATCAGGGCGATGGTTGCTGAAGGTTGAGGTGGCTGTCGCAATTTCTTAAAATGAGACAACCATAAAATATGCCACATCGACTGACTCTTCCTTTCATGAATAGTTTCTCTGTAATACGTGATGCTGTTTGATAGAACTTTATCCACAGTACAACTTCTTCCAAAATTGGAGTCAGTCCTCCCAAGCTCTCCTGCTGCTTTATCAACTAAGTTTATGGAATATTCTAAATTCTTTGTTGTCATTTCAACAGTCTTCACAACATCTTCACCAGGAGTAGATAGATTCCATCTTAAAAAACCAAGGGGGCGCCTGGGTGGCTCAGTTGGTTAAATGTCTGACTTCGGCTCAGGTCCTGATCTCACAGTCCGTGAGTTCGAGCCCCACGTCGGGCTCTGTGCTGACAGCTCAGAGCCTGGAGCCTGTTTCAGATTCTGTGTCTCCCTCTCTCTCTCTGACCCTCCCCCACTCATACTCTATCTCTCTCTGTCTCAAAAATAAATAAACGTTAAAAAAATTAAAAAAAGAAACCACTATCTTTGCTCATCTTTAAGAAGTAACTCCTCATCCATTAAAACTCGATCATGAGATTCCAGCAATTCAGTCCCATCTTCAGGCTCCACTTCTGATTATCTTGCTGTTTCCACCACATCTGCAGTTACTTCCTCCACTGATGTCTTGACCCCTTAAAGTCATCCATGAGAGTTGGAATCCACTTCTTCCAAACTTCTGTTATGTTGACATTTTGAGCTCTTCCTATGGATCACAAATGTTCTTAATGGCATCTAGAATGGCGAATCCTTTCCAGAAGGTTTCAATTTACTTTGCCCAGATCCTCAGAGAAATCACTGTCTATGACATGTATAGCTTTATAAAATGTATTTGTTAACAAATAAGACTCAAAAGTTGAAATGACTCTTTGATCCATGGGCTGCAGAATGGATGTGTGTTGGCAGGCATTATAACAACATTCATGTCGTTGTATATCTCCATCAGAGCTCTTGAGTGACCAGGTGCATTGTCAATGAGCAGTAACATTTTGAAAGGAATCTTTGTTTCTGAGCAGTAGGTCTCAACAGTGGGCTTAAAATATGCAGTAAATCATGCTGTAAACAGATGTGCCATCATCCAGGCTTTGTTGTTCCATTTATAGAATACAGGCAGAGTAGATTCAGCATAAATTTTCAGGGTCTTGGGATTACTCAGAATGGTAAAAGAACATTGGCTTCAACTGGAAGTCACTAGCTGCATTAGCTCCTAACAAGAAAGTCCACCTGTCCTTTGAGGCTTTGAAGCCAGACGTGGACTTCTCATCTCTAACTAGAAAAGTCGAGATGGCATCTTCTTCCAATATAAGGCTGCTTTTCTACACGGTCTGTTGCTTGGTGTAGCCACCTTCATTACTGATCTTAGCTAGCTCTTCTGGATGATGTGCTCTGGCTTCTGCATTAGCACTTGCTGCTTCACCTTGTACTTTTCTGTTATGGAGATGGCTTCTTTCCTTAAATCTCACGAACCAACCTCTGCTAGCTTCAGAATTTTCTTCTGCAGGTTCCTCACCTCTCTCAGCCTTCATAAAATTGAAGACAGTTAAGACCTTGCTCTGAATTAGGCTTTAGCTTAAGGGAATGGCTTGATCTTCCATCCAGACCACTAAAACTCTCCTCATGTTAGTGATGTTTTGCTTTCTTAACATTTGTGAGTTCATTTGAGGAGCACTTTTAATCTCCTCCAAGAACTTTTCCTTCGCAGTCACAATTTGGCTGACTGGCACAAGAAGCTTAGCTTTTGGCCTATCTTGGCCTTTGACATGTGTCCCTCACTAAGCTGAATCATTTCTAGCTTTTGATTTAACGTGAACGATGTGTGACTTTCCTTTTACTTGAACACTTAGAGGCCATTGTGGGGTTATGAATTGTCCAGATTTCAGTATTGTTGTGTCTCGCAGAATAGGGAGGCCCAAGGAGAGGGAGAGAGATGGGGGAACGGCCAGTCGGTGGAGCGGTCAGAACACACACACATTAAGTCTGCGGGCTTATATGGGCACGGTTTGTGGTGTCCAGAACAATGACAGTAGTACCGTCAAAGATCACTGATCACAGGTCACCATGATAAATATACTAGTAATGAAAAAGTTTGAAATATTGTAAGAATTCCCAAAGTGTAATGGATGCGTGAAGTGAGCCAGGGCTGTTGGAAAAACGGTGCCCATAGACTTCCTCAAGACAGAGTTGTCATAGACCTTCAGTTTGAAAAAAGAAAACAAAAAACAAAAACAAACACACACAAAAACCCCCACAATATCTGCAAAGCTCAATAAAGTGAAGCACAAAGTAACGGGGTGTGCCTGTGCGATCAAAATAATAATAAATTCATGGGCTTATGGATTCATTAACTTCAGTAAACGTTATAGTTAGGTTGTCAAACAACCAAAGTTTTAACTCCAAAGCAATAATTAGAATGATGGATTGTTATAAGTCACAGTTGATCAAAAATAGTTTATAAAAGCTATTGTTACAAGTTTATGTAAGGAGTCTCTTGTGTTCATTATATAAGAAGCACTAGGATCTTTCTGGGGGGCTTACTATTAGCAAATCTGAGAATGTTTTTGTTAAAATCTGGTAACTGCTTATTTCTGAAATTTAAATACATGCAATAGGCCACTGGACTTAAACTGAATAATAAATGGTAAACATATCAATAATCTATAAACCTAGTCTGTTTCATTTTATTTTTATTTGAGAGAAAGAGAGGGAGAGAGCACACGAGCAGAGGAGGGGCAGAGAGAGAGAGAGAGAGAGAGAGAGAGAGAGAGAGAATCTAAGCAGGTTCCATGCTCAGTGTGAAGGCTGAGATGGGGGTTCGATCCTGCGACCCTGGGATCTTGACCTGAGCCAAAAATCAAGAGTCAGATTCTTAACTGACTGAGTCACCCAGGCGCCCCTTATTTTATTTCATAATGTCTGCCTAAAAAGAGCATTCATATTTATAAATAAATTTAGAAAATTCAGAATTCATTTATGAATATTTTAATAACCTCTCCTTTTACTAACTTTTAGTTGCCATTTTATTTTATTTTTATTTGTTATTATTTTCTTAATGTTCATTTATTTTTGAAAGAGAGAGCATAAGCAGGGGAGAGGCAGAAGAGAGGGGGACAGAGGCTCCAAAGCAGGCTCTGTGCTAACAGCAGAGAGCCCAGTTACAGGGCTCGAACTCCTGAACTGATCATGACCTGAACCAAAGTGGGACAGTTAACTGACTGAGCCACCCGCGCAGCCATTTTAATTACCGTTTAAGAACAAACATGCAGTGCTGTCCGCATCTCCACTCCTCCCTATCACCATTGAATCAGATCGTGTTTTGGGTCTTCAGATGAGAAGTATCTTACAAGAAACTTGTGTTGGACCAGATGGGAAACTTCCCTGGAAAGAAGGCTGTGTCCAAGCTGTTTTTACACCAATGCAGCCGGTAAGCGATATTTGAAACTGCCAGGGGCAAAAGACTGCACAACATCAAGGGACACTTTGCTTCTGACTACTTCCTTTTATGCCCGCAGTTAAAGTAATGGAAAGAGGATGCAGTCAGGTTGGGTCCAGATCCTGGCTGAGTGACCACTGACAGCTTAGAAATCTGCTCTGAGCCCTGCTTTTTTCCTTGGTAAAATGCAGATGATAATGCTGACTTCATGGATTAACTCCACGGTGGATCAAGCTACCAGGCCCCCAGAAAGTGCCACGTGGGGCGCAAGCATGGCCCTTGTGCTGGGCACGCCAGGGGTTGGGGCACTACCAACCCCTGTGATCTGCTACCTGTGGTCTCCGTCTCTAGCAGCAGAAGGAAAACATGCCCAGGGTTTCTTTACTGGCAAATTCTCTCTGCTTCTATTTGGCTTACTTAAAATTTGACAGTATCTCTAGCTGACCCATAAAGAGAAGGCTTTAGACAAGGTTGAAATGCATCAAATTCAGTGCTGTCTCCACAAATAAAACTCTTTGTTGTGCTAATGTGAAAAAAAAGGCAGCAGAAACGTGGTGACTTGCTTGATTCAGCCCGGGACTGAGATGGAGCTGAAGTCCTGAATTCCTGCCCCCAGGTAGTATTCACAAGAATTTTTACCTAGTCTCCTTGTAATGACTTTTGAAGCAAGGGCAATGGCATCGTAGGGAAAGAGGAATTGTTTTAACTTAATTTTAACACTTTGGTAAATTTTGCTTCCCAGCCCCTTTGCAAGTAAGTAATTAAACTTGTGAAACTAGGACCCACTCACAGCCCTTTGGCCAAAAAGAATGAAATGCTTCCTTCTCCCAAGGGATGAGGGCTGTTCTTTTACCACACAGCAGGGATAGGAGGGATAGTCGTAGCTCACTGGCTGAATACTTAATTACGGGCCAGGTGCTATTCTCAGCACTTCTCAGGGGCTTAGAATATTCTAAGCGCATTTCTATTTTCCATAGGATATTCTAAGTACTATTTATTCTAAGTGCTGTTTCAGGTGCTTCGAGTATCCTAAGTATTTTTCAGGTATTTTGAGTGTACGAGGCACTTTTCAGGTTTTTTTCTCAGAACTACCCTATGAAGTAGATACTATCTGTTCCCCAAATTCACTCTGACCACCTTCGCCGTCACACCTCAGTCCAGGTCACTGTCCCCTCTTGTTTGGTTACCGCAGTCCTCATAATTGCTGTCTTTACTCACTCGTCTCTCTTCTACACAGAGTGAACAGCTTGATGCTTTTATTTTTATTTTTATCATTTATTTATTTATTTATTTATTTATTTTTTAATTTTTTTTTCAACGTTTTTTATTTATTTTTGGGACAGAGAGAGACAGAGCATGAACGGGGGAGGGGCAGAGAGAGAGGGAGACACAGAATCGGAAACAGGCTCCAGGCTCCGAGCCATCAGCCCAGAGCCTGACGCGGGGCTCGAACTCACGGACCGCGAGATCGTGACCTGGCTGAAGTCGGACGCTTAACCGACTGCGCCACCCAGGCGCCCCTTTATTTATTTATTTTTAAAGTTCACTTATTTATTTTGAGAGAGAGACGCGATGTGAGTGGGGGAGGGACAGAGAGAATGAGAGAGAGAGACTCCCAAGCAGGCTCCGCACTGCCAGCACAGAGCCCGATGTGGGGCTCGAACCCACGGAACCAGGAGGTCATGACCCAAGCCGAAACCAAGAGTCAGAAGCTTAACCGACTGAGCCACCCAGGCCCCCAGCCTGATGCTTTCAAAACATAAATCAGATCATGTCACATCATTTTCCTTCTCAGTAAAAGAAGACAAAATAATGACAGCGAACAAAAGCCACCACTCAGGAAATGAAATGAACATATTTCATTCCAAATTCCTCACATAGTCCTCAAAGTCCCTGCAGGATCAAGTCTTCAGTCTTCCCCTCTCAGCCTTGCTCACTTGGCTTCAGCCACAGAACCTTCCCAGACGCAGTGCCCAACCACCCAACACAGCTCTGTACTTGGGATGCTCATCCCCAGATATCCTCCCTCTCTCCCGCTTCTCCTTCTTCTCCTTCTCTCTTTATTTCCCTTCATTGAAGGCTCTGCTCAAATGTCTCTTCAGAGAGGCCTTCTCTGACTCGCTATCTCAAATAGTGTCTCTGTCTCTCTCTATGCCTTTACCCTGCTTTATTTTGCTTACGGTGTTCATCACAATGAAGTGAATCTATTTTTATGCATTGATTATTTGTCTCCTCTCTTTAGAAAGTAAGCTTAACTTAATAAAACAGATGAGCACAGGGGAAGGGAAGGAAAAGTAAGATAAAAACACAGAGGGAGGCAAACCATAAGAGACTCTTAAATACAGAAAACAAACTGAGGCTTGCTGGAGGGGACGTGTGTGGGAGGATGGATTAAATGAGTTATGGGCATTATAAGGAGGGCACTTGTTGGGATGAGCACTGGGTATTGTATGTAAGAGATGAATCACTGGGTTCTATTCCTGAAGCCAAGACTATGTTGTAAACTAACTTGAATTTAAATTTTTTAAAAAAGGCAATAAGCTTAATGAGGGCAAGGACTTGGTTATGTTCATTATTGTATCTCAGTACCTAGAACAGTACTTAGCACATGGCAGTGCTGCATGTAAATAAACTTCACTGAGATGTTATTTAAATACAATAAAAGGTACCCATTTATTTTTTATTTTTATTTTCTTTGTTTCATGTTGTTTTACAGTTCTTTTTTTAAAAAAATATAATTTATTATCAAATTGGCTAACATACAGTGTGTAAAGTGTGCTCTTGGTTTTGGGGGTAGATTCCCATGGTTCATCGCTTACATACAACACCCAGTGCTCATCCCAACAAGTGCCCTCCTCAATGCCCATCACCCATTTTCCCCTCTTCCCCCGCCCCCCAACCCCAACAACCGTCAATTTGTTCTGTATTTAAGAGTCTCTTACGGTTTGCCTCCCTTCTTCTCTGTAACTATTTTCCCCTCTTTCCTTCCCCCATGGTCTTCTGTTAAGTTTCTCAAGATCCACATATGATTGAAAACATATGATATCTGTCCTTCTCTGACTGACTTATTTCACTCAGCATAATACCCTCAGTTCCATTCATGTGGCTGCAAATGGCATGATTTCATTCTTTCTGAAAATGTACCCATTTAAATGAATAGTTTGATGAGTTTTGACACATGTATAAACCTCTGTAACCACTACTACAATCATGAGATAAAACAGTTCTTCTTGCCCCTTTGCAGTAAATCCCTGCCCACTGCCCCACTCTAGCCCCAGTCGATCTCGATCTCTTTTCTATCATTATAGTTAAGGTTTGTCTTTTCTATAATTTCATATAAATAGAATCCTACAGTATGTATTCTTTTGTGTCTGGTTACCTTTCTCAGTGCAATGATACAAATGTAAACCACGGATTCACCTGTGTTATTGTGTGTCCCAGTAGTTTGTTTCTTTCTATTACTGAGAAGTATTGCATTAAATGGATGTACCATACTTTGTCAGCTCACCTGATGATGGATATATGGGCCGTTTACTGTCCTTGGCGGTGATGAATAAAGCTGTTATGAACATTGATGTACAAGTCTTCTTGAGGATATATATTTTCAGTTCTCTCTTGTAAATATCTAAGAGTGGCTTCACATGTACAGCAAAACCTTGGTTTGTGAGCATAATTAGTTCTGGAAGGAAACATGCTTGTAATCCAAAGCACTTGTATATCAAAGTGAATTTCCCCATAAGAAATAATGGAAACTCAGATGATTTGTTCCACAACCCAAAATATTCGTATTCAAAAATTATAGGGGCGCCTGGGTGGCGCAATCGGTTAAGCGTCCGACTTCAGCCAGGTCACGATCTCGCGGTCCGTGAGTTCGAGCCCCGCGTCAGGCTCTGGGCTGATAGCTCAGAGCCTGGAGCCTGTTTCTGATTCTGTGTCTCCCTCTCTCTCTGCCCCTCCCCCATTCATGCTCTGTCTCTCTCTGTCCCAAAAATAAATAAACGTTGAAAAAAAATTATTATAATACTGTAGTATTATACAAAACAATAAAGAAAATACAAAATATAAAGAAAAATAACCGATTAACCTACACTTACCTTTGAAAATCTTTGTGGCTGGTGTGAGGGAGACAGGAGAGAGGAGGGTTACTGTGTAGGATGACTTTCACTGTCACTAACGGTATCACTGCTATCTGTTGGCTCAATGGAATTTTTTTCTCTATGGTGGCCACTGTATATGCTTGCATGGATGTTGGCTACAGTACAATATTCATAAACTCTTGTCATATACCGTATTTAATGTAACTGGCAATAAGGCAGCAGAGGAAAGGGTCTGTATCTGCAGGCAGCTTGACCTAGAATGAAGCAAAGCATTCCTAAGCTTACTCTTGTATGGAAAGACAAAGGACTGTCCATAGGTACTGACAAAAAATGCAATAGTGCCAGTTGGGGGCATCTTCCAACATTCTGAAAAATCACAGATTTCTGCCAAACATCTTGCCCTGCGACCGAGCATTGAACATGGGAGACCATCACCCACAATTCTGCAGCAAGAGAGAAAGTGAGAGAGAGAGAGAGAGAGAGAGAGAGAGGAGAACCATTGGCTCAGTTGTGATCATGTGATGTTCCGTGTCACATATTATTCGTATTGCAAGACATTCCTCATTTATCAAGTTAAAATTTATTAGAAATGCTTGCTCATCTTACAGAACACTCGCAGAACAAGTTCCTCACAATCCAAGGTTTTACTGTATTTGAATGAGTTTTACAAATGCGAATTGGAACCTTAGAGAAGATAAATGACCTTCCCAAGAACACATACTTGGTGAGTGGTGGAGCTGGGGTTTGCACATGGGTTGTTCAACTCCAAAGTGCCTACGCTTTGAGTCTTTTCTTGAAGGTTTCTATAGCTCAAGGCGGCTAAAGAGTCTCATACATGCCCCAGAGTGGCCAGCTCTCTGCTCTTGGGTACAGAACAGTAGAATGCGGTTGGGCCAGGGTTGGACACCCACTTTTCTCCTTGATTCCCTTCTTTCTCGACTCCCCTTCCTGCTTCTTGCCCCAGATTCTCTGAGCATAGAGCACTAGTGGTTGTACTGAGGGAAAAGCTGCTGTAGAGCATCTGTTCTACTTGGAGGACATGGCATGCCCCCCACGACCTGGAGGCTTCTTAGCCTGCTCACACTTGGGACCCACAGTGCTCACGGACTTGGTTGCAGGTCGTCAGCTGGGCTGGTGTAACTTTGCTACTGCACCTTGCATGTATGTGGTGAGAAATAGACACTAGATCCAGGTTCTCCTATTTGGTAAAGAAGCCATTTTCTTTCTCCCCTGGGACTCTCCCCTGGGTGCTTGCTAAACAAGTAACATGAAAGTATTATAGAGCATAGAATCCCTCAGCAAGCTACAGCCTAATTGGAAGGGGGACGAGCAAGTATACGCTAATGCAGTTTTTGCAAGAACATTACTAGAATAAAACCAGCCACCCATGCATGGTTTTTCTCCATTCTAGTAGTGTGGGAATTACTTGGCGGAAGCAGCAGGCTAGAGTTCAGGGAAGAGGGTGAGGAAGAATGAATATTGGGCATGTTCATAGTTACGCCTTTTGAGGAGTGGAGCCAGAATGGAGAAAGGTGAAAGAAACTTTCTTTCGGCCGGTGTATGAGCTGGTGGTACCCAGTTCCCAGTATGTGAGCAACAATCATGGGGTGGATTAAAAACACAGATTTCCAAAACCTACCCTCAGTGATTTGGAGTGAATCAATCTGGGTGGGGCCCAGGAATCTGCATTGTAGCATTTCCCAGATGCTTTGAATGTTTGTTGTTAGGGAACCATGCTTTAGAGAACGAGCATCTTCCTTGTGAGCAGTGTTCTGTGGAAGCCATGAGGTATCTACCCAATGAAGCCCAGCTGAGGCACGTTGGTTCCAGAGGTAGGACCATCTGGCCACTGCTATCTCTTCACAGCCAGGCCTGCCTTTCTTTGGGCCACCTCCACAGTATTCCATGGGAGGGGAACCAGACAGGTTAATGTTGTGTTATTTAGAACCTGTTACTCCTGCCTCTTGTGGTGTGTCACCTTTTATTTTTTGTACCGAATGCTCTAGAACTCTGGTAAGTGAGAACTCTCTTTGGCATGTGTTATTGGATTTCTTGTTTGGTGTTTTTGTCTTCTGTTCTCTCTAGTCTCACTGTGTTCCAAAATGAACAGCCTGATGTTTCCCTTCTCCTCTACGTCGTAGAGTTGTTGGAGGGATGAAATGAGATGATCCTTGTGAAGCTTTGAGAACAGAGCCTGGCACACATAACTGCTCAATAAATGCTAGTTGTCATCGTCCTCATCATCACCAGTCATTTCATGAGCATAAACCTGCACATTTGTATAAATATGTACATATGTCTAAACCCTGTGTTCAAATGCCTTTGTGGGCCCCAGCATGCTTGTTAATGGAGCCTAACTCTTAGCCTGGCAGCCAAGGCTGACCTCAGCCTTCCTGGCCAATCTTAGTTGTCTCTTTCACCCATACAGTGTTTTAATTGAGTGGAATTTCTCAGTGTTCCCTCCGCTGCTTTTCCATGTGTCTTCTTCCACTAGACTTTGTGCCCTCCCTGGAACATCACACTCTGACCATCCTTCAGTGTCTAAGACCGGACATCAAAATCATCCCCTCCCCTCCAAATTTCCCCAACCAGTATTAATATTTTCTTCCTGTGAAATGTCAGGGTATTACCTGTAGAGTTTATCTCACTTCCCTTATGCCGTTGATACTTTCTACCTTGTGAGAGAATCAGAGAATAAAGGCCATGGCTTTAGGACAGGGTGTGAACTGGATACTTCTTTGTGTCCTCGTCCTGTCCTAACTGCCTCTTCCCCAACACAATGATCCACATGTGATGGCATCTCCATGCACACTGGTTCAGTGAATAAATGGAAATATAGCGCACATTGTAAGGGTGCTGTGTTTATCAGTCAGCCTGAGGCAGCAGAGAGAAAGTGCACAGCTTATGTAGTGACCGTCGTCTGTGTTCATCTCTTTCTCTGTTGCAGAGAGGCTTGCTTAGCCAGTGGGGTCTCTGGTCCCAGGTTTCTCTTTTATTCCCCCTCCTTCCTTCCAATTAAAACGTCTTGGTTCTGTGTTAGATTATTGGCTTGCTAACCTTTGATAACTAATTGTTATGAGTATGCTAAAGGTGAATAACAGCTCGAGGGCTCTCTCTTGCATTTTAACCGATACAGATTTCGAGTGCCCCATTTTAGGGTACAGGAGATCTTTTGGCTGGCAGATTCTAGCTTGTGGCATGAGGGCCCCTGGGATATGGCAGCAGTTACTATGGTGAGTTTTCAAATCCACATGTGTACTAAGGTGTGTGTGCTGCTTTTGTAAGAACAAATACATTCTCTTGAGATATTGGTATTGGTATTTTTTCAAATATATGTAGGCATTACTGTGATGCATAAAAGGATGTTGTTTAAAAGAATTGCTGAATATGGGGCGCCTGGGTGGCTCAGTCTGTTAGGCAGCCAACTTCAGCTCAGGTCACCATCTCGCGGTCCGTGAGTTCGAGCCCTGCGTCGGGCTCTGGGCTGATGGCTCAGAACCCGGAGCCTGCTTCTGATTCTGTGTCTCCCTCTCTCTCTGCCCCTCCCCCGTTCATGCTCTGTCTCTCTCTGTCTTAAAAATAAAAAAACATTAAAAAAAATTAAAAAAAATAAAAAGAATTGCTGAATACATCACTTTTTGTCAATTTGCATTTTCTAAATCATGAAATGTTAGCTTAAAAATTACTAGTACGTGTTGGGGCACCTGGGTGGCTCAGTCGGTTAAGCGCCAACTTTGGCTCAGGTCATGATCTCGCAGTTCTTGAGTTCGAGCCCTGCACTGGGCTCTGTGCTGGACAGCTCGAGGCCTGGAGCCTGTTTTGGATTCTGTGTCTCCCTCTGCCTCTCTGTCCCTCCCCCGCTTGCGGTCTCTGTCTCTCTCTCACAAAAATAAAATAAACATTCAAAAAATTAAAAATAATTACTAGTCCATGTTGAACCTAAGTAGTTCTTGTTAAAAGAGAGGTTATTACACTTAAAATCTCTACACTGTGTTGTCCAGTTTAGTAGCCACCAGCCACATATAGCTATTGGACACTTGGGAGTATGGCTGGTGCAATTAAAGAATGATATTCTAATTTTTTTAAAGTTTATTTATTTTTGAGAGGTGGGGGGAGAGAGGCAGAGAGAGAGGGAGAGAGAGAATCCCAAGCTGATTCTTCTCTTGGAGCCTGATGCCGGGCTCAATCCCAGGACCATGAGATCATGACCTGAGCCAAAACCAAGAGGCAGGTGCCCCAGGAATGGAATTTTAAATTTTATTTAATTAATTTATTTTTTTAAATAGAACTTATTGTCAAGTTCGCTAACATACAGTGTATCCAGTGTGCTCTTGGTTTTGGGGGTAGATTCCCATGATTCATCGCTTCCATACAACACCCAGGGCTCAATCTGACACGTGCCCTCCTCAATGCCCATCACCCATTTTCCCCTCTCTCCTGCCCCTCCACCATCAACCTTCAGTTTGTTCTCTGTATTTAAGATTCTCTTATAGTTTGCCTCCCTCTCTGTTTAAAACTATTTTTTCCCCTTCCCTTCCCCTATGGTCTTCTGTTAAGTTTCTCAAATTCCACATATGAGTGAAAACATATGATATCTGTCTTTCTCTGACTGACTTATTTCATTTAGTATAATACCCTTACATTCCATCCAGGTTGTGCAAGTGGCAGGATTTCATTCTTTCTCATTGCTAAGTAGTATTCCATTGTATAAATAAACCACATCTTCTTTATCCATTTATCAGTTAATGGACAATTTGGGCTCTTTCCATAATTTGGCTAATTTTAAAACTAATACTGGATCCGGCCATTGGAAAAATTTTAAAGTATGTTTGGAACAGCTTGGATATAAGAATCTACTTTTTCAACTGTAAATACAGATCACGTATTTCTGATGAAAATATAGCATCTGAATGAAAATATATGGTAAGTGGGAACTGTACACCAGATTTCAAAGAATTAGTATAAAAATGTGTAGTATCTCACAGTAACTTCTTACATTGATCACATGCTGAAATGATAATATTTTGGATATATTGGGTGAAAATAAAATGTTATTGAAGTTAAATTCACCTGTCTCTTTCTACTTTTCTTAATGTGGCTACTAGAAAATTTACATGTATGGTTGCTGTTATATTTTTTTGGACAGTGCATCACTACACCATGTCTCTCAGTGGTTAACTGATTCTTCTCAGCATAAACCTGTTCCCTCTCCTTATTCTCTGTATTTCATATAGAGCAAAGGGGATCTATGATTACCTGAAAACAAGTGATTAAGCAAAATTACTTCCTTCTCTGCACAACTCATGAGCACATCGTTGCAGGATCCCTGTGTTACCCATCTGTATCTTTCCTCTAAATCTTCATTTTAACCAGATCATGATTTTTGTTAGCAGCTTGTGAAACCATGGGCGTAAGACTGGGAGAAATGCAAGATAGAATAGCATTGGGAGACTTCAAATATTTGGCCCTGTATAGGCAGACTCATTCATCTAGAGAACAGAGTGCCAGCAGACAATGCATTGATGTGCTTTGCTGTAAAAGTCATTTCCTAAGATATAGAGGAAGTGATGAGGTGGACAGAATTCTGTCCAACAAGGAAGACCCAGAATGATGAGCTGGAGAAGAATGCATTACAGAAGAAAGTGAATCTATCCGTAGAGTTCATCAGAACAAAATTAAAGAAGACTAGGCAGAGGGACCCCTAGACTTGAGCACGGCAGACTTCAGAAACATCAGAAAAAGCAGTAGATGTGACTCCATAGCATCCAACTCTAGCAGGAAAGAGGGTTCAGTAATGTTAGGGAGGTCTTAAAAAGTAACTCAAAAGGACAAAGCTGTAGGTATCCTGCTTTCTGATTTCAAATTATAATACTACCAAGAAAGTACATTATACTACAAACGACAGTCATCAAAATAGTATGGTACTGGCATAAAAACGGACACATACATCAGTGGAAGAGAACAGAGAGCCCAGAAATAAACCCACACATATGGTCAATTAATTTATGACAAAGAAGACAAGAATATACAATAGGGAATGGACAGTCTCTTCAATAAATGGTGTTGGGAAGACTGGACATTCATGCAAAACAGTGAAACTGGACCACTGTCTTACACCATGCCCCAAAATTAACTCAAAGTGGATTAAAGACTTGAATGTAAGACCCAAAACCATAAAACTCCTAGAAGAACATGTAAGTGGTAAGCTTCTTGACATTTGTCTTAGTTTTTTTTTTGTATCTGACCCCAAAGGCAAGGAAAACAAAGCAAAAATAAACAGATGGGACTATATGAAACCGAAAAGTTTCTGTACAACCTAGAAAACCATCCACAAAATGAAAAAGCGACTTATTGAATGGGAGAAAATTTTTGCAAATCATGTATCTAATAAAAGATTAACATGCAAACTATATAAAAAACTCATGCAATTCACTAACAAAAGATAATCTGATTAAAAAATGGGCAGAGGAGGGGCGCCTGGGTGGCGCAGCCGGTTAAGCGTCCGACTTCAGCCAGGTCACGATCTCGCGGCCCATGAGTTCGAGCCCCGCGTCAGGCTCTGGGCTGATGGCTTGGAGCCTGGAGCCTGTTTCCGATTCTGTGTCTCCCTCTCTCTCTGCCCCTCCCCCGTTCATGCTCTGTCTCTCTCTGTCCCAAAAATAAATAAAAACGTTGAAAAAAAATGGGCAGAGGATCTGAATAAACACTTTTCCAAAGAAGATATACAAATGGCCAATAAGCACATGAAAAGATGTTCCACATCACCAATCATCAAGGAAATGCAAATCTAAATCACACTGAGATCACCTCACAGTACTCAGAATGGCTGTTACCAAAAAGATAAGAAATAACGAGTGTCGGCACGGATATGAAGGGAAGGGAACCCTCGTGCACTTTTGGTGGGAATATAAATTGGTGCAACCATTATGGAAAACAGTATGAAAAGGGAAAAGTTAAAAGTAGAACTACCATATGATCCAGGAATTCCACTTATGTGTATCTATCTGAAGAACATGAAAACATTAATTTGAAAAGATACATGCACCCTCATGTTCATTAAAGCCTTATATAGAGTAGCCCAGGTATGCAAACAACCTGTGTCTATTGACACATGAATAGATAAAGAAGATGAGGTATACATATACAATGGAATACTACTTAGCCATAGCAAAGAATGAAATCTTGCCATTTGCAAAAATATGGATGGATCTTGAGGATATTATGTTAAGTAAAATAAGTCAGTTAGAGAAAGACAGCTACTGAATCTAAAAAACAAAACAAACACACCAAACGAAACCCAGACTCATAGGTACATAGAGTAGTGCTCGCCAGAGGGGAGGGGATTGGGGGAGACTGAAATGGGTGAAGGGGAGTCAAGAAGAACAAACATCCAGTTATAAAATAAATAAGTCATGGGGATGTAACGTACAGCATGGGGAAACAGTACTATTGTATTAACTTTGTATGGTGACAGATGGTAAGCAGACTTACTGTGGTGATGAGTTCCCAATGTATACAAATGTTGAATTGGGATGTTGTACACATGAAACAAATATAATATTGTATATCAATTACACCTCAGTTAAAAAAAGTAATTCAGTCACCTGCAAATGAACTCAACAAGGAAGAAAAGGAAAATTTTAAGAAAAATTAAGAAATACATCTTCTTTATTTCATCATTGAGATCATTTGTAATTGAACTATGAATGCTTAGGGAGCTTTCTCAAGAGCTAAGAGACAAAGAGAGCACGTACTGAAGATGGACAGAAGGACATGTATGACAGAGTAACAGCAATGTGTAAGAACGGTGCCCAAAAGGCTGAGGGTTTAGGTCAGCTGATGCTGGTGAAAAATAATGGCAACCTTAGAAGCTATTTTAGTTAGGTTGGTGCAGAAGGAATAAGGAGGGACAGTCTGTATAGACCTCCTCCTTGGCGCCACGGTGCTTATCTTTGTCTTAAGACTGAGAGAATGAACATTAATTAATAACAGAAATTGAGAGTTCATGGATTCTAACCTGGATGAATTATATCCTATGTGATCAAGAAACAGTTGGTGAGATCACTGAATTTTCTATAGAATCTTAAGAGATTGGAAGGACAAGAAAGGCACCCAAGACTGAGGAAGAGAGATAAGAGTTTCCAGATGTACAAAAGAAGGAAGTAGACGATAAAGATTCTAGGTTGATGAGTTCTGTATCAATTCCATGCAGTTCTTTAGTATAGATTATGAAAAGGTTGGTTTGTGAAAATTAGAAAAAGTTATCAGTGGTAAGTAGGAGCCAGTTTATGTTTACCCAAAATAAGTCATCTCAGAGAAGTTGATTTTCCTTAATTTTTTAATATTTGGGTAGTATTTCACACATATATTTACAGTTTATAAAGCATTTACTAAGGTCTCTTATGAAAGTATTGTGAAGCAGACTGAGAAATGTAAAGTGAATGATACCAGAATCGTGTTTGTAGCTAATGCCCATAAATAAAGGACATGGATCCTGGGCTGCAAACAGTTTGATCAATGAATTAGGTAAAGTTTTAAAAAGCATGCTTTTCAATTTGTAGATGTCATGAAACTTTCAGGAATAACTAATATATTGGATGGCAAAATTTAAAAAAAAGATCTTGACAGTTGGGAATAATGGGCCTCATCTAAGAAGATAAATTTATATATGAATTAATGTGGGGCCCTGCACTTAGTTTCAAAAAACCTAAGAGAACCAGCAGCAGAAGTACATGTGAATAAGACTTAGTGGTTTTGTTTTATTTTATTTTATTTTATTTTATTTTATTTTATTTTATTTTATTTTATTTTATATTTTATTTTATTTTATTTTATTTTATGTTATTATTTTATGTTTTTATTTTATTTTATTTTATTTTATTTTATTTTATTTTATTTTATTTTATTTTAATGTTTTTATTTTATTTTTAAGACAGAGAGAGAGCATGAGTGGGGATGGAGCAGAGAGAGAGGGAGACACAGAATCTGAAGCAGGCTCTAGGCTCTGAGCTGTCAGCACAGAGCCCGACACGGGGCTCAAACTCAGGAACTGTGAGATCATGACCTGAGCCAAAGTTGGATGCTCAACCGACTGAGCCACCCGGGCGCCCCAAGACTTAGCAGTTTTAAATGGACAGTAAATTCAGTGAGTCAACATTGTGGTGTGTCTGATGAAGAGCTGATGTGAACAATTAGATAGACACAAACTGGGGGAGGGGTTGCTAGGAAAATGACTGGATGTTGAACAGCCTGAACACTGCGAGCTACAGGAAACCATTAGATCCATCGGAGTCTGGAGCCTGGAGCTACATAGTAGATGGTGTTAATGACTTAAAATACGAGAGAGTTTTGCTCTATGAGAGATTTGCTATACATGGTCCAAATGGGGCACAGTGGGGCTCATTGGTAGGAAATGAGGGAGATGGATTTGAACCCCCCCAAAAGGAAGCATTTTTCTTTTTCTTTTCTTTTTAATTTTTTAAATATTTATTTTTGAGAGAGAGAGAGAGAAAGAGAGAGAGAGAGAGAGCACGCAAACTGGGAAGGGGCAGAGAAAGGGAGACACAGAATCTGAAGCAGGCTCCAGGCTCTGAGCTGTCAGCACAGACACAGAGCCTGATGTAGCTTGAACCCATGAACCGTGAGATAATGACCTGAGCCGAAGTTGGATGCCCAACCAGCTGAGCCACCCAGGCACCCCAGGAAGCATTTTTCAAATAGCTAAGATGGAGTGGATTATCATAGGAGGAAACAAGCCCCCAAAATCTTCAGAGGGATGCAAGGGTATCTGGATGACAATGGGTATATCTGATACCAGAGAGGTCATTCTAGCACTGGGAGTGTAACATTTTATTCCTTCATTCATTTGAATGCTACTGGAGACATTGCAGATAACCTAAGATCTGTGAAAAATAAATAACACACATGATTGTTATTTTTGTAAGTAAATTAGTTTCAGCAGCCAGAGGCTATCATACCTCCTAGTGGTGATCCTCATCAAATCAGAAAACATGTAGTTTATTTACTACCATATGCTAAATTCTGTCACAATGCATTTCTGAAGAAAGTTCAGAAAGTATACAGAAAATAAATAGTCATGAAAGAACTGTGGAAACTTTATCTTTATCTCCTTTGAATTCTCCCTTTTCCCATTCTCTTCCTTTTTACCTCTGTACTTCCCGGCCTCTGTCCTTTACCCCTGGATAATCTTTTTCTGACTCTGTTCACCTTCAGACCTTTTTGTACAGTTGATTTTATTTTATTTTATTTTTTTTTAATTTTTTTAACGTTTGTTTATTTTTGAAACAGAGAGAGACACAGCATGAACGGGGGAGGGGCAGAGAGAGAGGGAAACACAGAATCGGAAGCAGGATCCAGGCTCTGAGCCATCAGCCCAGAGCCCGACGCGGGGCTCGAACTCGCGGACTGCGAGATCGTGACCTGAGCCGATGTCGGACGCTTAACCGACTGAGCCACCCAGGCGCCCCGATTTTAGTTTATTTTAAAAATTATTGGGGTGACTGGGTGGCCCAGAATGTTAAGCACCGAACTCTTGATTTCAGTTCTCATGGTTGGTGGGACTGAGCACTGCGTCGGGCTCTGTGCTGCCTGCTTAGGAATCTCTCTCTCTCTGCCCCTCCCCCTGTCTCTCAAAATAAATAAACATTAAAAAAAAGAAAAAAATTCTTTATTTTGAGCTCAAAAATTAAAAAAAATGTTTTTTAAAGTTTAAGGTGTACAACATGATGATTTTGATACATGTGTATATTGCAAAATGATTACCATAATAAGGTTAATTAACACCTCCATTTCCTCACATAACAACCATTTCTTTGTGGGTGCATTGATAACACGAGCTACTCTGTTAACCGCTTTCAACTATGTAGTACAGTATTGTTCACCATAGTTATAGGCTATACATTAGATCCCCAGAACTTATTCATCTTATCGCTGAAAAGTATAACCTTTGACCAACATCTCCCCATTATCCCCACCTCCTAGCCCCTGGTAACCACTATTCTACTATCTTTGTATAAGTTTGGCTTTTTTAGATTCCACATATAAGTGAATCTCATATATATATATACACCACATTATGTTTTATCCATTTATCCATTGACTGACGCTGAGGTGGTTACCATATCTTGGCTAGAGTGAATAATGCTGCAATAAACATGGGGGTGCAGATATCTCTTTGAGGCAGTGATTTCATCTTCTTTGGATATGTACTCAGAAGTGGGATTTCTGGATCATATGGTAGTTCTGGTTTTAATTTTCTGAGGAACCACCATACTGTTTTCCATAGTGACTCAGTCAATTTACATTCCCGCCAACGATTCATAAAAGTTCCCTGTTTTCCACATCCTCGCCTACACTTGCTATCTTGTCTCTCTTTTTTAAGAATTCCAGTATAGTTAACATAGAGTGTTATATTAGTTTCAGATATACAATATAGTGTCTTAGCAATTCTATATATCACCTTGTGCTCATCACAACAAGTGCCCTCCTTAATCCCCATCATCTATCTAGCCCATCTCCTCACCTTTCTCCCCTCTGGTAACCATCAGTTTGTTCTCTGTAGTGAAGATCTGCTTCTTACAGGACACCTGGGTGACTCAGTTGGTTAAACTTCTGACTTTGGCTGCGGTTATGATTTCACAGTTTGTGATATCAAGCCCCACATCAGACTGTGCATTGACGGCACAGAGCCTGCCTGGAATTCTCTTTATTCCCCTCCCCTACTCACACACATACGTTTTCTTTCTCTCAAAATAAATAAACATTTTTTAAAAAGCATCTGTTTCTTGCTTTGCCTCTCTTTTTTTCCCCCATGTTCATTTGTTTGGTTTCTTAAATTCCACATATGAGTGAGATCCTATGTTATTTGTCTTTATCTGACTGACTTATTTTGCTTAACATTATATCCTCCAACTCCATCCATGTTACTGCAAATGGCAAGGTTTCATTCTTTTTTATGGCCAAATAATATTCCATTATATATATATATATATATATATATATATATATATATATATGCGCCACTCTTCTTTATCCATTCATCTATTGATGGACACTTGGGCTGCTTCCATCGTTTGGCTATTGTAACTAATACTTCCATAAACATAAGGGTGCGTGTATTTCCTTGAATTAGTGTTTTTGTATTTGGGGGTTCAATACCCCATAGTACAATTACTGAATTGTAGGGTAGTTCTATCTTTAACTTTTTGATCAACCTCCACAGAGGCTGCATCAGTTTGCATTGCCACCAACAGTGCAACAGGGTTCCTTTTTCTCCACATCCTTGCCAACATTTGTTGTTTCTTGTCTTTTTGGTAATAGCCATTCTGACAGGTGTGAGGTAATATCTCATTGTGGTTTTGATTTGTATTTCCCTGATGATTAATGATGTTGAGCACCTTTTCATGTTCTTGTTGGTCATTTGTTTGTCTTTGGAAAAATGTCTGTTCAGATCTTCTGCCCGTTTTTAAACAGATTATTATTATTATTAATATTAATTTGCTATTGAATTGAATGCATTTCTTATACATTTTGGATATTAACTCCTTATCAAGTAGATGCTTTGCAAATATTTTCTCCAGTCCATAGGTTTCCTTTCCATTTTGTTGATTGTTTCTTTTGTGGCCCAGAAGCTTTTTAGTTTGATATAGTCCACTTGTTGATTTTTGCTTTTATTGCTTATGTTTTTGGTGTCATATCCAAATATCATTGCCAAGACAAATAACAAGGAAACCTTTCCCTGTGTTTTCTTCTAGTAGTTTTATAGTTTGGGATTTTACATTTAAGTCTTTAATCCATTTCAGGTTAATTATTATTAGTGGTGTAAGGTAGGGCCCCAATCTCATTCTTTTGCATATGTATATCCAGTTTTCCTAGCACCTGTTTATTGAAGACTGTCCTTTCCCTCACTGAGTGTTGTATATCCCTTGGCAAATGTTAGTTGATTGTGTATGCAAGATTTTTAACCTGGGATCTTGATTATGTTCCATTGGTCTTTATGTCTGTTCTTATGCCAGTACCATACTGTTTTGATTACTATAACTTTGTAATATAACTTGAAATCAGGAATTGTGATGCCTCCATATTTGTTCTTATTTCTCAGTATTGTTTTGGCTATTCAGATCTTTTGTGGTTCTATATGAATTTTGGGATTTTCTATTTCTGTGAAAACTGTCACTAAAATTTTGGTAGGGATTGCATTGAATCTATAGATGGCTTTTGGATATGGGTATTTTACCAATATTCTTCTACCCATGCACACAGATATCTTTCCATTTATTTGTCTTCATGAATTTCTTTCATCATTGTCTTGTAATTTTCAGTGTATAGATCTTTCATCTCCTTGGTTAAATTTATTTCTAAGAACTTTATTATTTTTGATGCTAATGTAAATGGGGTTGTTTTCTTTCTTTATTTTTCAGGTATTTCATTGTTAGTGTATACTAATACCACTGAGTTTTGCATATTGATTTTGTATCCTACAGCTCTACTGAATTCATTGATTAGTTCTAACAGTTTTTTGGTAGGGTCTTTAGGATTTTCTTTATATAAGTTCATATCTGCAGTGACAATTTTACTTCTTCCTTTCCAATTTGAATGGATTACATTTCTTTTTCTTGTCTAATTGCTCTGGATAGGACTTCTAGTAGTATGTTGAATAGAAATGGTGAGAATGGGCACTCTTGTCTTGTTCCTGATCTTAGCAGGAAAGCTTCAAACTTTTCAGTGTTGAGTTTGATGTTAGCTATGGATTTGTGGTATACAGCCTTTATTATGTTGAGGTACATTCTTTTTATACCCAATTTGTTGAGAATTTTAATCATGAAAGGATGTTGAATTTTATCAAATGCTTTTTCTTCATCTATTGAGATAATCATATTATTTTTATCTCTTATTTCATTAATGTGGTATATCACATTATTGATTTATGTATGTTCAATCTTCCTTGCACCCCAGGGATAAATACCACTTGATCATGGTGTTTGATTCTTTTAATGTATTATTAAATTTGATTTGATAGTATTTTGTTGAAAATTTGTGTATCTATATTCATCCAGGATATTGGCCTATAATTTTCTTGTTCTTATCTGGCTTTACTATCAGTGTAATGTTAGCCTTGTAAAATGAGTTTGGGACTATTCTTCCTCTTTAACTTTTTGTAAGAGTTTGTTGGAGTCCTTGGGTGGGCAGGTCTGGTCTCTCAGCCAGCAGGTAGGTAGGCCTGATGCTTAGGTACATGGGGTCAGGCTTGGAGACTGTGATTACTGGAGTGTACTTGGCATTTGGGTTTCTAGTGATGGGCCCAGGTCTGCATGGGAAGACCTGAATCCTGGGTATCTAGAGGCTGGTCCGATACTAGGACAGACCAGGAGCCGGTTTCCCAGGACCCAGTCTGCAGGGCTAGTCTGGTGCTAGAGCAGACAGGGAGACTAGGTCCATGGAATCTAGTTGGAGTTCAGTTCTGTGGGGGCTAATCTGGCAGGAGCCTCAGGCCACAGTGGTAAGACCGACACTTGGCCCATCTGGGAGCCTGTATTCATGGATGCCCACTTGGAGCCTAGGTTTGTAGGAGCTGATTGGGAACCTGAAGCCATAAGAGCTGCCTGTGAAATCGGGCCAATGCTGGGATGTGTGGGGGCCTGGATTCAAAGGAACATACTGGGAGCCACTTAGGGTCTCAAGAGTTAACCTGGCAGTAGGGTGGGCCAGTGCTGGGGTCTGCAGTGAAGTCAGGCACCCACTTCATTTTCTTCTACAGAGAGGGCTTCTTCTTTCAGTGCTGGGCTGCCCAGGCATGGGGGAGGGTGTGATTGAATCTATCTTTCCTACCCTCCTCAATGTGTTTTTTCTTATTTCTGTGCTTTATCCAAGTGCTCACCTGGAATCCTTAGATCTTGTGAAGATATTTTTGTTCAAATTAACGTTTCAGGGATGGGAGAGGTGTTTTAAATGCCTATACCACCATTTTGCTGATATTACTTAAGTTGAATTAATTTAAAGGGTGGGGAACTCTGAATTACTAAAACGATCCGAGCAATATGACATGCTACAACAAATACAGCTCTTCCAGTCATGAGAACATGTATGCAGAATAACCCTGTGGTAAGAAGAAAGAGAAAACAAAGCTTTGGCTGCATGAGGACCATCTTTGATGAGCACAATTCCTGGTTTGGTACTAAGGTTGTCAGTAAAGGGGATTTGCTGTTAACAAGTTAAACAATGCCTGCGTACACCATGATTTAAAAACAAAACAAAACTAAGCCCTTTTCTTATGTCTAAGTACAATATTATCAAGTTCTGACTGCTTCCGTATCCCTGAAACCGTGTACCCAGTAGTGATGTCGGTAGATCTGAGGAAAACACATTCCCTTAAGTTCCTAGACTCTGTATGCAGTGTAAGCAACCCCGGGAATTTCCCAGTCAGCCTCACCATTTTGGAGATGGGAAAATCAAGGCTGACTTGTATAAAGTTGTGTGGCTTCTCTGCGGGGAATGATCTTCCACATTGGAAGCTTTCCTTCACTTTGTTGATAGGACATATTTTCCATAATACATGTATTCAAGGATCGTTAGGAGTATAGGTGGGAAGGGGAAAGATACATTGCTCTGTGCCAGATACTACTTTACATGTATGACTTGTATGAAGTTATTTAATCTTTAAACTGAACTCCAGTTACATTCATATTTTGTTTTCTGCCAATAAATCACAAAAACCCTTTAACTTTGCTCAGGCTGCCTAATCATCCCCTTTGGAGATCCAGCCTCGCTACCATTTCACAAAGATAAATCACAAAAAGACATGAGGAACTCAGCGTAAGGAACAAATTCCTACTGAGTTTGAATTACCTCAGCTCATCCAAATATATAAGTCGGTCTAGATTCTGGGTCATGTCCTGGTTTTGCAGCTTGAGAGTGAGAGTGTGGTCTCCCTTTTCCAATGTTCTTCCTCTCTCTCTCTTTTCCTGCCGGCTCTTTATCCTGAGGCCTGGCTGACCACTTTGCATCTCTCCCTTGGACGTCTGCAAGCCCTGTAGCTAAGAGGGGAGCCAGCCTCCACTTGCCATGGTCCCCATGTTTTCTGTGCAACCCACATCTGCTGCCTGCTTGGTGTTTGAGGCATTCGTGAGGGCATCTAGCTGTGACCACAGGAAGTGGTGAGATGGATAGATAAACTTCCTGGTCCCATGTTAGTGGTGTTCAGTTCAGAGATCTTGTTCATTATAAAATGGCTGCACTACCCCAGTGAGAGACATCGCTCCCCAGAGAAACGCAGTGTGTTTCCTGTTCTACCGCGCGGAACACCGTCTCCACAGCATTCTGCCCTCAGCAGTGGCTCAGCTCCTTTGGCATGGAGAGCAGTGGCAGGAAGCCTCTATCTGGTAGCGGTGGGTCTAGTGCCTGGAGACCTGAGACACAGGCCTTAAGGCCCAAACTTGCAGCAAGGCGAATAGAGAAGATTTAAATCTGAAAGAATGCAGGGTCCTGAAAGCTTTACCTTCCTCGATCCACCTCTGAATAAGGGGCCTTTTAGCCATCATCAGGAACATTTCCCAAGGTTTGCACGGGGGTGGGGCTGAGTGAGCTCTTGCTTCCCACTGGCACTGTTAGAAGGTCCCTCCCCACTGTTAGCAACCATTTTCTGCTGAGTCGTAATATGTATTGCTCTGTTCCGATACTACTTTGCACATTGGAATTGTGTAAAATTGTTTAATCCTTAAAATAACTCTATAATCCCAAGTTTGCATAAAAGGAAACGGAATCATTGAAAAGTTAAGTCATTTGCCAAAGGAAGTGGCCAAACCAGGCAGTCTGGCTCCAGAACTGAGTCCTAACCACTGTATTCTGCTGTCCCAGCATAGACCTTGTTCATTTCCTCCTTCCAGTGTACTCCTTCCCATGCTCCAAACCCAGCCACTCTCCGGTCCATTAAGTACCACTGGTATGCTTCCACCTCTGTGTCTGTGTTCACTTTCTTGTCCTGGATGCCCTTCATTCTCTCCCTGTTTGTTAAAATGTGCTCATCATCCATGGCTGAGCTCACATGCTGCCTTCATCCATGAAGCCTACCCTTCTCCCTCCGGCTGTAATACCTTTCCTACCTTGATGCTCGAGGAGGACTTTTAGCACAGAATCCTATTTGTTACCTTCATGGCAAGCATCACTTTGTAATCCCTTATCTATCAGCCTGTCTATAGATCTATCTACTGATCGATCTATCAATTGATCTATCGATCTATCATCTCCATCATCATTTATCTGTAATCTCTCATCTATTGCTCATGTGTCTTCCTACCCTAGTCTATAAAGGAAGGCATCCTGTTTATTTTTCTTATCACTGGATACTCAAAACTCCTTAAGAGAGCTTAGACTCAAATATTTTTTGGGTAAATAGGTAAATAAATGAACAGACATTTGTACCTTTCCTTTAGTAGCTGTCACATTCTGCTTTATATATTAGCTTTCTTTGTGAAGTGTTTCTCTGCCAAACTTGACTATGAGCCCATTGGGCTCTAAGACAGTATCTTGTTCATCCCAGCATCCATCCCATACCTGATGGAATGTGCCTAGCACAGAGAAAGGGCTCATCCGAGTGTTTTTCACTTGGGTTGAAGGGGCCTCATGGCACTTTCAGCCATCACACTGCCATTTATTTGAATATTTCCAACAGTGTTTGAAAATGCATCTTTTTCCCCCCTTGTAGGAGCCTCGGTACCATGGCAACCAAATTGGTTTGACTTGGAAGTGTGTCTTAGGAGCTGAAGGCTTTTCCTTCTACCTGCTGCTCTAAAAACCATGCACGGAGACACTTTCCAAAAATGGCTGTTGTTTCCATCTGAGCAGATTTGAGTAGGTAGAACCCTTCACTCTGCACCCTCTGACATGGTTTCCAACTGGTCTCTCCACCTCCACCTCTCACCCTGTTACTGATGAGCTATTTTGAGGCCTGTAATCATGATGTCAGAAAACCAATAGTGATCATTCCCATGGTACCCTCCTTGGCTCAGAACTCCAAAGTCCAGAACCGTAATACCAGATGTGCTGAGAAAAGCAGCTGGCAAACTGTGCTGCTTGCCGACAGGACCCAGCTGGCCATAAAGAGTGCTCTCAGTTCTTGGCTGTGGTTCTCATCTTTCACATAGGTAATCACTAGTATGGTCCAGATGCAAAATAAACTTATTGGAGTTGTTACATGTGCCTGGTCTTCCATTTTCCAGTGGGGCATTTTATGGGAATTGTCGTGCCAGGCTGTTGGCAAGCGAGACTATGAGCCAGGATGGAGATAGTCATGTAAAGCAAGTCAAACAAAGCATCCAGAGGAACCAGAGGGGGATCTGGAGCCAAGGCCAAGTCTAGGTTCAAGGCAACTGTAGACAGCCAGGGAAGGTGGACGTCAGACGCTGGAGATGAAGATAACTCCTAACAAGAGTAGTAGCTTTTAGAGAGGGTGCTTTGCCGTACTGTCTACCATCTACATCCTAGGGAATCATGGGCCCTAGCATACAAGCACCGCGAGGCAGGGATTTTGTTTTGTTTTGTCTCCTATTTGATCCCTAGCTCCAAGAACAGTTGCTAGTGCATGGAGGGTGCTCAGGAAATATTGGATCCGTGAATAAATGAATCCAGGAGAGATAGTTTTCTTTTATTTAATATTATTTTGCAACTTGTTTATCAAAAACAATCACACACATTGTCTCACGTGGGATCCTGCAGCAGCTCTTTGGGGGAGTATATTGTCCTGTGTTATGAAAGGGGGAACAGGCAGGGAGTTAAAAGGGCCGAGGCACAGAGGTTGCTCAGCTGGAAAGTGGCCTTGTGGGCCTTCAGTTTCAAGTCCAGAGCTCCTTCTGCTGCTTGGAGTCGGTTGCCTCTCAGCAGACAAGACACTGGGGGAGTGGAGAGCAGAGACCTCGCTGCCATCGAGCAGGAGTACTCATCCCCCCCCCCCCCCGGCCCGGGAACCAGTGATTGATCCTCCACCTCGGGCAGCACAAAGCTGGAAATGCAGCAACTCCTGAAACCTCAAAGGCTATGACTAGCTCCGTCCGGGTTCTAGATTCTGGCAATGAGTGTGCCGCCTGCAGTGAGGTGAGGTGGGGAGCTTGTGGAGGGTCAGTGAGCTGAGCCAGCATGATGGTTGGCTCTCTGCAGCCCTCCTGAGCATTGGCCAGATTGTTTGCTGGGCATTTCTGCCAAGAAGCTGAGGCCTGGAGGGCTTTGGTCGAGGCTTACTCACCGTAGCCAACTAGGCACTGGCCTTCTCGAACCTTCTCTGCCAATGGCAGTCGACACTTGTTGATGTTCGTTCTGTGCCAGGCACTGTGTTCGCTGCTTCGCATGAGTTGTTCCCTTCCATCTTCACAGCAATGCCTCGAAGAGATACCATTGCCGTTCCCAGTCTGAAGGTGTCACTGCCTCGCGAGCGGGGCTTTGTCCGCTCTGCCTTGTACAGAGTTTAAACAGGGTGAAGGTCCTCCCCTCATCACGAAGAACCTGCCTTTCACGTCGTGTCTGCTGCTTTTCCCCAGACACTGACGGGCCCAGGCAGTACCTCACACGCACCCTTTCGCTCTCTTCTTTTCCTCATCGCTAGGCCTGTGCTAGCCTCCCACCCGTGAGGCTCTCTCCTTTTTGTCTCTTCTCATGATTTAAACCTCCGTTCAAGTTTCAACTCCTAATTGGCCTTCCCGACTACTCTGGTCTGTGTTAAATTGTGCCTTTTCCAAAATCATAAGAATTTTAACTTAACACATTAGATGCCCACGCCTTAGTCACCGTCCCTGTGTTTACATGGGCACCCCATCTGGATTATGCATCCTTTGCAGGACAGACGCTGGCTTGGTCTGCTCAGGCTGCCATAACAAAATGCCATAAACTGTGCGGATTTAAAAATGGACCCTTTTTTCACAAAGCTCTGGAGGCTGGAAGTTCGAGATCAGGGTGCCAGCATGGTTGGTTTCCAGAGAGAGCCTTCTTCCTGGCTTGCAGACAGCCATCTTATGGCCACGTCCTCACATGATGGGCAGGGGATGGGGGGGACAAGGGAGAAAGAGGGAGAGAGAGAGAGAGAGAGAGAGGGAGAGAGAGAGCACAAGCTTTTGGTGTCTCTTCTCATAGGGGCACAGATCTCATCAAAAGAGCCCTAACCTCATGACTGCATCTAAACTTCCTTATGCCTCCAAAGCCTCCTAATACCATCACACTGGGGAGTGAGGGCTTCCACATGAATTTTGGGGGACATTGTTGTCAATAGCAGACCTGACCTCATACTTCTCATGAAGGTCATGGTATCTTTCTGCCATTGCTCTTATCAGCGAATTTACTGAGTGACCCATTCGCTTGCAGTTAGTTTCCCAGGGATCGTGGGTTTGTGCCGATCATATTGGTCTTCCCCTTCCTGGTCTCTTTTGAATTCACCAATCAGCATCTGCAGGTGGCTGACTGAGAGAGTCCTGTTCCTCCCCTTCTGTCTTAGGAATATGTCTCCACGTAGTGTTCTTAGATCCCTACTTGTTTCTTTTTCTGCTATCTGTATAAATGCTGGAGAAGTAAATCTGCTATCTCTGTATAAATGCCAGACCATGTGCTGTATTCATTCCTAGTTCACCTACCAGAGGACAGACTTTCAACAGGTGCTTTAACCTCTTTGAACCTTATTTCTGGGTCTGTACAATGGACTTACTACCTATTTCGTAAGGCTGCTGTGAAGTCCAACTGAAATAAAGCATGCAAAGAGCCTGGTACAGTAAATGATCTCCCTTTTTTATTTTTTAATTTTTTTTATTGTGGAAAAATAACAGCAGTGGTGATGTACCATACTGAGTGGAATCTCAATATGTGTTTCTAGGCATTTGTCAGATTCTGATGCAATAGTTGCTCTGTGTTTTGTTTTGTTTTTTTCCAGAATAAGTTTCCAGGAGCTGACTTGCTTTTTATATTCTTATGTGTTTTAAATGACACAGGATCCAAGTAAAAGGCGTCACAGCGCTCAGTTCTGTGGCAGACCACAACAATTAAATCGCATGCCCTTGAATAGGTCCAGAATGATTAAACTGAGGGCCGTCAGTAGTGAACGTGGTGAGGAAAAGGCAGCACGCAGCTCTCGTGGCTCTGTGAAGGCGTAGTTGGCCTTGGGATTGGCACAGAGACTGAGACAGGGAACGGTGTTTTTCCGGATGGGGCGCCCACCCCTGTGAGCTGTGGGGCGCTACCTTCGCAGCAGCGGCCTTCACTCTCAGAGCAGAGTACATCCTGAAGTGCCCTAACAGCTTAATTGATAAGCAGCTTAAATGGTTTGAGAGGCTGAAAACAACGTTTCTTTTAAAAATAGCTGAAAGTTCTGACATTGCAACCTTTAAAATACAATACGCATCTCAGGGGGATTGAGCAAACAGCAAGGGATTTGGTCCTACTTAGTATCTGTTTCTGACTCCCCAGTACGGAGGGATTAACTCGACGCATGCCTTTTCCCTAACAGCTGCCAGTATTTGTGATATTTTGTAAAAGTACAAGACAGATAAAATAGAAGTTAAAACCATTTTTTAAATATGCCAAAGTAGGAAAAGACAGAGACCAGCAACTATCAAGAGTAATTGAAATGTATAGAAAATTACAGAAATCTTATTTTACTTGATGCTGTAAACCACCTTCCTCTTGTACAATGCCTTGAATCAGATTCTGTCTGAAAACAAAATTGGCTGGTTTAATTTATCTTTGTATTTTCTCTGTTAACTCTCCAGTGGAGAAGCTGATCAGCAGTGAAATGTTGAAAACATAACTAGAGGGAAGAAGATAAGTAACAACAACAACAAAAAAAAAAAAAAGAAGAAGAAGAGAGAAAACAGTTAATTTCAGATCCTGGGCCCCCAGTATCTGAATAATTGACTCTCAACTATGCTAGGTGCCCAGCTGACTGACATGTAACTAGTTCTAAGCTCATCCCTCATTTAGCCAGTGGCTTCCATAGCACCTGCCCTTCTCTATGATTATATATAGTATATATACTATATTATCACACACACAGCTGCATCCCATCCTTTATGAGTCATGGTCAGTGCTGTCTGTCTTCTTTGCTTCAAGCAGCCCCTAATAAAGAGAAGTGGAAAATATCCGCACATAATGGCATCAAGAAAGATTTCTCACGCACCAGCTCAAACATGCCCCTTTGGGACTCTTTGAATTTGTATCTGCTGGCCTGAATTGAATCTCACTGGGGTTTAAAAAAAAATCCACAGCAAAACTGTACCAAATGAAATGGTAGTGTTATAATTGAGAGCAAGTGAAGTATATTACACTAAACAGCCAGTGAAGAGAAATGTAATTGTGATAGCATGTGTTCAGAGCATTTTGGAAGTGTTCCGGAGCCCTTGAGAATATTCAGCAGCTGCTCTCTGCTGCTCTATGGCCATGACCTGAGGTGGGCTTTACCCAGCCTAAATCAAAGCTTGCAACTTGGGTGCCACTTGTTTCTAAACCAAACCAAAGCAAAACAACAACAAAAAACAACCCAAAAAACAAACGCTGCTTTTATTTTTAAAAAATATCTTGCATATTCATTACAATGATCACATTCTTAAAAGCACAGCTATTTTTTTTTATTCAAGTAAGAAATATTTTATCAAATACGTGTCAGAAGCCAATAGTGTCTATGGAGAGGATCCAGCCTTTGGAATCGGAGTTGGGTTTGACTCCTCGGTTTTTCACTTGTTGGCTCTATGAATGTGGATAATTTACAGAATTTCTGTCTGTTTTCTCATCTGTAAAATGTGGGTAATAATACCTGCTTTTAAGGGATTATTATATTTAAGTGACATAATGTATATGCTGTAGACTGGATATGTGTTCGCCCAGAATTCCTATGTCCCCACCTAACTCCCAGTGTGGATGGCGTGGGGAGGTGGAGCCTTTGGGAGCTGATTAGATGATGAGGGGTCATCGTGAATGGGATTGGTGCTCTTATAAAAGAGATCCCAGAGCGCTTCTTCCTTCCACCGTGTGAGGTTAACAGCAAGAACGAGGTCGTCTGTGGACCAAGAAACGGGCTCTCACCAGCCACCAGGTCTGCCAACCCCTTGATCTTAGATTTCCCAGCCTCCGGAACTGTGAGAAATAGATTTCTGTTGTTTAGTAGCCACCCAGTTGATGGTATTCTGTTATAGCATCCCAAACAGCTCCCTGGTCTGGGGCTGGAAGAGAGGTTGATTCCTTAGTTGTAAAACAGTGAGATGGAGAGTACACGAGGAAGGAAGCTCTCGAAGAACCTTAAAGCTCCTAACAGGAGGGAAATTCAGCCAGGTAAAGTGCAGGAGAGAATGAAAGGAGAGGGGCGGAGTTCCAGGGGAAGCCTGAGGGAGGTCTCAGGGCTTGAGACTTGAAGACAGGAGTTGTGTTAATAACCACTCTTTGAATCCCCTGCAGTGGATTGACCATCTCGAGAGCCCTGCACACATGTGGGGGTGAGGGAACAAGCTCGGATGCAAGACAAACATTATTTTTTATTGAGATATCTTTGTGAAGTGAAAAGCACAGAGCTTTGGCGTATGGTTTGATGAGTTTTGATCACTGCCTATACCTCTGTAACCACCATTCTAATGAGGATATGAAACATTTCTCTCTACCCAGAAAACTCATTTTTGCCACTTTTTGGGCAACTTCCCCCTCCCTGCCGCAGAGACCACAACTTTCCCATCTCTAGTATCAGAGTTTTACCAGATCTGGTATTTCATAAAAATAGAGTCTTGCCATATGCATTTTTACGTGTCTGGCTCCTTTGGCTCAACCTGATGGTTTTAAGATCAGCATCCACGGCATTGCATAGCTCAGTCGTTGGTTGCTTTTAGTTGCTGAGTAGTACTCTTTGTATGATTATCTCACAGTGTGTTCATTCTCTGGTGGACGTTTGGGTTTCCATTGTGGGGTTGTCAAGAATTTGTCTACTACACACACTTGTGACTAAATGTTTTTGCGAGCATATGTTTCATTTCTCATGGGATAACCCTTCATAGTTGTTCCAAACTGAGGCAGAGAGGGCGGGTCATTGTATCCCCAATCCAATGTTTCTCTGAGGGAAACAACTGAGGAGAGACTCAGCTGTGAGCCACAACTGTCAGCACCTGCAGCTGGGAGAATGAGGGTCTTGGTTTGATGTAGGGAACCCAGATGGTATACCACAGCATTTGCTCTCCTTATCTAAAAAATTCTCTTCTACTCCAATGTCCTGTTTTCTCCTAGAAGTTCTGTGGTTATTTTACATTTATGTCTATGATTCACCTCAGATTTATTTTTCTATATAGAGTGAGGAGTTGAAGTTCTTCTTCTTTTTTTTTTTCTTACATGTAAGCAGTTCTAGCAGCATTGGTTGAAAAGACTTTCCTTTCCCTATTGAATATCTTGGTGCCTTTGTTGAAAATCAATTGACCACGTATGTGTGGGTCCATTTTTGGACGCTCTATTGTGTTTCATTGATCTATTTATCCTTACATGAGGTAGTGTTTTGAAAGAAATCTGGCAGAAACCACATTACCCTTTTAGATCAAGAAACTGATTTGGTAGTGTAGGGAGCCAAGGAAAGCAGTATGGAGCATGCAGGTTCATTTAGGCAGATGTAGACAATAAGGGGCCCTAATAATTAAAACCTGAAGTAAATTACATGGTATGTGCTCAGAACTGGCTAGGCTCCGCCATAGTTAAAAGCCAATCTTGAAATCTTACTGACTTAACCCTATAGAAGTTTATTTCTTCCTCACATCACCACTTGGTGTGAGTTGAGTAGCACTTCTGAGCAGCTCTTCTGTAAGCAATGACTAGGACACCTGGGCTGCTTCTATCTTAAAACTAAGCTATCTGGAACTTAGACCTTCCAAGGTTCCCTGGACAGGGAAGAGGAAGCTGGAAGGACTGCACGAGTGTCCAGCCTAGATGTGCTCACGTCATTTCCACGCCTATGTAATGGCCCCCACACAGTCACATGACCCAACCTAACTGTAGGGAAGGCTGGGACATGTAGTCTTTGGTTGATGAACATACTGTGTCTGCTGCAGGTGATCCTGGGCAGTGAGCAATTGGGACTGAGGGCAAGGTGGAGTTTGATGATGGTCATTGTGAGAGGCTTTATAGTAGAGCTATTAAATGTATGCTCTAGGGGCGCCTGGGTGGCGCAGTCGGTTAAGCGTCCGACTTCAGCCAGGTCACGATCTCGCGGTCTGTGAGTTCGAGCCCCGCATCAGGCTCTGGGGTGATGGCTCGGAGCCTGGAGCCTGCTTCCGATTCTGTGTCTCCCTCTCTCTCTGCCCCTCCCCCGTTCATGCTCTGTCTCTCTCTGTCCCAAAAATAAATAAACATTGAAAAAAAATTAAAAAAAAATAATTATAAAAAAAAAAATGTATGCTCTAGAGCTGGATTCCCCTAGGTTCAAATGTGATGGACAATAATACTTAAAGGGTTGCCGTGAGAATTTAAAGAATTCATATACATAAAATATAGCATATAGTTTTGCATACTGTTTGTCACAGAATAAGCATTTAATAAATTATGGTTATTATCATGTACATTCATAGAGGACTCTAGGAATTACTTGGAAGGGTTTAGATCTAGGGGAGTGGTCTACCTCAGCTTCTCCCCCCTGCTACCTTTCAGTACTTTGCTCCGCAGATCCTGGGAACTCTTGGAGGAACCAGAACATCAAAACTGAGACAGCTCTGTGCCCCCTCTGCTTTATACTTGTAAGTGTTATTTCCTGTGAGAAATGTCAAGTGGTCAGAAGCCATCCATAGCAGACTATTTAAAGGCTTTCTAGTCCCGGGCACCTTAGGTTGTAGGTATTTTAAAGCTTTCTCTTCATCTGTGACAGAGGATAAGTGGTTGATGATAGAGCTGGTTTGCAATGACCTCTGATGAAACCCATTGTGTAAATGAGAAGCAGATGAGGAGGGAATACCTAGTGTTGCTTTATGGAATAAACTAGAAAGATGTTTTGTAACTAAGTAGTTGTTGGACTTGTCAGAAGCATTAGAACAGAAAGTAAAAGAAAATGTTTTACTATTACGTTTAATCCAAGTGCAAGTTTTGTCCTGGTTATGGCAAAGGTTTCCTTCTCTTCTGACTGTGGGTAAACTACCCCTGTGGAGGTCCATCTCTCCACACCCGTAAGAGAGAGATGGTAAAAGACAGCAAATCCTGACAGTCTTGTGGTCAGGAAAAAGAACAAGCACTTCTAGTTACTGCTTGGTAATCAGATAATACTGGAGAAATGCTTGCCTGTGTCCTTGTAAAACGCTATGGTTGTCAAGAATTTGAAAGATTGCATTATTCCAAAAATGGAAGTGACACGTGACTATTGATGACTAGTCTGTTCCTTATTAGAGTCTAAACAGAATGGAATTGAAGGGCCATGCTGGGGGTATTGGACAGAATACACCCTAAAAATCTGGTTTGAGGTCTGTTTATTAAAAACCTTGTCCTTATTTTAATTAAAAAAATTTTTTTAAGTTTATTTATTTTGAGAGAGAGCATGCAGGAGCTTGAGTGGGGGAGGTGCAGGGAGAGAGGGAGAATCCTAATCAGGCTCCACACTGTCAGTACAGAGCCGGATGTGGGGCTCAAAGGAACCGTGAGATCATGACCTGAGCCGAAATCCAGAGTTGGAGGCTTAATCGAATGTGCCACCCAGATGCCCCAAGTTTTGTCAGTATTCTGTTAGTGAAGTCCACTTGACATGAACTGTCCTGCTGTTCTAGACTTCATTGCTCTTCAGTGTGTTACCCAATGGAACTTCTAAGTCAAGAAGAGTGGTACTGAGCTGGAGTCCTGGAGTTTTCCGATTTGCACACTGGTGACTTCCCTCCCTGAAGACCTTCTATAATGGTAACCTAGCACCCCCAGGTTTGGCAGGGGGGACTGACCAGAGTGTATGCTTTTGGAGGCAAGAGGTAGAACTTGAGATGGAGGTACTTAAGTAAGTGCCTATCACTCGTTCCAGGGAAATCCTCACAGCATTCTATTTTAAGGCATCTTCTGGCGGGGAGCATTTATCTTTGACTTCTAAAATTCGTTTAGGCGCAGGAAGGCTGCACTAGAGAAGCCTGAGCGATTAACTACTAGGGTGATAAGCACTATAGAATTTTCTAGGGAGAGGGCTCAAGATAGCATACGCCACATTGTATGGGGTATCAGAATGCTGGGGAGACCGCTCTTGTTCCTTGGGCTTCATTCATCTTGTGCAATGGGCCACCCACGTTTACATGCATTGTCGAGCCATACCCTGTGCAGTGTCTGATAGTTGGTACAGGCTGTATGGTATTCCTCTGGAAAACAGGGTATTTCTTTGGAGCTTGCAAAGTGGCACATGTACACTTAAGCTCAGTCTTACAGAGATCCAAAATTGTCTTGAGCCTGAAAGCTGTCTGTTGATCAGTTCTGCTCATCTTAGCATCATGCCAATGAAGACTTTATAGCCAGATGCTTAATAGAGCCAGTGTTTTAGGAAGAAGTGGCTTATTCATGGTTTATCAAATCTGTGCTATTCCTCATGATTTTGACCCTTGGGATTTATGTATGAGCCTTCCTCACCTTGTAAGGATCACATATCTCCTAAATTGTTTCCAGCTTCCAGTGTTCTTTCTTCAGCCTTCAGTTTATCAGACCAATCTTCCGAAACTTTGTGAACCTTGAAAGTGTTTGCTGTACACAGCTCAGCAGAGGTCCCTTACTGTCCAGATGGAGTCCACCTCCTTAGTTCACTAAGCTCACAATGCACCGACATGTCCAACCTCTTCCTATTAATCTTACAATACTAGAGAGACAAGTGATCGGAAAAATGTCCAAGGCCCATGTGGTACAGATCTAGGAGGCAGATGTATAGGAGTGATGTGATTTGCTCTGTGTTAGACTGGCAGTTGTCACTAGAACCCTGGGAATAGAAGCTCCAGGAGGTCAGAAGTTTTTATTTTGCTTACTGCTTTGTCACCAGTGCCCAGAACAGCCAGAGATTCAATAAATATTGATTGAATTAATTTATGAAGGAGCCAGGCTTAGACCACCAGTCGCCAAAACCTTGGTCCAGCCCTCTTTCCACCTCCCTGCTCTCCTCTGCAGACCTCAGCTACCCTATCTTGATTGGCCTCCAGATGTTTGCTCATAACATTTTTTCTACCCTGATGGTTCCTCTCAGTGTAATTTCTCCTTCAAGGCTCAGGGCAGTTCTGTCACTCCTCAATATCATTGAGAGCCCCAGACCTCAGCTTCTGTTTGTCGTTGGCCTCCTGTAGTACCTGTAGAACTCATGGATCACTTAATCCAGGCTGCTGTGTGTTGATGTTTGTCTCCCATGAGCACACTCCTGCTTGCCCACCTCTGTACTCTCTGTCCCGTAGGAGCTCTGTTCATTGGTGGCGAGCGTGGCACTGCCATGGAGGGTCCTACGCCATGACTTTCCTTCAGGCTTTTAGAGGCCTCATTCCATTTTCTTTCCAAGTCTCTATTATTTTGCTTTGTTACAGGTCTTCCTTCATCTGTCTCATGTCTTGAGTGCTGGGGCAGGTATCACGATGATTTCCAGAATGCATGGAACACAACGTAGCACAGGAATCAAATGAGTTCAGAAGGGGGAAGGAGGAGCATCAGAATTAGAATAAAATTTGAGTACCTTTATTTTTTTTTTATATTTATTTATTTTTGGGACAGAGAGAGACAGAGCATGAACGGGGGAGGGGCAGAGAGAGAGGGAGACACAGAATCGGAAACAGGCTCCAGGCTCCGAGCCATCAGCCCAGAGCCTGACGCGGGGCTCGAACTCACGGACCGCGAGATCGTGACCTGGCTGAAGTCGGACACTTAACCGACTGCGCCACCCAGGCGCCCCGAAATTTGAGTACCTTTAAAAGAGGGGTTGGAGTTGGCCAGACGAAGAAGGGCAGAGAGGACATGACCAGAAGATGTAACCTAGCAGGACCGTGTTTTTGGAAACTGCAAGTAGCTTGGTGTGGCCAGAAGGAAGACTACATATGGGGAAGTGGAGCAAATGAAACAAAATATGTAGGCAGCAGCCAGTTCCTAAAGAACTTGTCTCCCAAGTATTCCGACTTGATTTTGCATTCATGGCAATTTTGAGAGTAAAAGACAAAAATTCAACATAAATCTGCACAGAAAGGTGCTAATTAAATAAATCATAGTTGATATGCTCAGTTGAATACCATGCAAAGGAATATAGGTCTATATGTGTTTATAGGATATAATCTTCAACATAAGTAAAAACAGTAAAATTATATGTGTGTATTATGTGTGCACACACATAGAAAAATTTTGTGATGCATAAACTTTGAATAGTAGGAACTCAGGATCTAGAAAGAGTGAAAAACTGACTCCTTATTGTATATCCTTTGGTAATACTTAAACATTTAAACTTGCATCGGTATTACCTTGACTTAAAAAAAATTAGTTATAACGAGCAGATTTTTAAAAATTTTTTTTAAATGTTTATTTCTGAGATAGAGCATGAGTGGGTGAGGGGCAGAGAGAGAGGGAGACACAGAATCAGAAGCAGGCTACTGGCTCTGAGCTGTCAGCACAGAGCCCGACGTGGGGCTCGAAGTCACAAACCGTGAGATCATGACCTGTGCCAAAGTTGGTTGCTCAACTGAGCCACCCAGGCACCCCAAACATGAGTGGATTTTTGAACCTACAACCTAGAAGCACTTGCTACGTCCAAAAGATTTTCAGTAAGGAGGTGATATGATCACATAATGAAAAGATGTCAGGACAATAGTGGGGAAAGGAGATGTAAGAAGTACCTGATGGAGGCAGAAGGACCAAGCAGTGGTTGGAAGATCTTGCAGGAATCCCAGGGGATGGGGATGCAGACGCGGGGTCAAGATCAGGTAGGATGGAAAAGGAGAATATATGAGCACGTCTGAAACTCTAGGACATGCACAGAAGAGAAGAGATGAGTATAGAGTGGCCGCCAGGTTCATATTAAGGGAACTGGCTACCTGCTGTCGCTGGAGAGGGAACATAGGAAGATGAGCCCCCCTCCCCAGCCGCCGAATGGATGCAGTTTTGAGAGCTGTCACAGTTTTGGGATATGTCACATATCCTAACTAGTATTATTTGACTAAGAGGACTGATGGTCCCTTGTTTTCCAAAGATTGCCCTCTAGATTTCACACCTGATACCATGGGTTAACAGGAAGCATTTTCATGGAATCTACTGTGTCTAAGTCTTGCCTTCCAAACTGCGCACATCTACCTAAGCCTCTAGTTGTGTGGCCCCAAATCAGAAAAACCAAAGCAACTTTTTCACTGTGCCCCTGTTGATGCAGAAGTAAGTTGTGTCTCCTATGTCTTAAATCATGGTCTTGCTTGACAGTCTTCCATTGTGCATGCGTGGGATACAGTTTTTAGACCCGGACTGAAGAACGATGGCTTGGCTGTTTGTACTCTTTTTTTTTTTTTTTTTTTTTAAACCTTCAGAGAGCCCACCAGTCTCAGTCATCTGCCTCTCTAGGCACTTGAAAAGGGTAGAGTGAGGGAAAGGCCCATTAGTATACCAAATAATGCAGGCCATAGGCATCAGGATGAGTTTTGCCTGAATTATGTGAATAATTCTCTGAATCCTGTGATTGTGGACACAAATTAACTACTTTGCATTTGTTTTGACTAATGATTTTCTAAAGGTTGATTGGGATTGATTTCTAGTAAGCATTTAAAGATAAAGGGGAACTGTGGAAGCAATAGTAAACTATGACTATATACATTAGCCTTTTTCCCCCCTCCCCACTTAGATGGTACCCACAGGCATAGAAAGAAGAAAGCTACATTGTTCTCTGGGAAATCTGATGTAAAACTAGTTGTTGAGCTATTTCCTTATTTCCCTTCCTTTTCCTCTGTGCTAAGGGTTGTTTATTTTCTGGATTTGTACAACACTTGCCATTTTACTCACAGAAGTGAGAGACTATGTGATTAGTTAATAAGTGTTTATTGATTACTTCTGGGCCTCTTGGCAGAATTGAGTTAGAGCCAGGTGCTCAATGGTAATTTTTTTTCCTTGTAGAAGATGAAGAAATCTGTTCTCTTTGCTAACAACAGTGACAATGGAAATATTCTTTTTTTTATCCCTATAAATGCCAGGATACTTAAGCTTGGCTGATTATTTGTAGCTGAATGATGAGCTGTGTGATTCAAGTCCTCTTGTTGTGTAGCTGCCTCTACTGCTACTTTTACGTATTCAGAGAGGAGACCTTGAAAGTAAAAAGTGCCTCCCTGTCTTCCCATATCCCAAACCAAACCTCAGTGTGAGTTTAAAATCTGAATGGCAAAGCAGAAATACTTAGCTTCTATGGTAATACTGATTGGGGGTAGGAATGACTTGCCTTTACGTCAACAATTTGCAAGAAATGTGGTGACACCAGTGCCCTCTTCTGTCTCTAAAAACATCTGCTTTTGTAAAACAAAAAACCTATTTCTCCAGCAACAGAGAATTCATGGATTTAAAACAAATCCTTAGAAGAATCTTTGTACCTTCTATGTTAATTTTTCTAAGTCGGTGGCATTTCATTTTATTCACATAGCTTGAAATTCTGTCCCTTGCTACACCACCCCCCTTGCTTGCTTGATACCTTCCCAGAAGAAGATAGGAATAAAGAATCCTGATCAGTTTCTGCAACTCCTTGACCCTTCATTCCTTGCTGCCTCTGTTTTCTCGTGATTACAACCATTTCCAAATACAGAACGACTGGTAGGGTGTCAGGAAACCCATCCTCTTGGGGAGAAAGGTTTCTGTGAATGCACAATATTAATATTGACTCTTGCCATATCTCAAACTGATAAAAGTGTCATGAACCGGTACACTCAAGTCCAGTTGGAATCTTACTAGCCTGGGCTGAGATGCTAATTACTAAAAAGGTAATGGGCTGGATCCCAGTGCTTCTGCTCCAGCTCGCTGTCAGGTTTTTGTTTTGTTGTTTGTTTCAATCATCTTAACCATTTTAAAAGATACAGATCAGTATTACTAAGTATATTCCCAGAGTTGTGCAACCATATCCTGAAAGTTGGCATCATGTAGAACTAAAACGCTATACCCATTAAACAACAATCCTCATTTTTTCCTCCTCTCAGCCTCTAGCAACCAGTGTTCTACTTTGTTTCTGTGAATTTGACTCCCTACCTTATATAAGTGGAATCCTACAGGATGTCTTTGTAACTGGCTTATTTCACTTGTGTAATGCATCAGGATTCATTCATGTTGTAGCATGTGTCAGAATTTTTCCTTTTTAAAGATTGAATAATATTCTGTGTGTATATATTCCACATTTTGTGTATCCATTCATCCATAGATGGACACTTACATTGCTTCTACCTTTTGGCCATGGTGACTGCTATGAATATGAATGTACAGATAACTCTTCCAGACCCTGCTTTCAAGTCTTCGGGTATATATCCAGAAATGGAATAGTTGGATCATAAGATAAGTTTAATTTTTGAGGAATCACATACTGTTTTTCTTTTGACCTTTTTTTAAATTTAAAAATTTGTTTAATGTTTATTTTGAGAGAGAGTAAGTGAGCCAGGGAGGGGCAGGGGGGCATGGAGAGAGAATCCGAAGCAGACTCTATGCTGTCAGCACAAAGCCCAGCATGGGGCTCAATCCCACAAACTGAGATCATGACTTAAGCTGAAATCAAGAGTCAGAAGCTTAACTGACTAAGCCACCCAGGCGCCCCCGCATACTGTTTCCCATGGGAGCTGTGCCATTTTACATTCCCACCGATAGCGCACGAGCATCTCAGTCTCTCCATATTTTTGCCAATACTTGTTATTTTCTGTTTGTTGGTAGTAGACATCCTGAAGATTTGAAGTGACTGTAAGCTTCTTACTGCTTAATTCTTACATGAGTAAGCAAGGATAACCAGATATTTGAAGAAAAGCTGAGGGGGGAAAAAAGATGAATAGACAGGTAAAATGGCCTCAAAGAAAACAGAAATAAAGAACGAGAGAGCAGGTATTTGTTTTTTTTCCCCCAGCGATTCTCAGGAAAGTGGCAATAGATAATGCATCCATAAAAGAAGACGATCTAACAAAAGGAACAAACAACATTTAATGTGACTTGATCTAAAAAAATACTGAAAGTGTTAAAGATAATGTTAAGGTGATTTCTTATAAAATAGAGATACATTGATGGAAAATAGGAGATATAAAGATAAATCCTGGAGGATAAATCCAGCAGAATCAGGAAGAACAGAGACAAGAGAGGGGAGAAAACTATCAAAATATTTTCAGAAAATTTGCTAAAATTGGAGAGCCAGAAGAAAAGGATTCACTGAACGTCCAGCACAAATGAATAAGACATGATTTACAGAGAAAATACACTGTTTCTGAGAATTTTGAAAACCTGGAAGAGAAGTTTCTATGAGCCTCTTAAGGAAGAAAACAAAACATAAAAGCAGGCCACCCACAAAGGAACAAGAATCATAGCAACAAGGAATGTAATACTTTAATAGAATAAAATTTCAAGTGAAAATTATTTTCCATTTAGATTTCTCTGTTAGCAAAACTATCACGCAAGTGTAAATATACAATGCAGATATTTTCAGATATGTTCTGAGAGGAAGAAAAAAAAGAAAAAGGTAGAATCTTGGAAATAATAATTTCAACCTAAGAATGTAATAAAGAGTCCCAGGATGACAGCTAGGTTGTACTGACTGGTAGCAATTAGTCATTATTGGAGCAGGAGAAAATAGTGCTTTAGGAAGAAGGTATCCAAGTAGGGATAGTTAGAGGAATGAGTTTCCACAGATACATTACTACTTTAGATTCCTTAGACAATATAAGAATGTGATACAATCGCAAGAGAGACAATGAAAGACAACTAGAAATATAAAAAGCCTTACAGAAAGGAAATATAATCATGCTGTATCATTTAGCTCTAAGAGTGAACAGTATTTATGGAGTCATCATTATATAGATAACTATTGATTTCAGCTTTTAGAATTATAGACAAAGCATGGAAGACAGTCGTGGCTACAGAACCTCATGTGAAAGGTCTCAATCTTACACATAGAAGCATACATATAAACAACAGCAGTTCAGAATCAGAAGCTGGGGAGAAGTGGAGGGGGAGGATAAACGTACTAGAACTGTCCATTCTCAGGAGAGCAAGTAAAGTATTACCTGTAGCAGGTGGACAATGAATAGAGAGACAAAGTGTCTCATGACAAAGAAAAAATCTAAAATACTTAATAGATAATATCTAAAATGAGAAATAATGTGTTTAGTGAAATGGAGATAATCAGAAAAACTTAAAACAAGAACACTTAAATAAAAATGGCTGCTACTGGGGAATAAAAACAGCTGTGATATGATAAGGTAGGGGCTGTAACATTTTATTATAAATTCCTCCTTTACTTTTATTTTTAATGTTTGTTTTTTTGAGAGAGAAAAACAGAGCGTGAGCAGGAGAGGGGCAGAAAGAGAGGGAGACACAGAATTTGAAGTAGGCTTTAGGCTTCAAGTTGTCCTCACAGAGCCCGATGTGGGGCTCGAACCCACGAGCTGTGAGATCCTGACCTAAGCTGAAGTTGGAGGCTTAACCGACTGAGCCACCCAGGTGCTCCTTGACTACTTGATTTTAACCAATGCATATAATTGTTTAAAATGAATAGTTTTTTTTTTTAATTTTTTTAAAACGTTTATTTATTTTTGGGACAGAGAGAGACAGAGCATGAACGGGGGAGGGGCAGAGAGAGAGGGAGACACAGAATCGGAAACAGGCTCCAGGCTCTGAGCCATCAGCCCAGAGCCTGACGCGGGGCTCGAACTCACGGACCGCGAGATTGTGACCTGGCTGAAGTCGGACACTTAACCGACTGCGCCACCCAGGCGCCCCTGAAATGAATAGTTTTTAGCAGACATGTATGAAAACTATCCTACATATGTTTAAACATCTGAAAATAGATCTACAATAGGATTATAATTTTCATAAAATATACATAGAGGCCTAGAGGTACTATGCAGACAAAATAGGTATTTTGTGTGAAATTGTGAATGATTCTCTTTGTAAAATTTTATTTAATGTTTATACATTGCTCTTGCAAGGATACAGTTTAGTATTTATGGGTTATTATCAGATGCAGCTGTTTTACCTTTCAGAAATATTTATGAAAACGTAATGTGACAGTGAATTATATGAGAAAATAGGATCCTATAAATATACTGCCTTGGCATTAAGAAAGGTCACTTTGGCTATAAAAGAGTTACAATGAAGAGGTCCATTTATTTAGGGTTTGCTGATCAGTTTGCAATTTCTCTCATTTCAGATATGTAAGTTATCGCTGAAAACACAGTTTATGTTTGTGGTAAATGGATTTTATGTCACTAGATGAGTTGGCTTTATTGCTGGAAATCTGTACTTTGATTCCAAGCAAAGTCTCACTGTGAGAGCCCGAAGAGGTGACCTAATGTGCTTTTCAAAGGAAAACAGTCACTAAGGATAGCTTATTTGTACTGTTTGAAACTTACAAAATAAGTTTTTTGGTGAGCTTGTTCTTCTGGCTGGGCCACAACTGGCTTCAATGTCTGCATAATTGGGGGTGCCTTAATCTGAGCTACTTGTTTTTTAATGTTTATTTTTGAGAGAAAGAGAATGAATGTGAGCAGGAGAGGGGCAGAGAGAGAGGGAGAACCAGAATCCAAAGCAGGCTCCAGGCTCTGAGCTGTCAGCACAGAGCCTGATGCGAGGCTCGAACTCACAAACCGTGAGATCATGACCTGAGCCGAAGTCGGACGCTTAACTGATTGAGCCACCCAGGCACCCCTATCTGAACTACATAACACTGCCTTCTCCAAACCATTCAAGGGACCAGGTTTCTGCAGAAGAGAATTTATATAAAATTTTCTACTAAGTTGCTTATCTTTATTTGTGGATCTTATGATAGTGAAAATAAAAGAAAATTTAGTCCATTCATCTTCACAACTTCTCATTCCCCTGGGGTGGTAGGTGTTCAGAAAAGAATAAACACAGCAGACCTCTGGCCTTCTTTAGAAGGACCTACTTGCAAGCCTGGCCTGGGGCTGGCATTTGAATTTGGCATTTAACATTCTCTAAGGGGTAAGAGTGGTCTGAGGTGTCTAGACTGCACAAACAACGTGATTATACAGAACGCTTGTCTACTTCTGGGAATCTAGAATAGTACATGGCTAGGCAGAGGGTGCTGTGTGACCATACCCCAGTAAACACCGTGGGTACTGAGTCTCTATTGGGATCCCTGGGAAGAAGTTACACATATTATTGCGCTGTTAGTTGCCCGAGAAAGAATCACACTCAGGTGTATCTCCTCAGAAGAGGGAGAGATACAAGGAAGCCTGGCATTGATTTCTCTGCCTCTGTCTTTTCCTTTTATGATCCAACTGTGTGTTTTTACTGTGTGGCTGTAATAAATCCTCGACTAGAGTGCAAGTATATGCTGAGTCCCATGAATCCTAGTGAATTTCTCATTATGGGTGCGTGGTGATCTTTGGGACCAGAAGGAAAATAAGTTAATCATTCCCCTTGTCTCTCATCCCTCCTTAACTACCCATGTCTCTTTCCCACCACAGTATCAAAGATTTAAGAATAGTTCTCAAACAAAGAACTCTTCTAACAAAGCACTAGAAGTCCAACTGTTCTGACCTGGTATGCCTCCGCTTGAGGGTACTTCTCATTAGCCAACTAATTTTACTTTCGAATAATGTCAACATTTCCTGTTTTTAAACTTTATTTTAGAGAGCAAGACAGCATGTTCTCAAGATTGGGGGAGAGGGGCAGAGGGGGAGAGAGGATGTGAGCAGGGGAGGGGGCAAGGGGGGGTGGGGAAAGAGAAACTTAAACAGGCTCCATGTTCAGTATGGAGCCCAATGTGAGGCTCGATCCCATGACCCTGGGATAATGATGTGAGCCAAAATCAAGAGTTGGGCACTCAACCAAGTGAGCCACGCAGGAGCCCTGAGATTTCCTGGTTCTAGATGCAATTTAAACTTTAAAAAGAATTGGTTACTTTTACTTATTTTGAGAGAGACAGGGACTGCATGAGCAGGGGACGGGTGAGGGGGTGGGAGAGAATCCCAAGTAGGCTCCACGCTGCCATCCCAGAGCCCGATGTGGGGCTTGAACTCACAAACAGCAAAATCATGACCTGAGCTGAAAACAAAGAGATGCTTAACTGACTGAGCCACCCAGGTGTCCCTAAATGTAACTAAATTTTTGAGGGCTGGCCCAAACAGGTAGAATTGATTAGCCATTAAAGGAGTTAACAGTGTGTCAAGTTTTTCTTTTAACTCCCAGGTGAAATTACGTAGTCCTTTCAGTTTCTTAGGATCCTTGGAACAATTTGATGACTCATAAGGGATTGGAAGAGGGAGCCAAGCTTGTTGACAGTACTCCGGTCCCATTTGTTATCTCTGTGCAGCACTGTTTCTTTAAGCCTCAAGGCTTTTATAAATGCGGTTTCCTCTGTTTGGGACAGTATTTCGCGCACTCTTTACCTTGTTCACTCCTACCCACCCTTCAGCCTTTGGCTGAAAGCTGCTTCCCAAAGGGAACTCTTCTCACAGACGTAGATAGGTCTCCTTATACACTCTGGTTGTGTTCTGCACATGGTCTTGATAGCCTCCATCAATTAGATTCTAACTTGTTAGAGGACCAACTCCTCTGTTAGACTATAAATTTGATGAGAAAAAGATGGTGTCTGCACCTTGTTAACAGTTGCAGCTCTAGAACCTAGGACAGAGCCAGGCTCAAAAAACAGAACAAAACTAAAACCCTCTCTGTTGAATAAAGGAATGAAGACCCTTCGTCTCATTGCATTAGGGAACCTTTTTGGTCTCATTGCACGTGTCATTGTCTTAGGTTAGATTGACCCATGAGCATGTCTTGGCGAGGTTGGAGTACAAGTCCTTCCTTGGGAAGGTGATCGCAGGGAGAGTTGGCAGGGGGTGGGGAACTAGCAGACATGGCCAGGAAGACAACCCAGGGAGAATGAACAGCAGGTTACCCCTGTGGGCAGCTGGGACTCTGTCCTGCTTAGGGCCTCAGGTAGTGCATAGCACAGGACTCAGGTATTCTGAGAGGTGAGGAATTGGATATTTATTCACTAATTTCCCTTCAGTCTTGTTGGAAGGCTTCTCCCTGGATCATTAACTCCCTGATACTCCTAGTCTTTTCCACATGAGGCCTTAGCAGGCTCCTGTGGCGAGGTGAGTTTCTTAGGCAAAATTTCAGCTTCCACTGGGATGATGTTGAGGGGATAGGAGCCGGCTGCCGACAGCATCTGCTATAGTCAGAAACCCAACTGGATGAAAGTGAAGCAAAGAGAATTTATAATTGTGTCCTATGTTGAAAATAGAAGGAAAAAATAAAAGCATATATATAGATGCAGTTGTTGACCAAGTATGTTTCAGGACTGTGCAAGAGCAGTGAATTGCACAACATGTAGCAGTGGTGGTGGGAAAAATGTTGCCTACAGTCAGAAACTGAAAACAGGCTCTTTTAAGGACCCTGGGTGGGTGGCTGGCAACACCTGACCTCTACCATAGGGAGCCATCTCCATCAAGAGGGGGGATCCTGGCGGCATTTGTCTTGGACTGTGTGGTTTTGCAGTTGCTTACGTGTTTTCAGGAAATGATTCTGCTAGGTGGGTATTAACAGGTAGAACCTAATAGCTGACCTGACTCAAGGGACTGAAACTCTCCAGGAACGAAAGAAAACGGGAATATTGTATCATAGTCGTTGCTTGTTTTCAGAAGTTTAGCATAAATATCAAGTGAACTTTCTCCATACCCACTAACCTTCCCGTCAGTGTGATGGTTTTCTTCCTGTGGCAGCATTGTTCTAAAGATGACAGGAACCATGATGAGAACGTGCATAACACATGTGAAAATGCACCATTCTTTAAGCTGGTTCTGGGAAGAAGGAACCATATAATAAAAACAGAAGGAGAAAAGAAGAAACATTTGTTGTTCATAGGGAAGCAGTTACATATTTTGAGAATTTAATAATGAGCCCATTCAAACCAATTATGGTTGAGGTACGATATGAGACCTTTAACATGAGGTGATTGGTAGGACTCAGGATTAGGAATTCTCCATGACATATTTTAGGTGTGGCACATTTCCAGTCTGGCTGTTCTCTGAGCCTCTGTTGGCCACTGGTACAGGATGATAAGCTTGAATTCCAAACCAGGCAAGCTCACTATCTTGGATCCTTAGAGCACACCATATGGCTTTTCCTTGATGGTTTCCTCATCTATCCCAGGGAAAGACACCACTACAGAGCAAGAGACATTGCTAAATGTGCTAGACACGTGCTAGGGACAATGTTAGGTGTTCAGTGTAGTATCTCCTACTACACATAGCAACTCTAGTGATAGATGTTGCAATCCCCTTTTCAGATGAGGAAACTGAGACACACAGATCAGCTCCTAGTAACTGGCAGAGCCAGACTCTTACTAATTCCAAAATTTGTGCCTTTGTCTTACTTCCTGTGGTACAGGTCACCTCTCCATTTTCCTGTGACTTTGGAAAATCAGTTGAAGTGTTATTAGCCTCCTTTGCCACGTTGGGAATGTGGAAGGCCACACGTTGAACACTGCAAGGCAGTATCCCCTACCCAGAGCAAAACATCCCTTTATGTGAGCATGGTGGCAACCCTACAATGGGCTGAGACAGTGGACAATAAAGGCATTACAACACACACAGAGTTTTTACTGTTGTTCAACATTGTTTAAGATATTTTCTGGAGAGCTCAAAAGAGACATGGGCACGTCAGAGCATGTAGTAATCTGGGTCCAGTGGTCAGAGAGAGACACAATTGATATTTTATTTTCCAACTTCCCAGGCAGTTTAGGGGGCCCACATTACAGATTGTTTTTTTTTTTTTTAAGCCTGGGGTGCAGGGTGGGGGTTGGGAGAAACCTTGGTTTTTTTCCATCCTCACTTTGGCTGCTGAGCTGATTTTCTCCTTAGTGTCTCTTTGGGGTGTTATCCTGTGAAGCGAACTGTGATTTCAGAGGACGAATACTTTTTTTTTTTTTAATTTTTTTTTTCAACGTTTATTTATTTTTGGGACAGAGAGAGACAGAGCATGAACGGGGGAGGGGCAGAGAGAGAGGGAGACACAGAATCGGAAACAGGCTCCAGGCTCCGAGCCATCAGCCCAGAGCCTGACGCGGGGCTCGAACTCACGGACCGCGAGATCGTGACCTGGCTGAAGTCGGACACTTAACCGACTGCGCCACCCAGGCGCCCCGAGGACGAATTCTTCATTGCATGAGATCCTTAGCTGAAGCTGCAAACTAATTTGATCCTGAAACGATGCTGTATAGAAAAGCTCATCTTTGAATCTCTGGGGCTTCCACCAACCAAAGATGGGCTGATTCTGGTTTTTTTGCAAGTCAAGCTAATTTCCAAATAATGTAGCAACCAGGTAGGGCAATAACATGAGGGAGAGAAATTGATTTTGAAAGCCAATTTTGAGAGATTAATGGAAATAAATTTGGAATTTGAAAGGGAGGGAGAGGCAGACTGCTAGTAGCCCGCTAGTCATGAGAAATTGTAGAAAATACTGTTGTCTGGGTCTCAGAAGTCCTGGTTTAACCGCTATGGTGTGGGGGGTGTAGCTTTGGCATTGGGATTTTCCAAGCTCCCCAGAGTTTCAGCACCCCTGGGCTAGAAAACAGGTGTTCTCCAAGGATTGTGTCATTGAGATAATTTTTGGAGGAAAAACAAGAAGTTTTGCTCAAATGCATAAAGCAGGGGGCTTTAAGTTCTGATGGTGAGAAACTACTGTTTACCCTCATAGCTGTGCACATATCAAGGTGTGACTTTTCATGTTGGTCACAAACATGAGGATCTAGCTCAAGCCGTTACCTCCAGCAGTGGATGGATAATGGGAAGGTACTTCTAATGCAGAGATGATATTTTTGTTTGGTCCTTTCTCAGATGTTGCTCCTGGAGCACTGCTGTGTTTGTGATAGTTTCTTTAAAAACGAAACTTCGAAATGGAACCCATCCAGGGCCCTTTTATCTCCAACAGCTGCTGCATAATGCAAAGCACAGAGGTAGTTCGACAGTGAGCATTTCTGAATGTCAGGCTGGGCTCTCTGCTGACTGACAGGCAAACCCAGAAAGACTGGCGGAGCATAAAATTTGAGCTGGTGATAGAATCCAGGCCGGGCTCAGTGACTGATGGGCTGCCAGTGACACAGGCAGGAGTTCTGCTAAGTCGTTCCTCTGTAGCTGGAGCCCCACGTTTGTCAGAGATCCTAGAAATCCTATCTGGCCGCTTTGTGTGGTGCCCAACACGGACGTGGTTCACTTGGAGGATCCCGCCTGTTGCATCTCCTCTGGTTAGCCGAGTGATTTATCTTGGGGACAGCTTGCCTTGCAAAGGAGTTCATATCTGTCCCACTGGGGCCTGTCCCCTGTGGATGTCTGGCCTGAATGAGGGAAAGCGAGACTCTGTCCACCTGTGTTGTCATTCAGGGACTCAGACACGGAGCACTGAAGACTTTTCCATGGACTCTGGAGGGATGCAGATGTGATCTGAAGTGTTCTTCTAGTCTGCTCTTGACCCGCTTGAGTAATTCTGAAAGCTGGACTTACTCTGGTCCAGAGCAGTGCATGCACTTGAAACGCCCTGCACGGGCCTTTTTGGGACTGCACTCATTCAGGTTAAAAGTCAGAAAGTAGCCAGGTGCGTGGGGAGTGGTGCACCTTCTAACCCCTTCCGTGTTCTGTGGCTGGCACCTTTTGTGGCATGTTCTATCCCTCAGTGGGCACAGTCACGGTTTTCACCTCTAGGGTCTTCCTCTGGCTTTTGCCTCCCTGAGAGCCATTGCACTTGCTTGTTGGTAAAGCGGTGGGACTTTATCACAAGCTCTGCAACTCAACCCCTGAGCTCCTCTCCCTCCAGGGCAGAGGTCACATGGTCAGCTGGATGACACAGGAGTGAGACAGGCCAGTGTAAGAAACCCTAGGAGTGCAGTGGGGACCATAGGAAAATGGAAGACCCACCTACAGGGAACACTTGCCACTCTGCTCCAGGTGGTTGTTGCTGAGAAGGCACTTGAGACCAGAGAGATTCAAGAGACACTGTAAATGCAGAATATGACATGAAATCTTCTGATTTCCTATTTGTTGACAACAAACTCAGGTTTTTAAAACTCTGAGACAGACAAACTTCGGTGCATCACATGGGGTCTGGGACTGCCATTTGTGATCTCTCTCAGAAGCAGCTTCTTTCTCTGCCTTTGGATATCTCTAGTCCCCAACCCCCACCCCTGCCTCTCTCCACCCCTCAGTTCTATACATGAACACGTATGAGGGATCTAGCCCCAGTGTTTGGGCTCGTCCTAGGGAGATTTTTGCCTTTCACCAATAGATAACTCATCCCACAGGAAAGAACACTTAGGCACCTTCCTCCTTCAGTCCCTTTTATAGACTTGGAAACCCAGAAGAGTAATGCTTGCATGGCCAAAAACACAAACCAATCTCTTTCTTTCCTTGGTGAAGAAACTAAGCCTGATACAGTGTATGAATACTATTGTAATAGGGGAAGGAATAGTATCTGCAGAAAAATTGGAGCTTATATATCAAGGGAAGGGAACATAATACGTTTGATTCTGTGATCTGTCAAGAGCCTGATATATCAAATATAATATCTGTATAATTATCTCGATTCATTCTCTAGTGTCCCATCAAGATAAAATCCTCAACTTGGGACTTTAAAAAGAATGATCCTTTAAAAGATTAAAGTAGCTTTGAGTAGCAATAAAATTGAATCGGTGATCAAACTCCCAACAAACACAAGTTCAGTACCAGATGGCTTGACAGCTGAATTCTACCAAACATTTAAAGAAGAGTTAATACCTATTACTCTCCAACTATTCAAAAAAAACTGAAGAGGAAGGAAAGCTTCCAGATTCATTCCATGAGGCAGGCATTACCCTGATACCAAAACCAGATAAAGACACTACAAGAAAGAGAGAACTATAGGCTAATATCGCTGATGAGCATAGATGTGAAAATCCTCAACAGAATATTAGCAAACTGGATACAATAATACATTGAAAACAATAATTCACTGCGATCACGTGGATTTATTCCAGGGATGCAAGAGTGGTTCAGTATTGGCAAATCAATCGATGTGATACATCACATCAGTAAGAGAAAGGATAAGAACCATATGAACATCTCAATACATGCAGAAAAAGCATTTGACAAAAATGCAACATCCGTTCATGATAAAAACTTTCAACAAAGTAGGTTTAGAGGAAAAAAGTAGCCTTAATGAAAATGCGAGACAGTGTTTAGAAACTATTGAAGTACCTTTTTTGAAAATACTTGTTTTTTCAGAGATGTATAGATCATTTAGGAGGGGTCAAAGCAAAGGTGACAGGTTTATGTAATTAGAAACTGTCATTCATCCACAGACTTGATGGCTGCCAAGGGTACTGTACCTTAGTGTAGCAGCAGTGAGAGGAACTTGTAACTCTGATAGCTTTACTGTTGAGAACATAAGTTGTCAACTCTGTGAATGGTGTTTGGCAATAGCACAGTCAGAAAATTGGGACTTGGGGTCAAAGGGGTTAACAAGTAGGTCACTAAAGATTCGATAGTGCTATCCTGGCAGAAGGGCTTCAGGTGGTAGATTGATTTTTAGTAGTTTCACTTTGTGTTAAACAAGAGATTTCTCTGTGCATCGATTTCGGGGAGAGGGATTTTCTCCATGCGGTTCTCACGCAGGCAGCCGGGGCTTTGGTCGACTTCCGTGGGAGTGAGGGGGTGACAGCATTAGGAGCCCTGAGAAGCACTGAGACCACAGAGCACAGTGGGCCTGGACCACCCGCTCTGGAGTGAGAGCCCCAGGGACCACCCCCTGGAGGGGGTGAGAGGTGGTGCAGACTTGACCCATATGCCTATCTCCAAGGACCGTGAAGCCTGGCCCAGAGGGGCCTTGCTCACACAGGCGGGTATAGGCGTCTCTGGTGGCCAAGGTACCTGGTGTTTGTGGGGACTGTCACCTGCCCACAGCATACTAAGAATAGACCTCCTAGGTTGTGCTGACCTCTCTTGGTTCTCTAGGTTGAAGGTTTAGTTTCCAGAACTGTAGCATTATATGTAAATCCAGAATCACGAGGCTTCATGGTAAAGAGCGTAGGCTTAGAACCCATTATACCTGGTGCCAAATCCTGGTGTCACCTTTGACCAGGGACCTCCTCTTTCTAGGTCTTTCTTTGCCTGAGAAATAGAGCCACACTGTGGTGAGACTTATGTGACACTGTTTGTATTTGCTCATTAGTTAATTTACAGACATTTACAGTGCTATTAAGATCTGCGTTGTTAAAATGTAATAAATCAGTTGATCTCGAACCAAGCTCTCCGTGTGTTCAAAAGATACCCTGAATTGATTCTGGGCCACAGCTGCTTTACCTATCCCTTCCCCACCCCACAGGCAAGGAGAAAAGTGACATAGCAGATCCTAAAGTAAACCTGAAAGAAAGCTGTATCTATGGCGATTGCTGGTTACAACTGTAGCTATAGAGATAGGTGTATATACACATATGTACACATTACATGTACAATCAAATCCGAAGGCTTCCTTTTAAATTTCTAAAATGAAGTAGGACAAACAGAAAAGTGCACCTACCATAACAGCTCAATGAATTACCAAAGTCTATACCCCACCCAGTTTGAGAAATTGGTTATCAGAATTACCAGAATCCCTCGTGTTACCCTTCCTTCCCCTCACCTTCTTATGCCATCCCCTAAGGAAAACTCTAACCTGCCTTGTTAACACCATGGAGAAGTTTTGCGTGTTTCTGAACTTCATTCAACTAGAATTGGGTATGTATTCTTTTGTGTCTGAATTCTTCCATACAGAGTTAAATTTGTGAGACTCAAACACATTAAGGCAGGTCTTAACACTAAGGTAACCATAGGTAGTCGTTGATAGTTCACCTTTTCACTCTTGAAAGTGTATTGATTTGAGCAATAAATTGAATGAGCAGCCCTACCTCCCACCAAGGCAAAGAGGTAAAACTTCCTCCCACACACCCTATGGGTTGCCCTTTTGTAACTTCTTTTCCTCTAAAGCTCACTCCCAGTGATGAAGGTAATTGATTGGCCCTCACAATGTTGTGTTCATCCGCTGGGGGAAAGCAGGTGAGGCTCTGAGACATTTCCCTTTCTGGAGGTCTGTGACAGCTATGGAAGGCTGAGTTCTGTCACTAATCAGAACTTCCTTCATGGAGACTGTTGGCTTTCCTGGGGATCTGTGCAGAACAAGGTAAGGGACAGGGGCAATTTTGTAAGGTGCTGGAGTAAGGGTGCTTGATTTTCTTAACCTTAAAAAAAGGCTTCCATAGTAAGGCTCCTGAATTGGCCTCCAATGGGGAGTGGTATTGCTAAGTTACCATTCAAAGGGTGTTCTTGGATTTTTAGTATCCTTTTCTTCCTTCTGATCTCTGAGCTACTCATTTGAGTCAATCATAATCACCTAAAGCAAAGGCACCGTGGGAAGGTGCATTCTAAATAAATGATTTGCAAGGCCAGCAGCATGCCTTCAAAACTCACTGCCCTCTGGTTACCCTGAAATAACGGTTGGCTCTCCAAGAGATATTTTCTGGTTATCAGGACATGTTAAAGGTATTAAGAACCTCAGGCCAAATATGAACTAATGCTTTTCTTATCTGCACCATGTGAAAGGTATGTCCCTAGAGAATCTCATTTAACAAGTAGGTTGCTCAGCTATTATGAGGTTTTAAAAATAGTTCTGCCTTGTTGGGACAACCGTTTTCCACTGCCCCCACCCCCGTCTCTGGCAAACACCAATCTGTTCTCTATTTTTTTAGATACTTTATGTAAGAGAGCTCATACATTATTTGTTTTTATGACTTACTTTATCTAACCTAATGCCCTCAAAGATCCATCATGTTATTGCAAATGGCAAGATTTCATTCTTTTTTATGGTTGCATAATATTTCATTGTGTGTATATATATCAATTTGATCCATTCATCTATTGATGGACACCTAGGAAAGTGCTTTCTATATTACATTCATAGAGCAGTTTTAACTCCTAAGGCTCATTCAAAAAATTAATTTTATCTTTGCAATAATGTCCTTGGTTAGGATGAGCATAACTTTCTTGTCTCAGGTATCTGATTTCACAAGTGCACTAAACATATTGTATACATTTAAGCCATCTGGTAAAAATCCTACAACAGGCCTTCAAAAGATTGTATTTAGCTCTTTCTACCCCCTGAGCTGAACATTATATGGCCATTTAAATGATGCTGTAGAAATCCTGGAAATTCTGGAATTTCTGACCTGTAGCATAATTTTTTACATGGAAAAATGTTCATAACATTTAATTGAGAAAATGGGTTACAAAAGAGTTATGTTCTGTGTGATGTTGCGTGGAAAATAAGATTGACCTGTTTCTTTAAGACAAATTATTTTCCATTGTTAAATCTTTTTGACAAAAAGATACATCTTATGTGTTCCACTCTGATAATTTATTATAAGGATAAATCATATTTGATAGCATCTTGTAATTAATTATGATCTCTGTCTTCCTCTTTCTCAAAGCTATGTCTCAATCACTTAAAGAATGTCTACCAAAATGTTAACACTGATTATCTCTGGGTTGGGGACTGTAGTGATTTAATTTTATTTTTTTATCCTTTGTGTTTTCCAAATTTTCTAAGTGAACATTAATTTCAACAGTGCCTTTTTAAAAAGATGCAAGGCCTGGGGCGCCTGGGTGGCGCAGTCGGTTAAGCGTCCGACTTCAGCCAGGTCACGATCTCGCGGTCCGTGAGTTTGAGCCCCGCGTCAGGCTCTGGGCTGATGGCTCAGAGCCTGGAGCCTGTTTCCGATTCTGTGTCTCCCTCTCTCTCTGCCCCTCCCCCGTTCATGCTCTGTCTCTCTCTGTCCCAAAAATAAATAAAATTTGAAAAAAAAAAAAAAAAGATGCAAGGCCCAAGTATATCCTCATAGAGAAAGATGAAGTTCTTCCCCACGATTATTATAAAGTAGTGGATGGAGAAACAAAACATCTACAAAAATGGTCTGCAGAAATGGTTAAAGGTAGTTAGGGAGAGGTTGGCTTCAGGGACAGGGAATAGAAATTAGTTTAAATGTTGTATTTCAAGCATGTTTTCTTGGTTGGAGATACTTACCTATAGAATATCAGGAAAGAGCTTATAAGACCCTACTAAATTCATACTTGACTCTGTGGTTGATGGATTCACAAGTGTTACCATAAGAGAACAAGGAGACCATAACAGTTTGCATTTTATAGACGAGTAACGGCAGTAAATAGCACCAATGAAGTGGTACGATGAGTAAATGAAAATGGAATTTAGTTCCTAATTTGATTTTCATTCCCCAAAGCTTGAAGGTACGTAGGAGGCCTTCATAAACCAGTCGCATCAAACCTGGGACAAGTGCGACCAGTTGTATCGTGTTGGTCATACTTGCCATGCATACTTGTAACTTCTTTTCTGTTCTTTTCTGTACAGTCTGCCTTGGGTCAATATCCTTTATTCATCAGCTTCACCCAGACCTCTACTTTCGTGCCTGATTCATGTTGGAAATCTAGACAGACTGTTGTTTTTGTTAATACTAGGCTGAACTTGACATGTTAAACAGCTTTGCTAGACTTAGGCCACCAGCTGTGAGGATGATCCATTTGGTATAAATCCTGCACAGACTAAGAGCAGTCAGTTAGAACTGCCTTTAGGCGGGGGGGGGGGACAACTACTCAAGGACTCAGAAGACTCGCTGCTGAGATAACAAGTTTGTGTTCTGTCTTGGTAGGACTTGGTGCTGTTGGTTGGTATGAAATCATATGCCTGATAGGGCGGAGACTAATTAGGTTGACCATGGTGTCAGCTGCAGAGATCAGGGCAGTTGGTGAGCTTACCACAGATAGATATGGGTGGGCAGTGCTGGCCTCGGCCGTGAGCCTGCCATAAGTGAACAAGTCCACCATCAATGACAAGACCCAGGATTATTGAATGGCATTTCACTTTGGTGTTTTATTTTAGGTTGTGTGTTTATTGTGCAGCAGTATAGAAATGAGTGAGTGGCCAGGATGGCTGATTTGGACATGAGGAATCTTAAAGACTTCGTTTCTGAACCAGGACTCTATAAAGAGGTTTGAAACCCAGTAACTGATGAAAGAGCTTTTTAGCATGTTTTAACTATTGATGTTGGTATATTCTTGATAACTGTGCATAGGTAGCCAATTAAACCAGTTTGTGATAGTGTGTTTTCTTTTTTTAAACTTGGAGCCAGTATCTTTAACAAAATATTTGGGTTTCTGAAAATAAGCAAATTTAAACTCTAAATTGGATATATGTTTAAAACCATGAAGCTAACTCAAGACCGCACTGAGAAATGCTGACTTTTGGTTTTGTTTGTTTGTTTATTTGTTTGTTGTTTTTACTGTTGGTGGATGTCAGATGTTTTAAGCAATCAGATGAATTGAAATACTTTATAAGTGTCAACAGTACCTTCTATCTAGTAATGTATATGCCTGATATATATTAAATATAAACATCCTTAGTCTATGAATATGTATACATGTATGCAAGAAATGAATATGTGAGTCTTTCAGTGTGTGTAGGCTTGATGAAATCTCTGAAGATTCTTCTAGGTCAATTGTAAATTTCACCGTAGAATAAGAATTCTGTGACAACAGAACTCTCGGTTAACATGTATGCTACATTGTTTTAAATTAGTGTGCTTTGATAAAATATAAAATGAATCATTTTTCTTAGCAAAGTAAATAGTTATAATTTTGGATCCCATCAGCTTTGTAGCTACTAATTCAAGTATTGCTGTGTATCCATAACCTACCAACGCTGAAAATAAATGGTTAAGTAGAAACTACCCATAATCAAGTCCATTGTTACTCTGATTTCTTCAAAATACCTTTACCTATCATTCCGTTTGGCCAAGTTCTCTAAATAAATTCTGGATGGTTTCCAAATTAAAACCAGAAGAGAGACTCTTAGACAGCCAACATTTTAGAGGAGCTGTAAAAAAAATAAATGCAATTGCCAAAACACATATGGAATATCTTGTCAACTCAAGAGACAAGCAGTTATTTTGTATGGATATTCCTCCCTTGTAATAGCAGACCACATGTTCCTGTTTTTTCACAAGTGTTTGCCTTTCCCTTTCAGGGGTGATGTGGTAGTGAAATAACTGTTAGCTTGCATCTGGAGCGGTGCCTTTTATTAGTAGATATGATGACAGGATGTAAAATCAAAATATTGCTTGCGCTGTTGTTTGTCACATAGACTGTTGACTATAAATGATGAAACATATTGGTTATCTTTAAAGGGAAAGAACTCATTTGGGGTACCTGGGTGGCTGAGTCAGTTAAGCCTCCGTCTTTGGCTCAGGTTGTGATCTTGCTGTTTGTGGATTTGAGCCCTGCGTGGGGCTCTGTGCTGACAGCTCAGAGCCTGGAGCCTGCCTTGGATTCTGTGTCTGCCTCTCTCTCTGCCCCTCCCCTGCTCACGCTCTCTCTCTGTCTCTCTCTTTCTCTCAAAAATAAACAGACATTAAAAAAAAGGGAAAGAACTCATTCACTGAACATTTACATGTTTGTGTGCTCATTTAATTTTCATAGTAATTCTAAATGGTAAATATTTACCCATTCTTAATCAATTAAAATAATGGGCCTCAGAGCTGCTAAGGAACTTGGCCAAGGTCACACAGATAGGGGTGGCTGTTATCTGAAACTATAAGTGTATCTGATCTCAAAGCTCAGGTTCCTTGGGCTAGACCATTCCCTTTAGCCGTCTGGTTGTTCCTGGCACAATTACTGTTACTGAAATAGTTAATTCGCACAATTAACATACCAACAAAATGGAAACTTACTTATGGAAGGTGTTAGCTACCATAACAAAGTCTTAACACAAATGGAAAATAATTAAAAGTTCATAATAAATTCATAATGTATGAACAGGACTGAAACTGATTTTTGAAAACTGTAGGCTGATTTTTGTTCTTTCTTAGAGTGTATACTTTTCATCTGCACTTCTAATATTTATGTTGAAAATCTTTTTGTGTGTGTGTGTGTGTGTGTGTGTGTGTGTTTTTGGGGGGGGGGTGGTTTTTTAAGCTTATTTTGAGAGAGACAGAGACAGTTTGAGTAGGGGAGGGGCAGAGAGAGAGGGAGACAGAGAATCCCAAGCAGGTTTTGCACGGTCAGTGTGGAGCCTGATGTGGGGCTCAAACCCACGAAAACGTGAGATCACGACCTGATGCAAAACCAAGAATTGTAACTGACTGAGCCACACAGGAACCCCTGGTTTTTGTGGGTTTTTTTGTTTTTTGTTTTTTGATGTCTGGTACCCTAGGAGCTATCTCTTGGGAAAACTTGGAAGCAGAATGAGAGGAGTATGAATCCTTAAGTTAAATTACCTGAGTTTATGTCCTGGGTCTGCCACTAGCTGTGTGATCTTTGCGCAAGTGGCAATGTTTCCACATGCCTCAGTTGTTTCATTTGGAAGGTAAGAGCAATATTACTTCCAGCTTGTTCAGAAAGCCCCAGTGAGATGATGTTTATGGACATACTTAAATACATAGTGTTCTCTGAATCAACGGTTGTTTTTCTTGTACATGTTTGACAAAAAATTTGGTCATCTTGGGTGAGTATTTTTAGGCTGGGAGGTAGCTTAGCACTCTGAGCAAGCAGCCATGGCTGGTTTTCATTCCTTAAGGCCACGGTCCTGGCATCGGGGACAGTGGCTCTAAACCACTCTCCTGATACACTAAGTATGTGGCATGGTTTAACTGGGTGAGATGTGACCTTATAAACTGTCTTGTGTCCACTCTCTAGGGATGTTCCTTAGGCCTTTTCGCTGAGTTATTTGGCTATGATTATGGACCAAAAATAAGATTCTGGGACTCTGGGAGGTTTATCTTGGTTTTCATTGTAGAAAGAAATAGGGCTGCGCAAATCTGGAGAGCCATGAAATCTCTTTGGTATGCAGATATATTCTTTTAACCTGTGTATATTATATGTTACGTACATTCTCTTGTAGACAGCATAGCGGTCAGCTCATTTGACAGACCAATGCTTCTCTGATACTGACAAATATGTGAGGCCTGTGGGTAGTAGTGCGGTGTGTTAATGGTGCTCATTCAGTTTCAAATGCTAGAAACCCAACTCAAATAAGCTTATAAAGAGGGAAATTTATTTGCTCATGTAACCGAATAGTCCAGTTGACAGGGTTGGCTTCAGTCCGAGTTGATCTGAAGATTTAGATGATATCATCAGGACTTTGCTTCCCTTGGTTGACTTTACTGTCCTCTGTTACACATTTAGGCAGATTCTCTCTTTGGGGGCAGGGAGGCCTATGAATGGCTCCAGGCCCATAGCATCCCTACCACTGTCCATCCTGGAGAAAAGAATGTGTGTCTCTCTTCTCAAGTATTCATAGTCTGAAAAGCACCCTTGGTGGCCTCATTTAGGTCATGTGTTCACCCTTGAACTAAGCAATGTACCTAGAAGGATATGTTACTCTGGCAGTTTACCCTGAGTTACCTGCTCACTCCTGTGGCTGGAAAGGGGATACAATGGTAGCAGGGGGTTGGGATGGAAACAGCATCAGTGATGCCTCAGAGCACATTCTGTGCTTTGTCATGGATATATGGAAATAATCTCATTGGATGCCAAAGAAATGCTTTCTTTCTTTTTTTTTTTTTTTAACTGTTTATTTTTGAGAGAGTACAAATGGGGGACGAGCAAAGAGAGGGAGAGAGAGGATCCTAAGCAGGCTTTGTGCTGACAGCAATGAGCCTGATGTGGGGCTTGAACTCAGGAACAGCAAGTTGGTGACCTGAGCTGAAGTCAGATACTCAACTGACTATCTACACAGATGCCCCCAAAGAAATGCTTCCTTATCACTACCTTCTCTGCTTGGATAGGTGATAGGGGAGGAAAGAGCTTCAAAGAGTGGATCAACTGGTGACAGACTACCTCCCTTTGGCCAGACACTGGGACCTTCGGACGTTCCGGCTCCCTCTCAGGAATCCTCCAACTGTTTTTCCTCACCTCTGCCCTCATTCAGCTTCCATAAAATCTCTGTCTGTGATCTGTTCATATCAGCCTGACACTGAAAGTGTTGAGAAAATGAGATTTAATTGCCTCCCAAGAACATGGACACTGGAGATTTTTTCAAAGAAAAGCTTTTAAGAGTCAAGGAATAAAAAATTACCATGAAATGGTGGACAGAGGCTCTCTGTTTGGGGGTCAGGCAGCCCTGCCCTGCAAATCCTCAAATAATGCAGTCAGTGAAGCCACCTTGTCTGCTTCAGGCAATAGTCTCCAGCTCTGTGTTCTGACGAATCAATTTGGACATAGCTGAAAGTTTGCTGTCAGGTGGAAGCACTCGGGTGCAATGGTGAATAACCTTGGGCCAGTCCATTGATGCCCTCAACATATGTTCACTGCATTCCAAATATATGTCAGGTTTGAGTCTAGGTTCTGAGGCTACATCAATGAACAAAGTAAAGTTCGTGCCCTATTGTATATTCTAGGACAGGAGAGAGAATGATAATAAATAAGCCAGGAAATCTGTATGTCAGAAGAGCAATGGAACAAACTATTGAGGAGAGGCTGTGCATGAGGCCAAGAGGAAGCCTCCCAGGACAAAGAACTGATAGGAGAGAGAGAGAGGGTGCCTTAGAGATACCTGCAGAGAGAATTTGAGATAGAAAGAACAGGAAGTACGAGGTCCTGAGCTGGGTTGTGTTTGGTGTGACAGAGGAACAGCAGGTATGGTAGTGGGCCTCGGAGGCCACCACGGGGACCTTGGCTGATACTCTGAGGGAGATGGGAAGGCACTGAAGAGGTGACCTGCCATTTCACCTGGTACCAATCCTTTGTTGGTTAACTCTGATTTTGTGTCATTAGATGAAGTTGGATAGCTTTAGAAACCTTGATCCAGGGAAGTGGAAGAGAGTGTAAGATACAATTGGTGGAGTCTGTAGAAAACGAGCTTAGAATCTGGAGAAAGGCATTTACTCCTCATGTGGTCATTGGATGTCAGATGAGTCATGCATTGTTACATGGTTACCATCTGAGTTGTTCCTGCAGAGTGTGTATTCTTTTTCTTCCGTTTCATTTTTTTTAATGTTTATTAATTTCGAGAGAGAGAGAGAGAGTGAGAGAGAGCGAGAGAGCAAGCACATGCGCACAAGTGGGGAAGGGGCAGAGAGAGAGAGAGAGAGAGAGAGGGAGAGGGAGAGGGAGAAAATCCCAAGCGGGCTCCATACTGCCAGCACAGAGCCCCAATGAGGGGCTCACACTCATGAACCACAAGATCGTGACCTGAGCCAAAACCAAGAGTCAAACACTTAACCAACTGAACCACCCAGGCGCCCCTTCTTTTCCCCCTTTCACTCAAGAGAATCAAACCTGGTAGTGTTATTCTGTGTAGCATTGCTTTGAACTAGAATTGCCAGATTAAAAAAAAAAGAAAAAAAAAAGAAACCCAGTTAAGCTTGGATTTCAAATAAACAACTTTTAAGTACATCCCAGATGCTGCCTCCCATCCTATATTTTATCCGGTGAGCCTACTGGGCAGAACATAAACTTTAATATTTCAGGTATAGACCTCAGTTTCTGCTTCTGTAGAATGAAAAATGGATTTTTAGGATTCTTAGTCATCTACTCAGTTATCTATGCCTGGAACAATGCTCCTTACAAATGTGACCAAAATCCACTCCTTGCATGGTTAAAAAAAAAAAAAAAAAAAAAGGTAAACATCACTTTTTCATAATGCAACTGTGGTTCACTTTCTGATTACTTTGATTACTAACCAGTGGCCTTTCTGTCTGTAAACACTGAGACAGGCAGAGAATTTCCAGTTACCCAGTTGACTTGGCCAATGGACGAGGTAACTGTATTCTACTTAGAAATACGGGACAGGCCTTCCTGTTCAGAAAACCATGCAGTGTCCCCTTTTTGGATCTCTGTCCTCTCTGGCACTCTGTCCTTTGAACACTGCCACTGTGGTCTCTCCAGATTCTCAGCTCTGTCTCCTTTATTCAGACTCCCTTGGACTCCCCTCCCCATGCTGTGGGCGGGAAGCTGGGCCAGCTGTATGGCTCTCTCTCCCTTCATTAACTGATGCCCTATGTCTTGAAAACCATTGTTTCATATACAGTATTTTGTCCTACTTTTCTGTTGCAGGCAGAAGGGAAAATCTGGTCCTTTAATTCCATCTTTATTTCCAAGTTAGGAGTTTCTCACTCCTGGAATTATAGTTACGGCTAGAAAAAACAGATGAATGAAGACCCACCTCTGGGAGGAAATCAAGAATTTATCTTGTAGGTTGAAAAAGCTTGGAATGGAGAAGTATAACCTGAGAGACTGCTTAAAGAGCCAGGGCCCAGTGATCCTGGGATTCAAATCATGTCCCTGCTAGTTGAGACAGTCCAAAGAAGGTATAAACCCCCCAAATACAGAAATCAAATTAAAACAGATGGTCTTTCCTTTTTTCTTTTCCGTTGTTTGACTTTGAACCTGGAAAAATTGTACATCTCACCGCATAAACACAATCTGGGGCTCTGTGTACAGTGATAAATGATACAAGAGGGACTGTCTCGTATAATGCAGTCACGTGGGGAATGCATGTCACAACACCGATTACGCAGATATTTGGGCCTGACCTGCTAGCTCATCAGACTTGGTGGCATTATGGCTCCTCGTGTATTTTTAAATAACTGAACCACGATGCTTTGCTTCTTCAGAACATTTGACTGGAGGGACTCAACGCTCCCTAATTTGGAATCCTTGGAGATGAACTGAAATGAACAGGCAGGTACCCTCCATGGTAGAAATTAATTATTCACTGTGTGCCAAAATGTTGAAAATGATTTGTTACCAGTTTAGACAAACTTTTGGTCACTGAAGTTCATCTTCGTTATTCAAACACAAGATCAGCTGTCTGTAATGGGTCCGAGAGGAAAAACTTACCAGGTGAAGAAAGCCCAGGACTCAAAGCAACGAGTAGTCTGTGTACTTGGCTGCCTTATTTTCGTCTAATTGTCAGGGAGAGTTGGAATTCAATGTAGACCTCTCAGAGAAATTCTCCACTGTGAATTCTTTCAACTTGAGAGTGCTAGGAATGGCGTGGGCTCTGCACAGCATGGCCGTGGGTGGAGGGAGCAGTGGGATACCATTGCCACTCTCTGTCCCTGGCTTACAAGCTGGCTTCCTGTGGGTGCATCACTTCTCAGCCCCCTATGCCAGGGTTTTTCTTGCTCTGGCTGTTAGAAAGTGTGCTTCCCTAGAGCTGAAGTTGTGTAGCGGAGCCCCTGAGAAAAGCTACAAGATAAGCAGACGAAACTTAAATAATAGATCGTCATGGTGTCTACACAAAGCTCAGCCATCACCTTGGCCTCTTTGCAGTATTAAGGGATGCAGGCAAATATGTTGCCTGCCTTTAAGAGTTACAAAAGGAAGGAGTGCCTGGCTGGCTCAGTTGGTAGAGCACTCAACTCTTGATCTCGGGGTTGTAGGTTCGAGCCCCACGTTGCCTGTGGAGGTTACTTAAAAAGAATTAGGAAAGCAGGTGTTTGTAGCCGCAAGTATCCAAGCAAACAGATGTGTACATTGCATTCAGATGTACATAGTGAGAGAAGTTCGTGTGACCACATGCGGCCTTGAGAAGGAATGAGATAAAAGATTGGTTATACAGGATACATGCAGGGGGATGATGCAGCACCACCTTTTCTCTGGGCACGCTCTGTCATCAAAATGATCATTTTCTAGTTATTTACTAATTGGACAGAGCCGCCCAAATCTGAATCACATCAACTTTGCCTTAAGAGTGGATCTCCCTTACTGCTCACACACAAAAGACCTTGGGGGGTAGCAGTGGTTCCATGCTTTCTGAGAGGCTGAGTCTTCACTCGAAAACCATGGTTTTGTGCAGTTCTCTTCTCTTTGTACAGTGAGGATTTTTCCATCACCTTGGCAATAAGCATTGAGAAATAGGGAGAAAACTATCAGAGGCTTGGCAAATGTATGGCCTGTCCTGTCTTTTGCATGTTTTCTCTAGTAATCAGCTCCACGAAGACATTTGAGGGCCAAATTAACCCCCAGGAAAGAATTTGTCACAGTTGCCTGCCAAGAAATCTCATATTACTGTGAATGGAATATCAAATTTATGTTTCCTGTGTGTCAGCTACACCTGCTGTTGCCACTCACTGGGCTCCTTAGTGTATAGTTTCGGAGTTACTAGAATAGTCACTTAGGCAAATAGATTATGAATGTGATTGTTGACATGAAATGGATCCATTTCCTTTCAGACACAGTTATGGGCTGGTGGAGGACGTGGTTTCTGGTGAAGGAATGCACCTTTTCCATTTAACAGCCCCTTTGGCCAAGGCTGGGAAGGCCACGGGTGGTTCTGGGCACTGACTTGCTGGTGACCTCTTCCAAATGCCAGAGGTATGTTCCCAAGCTGGATCTGGTCTTTGATGCCATTCCTCCAAGGGGACTGAGCTGACAGCAGAACCCCCAGCTCTCTTTAGGGCTTTGGAAGAGGCAGCAGGTGGTGGTATGTGGGTTTTCATCAAATTACTTGGTTATCACCAGTAGGATCACTTTGTAGCCACCCCAACCAACTATCCACGTTTGTTGGCAGAAGTCTCCTTGCCCTCCGGGGAAAGGAGAGGAAAGCCTTCAGGGCCTAGAGTCTGTCACCAGGGCTCAAGAGGATGGGACTCAAGGCTTTTCTTGTGCTACAGTGGATGCCTGGGTTTGGTAGTATCTCTGAAGCTGAGCAGTGTGGCTAAATCCAGCTCCTGCTCCACAGATGCATTTTCAGAACTGTCCTCCGGCTTGCCTGTTTCACACCCTCCCACTTTGGCAGCTTCCTGTTTGCAAACAGATTTGCTTGTTAAATGGAGAAAACCAAGTGTGTATGCATTTGTGTCAGGAAAAGGAGGAGGAAAGCCAGTCTTCTTGGAGGAAGGCAGCTGGGGTTGTCTTGATCAGGAGTATAGGATTCTGTTCAAGGAAGGAAGATTCCTTGGGGCGCCTGGGTGGCTCAGTGGGTTAAGTGTCTGATTCTTGGTTTCTGCTCAGGTCATGATGTCGTGGTTTTGTGAATTGGAGCCCCACATCGGGCTCCAAGCTGACAGTGTGGAGCCTGCTTGGGGTTCTCTGTGTCCCTCTCTGTCTGCCCCTCCCCCACTTGCTCTGTCTCTCTCAAAATAAATAAACTTTAAAAAATAGAAGATTCCATAGGCTGGTTTCTCCATCTTTTATTTTTTTAATTTTATTATTTTTTTTTTAATTTAGAGAGCTGAGCAGGGGAGAGGGGCAGAGGGGGAGAGCAAGAATCCCAGGTAAGTTCCATGCTCAGCACGGAGCCCAACGTGGGGCTCAATCCAATGATGAGGCAGTTATGACCTGAGCTGAAATTTAAGAGTCAGACACTCAACCAACTAAGCTACTCAGGCACCCCTGGTTTTTCCATCGTTTAATTGCTGTGCTCTTTTGAGGATAGGAATCATCTGCCCATCTCTGAATCTGAAAGACAAGCGTAACATCTTGATAATTAGGATTTTTCAATAGCAATGATTTTTTTTTGCATATAAAATGACTCTTTTGAAGAAAAAATGAGGCATTCTTGCAACCTCTTGAATTCTGGCATTTTTGCTTTTGGGAGCGGTCTTAATAAACCCTTTAAGAAAAGTAAGGTAGCTTGCTTTTTCCAGGAAACTTGGTTAAAGCACATTTGTATTGTCCAAAATATCTTCTCACTGATTTAGAGGATTTGCAGAAGATTTATGTCTTGGGCGAGAGTTCATCGTATTTTAGCCATCTTCTCCAAGGATGAACATTAGATGCTATAGCAAGTGTGATTTCCAAATGCACATGAACTTTGAAACCAGAGTAGAGAACTGTTAATTCCTAGTGGAGGAGCCATGCTATTTGATAGATGAGATAGTCTTCTATTAAAAATAATCATCACAGTGCAGTATGTTAAGTGCTGTAATAGAGGAGTGTACACATGCTTTGGAGGCACAGAAGATACCAGAGCGGGAATGACCACCTCAAGCCAGGGAGTGGGGAAGGCATTTGGACTATACTTGAAAAGAAAAGTAAAAATATAACAGGTGGAGAAAATGGGAACCACATATTCCAGGTATTGAGAAAAGTGAGAAGGAAGACAGAAAGACATGAAAGAGCTGGGAAAAGAGGGTTCTAGCAGAGTTGAGTATGGCCAGAGGTGAAAACAAGCACAGAAAGATGATCCTGGAAAGATAGTTGGAGAAACCGGACTTGACCCTATAGGATATGGCCTATAAGATAAGCTAGTCTAGAGAAGTACTTCATGGAAGGTTTTTGAACAGAAGTGATGTCAAATTTGTGTTTTTTTAAGTTTTATTTTGAGGGAGAGAGAGCATGAGAGTGGGGAGGGGTGTGGAGAGAGAGGGAGAGAGAGAATCCCAAGCAGGTTCCATGTTGTCAGCACAGAGCCCAGTGGGGGGCTCAAATTCATGAACCGTGAGATCACAACCTGAGCTGAAATCCAAAGTCAGATGCTCAACCGACTAAACCACCCGGGTACCCCAGATTTGTGTTTTAAAACAACTAGCTCTAGGAGTGCCTGGGTGGCTCACTTGGTTAAGTGTCTGACTTCAGCTCAGGACGTGATCTCACCGTTCATGGGTTCAAGCCTCCTGTTGGGCTCTGTGCTGATAGCTCAGAGCCTGGAGCTTGCTTTGGATTCTGTGTCTCCCTCTCTGTCTCCCCCTCCCCCACTTATACTCTGTCTCTTTCTCAAAAATAAACCTTAAAAAAAAAAACCTAGCTCTAAAAGCAGTATAACTTTCCAAGAAACACAAAGACAGAAGTTCTGCCCAGGAAAATCAGGCATAAGGTCATTGTCAAAAGACATGAGGGCCTTAACTTCAGACAATGGGAGTAGGGATCAGACAAGGGGACACATTCACCAGGTATCCAGATGGTACAAAAAATAAGGTCTGGAAACTGAGTTGCTTTTGGGGAATCTGGGGAATCTGCTGGCATAGCGAGGGCAGAAGCCAGAATGCAATGAGTGAATGGAAGTGTGTGAGTGAATGGAAATAAAGAAGAGGCAGCTGTCAGAATAGATGGCTGTTTATTTACAGCAGCTTGAAAATGCAGGGAGACAGAAGGACGAGTAGCCTTTGGTGGGAGCACATGGGGGTGGGACATAGTCACCCTGTTGCATGTGTTTCATAGCGAGGGAAACTCGGGCTTACGGTGGGCAGGAGGGAAGGATCAAGGATAGAGGGAAGAGCAAGGGGATAATTAGTGGGGGAAGGTTCCTGAGAAGACATGAGCAGGGGCTGGAAATCTGCAGCTAAAGGAAAGAAGTCAAATCTGAAAAAGCCACCGTGGAGAAATTGAGGTTGCCGAAACCTTCTGTTCTATCTCTTTTGGTAACAGGGCACAGCCAACTTGAAATTCTTCATCTTGGAACAAGCATCTTAGAGGTTTAAGCCTTGTTTCTGCTGGCTGTCCACTTTTCTAGACTAGGTGGGGAATCTATTTGAAGTAGGAAAGTTGGTATCGGCCATTGGAGGTGGGCTCTCCATCATGAAGCAAACGCCTGGATGTTGGAATCCACTGACTATAATTATAAACATGAAGCTCCTGTACTCCCCACCCCACTTTTTAAAAATCTGTGGGCTATCCTTTAGACTTGTTGGAAAATCTGTAAGGAAATGAAATGTCTTGATGGAGAAGGACTCTATCAAACATAATGGAAAGAGTAGCTTTACCTGACAGTATGACCATGTAAAAGACAACCTTGTGGCTTGATTTACTTGCTCTCTAAAACTTAGGCATTAGAACTGATTATTGCCAAGGCTCCTTTTAATTTTAAGATTCCGTGGGGGCATGGTTCTAAGTTGAATTGGTGCCCATTCAATCAACAAGACGTGAAACAAAGAAAAAGTGATACAGCATGTGCTCACTGGTGAAGAAGCTGGTGTCGATGGACTACATATGTATAAAGTCCCCATGTCACTACTAGGCATCTGCAGCACAAGGACATTTTGCCTGCATAAGCAGTGTTATGCTTCAACTCAGAATATATGCCAAGCACACTTGAGAACTTTCATATTTTGCAGCTGAAGTACAACACAGCTGGCCTCCTAAATGATTGAAAGTCCTTCACTCCACCAGAAAAATTAAAATTAAAAGACTGTTATGGTGCCTCTAAGAGAACGGAGAAGCAACCTATAATTATGAATTTATCAGACAATAGGTGACTTTCCACAGTGATCCTTAATGTAGTACCCTAATCGTGCTTTCTCCTTTGGAGAATCCATCCCTGTTCTCAAGAATTTGAGTAGCATGGAGGATGGAAAAGGAGAAACGGATGTGTTGCTCATCCATTAGGGCTGAAATAAGAAAATGTAATGGGTTTCCCTCACCTGCATCTGGGCAACCGATAGAAGAATCAGAGTGTCAGGGAGGTGGGTGTTCAGCAGGTGACCTGGGTGTCTCAAGCTCAGGGCCCTGTGTATATGTCTCCACAGGGCTTAATCCATTCCTGTGTGTGTAACATTACTTAATTGGTGTTGAGGTTGGGCTAATATTTTTATATTGACATAGAAGAACAAGGCAGATCTGTTGATTTCTTGTAGGTCATTCTTTTCAGAGTCATGGTACCTTCACATCTCTTCTTATTCTTGGAACATAATAAGGTGTGGTTTATCATCTTCATTTTATTTATAAGTGAAAACACAAAGAAGTCCATTTCAACAAAAATGATCAGGGCAGGTGGAGTGCTGGAATCAGGACTCTGAATGGACAGCATGTTTTTATCCTTCTCTTTAGAAAGAAAGAAAAATCAAAAAAATTAAACTGATGTTTGAGCTGTTTACGTAGGTTTGTTTTTTTTTTTTTTTTTTTTTGGTACCTTGTAAGAAAGGAATCTGTTTGGTTTTGGTGAGGCCCCATGATGAAATATTCCCAGATAGAAGAAATTTAAAAAGCAAATATATTCTGGATTGATTCCTACCATTGGTAAAATGGAATCCTACGCTGCCTATGGCCTGTATGTTGCAAAATGGTAAGCTGTCAAGCTCGGGGCATTTTTAAGTACCTGTATTGTGCCAGGAAGTTAGTGTGCTGGAGATTGAGGGTATCAGCTGAATAATATAATAAATGACCTATCCCCCTATCATGGTGAACAACAGATATAGCCCCTGTTGTCACAGCTTACAGTTGAGTGGGAGACAGAAGAAAGTAAACAGAAGATTCAAATTCTATGAAATAAGCTATGATTGCAGTAGTATGTCATGGGAACAAAGGAGGAGTCCCTAACCTCTTGGGAGTAGTGCTTTGTTATGGAGAATTGCCTTGAAAAGGAGACTAGAAGACTAATGGGTTAGCCAGGGAAAACAACACAAATGGGTTGGGGAGGTCAGAGAGGAGGCACTCAGGTGCTGTTCCCTCTGTGCAGAATATAGATCTGGCAGTTAGGAAGATCCAAGTGAGCTGGAGGAGAAACATAGTGAGAGCTGATGTTCCAGTGACCATGGCTCCTGGTGAGATGGGGGTGAGGCAGAGGCTAGGTAGGGCCATGCTGTGTCAGGCATGCAGAAGGGCCTACACATGGCAGTCTCTCTGAGCAGAGCTGCTCTGGGTCAGTCACTGTGGGCCTAATGATAGGTTGGAAGGAGATAAGACTAAAGGCTAAGAGACCAGCTTGGAGTTAGTTCACACTCCAGTTTAAAAATCAAGACATGGGGCGCCTGGGTGGCTCAGTCGGTTGAGCGTCCAACTTCGGCTCAGGTCATGATCTCACAGTCTGTGGGTTCGAGCCCCGCATCAGGCTCTGTGCTGACTGCTTGCTCAGAGCCTGGAGCCTGCTTTAGATTCTGTGTGTCCTCTCTCTGCCCCTCCCCCGCTCACACTTTGTCTCACTCTGTTTCTCAAAAATAAATAAATGTAAAAATCAAGACATGGGGGTGCCTGGGTGGTTCAGTCAGTTAAGGGTCCAACTCTTGGTTTTGGCTCAGGTCATGATCTCGTGGTTTTGTGGGTTCGAGTCCCTCATCGGGCTCTGTGCTGCCAATGTGGAGACTGCTTGGAATTCTCTCTCCTTCTGCCCACCACCCCCACCCACTCGCACAGTCTCTGCCTCCCTTAAATAAAAAATAAATTAAAACAAAAACAAAAAAAACTCAAGGCCTGACCAGGAGAAGGGTGTTGAGGTAGAAGTAATCTGGGTAGGTTGGGAAATACTTACCAGGGCTTGGTCACTGGATATGGAGGCAAAGGCCAAGGAGGGGAGCTTTGAGGATGAGGTCTGAGTTTCTGGTTCTGCAAGCCAAGTAAGTGTGAGAGAAGAACTCTGGAGGAGTAGCTTTGAGGGATGACAGAAGACTATGAGTTGCTTTTTGACACCTCTGAATTGTCTGTGAGAAGTTGACAGATGCCAAGGAAGCTGTGGATGTAGGGACCAAAAGCCCAGTACAGAGATCTAGGCTTGAGATGAAGCTCTGAGCCTTCAGCTGAGGAATCCAAGCCTTTGGACTGAGGGGATGAAGTTCCCCAGACACAGAGTGGAGAGTGGATGGAGCAGAGGATGTAGGGGAGAACCCTAAGGCATGTACCAGACAAGGGAAGGGGAGAGGGAACAGGGCACCAGAGGAGATTGAAAAGGCACTTCGAGGCCAGTCACAAAAGGACAAATCCTGTATGATTCCACTTACACGAAATGGCCACAGTAGGCGAATGCCCAGTGACAGCAGATAGGTTAGTGGTTGCTAACCACTGGGGCTGGGGAGAAGTGACTGCTAATAGGCATAGCGTTTCTTTTTGAGGTGATGAAACTCTTCTAAGAGTGGATGGTAGTGAGAGTTGCACAATTTCTGTGAACATATGGGAAACCGCTGAATTGTCCACTTGGAAGGGCTGACTGGTATGGCATGTGAATTATATCTCAATAAAGCTGACCTGTAAAAAAAGGAGCTTCCATAAATCCAACACCTTAATTACAGGAGAGCTAGGGCTGGAGGGGGGAATTATAAATAGGTGTCAGCTTTCTCTTCCTTATTTCTAAGGTCTTCAGTGATCAGGCTGAGCCCATCCACTTGACAGAATTGCTGGTGCCCAGAAGATTATGCTTACAATTCAATAAATTAAAAACAGACCAACATGAGAAGGACATCTCATTTCGAAACCAGAAGGCTGTGAAAAGTCTTTTCCTTGGTACAATAAACACAATGCGGTGACCACGTAAAAGGACTTGGAGGCAAGCAAGGCTTTGAATTACCATCATTTTTCACATCCATCCTGAGAGAATAGTGTTATCTTTTTTATTTTGTATTTACAGAATAAACAGAACCTATTCTTGCAAAAATGGCAATTTAAAAACTTTTAAGCCAAGGAGGTTTTTTTGTTGTTGTTGTTTTTTCCATAATTGCTTCTATGGGCTTGGCCTCAGCCTTCAGTCTCTCTGGGACCCCACTGAGTTGCACTCTACTTGTTTTTTTTTTTTTTTTTTTTTCCAATCTCCCAGAGCTCCCCAGGGAGCTAACATGGATCAATTAAATGGAATGGATGCAAGGAGAATCCAGTCCAGCCAATAGGGAGAGCAGATAAATGGACAGCAGATTTGGGAGAGCCAAACTTGTGACTCAATCTTAGTAATTAGTAAAGTAGGAGTTCCTAGCCCTTACATTAGTAAGGATTGTTTTTTAGTAGTACTATTTTTTTTTTTGGCAAACTTTTCAAATATAAAAGATTTGTATGAATGCTATGAGAACTGGGAACACAGAGGCTCAGAGGAATGAGTAACAGTCCCAGGTTCACACACGGGATTAAGTCAGGGAGCCAGAGTTGAAACGCAGGGCTGGAGCTCTCCTGGCCTCACCATCTTTTTTTTTCCCCCCAAAGGGTCTGGCCTTTGGATGTGAGAGATGGGGAGCATCTGAGTGAGGACTTAGAAATTGGACTTGCTGAAGGGCATGTGTGAGCCTTAAGACTGGCCAAGCCACGTCCTTCTGAAATGAGCATGTTAAAAAGCCTCTTTGAGGTTGTGTTGAAATGTGACATGACCTTTAGGTAAAATTCTTAGGTAGGCCATTGGGGACTCAATCACAGCAGAGTCCAGCTTTTTTCTTTTTGGAATGCCTCTGAAGACCAGCAAGGTTCCTGCTGCAGTGTCAAGTGGTACCTTGATGAGAGAAGACCTAGAACTCCAGTCATTTCCAAGTGCTGGGCAGGGGCCTGGGCTGTCATAATGAAGCAATGGTGTAGGTTTCCCCTTAGCTTGTTGATAAAAAGACATTCCAGAAAGGCAGAAGGACAGTATTTTGATATTCATCCCTAATTCTCTGTTCTACAGTGGATCCAGCATGCTGGTAATAATAGAGTCTTGATAGCAAGACAAGAGTAGCACAAGGGAGGTAGAAACTCAGTAAATATATCTTCAGTAGTGAGTCCTGTCTAATCAGGCCAGGGGTACTAAGTAGACTCCAACTTACAAGTGGTCAGAAGTTTACTTTAAAGCTGGCTGTTAGAGATACAGAATGAGTTTTTCAAAAGAAATAATGATATAAATGGAAGTTGTAGATAATAAAAATTGAATAGATCTGGAATTAGCTGAATGGCAAAAGGGGAAATCTGTGGAGTGCAGCAACCAGACAGTCTTGGAGGGGAGAAAGAAAGAGGTAGCTGTGAAGAGGTCTTCGTATAACCACCATTCCAGCCATAAAGAAGTAAGCCTGGACAGTAGCATTCCTAATGTTAGAATTATCAGTCCCGAAGGACTAAATGCTCACTTCTAATTAAACTCGTGAAGCCCTAATCATGCTGATCAAACTCATCAATCAGTATCAGTTGGCTAACCTTTTTTTAAGAAACCTATCTTTCTGGTGACAGGAAGATCCCATATTGATATCCATTACAGCAGTTAGGTAGAGCATTAGAATAACCCAGTTATCAGATGTATTCAGAAGCAGAACCAAAAATTTGGTAGATTTTAAAGGAGTTACATAGTCGCATAAAATGTGGAAGGTCTGCTTGAAAACAGGTATATTTAGTGACAAAAAGAATCAAAGTACCCACCGCTTGAGGTTAGTAGTCGTGGGTGATGACTAACACTTTTATTCTTCGCCTTTAGATTTTGTTTCCCTTCACTGCAGTGCATCTTCAGTGCATCTTTATGATGGGGCAATTCTGTTTCACTTGGAGCACATTTTCAATAAATTGATTTTCAGTTGCCTTCTCAGAAAACTTCCTCAGGTTCCAAATGGTGTGGACTTTGGACAGTCTCACGGGTATGGGTGGTCCTTTCCAGGCTTTCTGGTTTTGATTGTTTTATTTTTTACATAATATATGGTATTCATACTGAAATTTGGTGTCCATTGAAGGATATTAGAGAAGCACCGATGAGTGACTGACTGCTCCTTAGAATTTGGGGGATCAGAGTCTACTCACTAGCTAAGTGCTGGACTCTCTGTCTTTCCCATTTTTTAAAACACCACTTACGGAATACTAGTGTCTGCAGAGAGCAATAAAATGGCATATTTGTTGTCAACAGAATAATGGTAGAATATAGACATGCAGATAAGCAATTAGACTATTAAAATTGCTATTGCAGAAGGATAAATAAAGAGTTAATGGACCACGGGTGGAGGAGCCTCAGGAGTCTGGGGAAAGCTTCATGGAAATGAAATTTGAAGGGAGACTGATTAGGCTTTGTATAGATGAAAGGTGAGTTGGGGGAGTGAGTCTTTTCGAAGCACATGGAACAGCATGGGAAAACAGGAATGGGAGAACTTTGAACGTTCTGGGGCTGAAGAATAAAGTTCTAGAGAGCAACAACAATGTGAGAGATGAGCTTGGGCTTGGACAGGTAAGTAGGAACCAGATCAGGAAAAAACCTTGTATTCTCTGTAAAATAGTTTAAATACTAGTCTGTACGTGGTAGGAAGCCACTGAATTATTTTGAATAGCACACTTGAAAAACCTCTATTCTCCATTCATTTGTCTATGTTGTCATCCTTACCTAGGACAGGAATTAAGTTGGATATAGATCTTCTAGGTAAGAAAGGTTGCATTTATTCCCTCTGGCAATAGTAAAAGAAACTCTGAACATTAGTTTCCCCCCATCTTTGAGGGGAAATTGTTTATTGTGGGTGGCTGTGTGGGTGTGTATGCGTGTGTGTATCATAGAATTTATCGTTTTAACTATTCAAAAATTTTTTTAATGTTTATTTTTGAGAGAGACAGATGGAATGTGAGTGGGTTGGGGCAGAGAGAGAGGGAGGCACAGAATCTGAAGCAGGCTTCAGGCTCCGAGCTGTCAGCACAGAGCCTGACATGGGGCTCGAACTCATGAGCTGTGAGATCAAGACTTGAGCTGAAGTCCGACGCTCGACCAACTGAGCCACCCAGGCGCCCCTATCATTTTAACTGTTTCTAAGTGTACAAGTCTGTGGCATTAAGTACTTTGACAATGTTGTATGACCATTCTCACTTTGTATTTGCAAAGCTTTTTCGTTACCCCAAATAGACTTTCTGTAACCATTAAGCAAAAACTCTCCCCCCATCCCCATCCCCTGATAACCTATTTCCTGTATCTATGAATTCACCTCTTCTACATATTTCTTACAAGTGGAACCATACAATCTTTGTCCTTTTGTGTATGGCTGATTTTACTTAGCAGAATTCTTCCAAGGCTCATCTGTGTTGGAGCGTGTATTCTTTTTTATAACTGAATAATACTCCATTGTATGCATGTACCACATTATGTCCATTCATCTGTTGAGAGATACCTGGGTTGTTTCTACCTTTTGGCTGTTGTGAATCATGCTAAAGTGAACATTGACCTACAAATATTTGTTTGAATTTTTGCTTTCATTTCTTTTGAGTATATACCTGAAAGGGGAATTGCTGGGTCATATAATAATCCTATGTTTAACATTTTGAGGAACGACCAAAAGGTTTTCCATAGTGGCTGTGCATTCTCACTAGTAATCTACAAGGGTTCTAATTTCTTCACGTTCTTGCTAACACTTGTTATTTTCCTTCTGTTGTTGCTGTTGTATTATTATAGCCATCCTAGTGGGTGGGAAGCAGAATCGTATTGTGGTTTCATGCAAACTAGGTTTGGGATACACAAAAGTGTTTTTTAGTGTGTAATACCAAGCTTTGAAGACCCTTTTGTTCATGAGGCTTCTTAAAATAGGTATTTCTGGTTTTTCCATACAAAATGATGTTTGATTGTAGACTTAGGTTTCCAAGGTAAGGCTTATAGTTGCATTCTTTCAAGTTTTTAGAGTAAGCGAATCTTTGATTCTGCAATACTCTCTAATGAATTCAGGATCAATTTACTGAAACTGCAGTTCCCAGCTCTCTCAGTATGACTGGCTATGCAAGTTCTGCTTTCCTTGCCCTGGTTCAGACCTTCCTTGTCTCTGGGCTGGTGTAGGGCCATGGTTATGATCTCCCCTTCTCGTTCTAAGAGCGCACACATCACAATCAGACCCTGTTTGGAGTCCCAGCTTGCCACTACTAGCCATGACATCTCAGACGAGTCCTTTAATCTCACTAAACCCTTTGTCCATGCACGTAAAATAGTTCCTACTTGACTGGCCTATTGTAAGGACAACGCACGTCGAGCCGTTAATACATTAGTACCATGCGTGGTACACAGAGCATGCTCAGTAATTATTGACTTGGGCTCCTATTACTCAGCCTACAGACTTACCACTCCGAAAACTGGATGATGGAACTCCTCTTCTTGAACTACTCTGGATTTTTACTTTACCAAAACAAAGTTCAGCTGTTTGGCAGTTAGTCCTTTGCAGTCCAAGTTACTAGCTTTATCTGCTGCCTTACCCCTTCCCCTTGCCTGCCTGAGCCACCAGCCAGTATAGACCAGACACATTCATGTGACCAACTTCATGCCTGCTCTTTCCCTCTGCCTGATTGAACCTCATATAAGGAACTTGTCCTTGACTTGAATGCCTATAGGAAAACCCCTTTCCTGTGAAGCCCTGCCTGGTATGCCAAGCTGGGTTGTGGCTCCCACATCACTGTTACAGCAATTGTCACAAGGATGACAATCTGCTGTCACAAAGATGTTTTTGCATTGGTCCCCTCTTATCTCGTTATCTATATCATACATACTGTGGGGGCTCAATCAAAATGTAAATAGGGAATTACTTAACCTACACACGTCAGTTACAGAAACCAGCCCTGCTCCCTGTTGTCTAGCTTAACGTGGTTGGTTAGGATTGTGGGTAGAATTTCTGCATCTTAAAAGTTTCCTGTCTTTTCATGTGATCATACGGTCATTGGAAGAGACGCCTTAACAGTGAACCATGGATGAATCTTACTTGCTGCTGTTGGTCTCGACAGTGTATTATTTATTCAACAACTCTATTGAATACCCAGTTTCTGTAAGTCACTTAATAGTCCCCGTAAGGGAGATAGAGAATTGCTTGAGATGTTTCTGTTAATGAGGCTCTCAAGATGAATGTTCTTGCTTATCCTGTGGCTTTGAGGAATGTAAAATCTAGTAGGAGGAATTGTGGTCTCTATTTTCTGGAAAGGCCTTAGGAAACTGTGACTCCTCATACCATCATTTTATTTCCAAAATAACTCCTCCTCCTTGGTTTGTAGGTGGGGCCACTTGTAGTCCTGAGTCAGCTCCTTGAATTTCTGGTGAAATTTGAAACTAGAGAGACCAGAGAAATTCTGCTGCTTGCAAAGAAGTCCAGAGGGGGATCACAGTAGGAAGCAGTTCAGAAGGAAACATTCAACAAAATAACCCTGTGCTGGTGACAGTCTGCAAAGGGTTTTCTGACTCTCACTGTTTGGTCTCAAGTTGTGCTAGGTTGAGACGCACAATTTGGTCTTTTCTTTTCTTTTTCCTCTTTAAAGAAAATGTGTTGCTGTGTTCCCTCATTGTTTATAACCTGCCTCCCCATCTCTCTGAATGTATAATAAAAGCTACAAATTCAGTAGCATTCTTCTGGAAGGGGGAAGAAGTGTGAGTCAGGAGAAAAGTTAAAGCAAAAAGCTTAGACTAAGCATTCTTTTTAAAATTAGACATAAAACTTTGTTCTGAGCTTCTTGACAGTTAAGGCAAAAGAGAATAATAAAGTAACAGGAACTGAATTAACATTTTGGAATACTATGATTTCCAATCTTTGAAATTACTTAGTTGAAATTTTTTCTTTTATCTTATGAAAATGTGGCAATTGTAGGCATCCACTGTGGACCTTTATATGCTTTAGCCTTGCTTCGAGATTTGAGGTGATGTTGGATGTTGGAAGTAAGGATGGGCTTTTTGTTCCTGAGTTTGAATGATAGTAGGCTACAGGCACTGTTCCACATTTTTTAGTCATTAAAAATGTTGCCCCTGGAGGTGCCTGGTTGCCTCAGTTGGTTAAGCATCTGATTCTTGCTTTCAACTCAGGTCGTGATGTCACGGTTCATGGGTTCAGGGTGGAGTCTGCTTGGGATTCTCTCTCCTCCGCTCTGTCTTCCCTCCTCCATTTGTTTATGAGCTCTTACTCTCATAAATAAATACAACTTAAGAAAAAACAAAAGTTGCCCCTGGAAGTGGCACCTTGCCTGCCTCTTACTGTTAACAGTGCACTTTTTGTACTAAAGGCAGCTTAGTAGGTACAAAAATGACACAAAGATTGCATGCTTATTAAAGGCTTTTATATGTATCTAATTGTATTCAACCATCCCAATGACCCTCTACTGTCTCCTTATCATCCACAATTAACAAGGATAAAACTGAGACTCAGGAGTTGAGTAAATTAGCAGCTGACTGGTGGCAGAACCAGGATTGGAAAACCCAGTCCTGGGATCCTCAAGTCTCATTTTTTAAAAATGCATTTATTTAAATTCAAGTTAGTTAACATATAGTGTAGTATTGGTTTCAGGAGTAGAATTTAGTGATTGATTTCTTACATGTTACACCCAGTGCTCATGCCAAGTGCCCTACCTACCCTCCAGCAACCCTCAGTTTATTCTCTGTATTTAAGAGTCTCTTATGGTTTGCCTCCTTCTCTTGATTTTATCTTATTTTTCCTTCTGTCCTCCTATGCTCATCTGTTTTGTTTCTTAAATTCCACGCATGAGTGAAATCCTAGGATTTTTGTCTTTGACTGGCTTATTTTGCTTAGCATAATACCCTCTAGTTCCACACATGTTGTTGCAAATGGCAAGATGTCATTCTTTTTTATTGCCGAGTAATATTCCATCATGTGTATCTATATCACACCTTCTTTATTCATTCATCAGTAGATGGACATTTGCTCCCTTTCCATAATTTGGCTATTGAGGGGCACATGTACCTCAGTGTTGATCGTAGAGCTATCATTTTTTAAAATTCAATCATGTTCATCAATTACTTGCTGGGTTCCATAGTTGCTGGCTAGATAGTGCCTCTGATGGATATAAGGGTCCAGAGGAGAATATCCAGCAAATTACTGAACTTGAGTGTTTTTTTTAATGTTTTTATTCTTTTTGAGACAGAGACAGAGCATGAGCAGGGGAAGGGCAGGGAGAGAGGGAGAGAGAGCAGGCTCCAGGCTCTGAGCTGTCAGCACAGAGCCTGATGCAGGGCTTGAACTCACAGACCATGAGATCATGACCTGAGCTGAAGTCAGACGCTTAACCGACTGAGCCACCCAGGTGCCCCTAAACTTGAGTGTTTTAAGTGTATGGTTATGTGAGTCAGTAGGTGTCCATTATACAAGTGCAGTAGTATCAAAATTTAATATTATACTCTCTTGAATTTAGCCCTAATCTCATTTTACAGAGCAATATCATAAAATATTTCTGATTAAGGATTTTAAAACATTCAACTGTGATGATGAGTAGTTAGCAACAGAGAACTCCTGCTCATAGCTACAATTTTGTGTTTGAGTATTGTCTTTATGACTAGTATTCTTTTTTCCTTGAAAAATACATTTTGGGGTAAGGACGTAAAAAAAACCCTTACATTTTATTTTCTGAAACTGAATATTGCATGGTAGTGGGTCACTGAAAGTTTATTCATGGCTCTCTGAAATGAACGCTTAGCCGTCAGCTACACATCTCCAGATGGGACCAGCCAGCAATCAGCGGCATCACAATGAAAGACAGAGGTAGAAAGGAAACAGGTCCGGATTCACTACTCTAAAACATGAAACTGCAGCCTGACATTAAAGAAGTATCATGGCTGCATATCCGTCCCCTTTTCCTGATAGTCATTCTGGATAGGAGCTCTGATCCCAAGGAAGTAGCACAGGGCAAGTCTTGAGTAGACCAGAAATGCTCACGTAGGAAATGCTGTCTTGGTGAAACCTTTCTGAAATCCCCTCCTCTTCCAGTCAAAGAGGTCTCTTCCTCAGCACCTCTCCCTTGTCAACCTCAGCCATCAGCTGTAATATGCTGCCACATATTGTCCATTGTCTTTGTAGAGTTTGTTGCTTGAGGGACAGATTGATGTCTTTGTCTTGCAGTAGTAGAAGACCATCTTGATATTCTTTTTTTTTTTTTTAATTTTTTTTAACGTTTATTTATTTTTGAGACAGAGAGAGACAGAGCATGAACGGGGGGAGGGGCAGAGAGAGAGGGAGACACAGAATCAGAAACAGGCTCCAGGCTCTGAGCCATCAGCCCAGAGCCCGACGCGGGGCTCGAACTCACGGACCGCGAGATCGTGACCTGGCTGAAGTCGGACGCTTAACCAACTGCGCCACCCAGGCGCCCCGATATTCTTGAATAACGTGAAATTTCTAGGTGAGCCTGTTGTTCATCAGGCAGTCGGAACTCTGGTACGTTTCCTTCTTCCCATACATCTCTTTCCATCTCTTGTGCTGCATTAGAGTAAATAAGCTGGTTGCATATGAAATGACACTTAACACGTGAGCACTTGGTAATTAATAATGTTGGACACTATGTCAGGTTTAACCAGCTCTGCTCCAAGAAAGATCCTACTTTCCCTTAACTTTATGAAAATTGTCATTTTGTGTGTAGAAATGGAGATGTATATTTTGAAGCTTTTAATCCGTACCCAAATATCTTGAATGAACAAAAACCTTCTTTATTGCTGAATAAACACCAAAAACAAAACATCTCAAATCTATATATCTAGTCTTCATACATCCATTTTAAGGCAAAATACAATGCCCACGTGGAAGCAAAGCCTTTAAGTTTATTCAGGGATTTTTCTCCTTTCCTTGAGAGGAAGATGAACAGAAGAACTTCTCAGATACATTCCAGTTCTAAGACTATTTGATTTCTTACTGTTTTTTAGCATTCACCCAATCAGACCAAATTAAGTCATTTTTTTTCATGACTTGATTTTTAAACATGAATAATAATGAGTTGTAGATTAGACGAAGTATTTTAATAAAGAAGTCAAGAGTTGTTAATAGGATTCTGTAGCATACCATGTTAGGTTTTTAAGTTTTTTTTAATTGAGATATAATCAACATATATTACTTTCAAGTGTACCACGAGTCACTGTATGTATATATTATGAAGTGATCACCAGAATACGTCAGTTTAATTGCCACACATAGTTATAATGTTTTTGTGTGATAACTGTTAAGAATTACCCTCCTAACAACTTTGATTTATACAGTATAGTATCAACTATAACCACCATGTTGTATATTATCCTATGACTTATTTGATAACTGGAAGTTGGTACCTTTTGACCACCTTTACTCATTTTGCCCATACTTTTGCAACATCTATCAGTGCTTTTGTATTTAGGAGTAGTTTTGTTTAAGATGCCACATAGGGGTGAGATCATCCAGTATTTGTTTTTCTCCCTCTGATTTCACTTAGCATAATACTAAGGTCCATCCATGTTTTTGCAAGTGGAAAGATTTCCTTCTTTGTTAGGGCTAAATTGTATTCCATGGTATATATGTCACCTATTCTTTTTTTTTTTTTTTTTTAATTTATTTTCTTTAATGTTTTTTTTTTTATATGAAGTTTATTGACAAATTGGTTTCCATACAACACCCAGTGCTCATCCCAAAAGGTATGTCACCTATTCTTTATTCATCCATGATGCTTAGGTTGCTTCCTTGTCTTGGCTATTATAAATAATACTGCAGTAAGCATGGGGGTTCAGGTAACATTTCAAATTAGTGTATTTGTTTCCTTTGGGTAAATATCCAGAAGTAGAATAACTGGATCGTATGGTAGTTCTAGTTTTAAGTTGTTGAGGATCCTCCCTACTGTTTTCCATAGTGGCTCCACCAATTTACATTCCCACAAACGGTGCACCAGGGTTCTGTTTTCTTGACATCCTTGCCAACACATGTGATCTTTTGTCTTGTTGGTAATAGCACCTCACACCTGTTAAAATGTCTGTCTCATTATGGTTTTGATTTACATTACCCTGAGGATTAGTGATGTCGAGCACCTTTCCATGAACCTGTTGACTTTCTGTATGTCTTCTTTGGAAAAATGTCTCTACACATGTTATTAATTGGATTATTTGGGGGTTTTTGCTATTGAGTTGTCTGAGTTCTTTATATATTTTGGTTATTGAACCCCTTAAAAGATAGGATTTGCAAATATTTTCTCCCATTCATTGGGTTGTCTTTTCATTTTGTTAATAGTTTCTTTGCTGTGCAGAGTGTTTTAGTTTGGTACAGTTCCTCTTGGGTATTTTGTAAATTCTAGTGTCTTTGCTTTTGATGTTAGGTCCCAAAAATAATCACCAAGATGTATGTCAGGAAGCTTACCATTTATGTTTTCCAGGAGTTTGATTTCATGTCTTACATGAAAGATTTTAATCCATTTTAAGTTAGTTTTTGTGTGTGGTATAAGAGGTCTAGTTTGATCCATTTAACTGTGACTGTTCAGTTTTCTCAGGACCATTTATTGAAGAGACTCTCCTTTCCCCCATAGTATAGTCTTGGCTTTTTAGTCATAAATTTAATTGATCATGTATGTGTGATTTTATTTCTGGATTCTCTATTCTTTTTCATTGCTCTGTTTTTATGCCAATACCCTACTTCTCTGATTACTATAGCTTTGTAATATAGTTTGAAGTCAGGAGACATGGTGCCTCCAGTTTTATTCTTTCTCAGGATTGTTTTAGCTATTCAAGGTGTTTTGTGGTTCTGTATAAATTCTAGGATTATTTTTTCTATTTCTGTGAAAAATGCCATTGAGGTTTTGATAGGGATTGCATTGAATCTGTATACTGTTTTGCTAGTATGGACATTTTAACAATATTCTTCCGATCGATTGAATACTGTATCTATTAATTTATTTGTGTTGTCTTCAGTTCTTTGATCAGTGTCTTAGGGTTTTCAGTGTACAGATCTTCTGTGTTCTTGGTGAAATTTATTCACGTGTTTTTTTTTGTGGAATTGTTTTCTTAATTTCTTTCTGATAGTTCATTATCAGCATATAGAAATTTATCTGATATTGTATATTAATTTTGTATCCTGAAACTTTATTAAATCTGTTTATTACTTCTGGTAGTGTTTTGATAAGTCTTGAGGGTTTTCTATATATAATATCATGTCATCTGCAAATATAACAGCTTCACTTCTGATCTGGATGCCTTTTATTTCTTTTTCTTGCCTAATTCCTCTTGCTAGGACTTCCAGTACTGTGTTGAATAAAAGTGGCAAGAGTGGGCATCCTTTCCTTATTCCTGATCTTAAAGGAAAAGCTTTCAGCTTTTGACTGTTACATATGATGTTAGATATGGGTTTGTCATATATATATAGCCTTTATGATGTTGAGGTACCTTTCCTCTATACCTACGTTCTTGAGTTTTTTTAAAAAAAACATAAATGGATGTTGAACCTTGGCAAATGCTTTTTCTGCATCTGCCGAGATGATTATACTTTTTATCCTTCATTTTTTTTAATGCTATCACATTGATAATTTGCAGATATTAAACCATCCTTCCATTCCTGGAATAAATCCCACTCACACGATCCTCTTTTTTTTTTTTTTAATTTTTACAAATATTTATTTATTTTTTGAGAGAGTGAGAGAGAGGCAGCATGAGAGGGGCAGACGTAGAGAGAGAAGGAGACACAGAATCCAAAGCAGGCTCCAGGCTGAGGCTGTCAGCACAGAGCCGGACGCGGGGCCCCAACTCCCGAACCATGAGATCATGACCTGAGCTGAAGTTGGACGCTTACCCAACTGAGCCACCCAGGTGCCCCTCACACGATCCTCTTAATGTATTGTTGAATTCAGTTTGCTAATATTTTGAGAATTTTTACATCTGTGTTCATCAGGAATATTGGCTTGTATTTTTTCTGTAGTGTCCTTGTCTGGTTTTGGCATTAGGGTAATGCTAGCCTTATAAAATAAGTTTGGAAATGTCTACCCTCTATTTTTGGAAGAGTTTGGTAAGGATTGGCATTAATTTTTCTTTGAATATTTGTTAGAATTTGTAGGTGAAGCCACCTAGTCCTGGGCTAAAGTCTTATAAATAACTGAGCTTATAGGGCCCCATATCTGACTGCAATTTGAATATCTGGTGACTTACATTCCTTTAAGCTGTTGAAATTCTTTTATTGTTGAAGCTTGAGCATTTCAAGAGCATCATCTCTACAAGAACCTTGTCTTTCAGTCATCAGAACGGCCAGTGGCTCCACCATCTTGAGAAATAAACAATACTTTACATTTGGGGATGGGACACTGCAGGAGTTTGTTTTTCCTTTTCCCCCACTCTGATCCTTCTTGTTTTCTACATTCCCATAGAATAATTGTTGAAACAGGTAATATAAGAGGCCTGGGAAGCTAATCTTTCAAAGTGACTAAGTGTTTCTAAGAGTTATACCACCAGGGACCCCAAAGAAGTTACAATTTTATTTATGCTCAGTTACTATGGATTAATGTGGAAGTTTGCAAGGAAGACAGAAAAAAACAAAGCTTTTTTTTCAGCCCAGTGAGTACACCATCTTAGTGAAGTATTGTAAGCACTAAGAGTTGTCATATAGCTCAAAAAGATTTAAATATTTTCTTGTAAACTACCTTCCTTGCAATAATAAATCGAGCCTCTTCTGAGAAAGGTTTAAAAATCAGAGATAATAAATTGCAGGATGTAGTGCTACGGGATTAGCCTTTCTTCCTCTTAGCTTCTGGGAGCCAACCCTGATGATCAGTTTTGAGCTTTTAATGTTGCTGTCTAATTTACTGGTTAAAATGTGCCATTGATGTCACTAATGGTTTCATTGTGCTTTAATGAAGCTGTTTGAAGAGCAGAAACACTCCTCAGAACTATGAACGCTTTCCCAACACTACATCCCCTCTCAAAACACTTTTAAGGGACTTCCTCCTTTGTACATTTTCCTTAAATTGATTTATTGAGAACTTTTTGAGGATGTGTAGAAAAATCACAAAAATCCAATGAATAATTTAGAAAGCTATGTATTGACTAAGTAGCTATGACAGTTGGCTTTGGAAGGACAGAAAGCTCTGTTAAATATTATATGACATAAATAAGATTGCTTTTGAAAAGATGGTTCATTATTAGGGTTTCCTTCAGGAAATAGAAATAGTAGCATGAGACAAAGACATTTCTGTGGCTCTCTACAACACCCTCGGCCAGAAGTTGTATGGAGCACATAAGGCCTTCAGGCTGGATACACCTAGGGTTGGTCTAAGAGAGGGGCACATGGGCAAATGAATGAGTGAGGTTTCCCACCAGTGTCAGGAAAAACAAGGAAGGGGGAGGCATAGATGTGTTGAGAGCTGTGCCTGCTAGAAAGCTCATCAACTGCTGGCAGCCTAAGAAGACAGTATAAATTACTTTCTTACGTCTTCATTTTCTTAGACCCACCTTCCCTATTCCTGCATAGAAAAATGATTCAACTGAGAGGTCCAGAAAAGAGTAGGTCAAAGTGAGCTGCCTTAAATAAAACTGTTGGCGATGCCACAAGTAGGTGGGAATAGGGGTTCACTGGGCCTCTCATGCATGGCTGGTAGGACTGAATTGCTGCAGCCCTTTAGAAGGTCAGGTGCAAGTATCTATCCAACCATGCGTTTCTACTTCAGTGTACTTGGCAGGAGGTAAGCATAAGAGTGTCCATTACCAGAGCACCTAGATGGCTCAGTTGGTTGAGCGTCTAGCTCTTGATTTCAGCTCAGGTCATGATCTTGGTGTTGTGAGATCAAGTCCCATGTCAAACTCAGTGCTGAATGTGGAGCCTGCTTGAGATTCATTCATTCATTCATTCATTCATTCATTCATATTCATTCATTCTCTCTCTCTTCCCCCTCCCCACCTCTCCCCTGCTCATGTGCATGCTCTCTTAAGAAAAAAAAAAGGCTATTACCAAATAACAGAGGTACTTTAATACCTCCAGAGGTTAACTATGAAGCAGTGAAAGGGAATGAGCTATATCTGTTGCAGCCCAACACAGTAGAATCTCCAAGATGTGCTGAGTGTGTGTGGGGGGATGGTGGGAGTTGACAAATATGTCTTTTATGACCTACCACATAGTTTCTGTATGTATACGTATCATATATGATACATATATGATATATATACATATAGATATCATACATGTGACACATATATCATGATATATATCACATATATGGCATATCATATCATACATATCACATATATATGTATATGTAAGTTTCATTTATGTATAGTCACACATAGATGGGAGCATATGTATATGTGTGTATAGGTATGTCTGAGAGGAAGCAAACCCATTTTTTTACTTTTGGGAAGAGAGCGATAGGAATGGAAAATGACAGCGTTTTCTGAAATGCCAAAAAGACTTAAGTATGTGTTCATGTATCACTGATCTAATTTAAAGCTTAAAACAAAAAGCATTGCCCCTTTTGTGGTGGGACTGGGAAGTGTGTGGGGCCAGGGAACGTTTTTGCATCATCAGTGGTCAGTCAGCATATTTTAGATAACAAACAACTTGACTTACTGGACATAGGATTTCTTTGTACTGCTAAGTACAAGTTACCCTCACTCAGAATGCTTGTCCTTGCCTGCAGATCTGGCTTCTTGTAAAATGCTAATGTAACAGCTGGTTGTGGTTTACCTCATAGGTGCCTCACAAATATTAATTACACAGTTTCAGATGAGCGTAAGTTCATGTTCTCTTCATGGCTGAATGAGTTTGTAGAGAAAGCCAAGATGAGTGTCACAAGTAGTCGCCTTGAGGATCATAAAAATCATAGGTGCTGATGTAAAAAGAGGACTAGAACAGCCGGAAGAAAGCCGAGTGTCTGCTTTTAGTTACGGAACAGCTTGATATCTTCGGAGCACAAAAGATATTATTGAACTACATAAATGTAGTTTTCAAAACAATACACCTACGTTTAACCTGCCAGCCCCCTTCCTGTCCCCGCATCATCTGTTGGAGGAAAATTGTTGTTCCAAGATTTTTCTTCCCTCTGGGCTATAAAGCTTCCTGTCACTTAAGATCACCCCTCCTGAGCTTTGTAACAATGCTGCATTTAAGTCGGGTTTTCAGGTGACTGTGGAACTAGTCTTAACGATAGTCAACCATCTCGCCTCAGTTTTTCATCATGTGGACCACTTACATTCTACTAGATGTGAAGCTCTTTATAGTTCTGATAATCCCACTTGAAACTAATTAGTTTTGCAGTGTCTAGCTTATATCAAGTGAAGATAGAAAAATCCATAGAATTCCAACTCTTTGGCCTAAATTAATCTTGTCTTATAACCCTGGAAAAAATGCCTATCATGTTTGCTGCATCAGTTTATTGATCAACTCTTTCACTTGTTTTGTCTATTGCCCCAAACCTGTATTGACCTTTGTCTTTATCAGTCTTGGACCCATGCAAACACTGGGGAAGAAGAAGATAGGAGACCTTCTAAGTCCTTGCCATCTGCTGTATACATCGGGGTTTTATGTTGTGTATACTCAGGTGTGTGTTCTGTTAGTGTGTATAGAGCATAAAACTGCCACTTGGGACTGGACCCAGGAGCCTCCCCACCACAACCACCACCACTACCCCCTCCCTCACCCCACACACACTGCTCATCTCGCTCTCTTCTATAGGACATCCATTGTTACAGAAGAGCATCCTTGTGTAATTTTTTTTTAAGACCCAAGTATCAGGTTCACCTGGGTGGCTCAGTTGATTAAGCATCTAACTCTTGATCTCAGCTTAGGTCTTGATCTCAGGCTTGTGAGTTCAAGCTCCGCATTGGGCTCTGTGTTGGGTTGTGAAGCCTACTTAAAAAAAAAAAAAAGACCTAAGTATCTAAGTCAGGCATGTCTTCCCCAAATCCTTCATTCCATTATTAAACCATGAGTGCACATTTGGAGTTACCTAAAGATTTTCATCCCTTATTTCACTTTATATATTAAGTGCCAAAGCTTGTCTCAGATACTGTGTGCTGGACATAAAAGATGAAAAGGGAGTAAAGGTACTCTCAAAGAGTTTAAAAAACAACAGGGAAGATTGATGTGTAGAGAAATAAATGCAGTGATGAGTAAGGGCAAGAAGAGGTAAGAAGTTACTTTTATGTATTCTGTAGCATCTTTTGGAGTAATGAGTTTCACATGATTACTCTATAAAAAAATTCTTAAATTTTAAAAATAAAATGAACATGGGTGAAAAAGCACCAAACTTAGTAGCTGAGTACATTGCAGGCTGTCCATCTATGTTGATTTCCCCCTCCTTCTCTCATGCTTTAAAATGTCTCATTCACACCTTTGGAGAAGTTGGTATATTTCAGTCATATTCCTTTTGAAATCTTAGTTTCCGGATGGGCAAACTCTTGTGTTTCATTACGAACACAACTACATCCCCTTGATCACTATACTTAATCTTCTTGAATCTTTTCCAGATGAATTCGTTTTCAAGTGCAACAATTTTAACTGCACACAGTGTACCATATGTTATCCAAGCACCCTTGTTATCCAGAATTACTAGATAATACTTTGTGCCTTTTCTGATGATAGTTGACATTTTGTTGGCTATTTTTCTAGGCAATACCACACTGGGTCAATGTCTTTAGAAATAGTTTGTGTTGTCATCAAGTCCTCTTTTAAAAAAATGTTTTTTAAATGCTAATTTATTTTTGAGAGAGAGAGACAGAGTGTGAGCAGAGGAGGGCAGAGAGAGGGAGACACAGAATCCAAAGCAGCCTCCAGGCTCGGAGCTGTCAACACAGAGCCTGATGCAGGGCTCAAACTCACAAACCGAGAGATCATGACCTGAGCTGAAATCAGACACTTCACTGACAGAGCCACCCAGGCACCCCATCAAGTCCTCTTTTCTAAGTTGTGCCAGAGAGAAAGCTCATCAGGCAGTTGGTCGAATACGGATTATTTTTTCAGTAAAAATACTGTCTTGTGCTCTCCCATGGTGAAATTCACTACTTGTTTGTTGATTGTTTGCCAGGCACAGCTTCAGAAGTTGGTTCTGCAAATCACCTCCGATGTATTGTAAATGCGGTGCTTAGAGCTTATTTTAGCTGGGGGAGCTCTGTGTCATCTGCACATAGAGATCTCAGAGCATACCTCAGAAGGTGTTGGAATTCAGTTGAATCCGTTTATTCTTGATCATATTTCCATGTCCCTAAAGCCATCTCCTCTGATAACAGAAGAGCAGTGACCAATTTCATGGCAAGATTTTTGAAAACGGGATTTGATGTAGAACCTTGGCAATTTTACAAAAACACTGTATTCGTATAAAAATAAATAGTACCTGTCTGTGAGGTACAAAAAATAAAAAGGAACACATGTCTTTGCTATTCAGCTAAAGCAACAAGACATTATAAATAACTGAGTGTCTCTTCCCAATTGTATTCCTCTCCCTTCTCTTTGGTGATAACCTCTGACCAAATAACTCTATTTGTCATTTCTCTTTAGGGTTTGCTACATATATATTTCTCTAAACACATTACTGTTTATTAAAATATTATTTTTTTCCTTTTTAAAATTTTCATATAAATGGTATCACACTCCATACTCTACTGGAATTTTATTGAGCATTTCATTTATGCTGAGATATATATTTCATCGTTCCTATTAGTTATCAACTGTTCTGTGGTATTCCAATGCATACTTTTATCACAGTGATTTTATTCTGTCAGAGAGTTTGCGATTGTGTGTGTGTGTGTGTGTGTGTGTGTGTGTGTGTGTGCGTGTGTGTGTATGCACACACTCTATTTCAAAACTGTGCTACTATACACATGCTTGTATGTGGGAGAGAATTTCTACAGTGTTTATATTTAGAGGTGAGATTGATGGGTCAGATAAGCTGTGTGCATCTTTATCGGTATCATATAATGCCAAATTGTATTGCAGAGTGGGGCTTATACCAATTTACATTTGCACCATCAATGTCTAAATCCTCCTTATTTTATGTCCTTGCTATACTGGTTTTCTTAGAGTTTTTTTTTTTTTTTTTTTTTCAAATCTGATAGAATGAAATGGTGTCACATTGTGTCCTTAATTTTTATTAGCATTGAGGTTGGGCATCTTTTTCGTATATATATCAGACATCTGTGTTCCCTTCTTCTTTGGAATTGCTGCTCGTGGATTTTTCCTATTTTTATACTGGGTTACTTTAGTTTCTAAATAGTTTGTAAGAGTTCTTACAGAGTACATTATGGTTGTTATGCTGTTGGTTATATGTTACAATGATCTCCCAATTTTTGGCTTGTCTTGTTATTTTATCTGTCTTTTGATGAAGCTGTATTTTTTAATTTTAATGCAATCTGATGTATTAGTCTTTCAAGATGTGTGATCTTTCAATTGTTCCTTACGTAAGTGATCGTTACTTACATTGTGGTAGCTACATTATGGGCTTCCAGTTACATAATGAGGAAGTCGCAGAAATAGAAGGCACAGCATAAGGAATATAGCCAATAGCATTTTAATAGCATTACGTGGTGACAAACAGTAGGTACACTTGGGGTGAGCATAGCATGACAGATACACTTGTTGAATCACTGTGTTGTATACCTGAGACTAATGTAATGTGTGTCAACTAACTCGGTTTTTTTTAAGCTTAAAAAAATAATCCCTGGAATTGCTGTTGTTGAGTTCGGAAGTGAGGAATCTAGTCTGTTCAGGTGGCTAACCATTTGGTGTGGCATCACTGATTGTAATGATTGATACTTGGACCTCTGTCAATATCAAGATTGTGTGTGTGAGTTAACGTTCTGTTTAAGGAATAGACTATAAGTATATATAGTATAAGGAATACTTATATAAGTATAAGGAATATATACTTAAGTATATATATATACTTAAGTATAAGGAATAGGTATACTTATATAAGTATAAGGAATAGACTATATTACCTGTTAAACAGGATGTATTTCATCTAGTAAGTAGTCTGGGGAAAGTAGTTGAGGCTGGCAAGCCATTTAAAAGCATCGTCAAGGTCCTGAACTGCTTTTATATGACAACTCTGCCATCCTTAACTTTCCTTGTGGTTACAAGAGGGCTGCTGATGTCCAGGCATTGTATCTATGTTCAAGTCAGGAAGAAGAGCGGAAACTGTAAACCTGATCTTTTTAATTCATTCCCTTGTAATTTTTCAGGAAGAGAAAATTTCCCTGATGATTTATGCCTAAATCATACCATATAAAACTGTTAAATACGCCACCCTTAGCTAAAAGGATGCTAGGGATTAGAGTGTTTGGGTAGCCTCCACTACGGACAAAAGCAAGAGGGATGGGGTTGAAATAAGTACTGAATGAACCAACTCACAGGATCTGCCAGTGGTCTATTCCTGCACTGTACTTTTCCATTGGTCTAGATGCTTATCTCAGCCCCAGCACCACATTCTCTTAGTAGAAGTTTTTGTTTTGTTTTTTTTAGAGAGCGTGTAAATTGGGGAGAGGGACAGAGGAAGAGAGAGAATCCCAAGAAGGCTCCACACTCAGCACAGAGCCCAACACAGGGCTTGATCCCCTGACCCTGAGATCATGACCTGAGCCAAAATCAAGAGCTGGACTCTCAACTGAGTAACCCAGGTGCCCCTACTAGAACTTCTTAAAAGAGTGTTTTTGTGTGGTAGGGCAAGTCTTCCTCCCTTATTCACTATTATTCTTCTTGTAAGTGTCTTAGCTATTACTCTTTTATCTTCCATACATATAATTTTTTGAATTAACTTACCAGGTTAAACACACACTTGCTGCTTATTGTTGCACTGTAGTGCATTTATAGATCAATTTGAGGACATTGACATTTTTTACATTCTCTTTTTTATCTTTGATCATGGTCCATTTATTCAGGTCTTTTTTAATGTCTGTAAGGCTTATGATTTTCTCCTGAAATTGATAGATCTAAAAACATAACTAAAAGAATGGAATCGATAGCACATTACCCTTTATGTCAGATAAATATACACCCTTGCCCATAAAACAGTAAACTACACTCTCCAAGGACTTACACAAACAAAAGGATACAAATAAAACAAACTAGAAGGTCTTTTCTGTGGGTGCTCTGAAATTGAAGTAGGAATGCAAGTGATCGGGTCATGTGTTGATTTATGGTCAAGAAGTGAAACTCAACGTTCAAAATTAAAATATAGCTCCTTTAATCTTTCGGTATTATATTCCCCCCTCCCCCTCTTATTATATCTTCTTGTTGTATTTATTTTTGATTTTTTGAATTTTTATTTTTGGAGAGAGAGAGCACACAAGCAGGGGAGGGGCAGAGACAGAGGGAGACACAGAATCCAAAGCAGGTACCAGGCTCCTGGCTGTCAGCACAGAGCCCGACGCAGGGCTCCAACTCACAAACTGAAAGGTCATAACTTGAGCCAAAGTCAGATGCTTAACCGACGGAGCCACCTAGGCACCCCTCTTCTTGTTTTATTTAAATCTTCTTGGTTTTGTAACCCTTTACAACTGGGATGTAGGAATAGTTTTTGCCTTCTTGGATGTTGATCTTAGAACTAGCTACCTTGTGAAATTCTCAATAGTTCTCTTTGGATTCATGTGGGATTTCTATGCAAGAAGTTATATACACTGCAAATAATGGATTTTGTAAAGTTTTTATTTAAATTCTAATTAATACACAGTATCATATTAGTTTCAGGTGTACAGTATAGGGATTCAGCACTTCATACAACATCTGGTGCTCATCACAAGTGCGTTCATTAATCCCCATCACCTATTTGACCCATCTCTCCATCCATCTGGTAACCATCAGTTCTCTATAGTTGAGAGTCTGTTTCCTGGTTTCCCTCTTTTTCTTTATTCCCCTTGGCTCCTTGGTTTTCTTTCATAAATTCTTTCATATGAGTGAAATGGTGTCATTGTTTTTCTCTGACTTATTTCACTTAGAGTAATACTCTGTAGCTCCGCCCAGGTCATTGCAAATGGAAAGATTTCATTGTTTTTTTTATGGCTGAGTAATATTCCATTGTGTGATATATTTACCTCCTCTTTATCCTTTCATTAGTCAGTAGACACTTGGGCTGTTTCCATAATTTGGCCATTGTAGATAATGCTGGACAACTTTCTTATACACAAGAGTAAATTCAAAATGGATTAAAGACCTGGATATGAGATATGAAACTGTAAAAATCCTAGAGGAGAACACAGTCCTTAACCTCTTACAGGCAATGTCTCCTGAGGCAAGAGAAAACAAAAAAATAAACTATTGGGACTTCATCAAAATAAAAAGCTCCTGCTCAGTGAAGGAAACTATCAATGAAACTTAAGTCAGCCTATGGAATAGAGAAGATATTTGCAAATGAAATATCTCATAAAAGGTTAGTATCCAAAATATATAAAGAACTTACAAATTCAACACCCCAAAACAAATCATCCAATTTAAAAATGGACAACAGACATGAAGAGACATTTTTCCGAAGAAGGCATCCAGATGGCTAACACACACATGAAAAGATGCTCAACATCATAGATTAGGAAAATATAAATCAAAACTACAATGAGGTATCACCTTACACGTGCCAGAATGGCTAAAATCACCACTACCAGACACAGCAGGTGTTAGTGAGGATGTGCAGAAAGGAGAACCCTCTTGTACTATTGATGGGAATGCAAACTGGGGCAGTCAGTCTGGAAAACCTTTTTGTCTTTTGCTGTATTTTGCTGCACAATGTTGAATAGTAATGATAGTGGTTATACAGGACTAGTTTTAATTTTCTTAAAGAAATCCTTTCAGTGTTTTATCATTGAATATGACTTAAGCAAGTTCCCTTCACTTCCTAGTCTACTAGAGGTTTTGTTTGTTTTTTGTGAGTTGATATTCCAATGCTTTTTCTACATCGATTAAGATCATCATATGGTTTTTCTATTCCATTAATATGATTGAGTACATAAATATACTGTCTGATGTTATACCCAACTTAAAATTGTTGGAATGTGCTCGATTATTATCATCATTTATCTTTTTCTCTACTGGATTCAGTTTGCAGTTATTCTTTTATAATTTATGCTAATGAATGAGAGTAGTCTTTATCTTTTCCTGTGTTCTTATGTGGTTTTATTTATTTAGATTATTGAAGTATAATTGATAATGTTAGGTTCAGGTATACAGTACAGTGATTTGGTAATTCTGTGCATTACTCAATGCTCACCACGATAAGTGGAGCCACTATTTGTTACGTGCAATGTTCCCTATGCTATACTTTGAATCTCTGTGGCTTATTTTATAACTGGAAGTTTGGGCCTCTTAATCCACTTGATTTCACCAATCCCCCCACGTGGCTGCCCTCTGGCAACTACCAGTTTTCCATATGTAAGGGTCTGTTTTTTAGTTTGTTCATTTGTTTTTTAGATTTCACGTGTAAGTGAAATTATATGGTTTTGTCTTTCGTTGTCTGACTTATTTCATTTAGCATAACACCCTCTAGGTCCATCCATATTGTTGCACATGGAAAGATCTCACTGTTTTTTATGGCTGAGTGATATTCCTGTGTGTGTGTGTGTGTGTGTGTGTGTGTGTGTGTTTCTGTGTCTGAGGTTGGACTAGCTCAGTGGTTCTCAATCAGGGGTGGTTTTACCCACCAGGGGACAGTTGGCAATGTCTGGAGATGGTTTTGGTTGTTGCAATGGTCATGTTGGTAGTGCTACTGGCATCTGCTGTAGAAGCAGGAGAAGCTGGTGAACATCCTACAACACACAGGACAGCCCTGATAACAAAGAATTATCTGATCCTAAATATCATTCATGAGGACTTTAAAACGTGTAGGTATCAAAGTGATTCTCCAACATATGCTCTCCATGTATCTTTTGGGTTTCTTTTTAAATATTCTAAAATTCCAGGTTCCATCCCTATTAGATTCTGTTTCAACTTGGCAGAGCCCTAAAATGTGAATTTTTCAACATGCAGATGAATGTGATGTAGATGGTCCATGAAATTCACCTTGAGAAGTACTGAATAGACCTAGTGAGAGCATTTTATTTTATTTTGTTAATGTTTATTTTTGAGAGAGAGAGAGAGAGAGAGACAGAGCATGAGTAGTGGGGGAGGGGCAGAGAGAGAGAGGGAGACACAGAATCCAAAGCAGGCTCCAGGCTCTGAGCTGTGCCCACAGAGCTTGACATGGGGCTCGAACCCATCAACCATGAGATCATAACCTGAGCTGAAGTCGGTTGCTTAACCGACAGAGCCACCCAGGCGTCCCCTAGTGAGAGCATTTTAATAAATGCAATTTACCAAGTACATAGAAGGCAAAAAAGGAAAGGAAATTAGGAGAGCTGCAAACAAACAAACAAGTGCCCAGAGCTCTGAATTCAGGGGCAGGCCGACTTGTCCCTGGCTTGTTCTGGTGGTGGTAACAAGGATTTCTCAAGTTACTTGCCCTTGTGTAGCAGTGGTTTCTTCCCCTTGTTACACGTGTTGCACAGCTGAATGGTTTCTGTCATTATCAAGCACTTTGTGCTCAGCCAGCCACATCTTCAGGGTCACTTCAGTGGTGAGGGTCTGCCATCATTCTGGGCAGGCTGTGAACAAAGCTGAGTGGTATGGATTAAATTTATAGTACTCTTCACCGAATTGATTTATTGCAATCGTGCTACAGTTAGGGTTAAGAATACCTAGCAGAAATTGCACACCATTTTATTCTCTGTTTGCCACAGTGTTCATTCTGGGTTTCTGACCATCTGTTTCAGCAATGGCATTAACAAATGTCATTTGGACCGAAAATCCATTGGTAGGGATCATCTTTGTATAAAAGGTGTTTTGACTAGTACTTCTGTAGCACTTAAAAATTTCCAGGAACATAGCAAATGATTTAATTTGTACAAAAAACTGATGAGTGGGTGCCATTACTATATTTTTTAGGTGAGGAAATAGAGGCAAAGGGAGAGAAGTAATTTTCCGATGGTCACACAAGCTCATACAAATGGAAACTCAAACCCACACATTTTGTTGGTTCCTGAGCCCATGCTCTCAGCCACTTGACCCAAACCAGATCTCTCATATCTTCTCAAAACTCTGTAATCATAGAATTAATTTTTCAAAAATGCCTTGCTATAGAAGTTCATTGTTTAAAGACTTTTGCTTTTGGGGCACTTGGGTGGCTCAGTTGGTTGAGCATCTGACTCTTGGCTTTGGGTAAGGTCATGATCTCCTGGTTCATGGGTTGTGAGCTCCATGTCAGGCTCTGTGCTGACAGGGCAGAGCCTTCTTGGGATTCTTTATCTTTTCTCTCTCTCTCTCTCTCTCTCTGTCTCTCTCTCTGTCTCTCCCCTGCTCACAGTCACTCTCTCTCTCTTTCTGTCAAAAATAAATAAACCTAAAAAACATAAAGACTTCCTCCGCCTTTGACCACGCTGCTTTATACATTAGTGCTTTCATTGCTTCTAAAACTTTTTTTTTAGTTTCAAAGGAGAATTAGATTTAAGGATTTCAGTGTGAGATAGTGTTCTGTGATGCTTCTGACTGAACTAAATAGGGCAGTGAGTTTACAAAGAAGTGACATTTGATAATAGTGATGCTGATAAGAAAGACAATTAGCACCAGAGGTTATAACCACCTGACTATATCAGCAGGTTGCACATGGCTTGGAAATGTCATATTTTACTTACTTTTCTTAAGGCAAATAGGTTTTAGACGGAAGTTTCAACCATAGTAATAATTTATCTGGAGGTCACGTATCCACTATCTGTGGACATTTAAAATGTATAATTGGTAATCTAATAATAAGCAAAAGCCTCTGAACAGGCAAAATAGATGTCACAAAGCCAAAACACTAAATTCACATATTTATTCACTGAAAAGGGCCACAATCAAAGTGTATTTGTCCTTAAATCAAAATTGTTCTGATTGCTTTGGTAGTTAGGATTTCTAGACCACAGCACATTAGAAGGTGGGAGAAAGGAGGGGAATTACAAGCTGTGTAAACAAAAGCAAAATATTTCTAGTTGACAGCTAGAAAATGAACCAAACTCTGTAAGTCAGAAAAATTCAAAGGGTGATGCCCTTGAGCTGTTAAAATAGGCCACCAGACACATTAAGGGCACAAAATAATAATTTAACTTGATTACAGTGAGCCTTTGTTATTAACAGTGGGCTAAATTATGTTCAGTATGGGCTGTTTAACAAAGCAAAAGTTTATAATTGACTTAAAAAGATATTAACCCATTTTTTTCCCCTGAGAAATTAGATAGAGACCAGCTCCTGATGATGATGAGACCATATCACATCAAAAGTGTTACTTACCTAAAGTGGGAAAGAAGGTTTTGACATTAAGAGGAGTAATTGTCTGTCAAGTCCTTTATTGTTTTTAGAAGACCTGGAGACCCCAGACTCTGGAATTGATGGAGCAGACACAAAAGAAACATGTCCAGCTTATTCATTCAGGAATTCACTGCATATGCCTCAACCATCTGCACACAGTAGTGGGATACTCTTAATTATATTTTCCTTAGGATTCCTTTTTTTTTCCTGCCTTCATTTAGCTCCTGTTATCATCTTTGGTGATTTCAGCATCTGTGTTGACAGTTCACCTGGGGTTCCACATAGGACAGCTTGAAAGATCTGTTCCATCCAACACACGACAGTTCCTGGAGGAGGCCCCCATCATATGCAATTGAGTTATGTTATACCCTGTGGGTTATATTGTAGTGATGATTGCAAGGTGCCCGGTGTGCCTGAAATGAATTTGAGGACTTTGTGGTTACCACTTCTTGAAATGAAATTTTTAGTCTGGAGAACCAACCTGGGATTCACAATAATAAAATTCTGGTGGGAGTTGTGTTCTATTTCATGAGCTACTAATGGGGTCTCTGCTCAAAGCTGAGTCCAGGAGGCAATCACAGACTCAGTATAGACAGCTAAGTGACACTAATTATTTGGCCATGTGAGCGGGAAGCTTGTTAGAACAGGAAGTTTTCTTAGCAGCCGCCCCTCAAATTAGCCCCTCTGCATTTTAATTTGCTTTGTGAAAATCAGAAAAATTAAAAGTGATTCTTATTTTGCTAATTGCAATTTCAGAGCACTAGGAGAATACCTCATTATGCCGGGTTCAGTGTGAAACAGCCATGGTCCCCACTCCGAGGTCACGTTTGTTTGGGGACTACTTACAGAGCGCTGGCCATGTGCAGAGTGTGGTAGGAGGTGGAGGGATGAAGAAGACACCCCCCTGCCCTCACGGAGCTCACTTTGCAATGGGGAAGAGCCAAACGAGAAGGCACGTGCATAGATGGACTGTGGCAGGTGCTCTGAAATTCTGTTGGTGGGGGAGAGAGGGTAAAGGGGAGGGAGTCTCAGCACTTCGGTTCCAGCCTCATACCCAAGCGGTGGGTGAGCCAGCCACATGCAGGAGCTAGCAGAAGAGCCTTAAGGGCAGAGAGAAAGGTCAGTTCAGAAGCCCTGAAAAGAGGAAAGGCTTGTCACTTTCAAGGACATAAGGCCAGTGTGTGTGTGTCCCAGTGAATGACAGTTGAGGTAGAGATGAAGGCAGTGGATGGCTCACGTTGGGCCTTGGAGAACAAGACAAGGGGTTTCCAGTTTTTCTCAGAATAAATCCAGAGTCTTGAAGGGTGGTTAGCAGAGAAGAGGGATGATCTTTTATGTCTTGAAAGGATTCCATTTGACTGCTGAGATGCCAACCAGGCTGGAGAGCAGAAGGGAGCAGGGAGGTGAATGAAGAAGCTGTTGACATGGTCAGAGCAGAGGTGGGAGAGCTTGGGCCTGAGTGGGCAGCGAGGGTGCTGTGACATGGGAAGACAGGGTGTGTTTGGAGGTGGCAGCGATAGGAGCTTCTGAGGGACTGATAGAGGGGTGAGGGGAAGGTGGAATCAAGAATGAACTTTGGAGGGGTACCTGGGTGGCTCAGTCAGTTAAGCATCTGACTTGGGCTCAGGTCAGGATCTCACAGTTAGTGGGTTCGAGCCCTGCGTTGGGCTCTGTGCTGTCACCTCAGAGCCTGGAGCCTGCTTCAGATTCTGTTTCCCTCTCTTTCTGCCCCTCCCCCACTCACGCTCGCTCGCGCTCTCTCTCTATCTCAACCTCTCTCTCGCAAAAATAAACATTAAAATTTTTTTTCAAAAAAATAAACCTTGCATAAAGAGGATTAAGTGTATATTTATGAAGTGTGCTGAGTAACGTATAGAGTTAGGGAATCACTATATTGTCACCTGAAACGAATATAGCACCGTTAATTATGCCCCAATTAAAAAAACTGGTATTAGGTTTGAGGTTTGAACAACTGGGTGAATGGTGTTATTTGCAGTATTGACAAAGACAGTAAGAAATGAAAAGGTTAGTCTTTGGCCTATTCACATTGAAATGCTTATTAGCCATCTGAGGAGAGAAATACATCTTATTTTTCCTGATTGAAGTCCCCTCTAGGGAAGGTAGCAGACATGTGGTGGGCCTAGGGTTTAGTAAACATCATTAAAGTACAGAGACCCTGCCTCTGTCTTTCGGTCTCAGATAATGTGAATTCCCGTCTTATCTCGTTTCGCCACAAGAATAAATACACACACACACACACACACACACACACACGTGCGCGTGCACACAGACAAGAAAGCCCTTTTGAGACTTAAGAAATTCAAGGGAAGAATTCAATGAGTATTGTCTTGATACGAGTTAAAAATCAACTTCATCTTTATTTGGTACTGGGATACTGGATTTATACATTTCACAGCCAAAGAATTTTGGTGTGTTTTTTGTGCTGTCATAAATAACATTATAAAGTGTTTTAAGTTATATAATGATGAGCCTTGAGATTCTGAAGGTTCTAGGGCCCTGAGGCACCTTATTAGGAGATGTTGTAGATGTGTTTCCCTTAAGCCTGGTACACGAACTCTGAGGAGTGGCTTCAGTGTTGTTGTCCAGAGTACAGTTTTTAGTGGAGCTAGTTTCTCAATATTCTCACTCGTAATTATTTTCTGTGTGAGAACTTTCTAGAATGTGAACTAATAATCTTTTTCTGGAACCTGGAGAAAAATGCCTTTAATTTCTATTGGCCTCACTAACTTCTATTTTCCTGACTTGTTCAAATTCGTGTTCTCATGAGGACTGGGTGAAAGAGATTGGAGTAAAAAAAAAATTCTTTTTAAATTTAAGACCTAAGAAAACTCAAGCATTTCTCTCCCAGATATGGAAGCTTTATAATAAAGGCCAATGTCACTTTATATGGGTGGAAATTGGAGTAAAGGTAGACATACTATGTTTGTATTAGTTTGCTACGGCTGCTGTAACAAAGGACTACTGACCCAGGTAGCTCAAAGAAAGTAAGTTACTTTCTCATGGCTTGCAGGCTGGGGCTTTGAGATCAAAATGTCACCAGGGTTGGTTTCTAATGAGGTCTCTCTCCTTGGCTTATAGGTGACTGTCTTCATCCAGTGCCTTCACATGACTTCTGCTCTGTGCTTGTCTGTGTCCTGATCTCCTCTTCTTATAAGGAGACCAGTCATATTAGATTGAGGGCCAACCTAATGACCCCATATTTAACCTCAGTAACCCCTTTAAAGGTTCTTTCTCGTAGTGACATTCTGAGGTACTGGGGGTCAAGACTTAAACATGAATTTGGGGGGAACACAATTAAGCTCATCAAAGTATTTCAATCATATTACCCCCCCCCCCCAAACTCTAATGTGGAAGCTTCCAGCCTTTCTTTTAGTATCTTAATGTTGTTAACCACTGTTGACTCCCCTCCATTACACCCACCCCCTGTACTGGTGCATAGGTCTTGTGGTACATCCCCATGCCTCCTGTCCTGCCCTCCCTCTGATCTCCCACACAGCATCAGAGAGATCGGATCCCCAATCTCAATGTTCCTTTACTATTTGACATCCTTTAGTGGTGTCCCGTTTTCTAGGAGATAAGATTTAAATTCTGTGGGATGGTCTTTTGTGTTCTAATCCCCACTGTTCTCTATTCCTCCCAGATTTGCTTCCTAAGTGCCAATCATGAAGTGTTGATGCTTTTCAAAGATGTCTGGTTCCACATAGACTTCTTTGCCAGAAGTGCCCTTCCCTGTCTAACTCACTTTGGAGATGGCAAGTTGTGCGGTGCCTTCGTGACTCTGCTTTGCTGCCTCCTGCTCTGAGAAAGCTTTTCTGCTCCATCTCCAACAAATGGAGTCGATCACACTCTTTAATTCACCTTATTTTACTTCTCACCCTGTACCATGGTTCTTTACTTTCGTCTCTAACTTTGACTAGAATGAGAGAAACGAGGTCAAGAACGGTGTTTTTTAACTTTGTGCTCTGGTGTTTAGCCTAGCATGTAGTGAGTGCTCAATAAATGAGGAGATGAAGGATACATAGATGTTAATATTAGCTTGCAAACAACTTACATATTTCATATAGCATCAGTATAGGTAATCTGTTCATTGCTTGGAACTTGATACTATTTTAAATTCCCATATTCTTAGTAGCTTCACACAGAGAACCCCCTGAGTTCATCCAACCAGTAGCCACTAGGGTGACTAGGTGATGATAACAGGGTACAAATGATCAGTAGTCTTCAGAACTGGAACTGAATATCCTGTTAATTGTAGGTCAGATGCACTATCGTTGCCTGCAAGGACTTCCCTCTCCATCCCATGCCCATTTACAAGGGACTTTCTCCAGAGCAATATTGGGCTCTTGGACTCCTTAAGACGTCAAGGTTATATTTTGTGGGGCTTTCTGGTCAATGCAGACAATCAAAAGTAAAGCTGCATTGTCCAATATGGTAGTTACTGGCCGTATGTAGGTATTTAAATTTAAACGAACTAAAATAAAATTAAGAAGTCAGTTCCTCAGGCTAACCACATTTCAAGTACTCAGTAGCCACACATGTCTCCTGGTTGCTGTATTGAACACACATTATAGAACACTACCATCATCACAGAAAGTTCTTTTGTTCAACATGGCTCTAAAGCTCAGATCACAACTTTCTGTTGTTATTTACTTCAGTAGATAATAATCATAATAAGTACTGCTTAGTATGCACTCACCATGAGTTATACTCTCTATAAAATCTCACTTTGAGTATGTGGAAGCAAAGGCTCAGTGAATTAAGTTATTTGCTCAAGATCCCCAAATTAAAAAGTATCAAAGGTAGGGTAATTATGCAAATATGTTTTATTTCGTTTTGTTTTTTTAAAGAAATTACTAACTTAATTGATGAAAATTGTCCTGCATTATAGTTTCAACTTGGATATCTCTGACAGAGGAATTAAATAGGACAGAGCTAATCCTGTGAAGAGGTTGTATCTCCTCCTAAGCTGGTTTCAGGTTCCTGCCTCCCATCATCTCTTGGTTCCCATTGCCTGGAGGTGCCTGAATCTTCCACGGAGGGACTCTCTGGCTGTGGGCACCGCCTCTCAGGGAAGCAGAATTCTTCCCAGCTGCTAACCACAGGAGAAAGTGGAGCCAGTTTTCTATCCTGACATTTCTTTTAGAAGGAAAGGTTTGAATTTTAGCATTGCCTTTTGCCCCTCCTCCTTTTCCTTACCCAAGTCATGTTTAATTGGGACTAAGAATAGGTAAGACTCAACAGCAGACCCTTCCCTCTAGGCAACCCGGTGCACCATTGAAAAGATGCACCGGTTGAGCACGAAAAGAACCTTGAAAGACTTAAGGAGGCCAATCTTTTATTCATGTTTCTAGGTGAGTTATAAAACATCCTGACCAGGGGAGACTATTGTAGACTTTCTAGAGGAAGAGATGAATATTTTTGAAGAAGGGAACAAAGAAGGAACATGGCAAGTGAGATTTGAAAGTGGCTGAACAGTGATGAAATAAGGAATTTACATAAAATTCTGGTCACGGATAAGTATTTCCACAGTGATAAAGTAATGAGGGATCTTTTGCCGGGAGAGCAAAGGTGAGGTTTATCTAGAAATCAAAACACAAATTTTTTCGTGTGTTCTTACTGCCCCAGTGTAGTTAGACTTTTAAAGTAAAGCAAAGAAGAGAGTAAGGGAGCCAAGGTCTTGAAGAAGCTGATTCTGGGCCTCATTAGTTGACAGAGGTGATGACACTTTTGTGACAGACCAGAGCCTGAGGACAAAGGGCTTTATCTTGGTTGCCCATTCCAGTTGATTGCAGGTGGCTGCCTGGAGTGTGAGGAGAGAAACACAAGGATGGATGATCCACACCTCCCATGGGTCCAGAAAGGGAAGTGGTGGGGGCACCTGGGTGGCTCAGTCACATCACGTCCAACTCTTGATTTTGGCTCAGGTGATGATCTCACGGTTTTTGAGTTCGAGTCCCGCATTGGGCTCCATGATGCCAGTGCAGAGCCTGCTTGGGATTCTCTCTCTTTCTCTCTTTATCTCTCTCTCTCTCTCTGAAATAAACTTTTAAAAAAGGGGGGAGGGGGTAATAGTGGTACAAATGTCAGGTGTTTGTGACTCTAGGGCCTGACATGAATATCCTGAGGCATTTCAGTGCTCAGAACTTGTAATTTAGAGTAATGAGTTACCTGTTGATGTGTAATAAAGTACCCCAAACTTAGTGGTTTCAAACATCGCTTATGATCCCCCAATTTCTGTGCGTCAAGAATCTGGATGCAGCTTAGTGGAGTTTGCTGGTTCAGGGTCTCTCTAAAGCTGAATCGAGGTGTCATCAGGGGCTGTAGTCATTTCAGTGTTGGACTGAGGGAGGATCACTTCCAAGGTGACTGACCTGGCTGTTAGCAGTGACTGGCCCTTGTGAACTGTTGGCAACAGATAGCGGTTCCTGACCACATGGATCTCTCTCTATGGGGCAGCTGGTGTCCACCAGAAAGAGCAAGGGAGGATGCATAACATGGAAGCTCCGGTCTCTTCGTGACCTAATCTTGGAAGTGACATCACACTGGGTTTTGCTGTATTCTTTTTGTCAGAATGAGGCCACTAGGTCTCGCCATGTTCAGGGGGCAGTCAGGGATTATACAGGGGTGTGAATCACTGGAGGCCATTGGAGGGATTGTCTGTGGCATAACGTACCGTGAGTGGGGGAAGGTTATTGAACACATGACAGAAATACATTTGTTTTCTTGGTAACCTATTTCAAATGTAGCAGTGCCATGTGTTGTAAAAATAACTCCCATGCCCTAATGAAACCTGGAAGAATCTCGACAGTTTCCTGAGGTTTAATCAGATTGCTTTTTGTGATAACACTGGAAGCATGGACGTTTTGACTGTGTGTGTAGGAGTAGATCCGTAACTCCAGGGCTCAAATCTTCGTTCCAAAGACTGGCTGTTCATGCTGGAGTGAAGGGAAGGTATTCAGCCAGAGGGAAGCATCAAGACAAATTCTGGGAGGAGAGTGACAAAAGGGAGTTGAGGAAATGGAACAGGTTCTGAATGAGGTGGGAGAACATCCAGAAGTATGTTTAAAACTATTTTGAGGGGCGCCTGGGTGGCGCAGTCGGTTAGGTGTCCAACTTCAGCCAGGTCACGATCTCGCGGTCCGTGAGTTCGAGCCCCGCGTCGGGCTCTGGGCGGATGGCTCAGAGCCTGGAGCCTGTTTCCGATTCTGTGTCTCCCTCTCTCTCTGCCCCTCCCCCGTTCATGCTCTGTCTCTCTCTGTCGCAAAAATAAATAAACGTTGAAAAAAAAAATTTAAAAAAAAAAAAACTATTTTGAATTTTTGCTTGGGGCAGTTCTACCGGTCCCTCCTAGGGAGCAAATTATCCACAAATTAGTCATTTCCTTCCTCTCAATCCATATTCCACTGCCCTTATTGTGACTGAAGCATGGAGACCCAGAGAGAAGATAAGGCTGCAGCCCTGAGCTGGTTCTGTGGACATCTTAGCAGGAACACTCTTCAAAGGGAAGAATTCCAGGGGCATCACTGGCCGTGCCCCCACCCAAGCAGAGGCTAGTGAGTTCAGGTGTCTGATCACGAATCTGAGATTCTGAGATGCCCTTCTGCACAAAGAGCACATCCTGGGAAATAATTAGTTCTTGAGTCCATTGGCTGTACTTGATTTGGGAAAACAAGAGCCTGATCGCGAGTTTATAACGCATAATTGATTCCTAAGGCTAGATCGGAGGCAGAGAGGGGAGGGACTGGATGCCACCAAGCCCCAAGCCACGTTTGCTGTGGCTGTGCAGGCAGCAAAAACACTCCATCTCCTGCCCTCGTCTCAGGCTGCCCCATGTCAAATGTTTCTGCGGATCAGTTTACAGAGCCCGGGGTGCTGAGACAGAACCGTGGGGAGCAGGGTGGCATTGTCTACTAGTGGACAGAGCTCTCGTCCTCCCTAGTCTTTGTTTGAATACAGCATCCACTTACGGACTACATGTGTAGTCTTTATTCAGACTGCTGAGCCTGCAGGATCCTTATCTCTACAGAAGCACTCAGTCCAGGCTCCCTGATTGTCCTGCCAAGCAGAAATTTGGGTCATGCCCAGTTCACATGCACGTGTAGATGGCAGGAAGGAAAAGGATTCCAGAATGCATGCTCTGAACCACAGGAAACAGCAGTACTCAGCATCTCCTACTCCAGTCCTTCTTACTGCCCCAAGATAGAAGGCCTACTTAGTGACTCTCCAGCTTACAGCCTCCAGTACCTATTCCCATCCTGTCTGATGTTTGCAGTGGTCTCCAAAACAAGCAGAAATAAGATGCCCTGTGGCTCTTATTGGAGACACATGGAGGTGGCTGAAAGTAAAGGGGTGACTTTTCCCCTCCATCCATTCCAGCAGAACCTAATTCTGATTTCGTCTCCACCACTGTGTGACTTTGGATAAATGGCATATGCTTTGAGCCTTCTTGGTTTCTCATCTGTAATATGCATATGAGTTTATTGTCAGTATTGAATGACTTAGTATTTATAAAGTGCCTGACATAGAACTGGTACATATTAGACACTCAGTAAATAGGGCTTCATTTTTTTTTTTTTTTTTGCCTCAGCAGATAGCAATGGCCATCAGTCATTACCTGTATTTAGTCTTGCACCCTCTCCTCCTCTTGCTTCCTCCCCACCCTCATATACCAGCCCATTTGCCTGGTAGAGGCTTTAATATATAAAGTGAATGGAGAGAGTGCCCACTGGCCGCATAGCTCTGTTGGAAGTTGTCAGGATTGTCAGAAAAGAGGAGCCCACGTTAAAAAAAAAAAAAAAAAAAAAAAACACTAGAGAAAAATGCACTGCACGTCAGATTTGTTGAGGTGGACAAGCAGGTTATGTTAACTGCAGGATTATTAATGCATCTGCGGCATCTGCAGGGGCCTGCCAGCTTTTGGATGGAAGCGTTGAGAAGATCTAGAAGCCAGAGGTCAAGTGTGGAGAGGAACTGGAGGTGACACAGCAAGCATGATAGGGCCAGGAAAACTGGGAGATTAAAAAACAAAGGCCAAGATTTGGGATCATCAGTATTTGTTATGATTGTACTATTTCACAGTTCATAGAATGCATGTACATGCACGATTGTGTTACTTCCAATAGCAGTCTCTGACTTGGACATTATTAACTTCGTTTTGTAAATAAGGCCCATAAAAGGAAGGATTTACCCAAAGCTGTGCAGCCAGTGAGGAATCTAATTAGTACTCACTGGGGACTTTGGAATTTGTTTTTGGTTCCTCTTCTGTTAAATAGCCACCACAGACTTAGGCTGTCCAGGGCGCTCAATGTCTGGTGGAAGGACAGGAAAGGACCTCTACTCCAGCAACCAACTAGAACTTGAGAGATGGGCAGAAGTTGGGGTCCTAGCTCACATTTATTTGCCTATTTCCCAGTACTAGAACTGGTTTCAAAGAATGGGAAAGATCCAGCCTTTAGGTGGAGTAAATAGGCAGGCTTGTTTGTGGGGTATGGGTCGGGGCAGAAGGTAAATGGAACAGTTTGTGTCTTTTCATTTGGGTCAGTCTTCGTGATCACCCAGCATGTTGACCATTTATTAAAGGAGAGAAACAAGACATTTTCCTTTAACTTAAACCGTCCAAAAGTAGGGCTGATAGAATGGGTTTGGGTTAGTAATCTGTTGGAGTTTTATATTGTTTAGGTTTAAAGGAGCATCTCATTTGTCACAAAAGCAACTAACATCGCCCCCCTCCCCCCATTGAATCGGCTCAAGTTCTCTTTCTAAATCATAGCTGTAACTTTGGAGACATCAATGAAATATATGTGGAGATCAAACAATTCTATTGTTACAAGGAAACATAACCAAGTGAATGCTGATTATTCTTAAAGGGCTTCTTAAATAATAGTATTTTGTTAATATTATAGTTATCTAGTGAATGTTATGTGCAACTATGGTTTCAGGGATTTTATATTTACTAACTCATTTAACCTCAAACAATGCATAAAAAAATTATTACTGTTCCCATTTCACAAGCAGAAAAAAAAATTGAGGCAAGAAGTTAATAAAGCTTGTCAAAGACTACATAGCTAGATGCAGAGACAAGATTCCAACCCAGCCCATCTGATTTCAGAAACTGGTACTCTTCACCACTCTTCTGGAATGGATTTATATGAAAATTGAAATAGTGAAATCAATCAATGCACAAGACAGACTTAAAAAAAAATCTTAATGCTTTAACCATAATTACATAAAAACCTCCAGCAATGGGTTAGTGCCAATAGAGGTTTTATCTTTCCAAATGTGTAACTTGTAAGATAAAATCTCCATTGTAGCAAAGCCAACAGCACTCTAACTCTCTTCTTCCCCCCTCTTCGAAGACTCCAGTGAGGTTGGCTGCTATTGAACCAACATTCTTAGGGGCTGCGACTTGAATTGTGGGTTATAGCTTCAAAAGAGAATATACTGAAGCAACAAGTTGTATTTCTAAGCTCTATATAAACTAAAACCTTTATTAGAACATCCATTTGTCAACTCAGATTGAGGCCTAAGAAGGTTAAGTGTCCCCTTAAAGCAAGATTTACAGAAAAACAAATCTTAACTATGATTTAGATAGCTTTTAGGCATTCTTGATCCATTTATCGCTGATCCTTGCCCAGATGCAGCTGATTCCATAAGATTTTTCCAGCTTTGCTAGTGGTTACCTTTAGCTATTTGGGGACTTTTATATATTGCTCCTCTAGAGCAATCTCCCCATGAAAATTCTGGCATGGCATGTGGTAGAAAGAGACAACATCTGCTTCCATAATTGCCTGGGTGAGAAAGTTCTCCATAGCTATTGCTTGTCCATAAAACAAAAGTCTAAAGTGGGACACAGGACATCTCTGTAGGTTTTATGCAAAAAGGGCCAAGTGGTATAGTATAAAGAGTAGCAATTTAGCTTCCCTAAAAATAGATATCTTATGCAGATGTTGACTAAGCCGTCGTACCACAAATGCCATTGTACTTGGGAAACGAGCAGGTGCTGTTGCATTGTCTTTGTGTTCTGCAATAGTGAACACATGGGTTTCAGTTCATGACCTTTTTAATCAGAAAAAAAGAAATGTTGTCTCTAAAGGAAGTATTAGCCTCAGAGGAGCAAACATAGGGTGAACCCAGACTACACAACAAATGGTTAACCCTTTGACTCAGTCGGAGAAGAACAGTGAGTCAGACACAGACTTCCCTTTTCACTGGGTCCTTTCTGAGGATCCACACTTAAATGACTGGCTCATTTTGAAATGGGAGTTACTGGGTTCATGTCAGGCTGAGACTTGGGGGGGGGGGAAGGTGCGGAGAGGAGAGTGGAATTAACCCTGAAAATTGGCAAATGCTCAAAATCTGAACAGGCCTAGTGAGAATTGGACTGGAGGCCAGAGAACATCCCCCTTGGTCTATTCCCTCAGTTCTTTCTGAGGTTGAAAGTTCAGCTGGCAAAGAACTAAGAAGATACTGGAGTACTGGAAAACATGGCTCCCAACATCAAGGAGCTTCCAGTCAAGAGAAGACTTGAAGGCTAAGAAACAGGAGTTACGTGGTTCCTGAGAACTCTCAAATCAAATTATCCAGAGAAGGTTATTGAGACACTTGCTGGTAAGACTTTGTTTAAGCCAGCCTGTTACTTCTTTACTTGTAAAGTTGGCCTTTTTTTCCCACCTGCTTTCCCATCCATTGTCCTGGCATAACAAATAAAGACTAGGAAGTGGTGACTATACTTGTATAACACACCAAGTTTAACTTAAAATCCTGGGCCAGCTAAGCTCAGCCATCCACTGAGAAGGCATTTCCTGGGTACCCCCTAGGTGCAAAGTTTTGCTCTAGGCACAGAGATGGATCGGACATAGTCTCCATCTTCAGGAATCTTATAACCAGCAGAGGGAGGCAGACAAAACTACAATTGGGGTACAGGCTAGTAAATGTAGTGCCAGAGGCATGCAAGGAGTACTATGGAAGCATAGTGGGATAAGGGAGAGCTTTCCAGAGGAGATGACATGTGTGATGTCTTAGAAAATGAGGAGTGTGATAGAGAAAGGCACTCTAGGCCAACTAAAGGCTCAGACGTCAGTGTAAAACATGGTCCATGAGCAGGTAGCTCCAGGGGGCTGAAGTTTAGTGTTTGGGTGAAGGTTGGTGAGGGAAGGTAGGAACCAAGACTATAGAGAAGAGGGCAGATGGCGGGGGGCGGGGGGGGGGGTGGGCCTTGAACTCCACAGAATCTGAAAGTTCTGGAGAGCTTTAAGGAATGGAGTGAACTGCTCAGAGCTCTTCTGGGGATGTCATTCTGAAAGCATGGAGGGTTAATGGAGAAGAGTGGCACAGAAGTCCAAGTGTGCTAAGTAAGCTACTATAGTAATCCTAGGGGTATGAACTGAGGCAAGAGCAGTGGAAATAGGAGGGAAGAAAAGAAAATTCTGAGTGGATATAGAAGCGAGAGGAACTGTGGATGGCTTCAAAGCTTCTGCCAGCGGGTGTGTGGGTGAATAATGGCACCTGCCCCCCATGCAGGGAATGCAGAAGGAATAAGTCTGAGAAAGGAGAGATAGCAAGATGAGTTTTAGATAGATTGCAGTGTGTCAGGGACATCCAAACAGAGGTGATGACCAGCAGCCGTCATTTTAACATAGGGGACTGGTCTCAGGAAAGACTGAGGAGTCACCAGTGAAAGAGGTATGGGTTGAAACCGATGAGTTGGATACAGTCACTTGGTGAATACTCTGAGCAGAGCAGAGGCCTGAGGACAGAGTCTGAGGACTGCCAACTCACCAGTCTTATGGGGGGCTGAATGATAGGTGAGAAGATTGGACATCAGCTGGGAGTGTGATGCCTTAGAAGCCCAAAGAGAAGATTGTTACCAGAAAAATGAAGAGATTCGTGATATCCATTACCACACAAAGAGGTCAAGAAAGACAAGGTCGGAACATATTCCCTAGATATGACAAATTGGAGGTTGCTGGTGACCTAAAGTGAAAGCAGTTGGCTGCAGGAGCAGAGATAATATCATGCATCATTGATCAAATGGATGAACCCTTGTCACATTGTCACACGGACAGACCCCAAGAATCCTGGGTATTGGTTCTAGAGAAAAGTAATAGGCAAAGCTATTTACCTTGTTAAAGAGCAGCAGAAATACTTTACTGCCTGTTTATTTGCACATAATGCCATGCTAAACAGTAGAAGGAGAATTAAACACAATTTATGCATTCATGGAGCTCAAGCTCTTTAGTGCACAAGTATCAAGACTCTCACATTGGGTAAATTGACCAAAAATAATCTTTTTTTAAATGGCTATTTCCATAGAGCGTGTTCTTACAGAATTCTAATCACAAGATGCTTTCAACATCCCAGAGAAGATTGTTCTGTATTCTGTTTGTAAAGAAGCTATAATCCAATCTTGATAATTTATGGTGGTGGTTAACCCTTGGTTTTCTTAAGTTCTTTCTCATAGCTCATTTCAATTTCTGCTGCTATATTTTTAGGGCTAGCCTGTCTCATTCCGACTTCAGTGGATAACAGATGGTTGCCATCTTCCATATATCAGCCCTTCTCATATTTGCAGATGAATAATAAATTTCCTTTCTGCTCGGAACTCCCCAGGCTACTTAGCTCTGATAAGGCCTAAAGAATTGATCTTGCAGAATACAAGAGGATTTCCTCATTAGTGGACAGACTGTTGATAAGCAGAGCAGGCAAGCACATGACAGAGGAGGTTTTTAATGAGAAAGAGAAGTGTGGAAAATACTAGTACGTCATTTAGTTGGCTTTTATGGTATTTTTTGGTGCTTTACGTGTGAATTTCTGCCCTGATAAGGAGAGGGGTTTGAACTTCTGTCTTGATGTTTGCATGGATGAATTCCCAAGAGGTTTGGATTCAGTCACTCCCAAAGTGCTTTTCCCCCAAACTTTCTGTGATTCCATGTAGACCATTTTTCCTTCCCTTATCCTGGTTCAGAGGTGTATTTTGCACAGGAGAATCTGATAATGGCAAGGCAGGAAGAGTGAGGTCATGAACCCTTGCTTTGGATTTTGCTGGTAGAGATGGATACTGCTTTTGGTTATTGCTAGTGTGATCTGCTCTGTATGGTTTTAGTGAAGGCTGACTAAGAAATCATCAAAGCCACAATTAGGTGCAACTGTAGGATAAAATACAGGCCTTTCTGTATCATCCATCTGCTTTATACAAAAGGAACAGATACTGATGTTTAATTCTAAATTGACTCAGGTTACAACCTAAAGTTGTAAAAGGTAAGGCTCTTAATCCCTGAAGCCATAAACGTTACATAGTGACTCAAATTTTGCTTGTGTTCAACACATGGGTGACTATAGATCAGCATGATTTCAAATTTTTATTTGGAATATGTTTACTTGTAAGTCACATGAGTTACTTAACATTGTGGGATACCAACCATACACATTCCCCACATTTTGGAAAGAAGACTACAGTTGCTTTCCCTGTTTCCAGCTAGAACATCTGTGCCAAGGATAAAGTCAGATTGAAACCTAAGAACTTTGGGGCATTGTTTAGGGTTCTGACTCCTCCCATTGAGAAGGAAATGTACTATTGTAGAGATGGAAAGACTTTGATTTCCCACCACGATCTGCCTCTCCACAGCTATGAAAAGGTCCCTTGTACATTTTGAGACCTCTTTGTCCTGGCTGTGAAGCACTTCATGGAACATGAAAAGTGTTTCTCATTCAAAATAGCTTTACATGCTGTTCTTTGAAGTTACCAGAAAGTCATTCAGCCTTGTCATGAAAAGGTGTGGGAGTGGGCTGGAGAAAGGAAAGGAAGGACCCACAAGTACTCTAACATAGATAGTGCTGGGTACATCGAGAACACTCAATAACTTACTAATTGGCTAGTTTTGCGTTTTAAACTCGGATTCCCTAATTTTAGAGAAGTCTGTAAGATACTAGTTTTTCTTGGTGATTGGTTTATAGCTGATAGATTGTCTTCTTAGTCCCTGTATTCAAATCCCACAAGGCAATATTATAAAGGCCTAGAGAAAAAAAAAAGAATTGTGCCATGTTCTAGAGGAGCACACCTAGTAGCCTTTGGTGATTGGAGGGTCTTGGATCAGCAGTGACTTAGTCTTTGGATCCTTGATTAAAAGAAAACGAGAACCACAACAATTGATTGTTCCCCACTTACTTACCCTCTGTTATATCTAAAACTCCATTCTTTTCTCTTGTGATTCCAGACCTGTATCAGAGTGTGTGTCAGCCTCCTCTGGCCCCCCAGCTATCCCCTCTGCCTGGAGTCTGTGGAAGTCTCCATCTTCACTGTGCATCAGTCACCCAGAGAGACCTTCCATACCTGCACCCAGCACCCTTCCCTAGAGATTGCCATCATTTGGACTAGAGTAGGACTCAGGAATCAGTATATTTTATAAGTGCTTCATGTGATTCTCGTGTCATATATGGTTGAGCCCCACTGCTTTACAGCAGAGTTAGATTTGTTTTTTTTCCTGTAGACTCCTCAAAATGAGAGATACCCAGGAAAAAATGGTAACATAAAAATGAGTTGTCTCCTCCTTTCTTCCTCACCAAGCCCAGCAGAACTTTGTGTCTTGGATATCTGAGGCTTCCTTTTGCCCTGAAGGGATCTAACACTTATTTCCCCAAGTCTCTTGGAGGTGAAAATCTGGGTGGCCCTAGTTGGGGATGGGCCCTGAGGGTTGGACAGGATGAGGCTAAGAGACCAAACCTAGGGAAGTCTTATTTCAGAGGCAGCAGGGAAGGGCATTGTAGGGGGCTTCATAGGTAGCAGAGATCTGCAACCCTGTCCATATACTTGTACCCAGGAGATGGTAGGATGATGAACGTCAAGATGCTGGACCTGAAACACCAACATCTTGGGGACCAAAGTCTCTGTGGCTAAGAAGGGTAAAAAGTAGAAGATACCTGCCATCAAATGGACCACACATGCTTGGATAATGAGCATATTAATAGCCATCTTGATGGGCTTGAAGACCAGCTGCTTTACTCCAAACTTTATGGACTGTATAAATCTCCTTAGATTATTATACAGACCCGAGAAGGGGAAAACTTTCCTAGCTGTGACTGAGATTGAAATGATTGTATGTAGGGATTCAGAACCATTACTATGTTTAGAAAAAAAGCCAATATGGAATTTTTTTCATCTAAGGGATATGGAATAAATTTTAGTCTCTGTAGCAATAGGAATCAAGCAATCAGGCTCAAATAGATTGACTGATCCCATCTCCTATGCTTTTAATTTTATTGGGTTTTCATTAGATTTTTTAAAAATTTTTTTAATGTTTATTTATTTTTGAGACAGAGAGAGACAGAGCATGAACAGGGGAAGGTCAGAGAGAGAGGGAGACACAGAATCTGAAACAGGCTCCAGGCTCTGAGCTGTCAGCGCAGAGCCCAACGCGGGGCTCGAACTCACGTACCGCGAGATCATGACCTGAGCCGAAGTCGGACGCCCAACCGACTGAGCCACCCAGGCACCCCTGGATTTTGGTTTGGCAAAGAACTCCGAGGGATTTTGCTGCAGGAGGGCATTGCATTTTATAGGCCTGTTCATAGAATGAGGGGGTTCTAGGATTTTTATGACAGGGCTTAGGGGCAGCAGTGTGGTAGTGCACGGAGGTGGGGGTAGTTAGTACCTGGTGGACAGAGAGAGTGGTCCTGGGGCTTGAGGTTGTATTTTCACTTGACAGAAGATCAAGAAACAGATGGTATTTTATTTAAGAAAGAGGCAACTACCCTTCAGTTAAAGCCTTCCAGCTGTAACACGTACCCCTTTCCAGCCCCGATAAGGTGAGAAATTGAAAAAGCATCACCAGCAAGCAGGAGTGGTGTCAATTATGAAGGTACTGAAATGCTTTCTTCACAAAGGAGCCTTGATACAGTGGGGGAAAACTTGGGTTTTGGAGACATACAGAACTGGATTTAAATCCTCACTTCACTAGCTTTGATGCATTTTTGTATTCCCAGGACCTGGCAGTGCATGACATATAATAGACCATAACAATGAATACTTAATAAATGAATGAATAATGGATGCCCAAAAGAAATAACTGTCTGACTCTGGGCAGTTTCTTAACTGACTGAGCCACCCAGGCGCCCCCTGTCTGGGCAGTTTCTTAACCTGTGTGCCTGTGCTTAAGTGTCATCACCTGTAGAATGGGTATACTGAGAGGTAGAGGAGATTTTTGAGGATTGTATGAACTACAAAGTATATAAACCAGTGCCTGGTGGAGCTTCCTTATATTTAAGTTGTCTTCTAGCCACACACCTTCCCTAGTGCTATAGTTTCACAGATTTGTGATAGGAAGAGCATTGCTGAATTGAAATCCTGAAGTGTGGGAAATTGTTGCACACAGTAGCCAAATTTCACCTCAGATTTGACTCTGAGAAATAAAGGCTGAACCCTGCCACCAGGGGATGTGTCAAGGAGAATTCCTGTTTCGAGAAACAGGCTTTGCTTGGCTTTCACAGGTCCTCTGTCTCTTCGTGAAGTGTGTCTTAGGATCCCAAACAGTGTCTGGTTTTCGTTTTGGTTTTTAATTGAAGTATAATTAACATGCAGTGTTATATTAGTTTCAGGTATACAACATGATTCAACACTTCTATTCATGACTCCACGCTTGCCATATTATAATATTATTGGCTATATTCTCTATGCTATACCTTTCATCTTCATGACTTAGGTGCTCTGGGGATTTGTACCTCTTAATCCCCTTTATTTCACTCATCCTCCCATCCACTTGCCCTCTGACAACCACCAATTTGTTCTCTGTATTTAAGTCTGGTTTTTGCTGGTTTCTTTGTTCGTTTGTGTTTTTTAGATTGTACATACATGTGAAATCATATGGTATTTGTCTTCCTCTGACTTATTTCACTTATGACAATACCTTCTAGGTCCACCCATGTTCTTGTAAATGGCAAGATTTCATTATTTTTTATGGCTGCATAATATTCCATTGTATAGATACACCACATATTCTTTATTCATCTATTGATGGACATTTGGGCCTCTTCCATATCTTGGCTGTTGTAAATAATGCCGCAGTAAATATAGGGGTGCATATATCTTTTTGAATCAGTGCTTTTGTTTTCTTTGGGTAAATACCCAGTAGTGGAATTCCTGGATCATAGGGTATTTCTGTTTTTAAATTTTTGAGGAGCCTCCATATTGTTTTCTAGTGATTCTACCAATTTACATTCCCATCAACAGTGCATGGGGGTTCCTTTTTTCTCCACATCCTCACCAACACTTACCTTTACTTGTTGATTCTAGCCATTCTGAGAGGTATGAGGTAATACCTCATTGTGGTTTCGATTTTCACTTCCCTGCGGATAAGTGATGTTGAGCATCTTTTCATGTGTCTGTTGGCCATCTGTATGTCTTTGGAAAACTGTCTATTCAGTTATCTATTCATTTTTAATTGGATTATTTGATTTTTGATGTTGAGTTGTAGAAGTTCTTTATATATTTTGGATATTAACGTTTTAACAGGTGTATCATTTGCAAATATCTTCTCCCAGTCGATAGACTGCCTTTTTGTTTTGTTGATGGTTTCCTTTACTGTGCAAAAGCTTTTAATTTTGATGTAGTCCCAATAGGAATTTTAGCTTCTGTTTCCCTTGCCTGAGGAGACCTATCTAGAAAAATGTTGCTAAGACTGATGTCAAACTATTGCCTATGGTTTCTGCTACCAGTTTTAAGTTTCAGATCTCACATTTAGGTCTTTAATCCCCTTTAATCCACTTTGAGTTTATTTTTGTATATGACGTCAGAAAATGGTCCAGTTTCATTCTTTTGCATGTAGCTGTCCAGTTTTCCCAGCATTGTTTATAGAAAAGACTGTCTTTTCCCCATTGTGTATTCTTGCCTTCTTTTGACATAAATTAATTGACCATATAAGTGTAGGTATCTTTCTGACAGTGTCTGGTTTTGATTCCTGACTGTTGGGTACTCTTGGTCTACAGCTTTTTACTCAGATTTGACCCAATGTTTTGATGTACTATTTGTCCTAAATTTCATTATTTAAAAAAATTTTTTTTCAACGTTAGTTATTTTTGGGACAGAGAGAGACAGAGCATGAACGGGGGAGGGGCAGAGAGAGAGGGAGACACAGAATCGGAAACAGGCTCCAGGCTCTGAGCCATCAGCCCAGAGCCTGACGCGGGGCTCGAACTCCCGGACCGCGAGATCGTGACCTGGCTGAAGTCGGATGCTTAACCGACTGCGCCACCCAGGCGCCCCAACTTCATTATTTTAACTTGACGCATTTGTGACATGTTTGCCCCATATGGTAGGTATTAAGGATACAACACAAACAAGATGGAGATGAGAAGGATGTAATTCTTGGCTTCAAAACAGAAAATTTCTGTTAAGGGGATTTAGATCAGAAATCCAAGAGTTACAGTGCAGAGAAGTAACTGATAGTTTCTGATAGAAACATACACTAATCATGGGACAGAAAAAATATCAGGGAGGAAAGAGAAATAGCTCAAACATCCCTGAGTTCTTGTCTCTGTCTCACTCAGGTTCTTCTGGTCCTGGATTATATCATGTCTGCAAACCACTGCTACTGAAAACCCATTTGAGTCAATGTCTATTACAGGATAGTCATCCACTTAGAATGGGAACTCCAGAAAGGTAGATGTGTGGCCTGTCTTGTTCATCACTGTACCCCAGTCCATGAAACAGAGGCTGACACACTAATAGGCACACAAATATTTCTTGAGTGAATTTATGACTTAATCCTGAATGGAGCTGGGAGAAATTGATGGTTCATTTTCTCTCTCTATGTCTCTTTCCCTTCCTTCCTTCTTTCCTTCCTTCCTCCCTCCCTCCCTCTCTTCCTGTCTTTCTGAAAGTAGTCCTGGATAGTTCATAGGGCTTTAGCACCATTAAATTATGAAAACACTTCTTTTGCTTTTAAGTGACCTATTTTCAAAGACTTATCTATCTTAATGTCAGCCCATAAATTTCATTACAATCTACTAACTTTATCAAGCATCCTTTCTGAAAAAGGCACAGTGTTCCCTAGCTATTAGATTTTGTATGGAAATTGCTAGATGCTTTGTCGTTGCTTTTGGATTTTACAACGTCTCCAGTAAATTGGATTGATTATGCACACAAGAGTGTTTGTGTCCTTCACATTGGCTATTTTAGTGTCATTTACTTTTGCTAAAAATCTTAAAGGGGAAAATTCCAGAAAGTAGCATAAGAAAGCATTATGCTAGTAGAAACAATCTCCCTGTTTAGTTTATTTACCTAAACCAAAAGCAGACAGTACTGTGGCCCTCACCCCTCATCCTAGATGCTATTAGAAGATCTAACAAGTGGTGGGCTACAAGTGGGTGGGCTGTCATGGGTGAGTTGCAAGACCCAGGGAAGGTGTTATACCTCAATTCAGAAGCTGAAGATCCAAGAATCAATGATATAAAAAAAGGAAATTAACTTAAAGAATAGATCTAATAACATAAAAATGTGGCTTATATTGCATGGTTTGTCCAGGTCTCAGTAGTGCCATGGTAGAATCAGAATTGGATGCCCTTTGCATGGTTCTCAGGTTACAGTGCTCAGACTGCATGAGGATGGAGACACAGAGCAAACTCATCAGTGTCTATAATGTAAACATGGGAAGTTGAAGTGTCCTGGTTAGATCCCCTTTTTAATATTAGGTTCAGATCAGTGTTGGTTCCAGAGACCTATACTTTCCTACAGTAACTGTATTACCAACCCTTGCTACACCTCTTAGGTTAGACGCTGAACACCATGTTTGCTTTAGTATTCTAGCTTGTTCCCATTCATATTTTACCCTGGCTGATGTGCCTAAAGAAGAAAAGAAACCAAAGAGGTAAGGGCATGCACCTGGGTATGGTCACTCACCCAGTGTGTTCTCACTGGGTGGGAGAGAAGTATTCAAAATACCAACATTGCACATAAAATTTTATAGAAAACCTCCCTGTGAAATTTCCTTGGTACCAACTAGATCATTATTTTTCTGTCCTATGAGAATAGGTAAGTGTTAATAATTGGCCATTATTTCTAGACAAACATGTCACAGGTCACTGCATTCTTCCATGTCTAATAGCAGCATGATCTGTCTGAGAGGGAATTAAATCCCTGTGTAAACCCTGGTGCCTGCTTGTCCCACTAATCAATGTAGAGAAAGGCTTCCCCCTTTGCCCTATTCCTGTAAGTTCCAGAGAGACCAACCCATGGGTGACACTGAATAGATTTTACAGTCAAGCTCCAAACTCTGCCTTCTCAGCAATGAGAAAAGTTATGAAGAGCAAGCAGAACACGCCTTCCAGTTGCTGGAGCAGAAGGGGCCCTGGAGGCTGCAGGTGACTCTTTGGCTTGTCAGTCCCCAACATAAGCAAACAATTCCAGCTGAGTCTGAGGACTGTTAGATCACTTCCTATAAAGCAACAGAAGGGTGCAATGAAGTCGTAAGTTCTTGTGTCTAATATGAAACAATATGACTAGGCTGTCATTCAGTGACCATTGGAGCGCCTACCATGTACTGGGCACTTTTCCAGGCACTGGAGATGCATTGAGGAGAAAAACTGTGTCTAAGAGATACGGTTCATTACATTCTAACGAAGGAGGAGACAACGAAGAAATATATATTCTTAGGTAGGCAGTGCTCGCTGGCCAAGAAGGCAGATGAAGCAAGATGGGAAGCGCAGAGTGAGATTGAGGTTGTAATTATATATTGGGTAATTAGGGAAGGCCCCTCTGATGAGAAGACACTGAACAGACACCTGAAGGAAGTGAGGGTGGGAGGTCTGCAAACCTCTGGGAGAAGAGCATTCTGGGCAAAGGAAAGAGCAAGCACAAAGCGTGTGAGGGAAGGTCATGCTTCAAGAGTTGGGGCTCTTCCAAGGAGGCTAGTGTGGCTGAAAGTGAGCAAGCAAAGGGTGATAGAGAGGTTGTTGGAAGGTGTTAGCCCCTCATAGGCCACAGTAAGAATTCTGCCTTTTTCCTGAATAAGACAGTAAATCGCCGGAGGGTTTTGAGGAATGGAGTGACATATCTCAGGTTTTAAAAACCTCTATCTGGGGGCAGAGAAGAGGTGTAGAGAAGAGATGGGAAACAGGAGTGGTGACTGCAATAATCATGACAAGAAATGATGGCCTGAGCCTGGTGGTCCAGTTGGATCCATCCTGAAGGTAGAATGGGTAGAATTAGTTGCTGATGTGGATGTGAGGTGAAAGAAGAAAAAAAAAAAGGAATCAATAGGACTCCAAGATTTTTTATATATTTTTTTGAGAAGGGGGAGGGGCAGAAAGAGGGGACAGATGATCTGAAGCAGGCTCTGTGCTGACGGTAGGGAGCCCAATGAGGGGTTTGAACTTAGGAACAATGAGATCACGACTTGAGCTGGGACCAAGAGTCGGACACTCAACCTACTGAACCACCTGGGCACTCTGGACTCCAATATTTTTATTTTATTTTATTTTTTACATATAGTATGTTAAAAAGGCCTTTATTTTTATACTTCAAATGCTCTAAATTAATAAAAGTAGTAATTATCCTGTTTTATTTTTTTTTTTAATTTTCAAAATGCTGAGGAGAGCACCTCATGGTAGAAATACCCCTTTGTAGTAGTTAAGAACAGCTATCATCTAGAAAGTGTGGATATTTTTGTTGACTTTAGCTACTGATTTATTTTCTTGCCTGAGACCCTAAAGAAGAAGTTGCCATGTCCCGAGACAGACAAGACTTTGGGAAGGACATTCTCAGGGGAGATGATTAGGAGTTGGATTTTGGAGATACTAGAGCAACTGGAGATACAAGCTAGAGTTCAGAGGAGAAGTCTAAGCTGGTGGTGATATGAACTTGGGAGTCATTCATGTACTGATGGTTTTAAAAGCCATGTAATCAAATGGGATCACAAAGGAAGAGAGTGCCGGTAAAGAGGGAAACTCCAAGGAACACCCTGTGAGCCCTGCTGGTAGTGGCGGAGAGGGGAGGGCAGGATGCTGGCCCAGGAGACTGAGGAAGATCTGCTAGTGAATAGAGGGGAAAACCAAAAGAGAGTCTACCCTATGAACCAAATGAATAAAGTATTCAAAGAAGGAAGGAATGATAAACTATATCAACTTTCTCTCTTTGGATCCCAAGATTTCCATTTTACTGCATTTTGCAGCAATCAATGAGTAGTAAGGAATGAGAGATGGGAACCATCCCTAATTTTTGAGAGATTGGAAAAACAATGGGGATTTTCAAAAGTGTAATCATACTACAACAAAAACAGACCACAGCAACAGAAAAACCCTAGAAGGGTTGTCTCTAGGGACACGATATAATGTCAGCTTCTGTGAGTTGGACATTGGACTAGTTAGCCTCCTCCCTCAGTCTATAACCTTTAGATACATAATTTTTAAAATGGGATTAAAAATACTTGTATGTCTCATGGGGCCATTGTGGAAGCAGGATATCATAGTTCCTTCTATATGCTCCCCACTATTTCCTTGTTGGCATTCTAGACTATACAAGTAAAGAAATGCAGAAGGATTTTTATGTGAATTTTTTATGCATCAGCAATTTTGTTAATGCTGTTTTCAAACTATGTGATTTGTCCACTAAATTCACAAATAATTGTACTTTTCTACTCTGTGCCAGGCACTATGAAGGGCACTGAGGATTCATAGGGAGATGAGACATTCCTGCCTTCAAGGAGGTTAGAATCTAAGGAAGTAAATAGAGTGATTGATGTTTAGGACATACAGTAGACCACCAGTGCCATTAATCCTTGTGAAATAATTTAGGGATGGTCTCATCATTCCAAAAGCCTACTTACTTTTCACTGAAGAGATGCTGTAGGGGTAAAGCCTGAGAATGAGCTCTCTCACCCATGTCTGCATATATTTAGTAGGTGGTTTGTTTCCTAACATAGTGTCTGATGTTCAAGATGAGTGGCTAGGACACATCTTCCTCTTTAAAGCAATGAATAAATGGTTATGGATTTTCCTCTGCAGTAATATCTGCACTTAAATGTGGACCATGAAATCTGCTGGACTGCGCTCCGTCCCATGCGCTCTTTGCTCACGAGCTTCTTGGTATCAGTGATGTGCCCATCTAACTATAGGGCTGTCATCAGCTGCCTAATGATCTACCGTAAATAGAGCTGTCAGCCATTTTGTTTTGTCCCAAAGAGTTCTCTGCAAATGACCCAGGGAGAAGAGGGAGAGCCAAGGTGCCCCCAGCCATCAACACAGACTCCAAACAAGGTTGTCATGACCCTTGGACCAGGAGCCAAGGGTATAAGAAAGAAGCAGTAGAGATAGAATAGGCAAGCTCCATTCATTTTCAAATTCAAGGTTCTTTAGCTAGAGGAGTATAGAAAGAAACTTACTTTGCTAGAGATGACCTGTGATAACATGAAATTTAAGCAAAGAGAGCCAAAGGCTGTATATCCTTGTTCAGGGACAATCACTCAACACCACCACAGACTGAATCTATGACAGGAATAGCTGGCGCTTATGAACTGCATAGCTTGGAAGGATGCTGACATATGATATACCTTGGATTTTAATCATTCTTCCCCCTAAGTTACAAGTTTGGGGATGACGTACACTCCTTCCAGTGTTAAGTCATGGAGCACAGAAAAATTTTATTTTATTTGAATTTTAGGTCTCTGGCTATTCTCTATGGCATCGTGCTCTGTGATGTGGTTACTTGTCAACATTGTATGGCCATGTGAGAGGGCTGGTGGCTGGGAGTTACCTATTTTTATCAACAGGATCACCACGGGCCTTAGAGTCAGGGATAGGTGAATTCAGACCTGTTACTAAGGTCAGTCTCTTGGGAGACTGTTGGGCATTATGGTAAATAGGACAGCCTCCTGATTCAGATAATCCTAAGGTTCAAGGTCAAAATCTATTATTTACATGCTGTGTGGTATTAGGCAAATTAATTATCCTCTCTGTGCTTTAATATCTTTATCTACAAATGGAATATTAGTATCTTCTTTACAGGATGGTTGTAAGGACTTAACTGAGATGCTGTGACATGGTGGCACCTAATGACTGCTCCTTAAATATTCACTTCTTAAAATTGCCAGATTCCTCTGATCTTTGGTTTCCTCATTCTTAAAATGGTCGTGTTGTTGTTAATAATCTAGGGGGTAATCTCAGCAGTGTGTCTGGTATGGAATGAATAGTTGATATTTTTATCAATAGAAAAGTGACCTTTTCTGGAATAATTATTGTTACATGGGTGAGAGTAGAGAAATCTTTTCTAAATCTGATTCCATATCTTGATCAGTCAACATGTTTTTACCAAACACATTATGTTCCCAGCCTATATGGGGAAACAGTTTTCTTGCTTTTATAATTTAGATTACAAGGTAAAAAACACATACATTGAATAAATCATAACTGGATGTATATTGTGCATAAGGCACTATGCTAGCAAGTATCCTGATAGATATAAATATGAACCAGACATGGACCTTGCCTTCAAGGGGTTCAGAGCCAGCTGTGAGAGAGATGGGAGAGAAAGCATGGATGCATACTGCCTGGATTGGGTACCAGACTCTACCCATCACCACCATGAGACCATAGGCAAGTTACTTGACTACCCTGTGTAGGGCTCCTCATTTGTGACATGCCGGTGAAAACAGTACCTACACCATAGTGTTGGTGTGAAGTAAGCTTTTTTTACTCATAAAGCACAGTGTCAGTCATACAGTCCGATATCAGTAAATGTTAGCCATTTCAAAATATAGAGTCGGGGATAACCGTGCATGTAAACAAACATAAGGCAAGAGTATGGTGATATTGCTATGGAAATTTGGATGGAGGAGAGATTACTTAGACTTCATAAAAGAATGTGGCATTTAAGCTAAACTTGGGAGAATAGGCAATATATGAATGTGGAAAAATGGCAAATCAGGGCAGCTTTAGAGTTAGTGATTGTAAGAATATGAGGGTAGGCAGGTGAAGGAACTCTACAGGGAAGAAGTTGGGGGAAAAAGGTCAGAAAGTGAAGGTCCTCATATGCTGGCTCAAGGAGTTTGTATTTGCTATGTGGACAGTGGAGAGAGAGAGCCATTACAGATTTTCAACAGACAAATGGTAAGGTCAGAGCTATGCCTCTAGAAATAGATCAGAGGAAGAATGCTCTGAGTTGTCTTCATCTCTAGACCTCCAGTCTGTCCTTTCTCTGGCCCATTTGCTGTAGGACAGGCAGGAGGGAAGACTCAGACAGGAGGTGGTGATATTTGGGCCTGGGTTGCCAAGAGGTTGTATGTGTCACTAACAAACATGGACAACATAAAAGGATGCGTAGGCTGGAAATGTACCTTTTGGTTCATTGGGACATGTCAGTTTGCAGTGTTGAGCATGAGTATTTGGATAAAGTCGGGGATAAGTGGAGGTTTGGAACCTTAGAGTGCCACCAGGTTGGAGATACAGATGGTCCAACTACTAATCAGAATAAAACTGGAAGCCTGAAGAATGGATGGGATTGCTAAGCAAAGATGATGAGGACCAGTCCTTAGGTGATCCCTATGTGAAGGAATGCCAGGAGAAAGTGGACATAGGAAGGTTCCATCAGAAAGACAGGAGAACACAGTTGATTAAAGGAACAGAAGAGTTTCAAGGAGGAGAACTTCAGGGATGCTGGACAAGACTTACTTGAGAGATGGGAAGGCAGTAGGAATGGAGGAGAGATGAGGGTGGAGACAGAGAAAAGAACTTACCTGCGAGGGAAGTGAGCAGAGACCTTTTGACATAGTGAGTGGAAAACCAGAGATGCTTATGTGATCTTTGGTATTTTTGGGGGACTTAAGACAGGTGCACCCCTCATCCTTAAGTTGAGAGGCTAGGTCTAAAAAGTCTTTTCATTACTGATTATTATGCCCTCTGACCTAACCTTTCTTTCCTCTTTATTTTATCTCTTTGTCTTATAGATGGCGGGGGAGGTGATTTGATCGTGACTGAGTTGAATCTGTTGTGAGTTCTACGAAGAGGGGAGATTTTATGATCTTGTTCCAGTCAAACCAGAGTTCAAACAAGCCAAAAATGTATTACTGGAGAAAGAATCCCATAAGTTGATAGTAGAACAAAACCCCAGAGTTGTGTTACTTTCTCTATCAAAAAATCCTTTCTCTTCCTGGTGAAGAGGAAGAGAAGGCAGGGCTCTCTAGAAATTGGGAATCGGAAGTTTTGGTGAGGGAAAGCAAGAACAATGAACATAAGAGAACGAGAAAGCAAGAAAGAGAGGCTTAGGTTCATACAGCCAGATAGTCTGGTTCAGAGTAAGATAGTCTAGTTCTGGATTTTAGAATAGGAACTGTTGTAGGTTTTGACAAGGAGTGTTAGGTATAGCGTGTTACTGAAACTGTGCAAGTAATTAGGTCAAGGTGTTCGCTTGGAAGAGATTATCCACGTGCACCTTGAAATTAGTCGATATGATGGCTCAGGTGGCAGGGAGAAAGGCCAGGAGCTGGCCTTTCAGACATCAGCTCCACTACTCCAGTATTAACCGATCTTGTCTTCTAAAACTAGGTATGCTCTGCAGTATCCTGGCAGAATGCTTTGTCATTGGATGGTAGTCAAAAATGTGTATTGAATTCATACAAAAATGATCAGACTTTGTGATGGTCGTTAAGAATCAGATAAAGGTGGGAGAATTAAGTAGGATGTTGATAGATGACTTGAGAAGATGTGGAGATTGGCTGTCACATACCTCGAAATTGAAGAGTTTTGGACCTGAGTAGGAGAGCGATTATCTGAATTTGGCATTGAGGGATGGGAGGGGAGTTACAAGAAGATGGAAGAATTTGCAGCCTCCAGTGAGTGACAGGGAGTTCCTTGGAAACGGTACCTTCTGTAAATACCCAGATTTGATTTAAAGCAAAGGGACAAAGGGAGAGAGGTAATGGGAGAAGAGAATGTACATTGGTACAGGAAGGAGTCAACTAGGGAGGGCTGGTAACTGGAGGGGCTGTGTTCTGTGTTTAGAAGATGTGATGTGATGGGTTGAATTAACTTGTGGTTCTGAATGAAACTTGGGTGCAAAGATGACAGTGTCGGGTACTCGAAGGCTCAGGATGTTGGTCTGATGGAGGTTTGTGGAGAATGGTAGGTGCCGCCTGGAATGAAGGCAGGTACAAGCCAGGTCAGCACGGAGCGTCCGGTTCCAGACAGCATGTGGGAAAAAGGGAAAGCTTTGGGACAACAGTAAACTTGGCTTAGAGCCCCACACCCATCTGTGTGGCATGCAGAGTGCGGACCTAGGAAAATGTTTGTGCCAAGTGCTCCTCAGCAGACAGCTGTTGAGCCAGGGCAAGGTTTTTTATTGCATTAGCTGACTGGCAGCCTAGCTTATGAGGATGTGAGTTATAGAATGGGGAAGTTTCAGAAGACAGAGAGGCAGCTAATGCCAAGTCAAGCTAAGGTGGTTTGGGCACGTTGGAGTGGAAAGGGCATGGGAAATAAGGTCATGCAGAGACGTACCTTCAACTCAAGTCGAAGAGAAAATTCTGTTGGCTTTTACCAGCTCATGAAAAGTCTAGTCCTTAACACACACCTGTGATTTCTAAATGATTATTGTTTGCTTGGCAAATGGTATGTAGGTGGGAGATATTTAAATATTTCTCGGTAGGGGGTCCTCTCGACATTTGGGACAGAAAAATTAGGTGTTTTAAGGACTGCTTCTTGAAGTACAGACCACGTAAGTCTCATGACCCATTTTGCAATGCACATAGTGTCCCTCAGTGATTTTGACAATTAAGAGTACTCCCTTGTTGCCTGTGCCCTTGGGGAGGATGTGATCACCTCCTCCCCCGAGGATCTGTGGGAGACTCCTGCTGGGGGAAAACTTGTTTCTCTTTAGAGATTTCACGGAATCCACATTCTGAGAGTAGTGCCATCCTGGAGTTCTGTTCTGCTTCAATTCAAGTGAAGACCATGAATTCTGACTGCACTCTAAGCGGAGGCTTTTTATTAGTGAATCAATTTAATGCGAACAGTGACATTCCAGTGCCAGTAGAAGTGTGAAACTTTTTTCCCCTCCATATTCTTTTCATATGTCTGTGATTTGTGGCTTCTTATAGTTTCCTATAGCTTCTGACCAATTTCTGGGCACCAGCAGTCCTCTTTTGTGGGATCTCTTACTATTCGATCTCTTTATCTTCCCATCAGGTAGAAGGATTTTATTTTTCCACATGACTATGCACATCGCAGACCCCTTTTCAGAAAAGCTGTTTCTGTTTAATCTGACTGTCCAATACTCTGGGACAAACACTAAAATCGGGGGACACGGGGGTGAGACCAGGCAACTGGAGAGCAGTTGCTAAGGAGGAAGCTTCAAGTGGCCTTCCTCTGGTTACTCCTTTAACATAACCACACCTGCAAATATTTTTGATGTTTGCAATCCAACATTGAGTGGTGGGAGAGAGTGGGGACATAGACTAACAGATTGGAGAAACTGTAAGGAAAATGATTTCCTCTCAGCCTCGGTCAGGACTGTGCGAGAGGTGAGCATGTTAGTGTAAATAGAGGTTGGCCTCATTTCTAGACCATCAACAAGAGGGATGCCATCCAAACAAGGCCTCTGAAATTTCAGCAGGGTTGCTTCTGAGAGTGATGCATAGGAGGGAGGTCCCCTCCTTAAGGAATTCAGAGTGGCTCCTCTACTTGACCTTCAGCTCCTCCCTCCAGTCTCAAGCTCCAAGGCTTCTCTTGAGCTTCCTTTCCCATATGTCTGAAACCCATTTCCTGTCACCCTCCATAGCTTCCTTCTGTCATCTCTGGCAAATGTGTTACCCACTACATGGGCCCCCCTCCCCCAACAACATGTCTCTTGCTTCCTCCAAGCCTCACACACGACGGACTTGCCCTGCACGAACCCCACCTCCGTCTGATCTCTCCTGTTGTCTCTGTTCCCCCTCAGTCTCATCTCAATTTTCTGTTCTTATTATGTATTTGGAGATGGCTTAGATTTACTTTCATGTCCACTCACGTGTTGGAATTGGCTGCTCAGCCGGATTGTGTGCATTTCCTGCACCTCAGAAGCGAGGCTCGTGCTCTAGATGTGTGGGGTACATGCGTTCCACGTACATGTACCGGCACCCACTGACCCCACCCCAGAGTTCAGAGTACTCAGGGAGGTGTTCAGTACTGCCATGTGTTCTCCTTTTCTGTATCATGTTCAAAAGTATGTGCCTCTCGGTGTACGTGATGATGATATAGCAGGGTGACTTGGGGACCTGGTTCCACATGGGAAGGCAGCCCCCCATTCACTTGCACGTGTGTCTCTGTTCTGCCGGCAGGAGGATGAAGTGGTTCTCCAGTGCATCGCAAACATTCACAAGGAGCAGAGGAAGTTCTGCCTGGCAGCCGAGGGCCTGGGAAACCGCCTGTGCTTCCTGGAACCCACTTCAGAAGCCAAGGTAGGATTGATTGCCTGCCCTGCACCTTCTCCCTTGACCTCCCAGGCAGTCATTTAGGGGAAGGAGCTGCAGGGAGAGGAGGTTGAGAGAGATGAGGAAGAAGGTAGAAAGAAAGGACGCATTTGTTTTTCAGATGGGAAGCAGATCGGAAGTAAAATGTGACTCTCCCCAGCCCAGGAACAGTAGGAATCCAGAGCAGCGAAGAATTAGTGGTGCCTTGTCTGTCTGTGTTCCCCAGGACACCAGTAATGCTTTGAGGTCACTGTCACGGAAGAGGTTCTTTTCATATTCCCACAACACCTTTTTGTGTTGTTAATTCCTAAAGGTCCTCAGTGCGGGTTTTGTGCTCTCAGCTGTCATTTATGGCTACCAGGACTCCCAGGTGCTTGGGCCTGAGCTTCACGGGAAGCCCACTGCTCTCAGTTCAGACTGCGCTGAGCTCCTGCGATCGTTACCCCTGCCTGCCCACTGTGACCTGGGGGCAGAGAGGAGTGTTTGCTCTAGTCCCTGCCTGCGTGGTGGCATGTAATGTCATGTCTCTTCAGCCAAACCTTTTCTTCCTCCAGTTTCAGACTGTCTGTACTTTTCGTGATCTGTCAAGTGTATCCGTGTGCTCGGCGAGATCACCATACTTGGCGGTCCTGGCCAGACCTTTTGATCGGTCAGGGTTCTCCAGAGAAACAGAACCAGTGATATCTCTCCCTTTCTCTCGATGGGTGGTGGATGGGGGAGATGATGGATTTAAGATATTGCCTCACGCAATTATTGGGTCTGGTAAGTCTAAAATCTATACGTCAAGTCAGTAGGGTAGAAACTCAGGGAGAAGTTGATGCTGTCTTGAGGCAGAATATCTCTTCTCCAGGAAACCTTGGTTTTTATTTTTAAAGCCTTTAAAAGATGGCGTGAGGCCCACCCACATGATCAAGGGTCATCACCTTAACTTGAAGTCAACTGATTATAGATGTTAATCACATCTATCAAATACCTTCACATCAAAACCTGGATTGGTGTTTGGTTAAATAACAGAGTACTATGGTCTAGCCAAGCTGACATACAGCTAACCATCTTACCCTCCTCACAGAGCCATTTTTTTAAAACAGAAAATGGTTACTATATTTTCCAGTAGGCCCACCGGATTAGCATGCTGTTTCTCCACATGAACATCTACAACACAGACATGCATGGTGTGGCTGAACACCAGATGTGCACTGTGAAGGCAGCATGTCCCAGAAGCCCCTGTGCTCTCCATCACTGTTTTGCCCTCCCAGGGAGGTCACCAATCCCTGAGTTCAAACATCGATCAGTGACATGTGTGACCAGTGCCAAAAGGACAGAGTCCCATTAAAATAAGTGGCAGAGAGAAAAGGAAGATGTTTTTATCTTTTTTAAAGGCCTTAGACTTGATTTCCCTGAGGTCTTTTCTCATTTGCTTTTGTCCTTAGCTAGATATTTTTCTTTTCATTCCCAGCCATCTGGGATAATAGGAAGATGACTAGATTAGAAGTCAAGAAGTTAATCCTCAACCACTAGCTAGTCATGTGACTATGGGCAAGTCACTCAACCTTGCTTTCCGTTTCCTCATCTGCCAGATGAGGTACATCCTGGTGCAGTGGAAAGAGCATTGGCCTAAACTGAAAACCAGTGGTCTCATTTTCTAGTCATCCACTGAGTGGGTCATGGGGCAGTGGTTTGGGGCACAGGTTCTGGAGCCAGACTGTCAGAGTTGGAGTCCTGTCTCTCACCACATACCAGCTAAGCCGGGATCTTGGCCAAGGTACTTGACCTTTCTGTGCTTAGTTTCTGCACCTGCTTAATGAGAATTTAATAGTAACTATCAAAAGAGGTTTTTCTTAGGATTAAATGAGTTAATACCTAAGAAGTGCATAGCACACTCTCTATAACTATTGACTCCTCGTTGACTATTATGATTGAACCTTGTCTAAACCAGATGAAAAACTATATATCCTAACCCGAGAATATTTTGTATCGCCCAGGAATAAAAATAACCCATACCACGCATAAATGCATTTGAGGATGAGAAAATGTCCTTCCTAACACCCACTTGACTTAGTGTCCTTATTTTAATTTTTCGTTTTAAATTTAAAACAAGGTAATAAGACTGAAAAAGAGATGTAATATATCATAACTTACTCATCTTGTCACAACTATTTTCATTTGTTTTTCATTCAGGCTCTGTTCACATGCCACCTGTATGTTTTCAGAGTTGTACTCAGAGTTGACGTGTAAGCATTCTGCTTTTTTTTTTCCTTTAACATTTTAGCCAGTTCCATAAAGCTATGTGGTCTCCATGGTTTAAAAAAAAAAAAAAAAAAGTATGTGGTTTTGTTAGTTTTCTTGCTTTTTAGAGTAAATATCCAGGAGAAAAATTAATGGTGGTAGGAGGATGAACAGTATTAAACTACTTTCCCTAAAGGGTATACCAGTTGTCACAGTTGACATGCCCACTATCATAGCATGAATATGTGTCTCTTGTATATACAGTATGAGGAAACTGCATCGTGAGTGCTTCTCAAAAAAACAGGGTCGAGTTCATGGAAAGGATAAAGTCTTTAGAACTTCATGTCACTATTCCTGGGAGGTGCCTGCTGGCCGCCATTTTCTGTGGTTTCAGTCTTTCCCACAGTCAGCTACAGCTGTGCACACTGCTTCTGACCTGTCCCCTCCCTTTTCACTAAATATTTCCTCTGATTCTCTACTATCCACTTTCACAACCACCTTTGCTATTCTTAGGTTCTCAGAAGCTAACATAGGTGGTGCAGTGAAATGAGAAGGTGTATTCCCAAGCCTGGCACTGAGCAGGAGGCACACACCTCAAACAGCACTCTTATCACCAGCTACAGAGCCACCAGTGACCTTGGCATTCCCAGTCAAGGGTGTTTCAAGCTAGGTGAGCCACAGAGAGATAAAATTGAGATAAATTCTAAGGAGAAGATACACCTCTAAGAAAGAAGAGATGAGATAAGGTTCTCAAAAGGTATTCTTAATGTACAAGCCCTATGAAAAGGAGGTCACATTGAAACAAGGGGTGAGAGAGTAGAAGAATGGGAAGCAAAAGTACACCAACACTTGCTGTAGACATGGAGACTGTTGAACACTTGGGAGAGCGCTTGTGACTTTCTGTTTGCCGTGGCCCACTCTTCTTTGAAGGTCTCTTGAAACTGCAAATGTCAACAGATGGAAGCACTGTTAATCCACTTCCCTTTCAAAGATGCACAGCTCCAGGAATTAAAAGGTGTCCTCCCTGTTTTTCAAGAAAGGTTTCAGAATTATAACCAGAAACCAGGAAACATGGAAAGGAAATGTTGCTTCTTTATTTGATCAGTAACAGCAAATGCTTATTGAGTGCTATTTTTAAGTGGAAAACGTATTCCCAGGAATTTACTACTTTTCCTCTCATCCATATTATCTATTTTGTATCTACAGCATTAGCTGGGGAAAGGGGGTCTTACTTGGTTTAACTTAACATCCAAACTCCTAAAACTCACACACTGCTTGGCACCAGTATGTGCATTAGGGCAGGAACCACTGCTTGCCTGCTGGGAAGTGTCAGGCACACCTGTGGGAATCCTTGCTGCTGAATCCCCCACCCAACATGAGGCCAAGTGCAAAGACATGAGGTCCACATCAGGCAGATATGAGAGTTACCACGGCTCACAAGCCTCATGGACCACAGGAGCCAGTGTTTCTTGTAACAACTCCACAGGCATGGCTTTTGGGAGCCCCACAAAGGACACCACCTCCCAGCTATAAGTCTTTACACTTGGGGAATTGCAAAGATATAGCTTCCTACATCGGGTAATGGTGTCTTCCCAGTACAGACTCAGGCTGCCAGTCAGGGATCATTTTCACTGTAAGCAATGTTCCCTAGTGACGTAATTCACGTATCAGTTTTACCAGGTTTTCCAAGAACAAAACTGGACAGTTAACTGAAGGTCAAATTCTCATGCATAAGGAAAAAACAATTTAATAAGCTTTATCCCATAGTATTCTTCATTGATGGCAGTTACTTCATGACTGTGGCCTTGTCGGATGTGTCTGGAACCCCAACACCTTTCCAAATCCTCACTTCGACCTTCCTTAAATATATAGGTCATCAAAAAATAAGAAGAATGTGAGCACTTTTTGGTTAAGATCGATTTGAACACACCAAGCTTTGTTTCACTGGTTTTAATGAGGATGAAACACAAATTGCTGAGGGGAAACTTACCCTAGTGCCTTTTAATTTTTTTTTTTTTTTTTTTTTTTTTACTTTTTTAGAGAGCGAGCAGGGGAGGGGAAGAGGGGGAGAATCTTCAGCAGGCTTCACGCCCAGTGGGGCTCAAGCTCACAACCATTAGATCATGACCTGAGCCTAAATCAATAGTCCCATGCTTAACCAACTAAGCCACCCAGGTGCCGCACTCTAGTGCCCTTTCAAAGTCAGTGACCTAGCCAAAGTCTTCAGACACTCCGTGTCTCAGAATGAAGTTGTGCCTCTCTGTTGGGTAACAATGGCCTCTCTTACCATGGTTTATTCAAAATGAAAAATCCAATTTCAAATCCAATTTTCAAACTGAAAATTTCCAGGGGAAATTTTAAGCCTATTGTTTCCCACCCCCTCTTTTGAAAAGGAAGAATAGTCTGCTCTGGTTTCTGCAAAGTTGGATAGGCTCTAAAGACCCAGGATTAAACATCTGTGATTGTGCAAACATCATTATGTAGATGGCATAAATGAAGAGAGAATTCTAGGCTAAAAATAGTTTATTTTCTACTATTTTTATTATCTTTAGCTCAGAATAGATTTACTGTTTACTTCTAAACAACTAAGCCTGTGCAAATTTGCAGAGAGTGAGGCTCACCCTGAGGTTGTACACTTTTCTTTGAACTTCTGATTGATATTTTAGAGGGTAGTATTCTCTATGGACTTAAGATCTTATGAAAAGCCAAACTATTACAAAACATGCTTTAAAAACTTTGTTATGTAATAGAGACTTATAGGTGAAAGATGTGATCTTTTTGTTTGACATTTATCAGGCATCATGTGCTATATGCCATGTACTACAATGGGTGCTTACATGCTCTCATTTAATTTTTATATCCTTATGGAGCAAATATTGATTTCATTTATGGAGAGGAAAGATACAAGAATTTAGACAAAGTTACGTAAATTCCTGAAGATGATTCATTCTAAACTTGAATCACTACTTCTGTAGTACTCAGCAATAAAGAATATCACAGATCCAACTTAAGGATAAAGAAGCCATATTTCTCCATGTGGTTAGATTTTAAGACTACCTGGGCAGATCTCCATACCCCCTCCCACAACCTTCATGCATCTGTCCTCTGAATGCCTGACATTCCAAAGTTAGAAATACGTATTTTGTTTAAATCAAATAGGAACTATTAAAATGCAAATGTTCTGAGAGAGCACATGAAGCAATATTAGATTTCTAGAGGTAATTTTTTTTTAGTATAAATGGCATAATCAGATATTTTCTTGAAATTAAGTTGTTGGAGGAATAAAGCAGATGACTGAGTGCCTCTGTATTGGGATATAAGGCATAGAAACACTGAATGTGGGATCGAACATCTACAGCATTGAATTGCAATAGTTTACCTCCCCTCCACCAGGCTCTTAGCACTGAAGATTGTGGTTAAGACAGTGGTTAAGAAATATGACCTTGGGCCATGGAGAAAGATTGCCTGGGCTGGTAATGCAGGCTCCACCGCTTAACAGCTGTCTGACTATGGTTCAATGAGTTTACCTTAACCTGCCTCAGTTTCCTCTGCTTGAAAACTGTAATCATCTCATAGGATTGTTATGAGGATTCAGTTACATGGGTTCCCAATTGTAAGGTACTTATAACAGTGCCTGACATACCCCCAAGTGCTTTTTAGGCAATAGCTTTTATTATCCCAAGTATAGATTCAGACATAAATTAGGTCCCCAAGAAGTATTGTTTGACTGAATTAAGTTACCCACATATTGAATTACTTAAATATTTCTTTTATTTTTATTTTAATTCCAGTATAGTGAACATACAGTATTGTATTTGTTCTAGGTGTACAATATAGTGATTTCGACAAGTCTATAAATTACTCGGTGCCCATCATAAGTGTACTCTTAATCTCCTTTACCCTCCGCCCCCCGTAACTATCAATTTGTTGTCTATAGTTAAGAGTCTGCTTTTGGTTTGTTTTTTTGACTTCTTAAACTCCACATATGAGTGAAATCATATGTTATTTGTCTTTCTCTGACTGACTTATTTAATTTAGCATTATACTCTTTAGCTCTATCCACATTGTTGCAAATGGCCAAGATTTCATTTTGTGTGTATGTGGATAATAAACCTTTGTATATAAATACCACAGTGTCTTTACCCATTCATCTATTGATGAACACTTGGGCTGCTTCCATAACTGGCTATTGTAAATAAGGCTGCAGTAAACATAGGGGTGCACATAGCTTTTCGAATAAGTGTTATCATTTTCTTTGGGTAAACACCCAGTAGTGGAATTGCTGGATCATATGGTGCTTCTATTTTTAATTTTTTGAGGAGCCTCCATACTGTTCTCCACAGTAACTGTACCAATTTACATTCCTGCCAACAGTGCATAAGTGTTCCTTTTTCTCCACATCCTCCTAACACTTGTTGTTTCTTCTTGTGTTTTTGATTTTAGCCATTCTGACAGGTGTGAGTTCTATATCATGGTTTTGATTTGCATCTCCCTGCTGATGAGTTATGTTGAACATTTTTTCATATGTCTGTTGGCCATCTGTATGCCTTCAGAGAAATGTCTGTTCATGGCTTCTGCCCATTTTTACTGCATTTGGTGTTTTGGTATTGAGTTGTTGAAGTTCTTTATTTTTGGATAGTAACCCTTTACTGAATATGTCATTTGCAAACAACTTCTCCCATTCAGTAGGTTATCTTTTAATTTCATTGTTTGCTCTGCTGTGCAGAAGCTTTTTATTTTGATGTAGTTCCAATAGTTTATTTTTGCTTTGGTTTCCCTTGCCACAGGAGGCTTATCTAGAAAAATGTTGCTACAGCTGATGTCAGAAAAGTTACTGCCTGTGTTCTCTTCTAGGATTTTTATGGTTTCAGGTCTCACATTTAGGTTTTTAATCCATTTTGAGTTTACTTTTGTGTATAGCATGAGAATAAATATTTCAAAGGCCTGGATTTGAGGATCAGCAGGACATTTATGACCATTAAAGTGAAATATTAATGAGAGTCAGAGTGAGTAAGTGAGATGAAAAGGATTAAGTAATGAGTGGTTAGTTTTTAAAATAAAATACGGTGAATCAGTGAGATGTAGATTTTTATTGTTATTGACTTCTAATTTAATTCTGATATGATCAAAAAACATATTCTGTAGATTTCAATTCTTGGAAATTTATTAGGACTGTTTTATGGCTTAGCATATGGTCTATCTTAATATTCTATGTGTTGTACTTTCAACAAGTGTGCTGGATAGTGTTTTATGAATGTTAAGATGGTTGACCATGGTGTTCAAATCTTCTGTATCCTTACTGAGTTGTATTTATAAGTTCTACCAATTACTGAGATAGAGGTGTTAAAAGCTATGAGAATTTGTCTATGTCTCCCTTTAGTTCTGTCAGTTTTGTTTCGTATATTTTAAAGCTCTCTTAGGTGTGTGTGTGTGTGTGTGTGTATGATTTTTATTTTCTTGGTGAAATGATCATTTGTCATTATCAAATGTTCCTGTTTATCCTTTATCTAATTGTATACTTTGATATTAACATAGTCATAAGCTTTCTTATACTTACTGTTTGTATGATCTATCTTTTTGTTTTCAATTCTTTTATGTCTTTATATCTTTATATTTGAGGCATGTCCCTTATAAATAGCATATAGTTAATATGCTGCTCCTCCCCCTTTCTGCAATCTCTGCTGTTTTATTGGAGTGTTCAGTTCACTTACATTTATTGGAATAATTGATAGTGTTGGGATTTGGTCTACCATCTTACTATTTGTTTCCTTTTGTCTTTTGTGTTTTTTATTCTTTTCATCTTTTTATGCCTTATTTAGGATAAATCAAATATTTTTGTTATCCTATTTTGTCTCCTCTCGGCTTTTTAGCTCTACTTCTATGGATTATTTTTTAGTCATTACTTTAAGGATTACAATATAAGTCCTCAGCTTCTTGGAGTCTCTTTTGATTAATATTATTCCACTTCACTTTTATCCTTTGTGCTATTATTGTCATGCGTTTTATTTTTACAAGTTACATAATATGCACTACTTTATTTTTGTTTCAAAGAGTCAGTTGTCTCTTAAGGAAATTAAGGAAAGGAAAAAATAGTATTTTATATACTCCTATATTTACCATTTTCAGTGCTTTTTTTTTTTTTTTTTTCAGTCTTCTAGATCCAAATTCCCTTCTGGTAGCATTTTCCTGAAGCCTGAGGAATGTCCTTTATCATTTCTTGTAGTACAGGTCTGCTGATGACAAACTCTCTTCAGCTTTTTTTCACTGACAATGTCTTTATTTTGTCCCTATTTCTGAAGGATATTTTTCTCTGTGAAATCCTGGTTTGATTTTTTTTTTCTTTTATCACTAGTAAAGATGGTGTTTTACTGTCTTCCAATCTCCTTTGATTTTTAAATGAAAAGTTAGCTATTCTTCTTAGGATTCCTCCATTTGTAGTAAGTTTTTTTTTTTTCTGGCAGGTTTTAATAATTTTATCTTTGATTTTAAGCGTGTTGAATTCAAAAGCACTGTAAGACATCCAAGAAGAAATAGGCATCTGACTATATAAAACAGAAGTTCAGAAAAGAAGCTGGGATTAATCTTTACAAAAATTCAGAGCATCTTTGTTTTTCAGTTTGAATGGTTACGTATGAGGGTAGTTTTCTTTGCATTTGTCCTGCCTGGGTTTTGCTAACCTTGATAGATCTTTTGGTGGTGGTTTTATTTGTTTTTAATAATATTTGGAAATTTGGGGGGCATTCCTTCTTAAAACGTTTTTTCTGCCACATTTACTCTTTCTGGAATATTCCAATTATTTATAAATTAAACTGTTTCATGTTGTTCCATAGGTCACTAAAATGGCTGGTTTCCAACTATTTTCCTCCCTGTGCTTCACTCTGAATATTTCCTACTGTCTTTATTTTAACTGATACTCTTATTTAATAAAAATGTCCCATTGACTCCCTCCAGTGAATTTTTTTTCAGATAATGTATATTTTAATTATAAAATTTCTCTTCATTCATTTCTAAGTTTTAACATAGTAACCTAAAATTCTCTTCTTCCATTGTTTCCGGTTTTTCCCTATAAATTAATGTATTTCTAATAGTTATTTTAAATACTAGACTACTAATGCCAATATCTGGGTTCTCTGTGGGTCTATTCCTACTAACTGAGCTTTCTCTTGATTAGGAGTCACATTTTCCTATTTATTTTGATGTCTAGTAATTTTATTCTAAAGATTGTAGATGCTATTTTGTAGTTGTTACCATTTGTATTCTTCCCCTGAAGAATACTGCATTTTATTCTAGCAGACAGTTAAATTACTGGTGGAGTTCCTTGATATTGTAGAGGCTTAGTCTATTTTGGTTTTGCTTTTAGTTCTAGAATATAGCCTTTGGTCTTGAGATGTAGCCCTTCTGGGTTTTCATGAAAATCCTGGAGTGTTTCCTAACCCCTTCTAAGTAGCAAGACTTGAACACCAAATTCTGAACTTTAAAACTGGGTAGCTGCTGAAACCTTCACCCATTTTTAGCATTCCAGCTGTTGCCTTCCCTTGGATACTTGAAATGCTGCCCTGTACAGTTGAGTTGGCCAAAAATCTGTATGCTGGTTTTGGGTTTTCATCTATAGCAGTTATGTTCTTTCCAGCATTCTTCTTGTCAATTTCTTTATATTCTGAGAGCCCAAACTCGGGCCTCTGGCTCCATAGCAGCTTTTTTTACTGAGATCTGTCCCCCATGAAACCTATGAACAGGGGAGTACTCGCAGGGGAAAATTTAATGAAATGTGGATATCACTTAATGGGCTTTCCATCTTTCAAGAGTCCTATTCCTTCCAGCTTTAGGTTGCTCTCCAGTGCCTTTAAGCAATTTTTTAAAATTTTTGTTCAGAATTTATAATAGCTATTGTTAGGAGGGTTATTCTGCTTCTCCACTCTTACCTGAACCAGAACCTCATCATTTAGTGTTCACTACTCTTTGAGCAGTTGAATGTTAAAAAGAAGAAGAGAAAATAGTGTTAAAGCAGAATCTAGGATCGAGGGGTGTTTCCACACTGAGAAACACAAGCATGTTTCTAGTCAAAGAAGCAGGTGGCTCTAGAGAAAGAGACTGAGGTTGCAAAAGATGGAGAAGAGATGGCACTATTGGTGAGGGGGTTAAATTGAGTGTAGCTTTGGTATATGCAAAAGAAAAGAGGAGGCAAGGGGATTTTGAAGTAGCAAGGACAGGAGATGAATGTGAAGGGGTCTCTTGTTAGACAAAAACATGAACTTATAAGGGCTGATAAAATTGAATTCAGGCTAACAGAATGCATAGGATGACTAAAGAATCAAGGTGGGAATAGTCAAGTGTCACTCCAGAGTTACTGGCTTTAGCTGCTTGTAGATGGCATGTTATTTAGTGAAAGGAATTTATGTGAAAAGGAATAAGTTAGGACAGAGGGTGGTGGTGGAGCTTATGAACTAAGGTTTGGACATGTTGAATTCAAAGGGCCAGTAAGAGACACAAAAAACTTTGATAGGCATCTGGACACATGGATCAGGACTTCAGAAGGGAGGTTCGGATGGAGATATTATTTAAAAGATACTGGCTTAAGGGGTGCCTGGGTGGCTCAGTCAGTTAAATGTCCAATTTCGGCTCAGGTCATGATCTTGCGGTTTGTGGGTTTGAGCCCCATATCAGGATCTGTGCTGAAAGCTCAGACCCTGGAGTCTACTTCAGATTCTGTGTCTCCCTCTCTCTATGCCACTTCTTTGCTCACACTCTATCTGTCTCTCTCTCTCTGTCTCAAAAATAAGCATTAAAAAAAAAAGAGAGAGATACTGGCCTATGGCTAGTAAACCAAGCTATAACAGTGAGTGGAAATTAGGTGGATTAAGAAGTGGGAAGGCCCAGAAAATGTCAATATTTAAAAGTGAGTAGAGAAAGAGTAACATCACATAGAATGAGAAGGAGCATACTGTGAGCTCAGTGGAAAAACAGGCATATGTGATGTCTGTGCCACAGAAAACACTTGCACAGTGTCAAGAAAGGGGCATAGTCAATAGGGTAGAACGCCACCTGGAGGTCAAGTAATATAAGGATGGAATGTGTCCATGAGATGTGACCTGGAGGCCAGCAGCAGTCTCTGTGAGAGTTCTTTCAATGTAGTGATGAAGGCAGAAGCCAATTTAGAGGAAATGAAGAGTAAGATGGAAATTAGAAAACAAAGGCAGCTCATGCAGATTATCTCTAAAAGAGAGATAGTGATAGCTGGAGAGGGTTGGAGGATGGAGGGAGTTTTGTAATGGGAAAGACATAAGCGTGTATGAACTTCAGTGGAGAAGGAGGAGGGGATACAGGGGAGGGAGGGGTTGGTCTGCTGTGAAAATTGCTCATATAGTGGAAAAGGCTGGTGTTAAGGACAGAGGAGGAACTCACTTTGAAGTAAAGGAAGAACTTCTGTGCCATTAAATAGGAAGGAAGAAGGCAGGGATGAGAGTAGATTTGTAGATTTTATGCATTTGGAAAGTGAGCCGCCTGGAGATGAGCGTAGGATTGCTGAGCAGTGTGTGGGCCCAGCATTGGGGGGCCAGTTGAAGTTGGTGACCATGAATTTTTGTTGCTATCGATATTCGTTATATGTCCTCTTCCGCAGTCCTTAGCAGTCCCAGCACAGGCATGAAAAAAGAGGAGAGTTAATTCAGCCAGGGTCAAAGTGTTGCAGGTAAGTGTGATAAATGACAAAGGGATAAGAGAGTCTGGGAGGCTAGCCAATGAAATCTTGGAATTTAAGCTGAATGGTAGTGAAAAGAAATAAGAAGTAAAGACCGTAATGAGAGCAGCTGAGTGAATAAGAAACCACACTGGAAGATAAATGCTATGTTAGAGGTTTCAGAGCAGAGTGGTTTGGTTGAAAACATGATTCCTGTGTCTGACCATGAGACAGGAATTCAGTGCCTGAATTAGAGTATAGAAGATCATTGGTAAGAAGGAAGCAAAATAACTGAGAGGCCATAATAGATGATAGATTATTCATATAATACATTAGTTTTCTATGGCTACTGTAGCAAATTACCACACAATAGGTGGTGTGAAATAACAGAATTTATTCCCTTTAGCTCTGGAGGCTCAAATCTGAAGTCAGGTTTTGGCAGAGCCATAAGCCCTCCAAAGCCTCTGTGGGAGCGTCCCTCTTTGCCCATTCCAGTTTCTGGTAGCCCCATGTATTCTGTGGTTGATAACCGCTTAACCCAAATTTCTGCCTTCATCTTCACATGGTCCTTTTCTCTGTGTATCTGTCTTCACATGGTATTTTCCTCTTCCTTATAAAGACATCAGTCATACTGGATTGGGTCTCACCCTACTGACCTCATCTTATTTTGATTACATCTTCCAAGACCCTATTTCCAAATATAGTCATATTCACAGGTGCTGGGGGTTAGGTCTTCGTATATTTTGAGAGGACACAATTCAACAAATAAAAATGTCAATGTTCAAATTACCAGTAGTAGGAATGAAAAGGGGCCAGAGATTTCAGTGAAGGGCAGGTCCAGGAAATACACAAACACCAGTGAGGGAGGGAGTGGAGGATGATGTTACCAGGAGTAGGAAGCTTAAAGAAGAGTAAGTTCTCTTCTTCTTAAGTTCTTTAAGAAGAGTAATGATCTAGAGATAGTCCTGGTGGGAAAGGACACAGAGCCTACCTCTTAATCTTCGGTCACCTGAGGTATGAGAGAATGAGCATCCTGTAATCGGGAAGTCTCCAAGGGAAGTGGTGTCTTTTGGGAGTAGCTGGGTTTCATGTATCCAGGCAGTATTCAGAGAGAAGGCAGAGGATGAATGATGGAACATGTTGATTGTGGAGTACACTTTCTAGAAGAGAGAAAGGGCTGAGTGAGGCGATTGGAGGGGTGAGAGCATTAAGGAAATGATCATACAGAAGAAGAAAACTAACACAGAAGAGAATTTACACTGTGGCAGTTGTCCAAGAAAACAAAGGTGACAGCCTTTGTGGGCTTAGCCTACAGTCTTCTGGAGGATGGTGACCATTCAGTGGCATGTAGGAAATGGAGGCTGGATACTCATTCTGTTAGATGAGACCTTCTTTTTCTCTTAGCTGTCAGAGGATCTGTTTTCATGGCCAAGCCTTGCTGTCTAACATGTGCAGGTGAACAGAATCGGTAGGAGTATTCTGTACAGTCATGCCTATGTGGTGAGCTGGCCCTCGGGTGGGGTCCTGGTGGGGAGCAGGGTAGGCTCTCTGCATTGGGTGGCTACTCTACATCAGGTTATTGCTGACATTGGGCCAGGCACTATTATTTTTTTGTGCAGGGAGGAAAACAAATTTCATTTCACATTGGGCCATCCATGAATTCACCCAGTTGAAGGGTTAGGCTATAGGCCTAACTATGATCAGATTCTGAAAAACATGGCTCCAGTTCTTCTCAATTAGCAGCTAAACTATTTTCTTTGAGGAAGTTTTATTCTTATTTCTGTATCCACGTGGAGCCTCGTGCTCTGCTATTTCTAACTGTCAAGAGATGAGAAGGGAAACAGATATCCAAAGAAACAGCATAAAAGTCCAATGTAACACAGGTCAGGTTTATTAATGCATTTGTCATTTGTTGCTCTGAGGACCTCGTTAAAAAGGAAAAAAAAAAGTCCAATCTTTTAACCCCAAGATCTTTCCTCATCTATATTGTTCACCTTCCCACTTGAGTTATTAATACTGTTGTGATAGCTGCTTGTGGAAAAACAAGTCCCCTCTTTTTATTTAAAGACAGTCTGTACCTTAGTGGTGGGAATCTTCACAAAAAAATTTATTCAGTGTGTAAAGTGGCACCATAGCTCTACTGTTCATTTGTCATTTACTTGTTCACAGTAGGCAAATGGCCCCAGGTGAATTAAGAGTAGGTATTAGTCATACCCAGGCACCTCTGCAGTACTTAGTACTTCGCTCTTCAGACCTAATAGCTGCTATTTTGATCTAGATTAGCAGTATTTTTCTTCCTGCATCAACTCCTGAACTTACTAATTATATCACAAAGACTGGCTTTTTTCCCCACCTGTGATTATAGTATCTCTTTTTCATTCATTGCTTTTATATGGAAGAAACATGATGCATTGCATTTGTGTTAGAACTTGAATCTTAAGAACCCAAGCCATGTCTATGTATCATTTTTATTTCCCATGGGTGTTTTAAAACTTGAGGATAAAACTTAAGTCATGATTATGACCTTTTGTGTAATCTTTTGAAGTTATGGACATCTTTATAGTTCACAGATTGAACCATTTCTAAAGAACACTGGATGGCGATTTGAGAGAAGTGGTTTTGTTCTCTCTCCAGCGTGCTGTAAGATGTTAAACAAGATAACCTCTCAGGTCTGATTTTTGACCATCCTATGAGGAGACGTTTGTAAAGGAAATGTTTAAATTTGTTTTAGAAGTTAAGATTTCCAGGCATTTAAGTTGACAACTTCTCCTTTTCAACAATTTGTGCAACAAGTTTATTCTTTAAAGTTTCATTCTAAATTTTTAACAGTGACCGTAAACAAACGAGAGGAATGGAAAAAATTGTATGAATCCTTTGCAAACAACATTTTGTTGGTTATTTTCCTGACATGCAACAAATAGGTGACTTTAAATAATTAAAAACACACTGGAGAGTGAGCGTATTTTTGTTCTTCCATGTTTTTTTCAGGGAAGGAGTACAAAGTGTCTCTAATTCAGCCATTCCAGGATTTAGCTGCTTTCTCTGTTAGGATGTTTTCAAATAATTTTCTTTCTTTTTCGCTTAAACTCAACTGAGCTTTATCCAAAACCTTTAGAAGATGCAAACAGCTGGTGTAATAAAGCTGTTTGTAAGCCTCTCTCAAACAGTTGGGTTTTCTGTTTGTTTGTTTGTTTGTTTGTTTTAGCTATGGAATGGTTGACAAAAACTCTTTGACCTAATGATCCATTTCTTATTGAAGCACTTTCATCAAGGATTTTTGCCCCAAGCCCTACTTGAGCACTTCAGTCTATATCCTAAGATATTTCTACTTCACAACAGAAGAGATTGTCATCTCTTTGTGGTGGATCAGGTTTACTCCTGCCTCAGAGTGCAGAGCGGGGAATAATCTCTAGCCCACCTCTTTCATCCCAGGAGCGGTCAGTGGAGGCTGAAATTTGGATGCAATCTGGGTCCAAACCATTTCACTCCTTTTACCTAAACATGGGGAGGGTTTTTAGAAATTAATGAAAGCTCTGAAACTGAGTCAACAAAGAAGCCTTAGTGTTATCTATCATTCAAGAAAACCTCTAGTAAACAGCTAAAGATGAATTTTGGTGACAAATAAGCCAAGAAAGATGAGAACTTTTTGATGTGCATGAGAAGGTTTCCGCAGCCTCCTCTGATCACTGTGTAAGCTGAAAACTAAGCGCTGTGGTTTTGCTCACTACCTGGCTTCCCAAGTGAGTTATGTCAAGAATGTTTTATCTTCAAAGATGATAACCCTGGCCAGCATCCAGGGGGGTTGGCACAGACCTCACCCAGAAGGGCAATGCTTCTCAAACTTGAATGAGCATAGTCTTCCATCCCCATCCTTGTCTTGGGTAGGGCCAGCAATTCTGCTTTTATTTTTCTTAACTTCTGTATGATTCTTAGGCAAGTGGTCCTCAGACTACATTTTCAGAAATAGTGCCAGTCGCAGTCATCAACGTTTAACTAAGTGATGGTAAAGTAGCTAGCCAGCTTAGTGTGTAGATGTCATCACAAAATGAAGCAAATCCATGCCCTTGGTTTCATTGGCATCACATTCAAACTTCCCTACAGCCTGCTATGGAAAGTTCCCAATTGCTATAGTAATGAATGAACTTACTTCTTTCCCAAAGTGTACAAGTTTAATAGGACGCCAAACATGACTTTCATCTCCATCTTACTCATTGAGAACATAAGGACAAATGCCCCTGGAGAACAACTGGATAATTTGAAGCATTTATCTTTATAGGGTCTTGACAGGCCTTGCTTAGATCACTGTGAGCCAAGACTTTGCTTTCTGAGGTGTGTCATTGCTCCGTCAGTTTCTATCAATGTGTTCATTGTCTCTAGTGGAGCCAAGTTAACTCAACCATTATGTAATGGAGGTAACTCCTGATTTTCCAGTAGGGAAGGGGAAAGGAAAGGCCATAATCTTCCCTGGAACACCTATTCCCCATCCTCATCATTGATGATGAATCTTAGTAACCTGGGTTAGTTACTGGGCAGAGCTGAGAGGAAGGGAACTCAAGTGATGGCACAGTCACGTGACCTTGAATGGGTTAGCAGAGGCAGTTGTGGACATGGTATTTCCTGGCCAGCTTTACTAGGTGCTGAGTGATGGGTTGGGCTCAGGCAGAAAGAGACCAAGTCTCTTAATGGTTTCTTTGTGTTGATCAGAGCTGGTTCATGCCCTGAGTGAAAGGGATTAGTGACTTAAGTGAGGGAACCTTTGGAGAGAATGAGATCCAATAGATCTTCACAGATTAGTAGCATTTTGTGATTGTCCAACTCATGCTTCCTGGTAGGAAGGACATTATTGAAGAAGACCTAACCCAAGGAGATAATAGGCCTCTCTACTACCTCTCTAGTGAAGTAGTGCTTAGTTTTATTTTTTTTTTTTATCCCTGTGACTTATTCCTTAACTGGAAGGCTGCATCTGCCATTTTGTCCATCTCTCAACACTGCCCCCCGACCCCTTTGGCAACTATCCATTCTCTGTATTTACAGTCTGTCTTGTTTGTTTTTAGATTTGACATATAAGTGAAATCATATGGTTTTTTGTCTTTCTTTGTCTTATTTCACAATAAGACATAATACCATGATACCCTCTAGGTCCATACATATTGTCGCAAATGGCATGATCTCATTCCTTTTTATGGCTGAGTAATAGTCGTGTGTGTGTGTGTGTCTGTGTCTGTGTCACATATTCTTTATCCATCATCTGTCATTGGACACTTAGGCTGCTTCTATATCTTGACTGTTGTAAATAATAGGGGTACACGTATCATTTTGGATTAGTTTTTGTTTGTTTGTTTTCTTTGGGTAAATACCCAGTAGCGGAATTGCTGGGTCATATAGTAGTTCTGTTTTAAATTTTTTTGAGGAGCCCTCATACGATTTTCCACAGTAGCTGCACCAATTTACATTGCAACCAAGAGTGCATAAGGGCTCCTTGTTCTCCAAATCCTTGCCAACGTTTACTTTTTATCTTTTTGATTCTAGCTATTCTGAGAGGTGTAAGGTGATCGCTCATTGTGGTTTTGGTTTGTATTTCCCTGATGATTAATGATGTTGAGCATCTTTTCATGTATCTTGCCATTTGTATGTTGTCTTAGGAAAATTTTCTATTCACGTTTTCTGCCCATTTTTTAATCAGGTTATATTTTTAGTGTTGAGTTGTATACTCTTCTTATATATGTCGTGTATTAGCCCCTTATTTGGATATACTATTTGAAAATATCTTCTCCGAATCAGTAGGTGGCCTTTTAATTTTATTGTTTGTTTCCTTTGCTGTGCAAGAGCTTTTTCTTTTGGTACAGTTCCAATAGTTTATTTTTTTGTTTTTTTTTAAAGCAGTGCTTATTATTAAGTGAATGTGTTTTTTGTTTATTTATTTTGGTAGAGAGTGGGGGAGGGACAGAGAGAGAGAGAATTCCAAGCAGGCTCTGTGTCAGCACAGAGCCTGAAGGGAGGCTCGATCTCATGAACCATAAGATCATGACTTGAGCCAAGAATGAGAGCTGGACGCGCAACTGACTGAGCCACTCAGTGCCCTGTGAATGTTTTTAACTTACGCAGCCACTAACAGTGCTGACTCCCTGCTGTATGTACATGTTTTAAAATACCTGTGATGGGGCGCGTGGGTGGCTCAGTCGGTTAAGCATCTGACTTCAGCTCAGTTCATGATCTCATGGTTTGTGAGTTTGAGCCCCACATCCGGCTCTGTACTAACAGCTTGGAGCCTAGAACCTGCTTTGGATTCTGTGTCTTTCACTTTCTCTGCCCCTGCCCTGCTCATGCTGTCTGTCTCAAAAATAAATAAACATTAAAAAGAGGTTTTAATAAAAAAATAAATAAAATATCTGAGTACTACATGTCTCCTTGCAAGTGAGGGTATGTGGTACTAATCCTTGCATGTAGTGCTAATCTTTGTCAATGTGAGCATTTAGTAGTGGTACTTTAGCTCAGATGCTATGAGGCAGTTAGAATGGTTGGGGTCTTGGTCTCTATAAGGGGATAAAAGTACTTTTTCCATATTGGCAAAGAATATTTACGACTGTTACTTATCATCACAAACGCTTTTTATAACTGCAAATGTTACGAACATCTGTCCATATACCGCTGCCAAATTTTTTTTTTAATTCAGAACTTAGTTTATAGTGATATGCTTATTTCTACCAAAGCAAAAACTTCATGTAGTGGGTAAAACTAAAAACTGCATTTCCACATTGGAATTTGGATTCAATTTGAGAGTGGGAAGGCGGCATTAGGAAAAAAAAGGCAAGCCATTTGAAAGCCAAGCTGTTGTCCTTGCCCCTCATCCATGAGCTCTGTGCCCACTTGAGATCCTGAGTCTATGAGCCTCATGGAGCTGATGCACCTTAGGGAACAGCACTTCGAGCACCCAGTGTCTCTGTTCTCTCTGTCAGCCTTCAGGTCCAGCTTGGCATTTTCTCTACTCCTGTGGGTTCCTCATAATGCTTTTCTCAACTGTCCCCTTCCTCTTATGCAATGAAAAGGCCAAGAGACACAAATTCTGTTCTGCAGCTGTTGAATACCGCTGCTTTGGTAATAAAGAGCAGCCTCATCATGATTTCTAAACTCTTGAGCAACCATGTCATCGCGCAAAAGGGAGGAAGGAACAAGTGAAATACAGAGGAATGCATGGTTGATACGGTGCTGGTCCATGTTCCTTCCACCAACACTAAAGTAAATCAAGCTTGAGACTAGGCTTTCCTACCAGCCCGCCCCCTCGGCTTTTTACCTTATCCTTTGGTGTTTCTGCCCATCATATCTCATTCTAACTCCATCATCCTGTACCCTGTGCTCCTCTTCTAGCTGATGTGTGTGCCCCTAACTTCTTCATGGAACATGGGACGTGCACAGAGTTCATCTCCTTGCTGACAGGCTACCTGTCCTCTTTCCTGATCTCTACTATCTTTCTGATACACAAGCTCTTGAGAATAACAGTGTGTTTCTCTTGGTAGGCTCCCGTTGAAAACTAGAGATTTTAGAGTCTCTTTATTTATCCACAGAACTTGTTGTATTACCTGTCCCACTCATTAAGGAAGAGTTTTATTTATGGCCGTCTTTTTTAAGGACCATATAAAGAGTTGTTTTTTTGGTTATCTCTGTCCATAAACAGTAGGCATGTTTTGCTGTTCCTCTCCACAGCTTGTTTTTTCCCCCCAGATGCAAGTATTCCAAGTCTCCACCTTTTGGCACCTTTCCTAACATGCTGACCATGCTGGCCAGGGGGGAAAACTTGGCTCAGTCAAGAACCAAACCAGCCATCCAGCCTGTCAGCTATGCTCTTTCCAGCAGGCAGTTTTTATAAGCCAGCTGCCCAGCGTTTTGTCTCTGGTTCTTTGGCTGCCCCTTCTTCCTTATTTTAAAGAACACCAGCTTCACAGGACTAATTTTTGCCAAGCCCTTGGTAACATTCTTCCTAACTGTGCCAGAAACAACGGATTCTTGGCAGAAGATAGGTGTCCTGGACACCTAGATGTTACTTTTGGTTGGGGCCATATCAGGCAAGATTATAAAAACAGCAGTCATGTGGATTTCAAATTACCGGGTTATGCATTTGAAAGAAAATTTGATATTTTGATGAACTAAATTCTTTATGGAGGCATTTAGAATGAGAATCAGCTACTTTCTAGGGACCCGAATTTACTTCTTTGGCCCTGTTGCTCTCAAGTGTCTCTCAAACTGGGGTCAGAGACCTCCTGCTTCAAAGTCACCTGGAATATTCTTTTAAAGTACCCATCTGGAGAAGGGTCCCAGGAATCTGAAATGTTAGCACTCTTAACCGGGAGATTCTTGGGCCCACCATATTTCTGCATAAATTCTTCCAGAACAGGCTTATTTGTGTTAGGTCTTGAGAGAAATCTCTGAGTATTATCAAAAGGATAGTTGATGTTGCAGCTGTTGCTTTCACTAAACATTCTCCCTAAGAGAGGCTAGACTGTGTTGTGTCTGCCGGTCAGTGTCAGTTAAACAGCCAATATCTGGATACTTCACAGATGGGGCATAGAAACAGTGGTTGTGGGTGTTTTTAGTTCTTCCACAGTTGGGATTGGCATTCTCAGAGAGATTTTTGTCAAAGGATATTTGTCCTGCAATTTAGATGTCCTGCTTCTAGGTGGCAGTGGCATCTCTTTGGCATAGAAGTCATTTCAATACGTGTTCTTTTTTTTTTTTAATGTTTATTTTTGAGAGAGAGAGAGAGACAGAGAGAGACAGAGTGTGAGTGAAGAAGGGGCGGAGAGAGAGGGAGACACAATCTGAAGCAGGCTCCAGGCTCTGAGCTGTCAGCACAGAGCCCGACATGTGGCTCAAACCCACGAACTGTGAGATCATGACCTGAGCCGAAGTTGAGCGCTTAACTGACCGAGCCACCCAGGCACCTCAACAAGTGGTCTTCTTAAGTAAATATTTAGATGGCCAGTAGAAGGTTTTTGTTTTATTTTATTTTTTTTTAAGTATCAACACCTTTTTATAACTTGATAAACTTCTCCCTTTTCCTTGCACATTATCAACTTATTCCATGCCTTTTCATGCTCTTGTCTTGGAGTAAACCTTAGGCCAGCACAGCATCAGACGCTGCCATTGCTCACCCGTGGCTGTGGGTGTTTCTGCTTAGTAAGTCTCCTTCTGTTGCAGCAGTGATTTTCCATGGCTTTCAGTTCTTCCAGGGCAACTCCCTCATCTCTGCAATGAAGATGCACCTAGGGGCACCTGGGTGGCTCAGTCGATTTAGTGTCCAACTCTTGATTTTGGCTCAGGTCATGATCTTAAACTTGGGGAGTTGGAGCCCCATGTGGAGCTCTGCTCTGACAGTGCAGAGCCTGCTTGGGATTTTCTGTTTCCCTCTCTCTGCTCCTCCCGAACCTCTCTCAAAATAAATAAACATTAAAAAAAAGATGCATCTATAAACAGATGGATTCTGAGAGTGTCACATTCTTATAGTTGACTCCTCAGGCATCAGTCAGAAGGGAGCTTCTTGACTTCTTTGCAAAGATAATGACCTCTTCCTCCTCTTCCCAAAAAGAATTTTTTCCAGTTGTATTATTCAATTTTTTCAGGGACACCTGGCTGGCTCAGTCACAAGAGGGTGTGATTCTTGATCTCGGGGTTGTGATTTCGAGCCCCGTGGTGGGTGTAGAGATTACTTAAAACTTTTAAAACAATGTGTGTACCTTACCACTTACATATAATGGCTTTTGTTGGCAAAAATATAAGCAAAAATTGGAACTTATCTGATTTAAATAGTTTGTGTCTATATTCAGAAAGACTTTTTTTTATCATAGCAAAGTATTAAAATAGAAGAAATTAAGTTTTGGGGTGCCTGGGTAGCTCAGTCAGTTAAGCTTCCGACTTCAGCTCAGGTCATGATCTCATGGTTTGTGAGTTCAAGCCCCACATCGGGCTCTGTGCTGACAGCTTAGAGCCTGGAGCCTGCTTCAGATTCTGTGTTTCCCTCTCTCTCTGCCCCTCCCCAACTCACACTTTGTCTCTCTCCCTCTCTTTCTCAAAAATAAACATTAATTTTTTTTTTTGAGGAACCTCCACACTGTTTTCCAGAGTGGCCGCACCAATTTGCATTCCCGCCAACATAGACCTACCCTATGACCTAGCAATAGCATTGCTAGGAATTTACCCAAGGGATACAGGACTACTGATGCATAGGGGCACTTGTATCCCAATGTTTATAACAGCACTCTCAACAATAGCCAAATTATGGTAAGAGCCTAAATGTCCATCAACTTATGAATGGATAAAAAAATTGTGGTTTATATACACAATGGAGAACTACGTGGCAATGAGAAAGAATGAAATATGGCCCTTTGTAGCAACATGGATGGAACTGGAGAGTGTTATGCTACATGAAATAAGCCATACAGAGAAAGACAGATACCATATGGTTTCACTCTTATGTGGATCCTGAGAAACTTAACAGAAACCCATGGGGGTGGGGGAGGGGAAGGGAAAAAAAAAAAGGTTAGAGTGGAAGAGAGCCAAAGCATAAGAGACTCTTAAAAACTGAGAACAAACTGAGGGTTGATGGGGGGTGGGGGGGGTGATGGGTATTGAGGAGGGCACCTTTTGGGATGAGCACTGGGTGTTGTATGGAAACCAATTTGACAATAAACTTCGTATATTGAAAAAAATAAAAAATAAACATTAAAACAAAAGAAAAGAAAAAATTAAGTTTGTACACATTTTTAACCTTGTTTCATGAGAACAGTTCTTAACACAGACAGGCAAAGTCTGTTCCCTCAAAATATCTACAATCTGCATATGTACATGTTTTTAAAATCTTCATATACATATCCTTGGTGGAAACCGGCCCCCTCATGGCCAGAATTGAATTGCCTTTTGGAAGACAGCACTTACATGGTCAATTAGTCTTAGATTGTGGAACTATGTATGCTCTTTCCTGCCAGAAATCTCAGTTTTACAAAGCTCTTGAGCCCTGATTGTCTCCCTAACTGCAGTCATAGCCTTTGTATTCCCAGTGGCCGTTCTAAAATAGAGAATTCTTTCTGAGAGAGTCAAGAATCTAATATGAAGCCCTTAACTTCTTATTAAAGTATAAGAGTTGAGAGGAGGCAGCATAGGAAAATTCTGCAAGCTTGGCATAGAGATGGCATCTTCTCTTTACAGGGGAAGGGACAAAGGATCGGTCAGAAAAAGTTGAGTTTGAAATTCGTGATTGAAAAGCCATTTCCAGGGTGTGATTGTGAGGAAGTGTTTTAGCCTTTCTGAGTCTGTTTTCTTATCTGTACATTGGCTATAATCTTTTCCCTAAGGGTTGAGGTGAGAGTTAAGTGAGAGAATATATATATATAAAGAATTCACAATATCTGGTAAAATTATATAGATGAGTAAGTAGATATAGTTAAAATATATATATGGGTTCTATTTTTGTTTCTCCACTTACCCGTGTAAGTTTTACCTAATTCCTTTGTATTGCAGTTGAGTTGCCTCTAAAATAATTGTAAAAACCATCTTCCATTTTCATAGAAATCCAGATACTAGGCAACATCTTCAGATTTAAACATTCACTGTATAACTTCTTTCATTATAATCTATCAAAAACTTAGCAGAGGTGGCAAAGATAGGTTTAAAAAGCACTTACCTGCGTAAATACTTAAACCTGGTTGGGACAAGATGTGGGTGTTAGTTTGGTTGGTGGCTAGTTCTGTCTTTGAAGCATAAACACAATACAAATAATTATGTGTTATCAATAGTAGAGAGAAAGTCCACAAATGAGCTCATGTCTGCTGTAGGTGGATGAGATCATGTCTGTGTAGTGCTTAAAACTCCTGAAATTCAAGCTACGCATGCCATCTCTGGCTATCTTGATGCTATCCCATGGAGAATTGGTCTTATACAATGCCGCTCTGAACCCAACTGGAACATCTTCTAGAGGAGAGATTAATTTTCTATGCCAGGAGGCTAGGGATGCCTTCTCATTGATGGTCTTTGAGTTAGGACTATATCAAGCCATCATAGGGTGATGGTTATTAGTCTTTTTTTGAGGTGGTGTGGTGAAATGGAACAAACACGATAGAAACCAGGCCACTGGGGACTGGCTCTACCTCTGCCTATTTCTAGCAGACATAGTGCGCCTAAAGAAATAGACTTCCTTTGTATTCACACTTGTAAATCTACAGCCATGAGAATAACCACGAGCCATATTTATTCTTGGACTAGGCTACCTCAAGCAGCATGAGTAGAGCATGGAGGTAATAATTGAGATACCATCCTCATTAATAAAATTCAGAAGTTTCAAGTCTTCTGAATAGAAATGTCCTATTGGTGAGAGCTGGCTTATCAAGGACCCTCTGCTTTGCCCCCAGCTTTGCTTCTGTCTTGTGGTTCTCCTGTTTTATTGCCCCATTACTGTCCCATTGACCATACTGAGGCACCTTGCTTTAATATTTTGGCTCACCTGTAGACCAAAATTCTTTGCTCAATTTATGTAATCAAGCCAAAACAGGCCAGAGCTTCAAAAAAATTGTTAAGCACTAAGGAATAACACAAGAAAAATTAAAATGGAAGGTCAAATACATTCCAACATTCTAGCTTAAAGTTTCAGATTCTTATGCAATTAATATACTCACTCTTTGGTCCCCATTTACATGGAATCCCAGAGGAAAGAATGAGCTGTCTGGGTCCCTTACTTCCTACCTTCAGACCTATCGTTGGTTGGATGCTTCTGTACCATCTGCCCAAGAACTTCCCACTGGCTATGCTGATTTCTTCATAATGTGGATCAAAGAATGTGAGATGCACTTCGCTCAGCTACTTCAGCTCTGACTACTTAGTTTTGGCCTCTGTTTTTACAGTCACTACTTCTCCCCCAGATAACTGGAATTAGTAATGGCCTATCCATTGCACTGGGGCTGAGTCCATATAAACTCATCAGCACTGGGGTGCCTGGGTGGCACAGTCGGTTAAGCGTCCGACTTCAGCCAGGTCACGATCTCGCGGTCCGTGAGTTCGAGCCCCGCGTCAGGCTCTGGGCTGATGGCTCAGAGCCTGGAGCCTGTTTCTGATTCTGTGTCTCCCTCTCTCTCTGCCCCTCCCCCGTTCATGCTCTGCCTCTTTCTGTCCCAAAAATAAATAAACGTTGAAAAAAAAAATTAAAAAAAAAACTCATCAGCACATAAGTATAATACAGCCTCAAGCTCATGCATCTAACTGCTCAGTCCTGGGACTGGAGTGGGAGGTATATGTAGAAAAACTAGTAAACAGAAGTTATTCTTTCTCTTTTCTCTGTGCCCTCCCTGTACTGACTCATGATACTTGCAAGTGCTTGACTTTTTCCTTTAAGGAGGTGGGTGAAAAAAGCAAAGTAAAGACAGAGGTTCTATGAAGCTCCTAACTTAAAAATGCTGCTTTCATTAATGAAATTGTAAACAGAAGGGAGGAAGGCACCTGGGTGGCTCAGTCAGTTAAGCATCCGACTTCAGCTCAGGTCATGATCTCACAGTTCGAGCCCCTTGTCGGGCTTTGTGCTGACAGCTCAGAGCCTAGAGCCTGCTTCAGATTCTTTGTCTCCCTCTCTCTCTGTTCTTACTCCGCTCGCACTCTGTCTCTCTCTCTCTCTCTTTCTCTCTCTCTCAAAAATAAATAAAAAGATTTTTAAAAATTAAAAAAAAACATAATGTTCTATAAACAGAAGAGAGGAATACACACAAGAAAATGGAAAAAATAACTCTCGCATCTTGTGCATTGTTAAACAAAAATTTGTGTTTCTTTTTATGTGCCAGGAACTTCTTGTGCACAAAAACTTTCTTGAGGCCAACCTCCCGTCTGGGCTGGGCTTTCCTAATCACAACATTGCTAAGAAGGCTGTGTGTGTTGCAGGAAGTATCACTCATACCCCTCAGTTTAGCATTGAATATTCTTTCTCATTGTTTTATAAAGTTTCATGTACAGTAGATGTCTCTTCAAATAGGTTAAAAACTCCTTAAAGGACAGAAACTCTGCCTTTTGTCTTTTGTTCCCCACAGCAGCTAGTGCAGTACTGAATGTTGTTAGGCTCTCCTAATACCGGCTGACGGCTTAAATGGACATGGGAAAGGAAAGTGAGGTTAATTGAGCTGACTGGTGGCTGGGTCTCGAGGAATTCTCCTATGGAGAATATATGTTATTTTCACATATCCCCACTCTTTTTCCAGATGAGCCTTACTCTGCTGACATCTGTGGGCATACCCATACACAGCCACTCTCCCGTCATCATTCTGTTGGCCCAAAAGGGAGAGTCCAGTGGACAATTTGCCAAGTGTAACTACGGTCTCTGTGGTTCTTAGGATACTTGGTGTGGCTTATTCTTGCTGATTCCTACCCTTTTTACACTCTTTCTCATCCTAGAAACATCTGTCGTCTTTGCCTTTTTCATCTCCTATATCCAACTGATCATCAGGTCTTATCTCTCCTACCTTCTCAAGATTTTTCAAACTCATTCTCTTATTTCCAACTCCAGTGTGATTACTGTAAGTTGTGCTATTCTCACCTCATAACCAGTTTATGGCAACAACCTCGTAATTAGTTTCTCTGCCTTGGTCTAGCCTCCTTCAGACTAGACCCACAATGGTCTTTCAAAGCTGAAAGTTTGGTTAGATGACCTTCAGCATAACTTCCTTTAATGGTGTTCTATTGCTCTGAAGATAAAGTCCAAACTCCTTGACAAGAGAACTCAGGACCCTCTTGGTCTAATGCTTACTTCTTCCTCAGCCTTACTTCTCACCTCCCTTTGTTTCCTTCCCCCTCCTCCCCCTTCCCCCACTCCTTCCCATCTTTCCACCCCAGTCACATTAAATTCTGTATGCTTCCTCACTTGTTTTCTTATTCACCCTGGGACTATCGAAACCTACTTTGGAAATTGTCCATTGGCTTCCCTGATACCCCCCTTGACCACACAACCTTGAAGGGTGGGGAATTTGCCTTATCCTTAAACAAAATAAGAACTTCAACTACACTAGATCTATAAATGAACATTTAAGTGAGTTATTGATGTTTTGATTTCACTGCTCTGTGATGGATAATATCTGACGTTATTTAAGTTTATTTTGAGCAAGTGCAAGAAAGACAGCAGGGGCTGGGCCAAGAGAGGGAAAGAGAATCCCAGGCAGGCTTCATGGTGTCAGTGCAGAGCCTGACACAGGGCTTGAACCCACGAACTGTGAGATCATGACCTGAGCTGAGATCAAGAGTTGGACACTTCACTGACTGAGCCACCCAGGCACCCCTGACATTTATTATTTCTATGTAGCAGACCCTATTTTAAGTTCTTTAAACAAAAAGTGTCATTCTGAGAAGTGGTTACTATAATATCTCTATTTTACAGATAAGGAAACTGAGGCACAGAGAAACTAAGGTACCTGCTTATCCTCACTAAACCAATAAGCAGTTGAACAGTTACAGGACCTCAGACATTCCTAGGCTAGAGTATTCACTATTAACTAATAGGACCTATATTTTAATTCAGAGCTATTGATAACACTTCTAGGGGGTATCATTAAGGCATGACCGTGTGAGAACTGGATAAACAGAGAAGTTGAACAAGAGCCGAGATAATGAAACAGTTGGCGAAAGGGTCCAGCCAGGCAGGTGAGTGCTCAGTACAGTTTGTATGAACCCACAGCCACCATGAGCCACGTACTCTCAGGTAGTCTTCTAGGACACACTCAATTCAAGAAGACTGAAGTTGAGTACTTGCTCTTTTTTGTACTGGGGATACCAAAAATAGAAAAAGACACAGATTTTTCAAGATTCCCACAACCTAGTGAAATAGACTGTACTGTATAAAGAATCCTGTAACCGGAACAGAGTGTGGTTAACAGTGTAGTAGAGGGGTGACAGCCCTCCTTGTAACTGACTCCCTTCTTCATATCCCCCAGAGCTTGGCTAGAACAAGCTAGCACAGTGCTGAGTGCATGTTGTGAGGTGCTAGGTAGAAAAATGCTATGTGAATTTAACGATGAGCTTATCAGATTGCCACCATCTTGGTTTTAGTGAGCCCCAGAAAAAACATGTTGAGTGCAGTGAGGAAGATGTTACATAGATTTATGGAAAATGGGAAGTCCGTAGGCCTTCCCTTCTTTGACTTTCCATAGCAGAGCTAAATTAATACCTAGTTCCTGGCTTTCTCCGCGCCCTGGAATCTCAAGGTTTTCTGTAGGACATTTGAGAATGGAGTGCATCTCCAGGCAAAGGACAGGGCTGGGAAGAGAGATGAAGAGCTATTTCAGAACAGATGTCAACAGAGCCCTTCTCTCCGTGCTGAGAATCTGTAAACACATGCCGCATGCCTGCCAGGCAGAGTGACTGAGGCACAGGCTCCAGAGCACAGAGACAATGAGCTGACCTCCTAGGGGACTCGCTCGCTGCAAACAAATTAGCTTTGATGGACCAGTGGCCTTTGCTCATTCTTAAAGAACGTGGAGGTGGGACCTGAGGCCTGTGTGGAGTTTAATTAAGGATGGCAGCTGAGGTAGCAGGTCAGATGGTTCTGTGCTCTGGACTCCGTTTATGTTACAAGTTACTACTTGCATTTTGTTTTCCTCCAGATACTCCTGTTGCCCCGTCTTCTCCCTTGCCACTGCCCACGTGTTGCTCTGTGTGCTGTTAGACCAGTGTGAACTTAACCCCAAGCGTGGGCTCCAGGAAGGGGCCACACTTGAGTGATAGAGACACTGAACTAACTGTAAGGGAACTGTGTAAGCCAGTGCAGGTACAGTGCTCTCATTTGAGGTGCTTTCTCCTTGTGCCCTCTCTCTCGCATTTCAGTGTGCCCATCTGTACCAGCAGTTAAGTCATGACCACCTTAGGGCTTTTAGTATCTGGAAGGAAAAGAAAATCATAATTGGGGCATGTCTAGTCTCCGTATTATTGGTGGTCCTCCATCAGAGTAGATGATGGCAGTGCTGGGGGAGTGCTCCTGTGGACCAGACCCAGGAGAGAAAGAAGGGGGACTTCGAATCCCCTGGTCTCCTGTCAGGGCGGGATCTCTAGCTCTGAGGACTGTGAAAGTTTTTGTCAAAGGAGAGTGGGCTAGATATGGTGGTTGTAAAAGTGAGTGTGAATGTTGAATTAGCCAAAAAGTGCCCTTTAAAGTACCAACCGTAACTGCAGACCTTCCTAAATAGAAAATCTCCAAACCACATGCTTTAGTGAAGAGGAAGAAACACTCAAACTCCGGTCCTTTTGCTTCCTATTCTGGTGACCTGAGATCTGGGTAGACAAAGTGGTGGGAAAAAAAAAAAAATCTCTGTAAAATTCTCTGCGATGGCACCATATTTGGGGAAACTGAGCTGAGTGATATATGTTTATGGCGTAAAGCCTTTAGGGAAATGCTTTATCATATTGTATGCTGCTTAAAATGATGCTCTCTGTGCTCCAGAAACCCTTTGTGGACATGACACTCTGCCCTGCATTAACAGTTGCTTGCTTGCTCAAGTCCCATACAGATGAGTTAATTACCTGCGGCAAGAACAGACTTTGAAAACAAAGCAAGGAATATATATATTTAAAAAAAAAAAAAAAAGCTGTAGTGTCCTGGTAGTTTCTCCTATCATAACTTTCATAAAAAGAATTGGGCTATTTTGTGTAATACCAGAATTCTAGGAAGACTAGGTTTTTAAGATTTCAGAATATGGGGACCCTGAGGAGAAATGTACTTAGTGGAAAAGTCCTCAAAATGGGATAGGGTTACACATTCTTGGCCTGGGGGTCTGGAAACTTTAATGAAGGGAGATAATAGGCCCAAGTAGAACATCATTTTATGTTGTTCTTCCCAAGAAGAAGAGGGAAGAGGGCTGAAGAGTATACAAAATGCCTCCAATTAAAGGAAACTTAGAGATTACCATTTCATTATTTTAAAAAAGAAAATGTTGAAGTCAGAGAGGTTATCTGTGCTTTAGGAACAGGCTGGCTTGATCTTTTAAATTGGAGCTCCATGGAAACAGCTCTACCTGTCTGAGTGTTAGACATAAGCTGTTGGTGACTTCTGGCCCTCATTCCTCATTCCTGTTCTCCTCTTCTAGTGTCAGTGTTCTCCAGTATCCTGTCGGAAACAAAGGCTTGGCATGCAAAGTGATTATAAGCTATTTTCCTAAGAAAGATGGTATATCATGAAACTGGATTGTAAACTCCTACAGAGCAATGATTTTGGGTGTCTTTGTATCCTTCTCAATACCCTGTGCTGTGTTTTATATAAATGTAATACTTAAATATTTGCTGATTGAAAACATTCTAGTGGTGAAAAATGTCTTTAATATTTCCATCAGTGGCAAGAATCGTGTAGGGTTAAGTGTATAGACTTTGGGGACAGACTGCCTGGATTTGAATCCAACTTTGCCAAATAGAAGCCATGACCTTAGGCATGTGACCTAACTTCTCTGTTCCTTAGTTTCCTTGGCTGTAAACTGGAATGTGAATAATTCCTATCATACAGGGTGGTTGTAAGGATTAAATGGGCTAATATATTCAAAGCACCTAAAACAGGGCCTGGCACAGAGAAAATAGTCAGTGAGCATTAGCTATTACTAGTCAGTATGCAGCAAAGGCTGTCTTTAACTATTGTTGAGAAATGTTCCAGAACAAGTACAAATATTAATATCACTGGAGCACATAATAAATTAGAATGATTGTTGTAGGGGCCATCAGTTCTTTTAGTTCTGGACATTGCTTGTTCAGAATTATATTTATATAGCTCTTAATCCCCTCTAATGCTCCTTTTTATAGTGCAGTATCCAGGTTTTCTTCTTTATTTTTCTTTTATTTATGTTGAGAGAGAGCAGGGGAGGGGTGGAGAGAGAGAGAACCCCATGCAGGTTCTGCACTGCCAGCGCAGAGCCTGATGCAGGGCTAAAACCCACAAACTGTGGGACCATGACCCAAGATGAAACCAAGAGTCAGACACTCAACCAGCTGAGGCACCCAGGCACCCCAGTATCCAGGTTTTCTTAACAAGTAAATAGATTACCTATCGTGTCACTACTGTCTAGAGCCAAACTGTGGTGTGTCCACTGTCCTCTTACAAATTATTGTGAATGATATCTCAGTGGCCCTCTTCCTTTGGTCCTACTCAGGCATCAGTGTAGATCAGTATATCTTTACTTTGCCTTCTTCAGCAAGGCTGTATGTGTGTTCTTCTATGTGTACTACCAGCCTCACTGAAGTTGCTCCTGGCATCTTGGTCACTGTTTCCTTGAGACTTAGACATTTTCTTCTCCTCATCCTTTAGAAGTCAGCTTGAAACCCATCTTAACTTGAATAAGAGGAGGCTACCTTTTATATTCCTATTCATTCATTCATCCACCCACCCACCCACCCACCTACCCACCCACCTGTCACTTTGATTCATAGGCTTTTTGCCCTTGAGATGTTATTGTGTGATTGGTCCCCTACTGATATGAGTAGGTATCCTCATTCTGGTTTTATTCCCACAGTATGTTCCTCCAGATCTCTGCGTCTGCAATTTTGTGCTGGAACAGTCCCTCTCTGTGAGAGCTCTGCAGGAAATGCTTGCCAATACAGGTGAAAATGGCGGCGAAGGGGTGAGTACCTGATTTACATCCTAAATGGGGATTGGGACACACAGTAGCCCAAAAGTACATACTTCATTTCATTCCTCCAGTTTTGAACTGGAAAACCTTAGGACTTTGAGCTGATCCACATAAATCTTTCTGTGTTTGATTTCTTTTATTGACCACCCCTAATCCTGCTTCCTTTGGATTAACCAACGTCCACCAGAAAATGGAAGATATCACCATTTACGCTGCATACGCAGGCCATAGGACATTGAACCTACTCCTCTTTCCTAACCCATGATCCACCAGAAAATGTGAGAAGGGCGTTGAGATGGAGGGTGCTTGTTGGGCAGTTCTTTTTTCTTGGGAAAGTCTCATCAGAGGTTTATGACTGCCCCAATGAAGTATCCTGTAGAATTCAGTCTTTGCCTTCCGGGACTCCACAGTTTCATTCATGATGAAAAAATATAGAGCTGTCTTGACTTTCTATTGTTATAAGAATGGTCCCTGACTATAAAACTGAGGGACTGTACTCCATAGCTCCCGTGTCAGAAGGTCTTTGACCACAGACTTCAGAATAATTTTGATTCTTTCCCAAATGACCCACATCCATTTGTATCTATTTATCATCGGGTATTTTAATTCTGTGGCCTGAATATCTCAAATACAAATATCTCTTTCCATCCCCCTCAGATATTGCACTAGATGACTATCCTGTCTTCCAGATTACACCAACAGCTTACTAACTGCTTTGATTTCTTTTATACTTAACCACACATGCACCCCCGTGCTGCCATTTTATTTCATTGAGCTATCCTAATGTTCTTTACAAAATGCAGATCTAATCATTTTACTTCCCTGTTTTAAAACTGTTTGTCTTCCCATTATCTTGAGAAAAAGTCTAAATTCCTTAACTAGACAAAAAGGCTTTCTGGATTTGTTCACCCTGCTCACCTTTCCTGCCCTGTCCCTCACCACTTCCCCCCAGACACTCAGTGTTCCAGCCATATTGAATTCCTTTCACTTCCTCTAATATAGCAGCACTCTTTTGCCTCTGATCCTGTGTGTCTGCTACCCCCTCCTGTTAGAACAGCTTCCTCCTCCTGTTTCTCTGCCCCTGTAAAATCTCTACTTTGCCTTCAAGGAACCAGTTTGAATATTAGATCTATTGAGAAGCCTTTATTGACCCCAGAAGTCTGGGATGGGTGCCCTTGCTTGAGCAACAGGGAGTAAATAGTTCTTATTCTGTACTGTAACTGCAAGTCCAATTTTCTGCATCCTGTACTGGGGAGTAAACTGCATGTAGATAGGAACAATTTGTAGTACCTAGCACAGTTTATTCTCACTTGACTCAAATGAACTCATACATAATAAGGAATGTGTCATTTATGGTAAAAGAGATGATGATCATAGACTCAACGGAGTCAGTATTTACATGTGGGTCATCTTCCAGCATTTAAAGTGATCTTACACAAGTCTTATCATCTCTTGGAGCCATAGTGTTGTCACCTATAAAATTAGAATGTTTAATTTGTTTCTTAGGGTCCTTAACACCAGTGTTTGTGATTCTTCACTCTTGTGGTTTAAAATAAGATGCTTTTGTCAGCCACCCGAGAATAGCTTTGTTTTGTACTGTAGAGCATTAACACAGGTGAGTTTTTGTTCTTTGGATGTTCACTGAAGTCTGTGTTCACTTCCCCCTCTCATTGACCTTAGTACCCATGCTTTCCTCCATAGACATATGCCCTTCAGCTCAGTGGAACAAATCAATTTTTAATTCCTCATTCTTTTTCCAAAACTAACAACTCATCATTTACAGACCTCTTTGGTGAGGAGGAGCTGGTTGATTTGGAATAGTACCACTTTGAGTTTCAACCAAGATCAGCTAGACTCTGCCTACTTACGGCCCAAGGATAGAAACTGGGAAGATAGATCCTATGTTAACTGGAGAATTATCTCTTGGGCATTCTTTTATCCAGATTTGGTCAAAAAGTGTATTTGAAAAGACTCTTTAATTTAGCATGACAAAGTACGTACAGAAGTTCTGGTTGTAATCCTTCCTCTTTATTGCCGTGCAGTTACAGTCGTAACTTGGTCTGTCTTAAAGAAGCATACCTAGCAATTCATTTTCCGAAGAGAATGTGAAGACTCTTGGTAACAGTGACTACTTAGTTTTGGAGCATACAAATAAGACCTACCTTAAAGACCAGCCATGTTGTAGGAGAAGTTTACTCAATATAATTATATATTTCAGAGGCCATCTTTAATTGACCATATTCAAAAACCAGTACATTAAATCTTACTGGGTGATTCATTCTCTTCGAAAACTCGAGTCCAAAATAAATGATACACAGTGTTTATTACTAAATATTCATTGATCCCCATGTTGGGTCAGACTCTGAAATTTCCTGTGTGTCATGTCACCTTTTTGTGCTATTTTACCAAACAGAGAATATAATAGTTTTTTCTCATCTTGACACATTTATTATTATCCTCACCATCATCCTTGACTAGCAATTTTAGAGCTGGAAGGAAGGGACTTGAAAGGGGAGCTGGAGTACAGATAGATGGGAGATGGTACTCTTGAAATTATTAAGACGTTATTATTTGTTGGTGGTTCTTTTAATTAGTCACCTGGATAACAGCTTCAGCTCAGCTACTGTAACCCTCTTGGAATGTTGTCACAATTCCATCTGGGCTCTTGATCTTTACCATGAGAAAGAGTATTTTTATATAACCTCTTGAGCCTGATTGTTTTGCTTTCCTGAAGTGATTTCTGTGCACATTTACTATTAGTACTTAATTTGATTTTAGATGATGATATTCAGCAGGGGGAAAAAAAAGAAAAAGAGGAGAGGGAAAAAAAAAGGAAGTGACTTAACATGACAGACCATAATGATTCTCTGGGAAGCCTGGGGATGCTTGAGTGGGATGACGCTTCCTTTGTATGCCAGTCCATTCTGTTTGGAAATAGGCATTTACTGCTTTTAAATAGATATTACTTTCACTAATGATCATGACTGCCACCAAATGGGATGCTTTGAAGAGTGTAATTTTTCCTTCTAGCCATAAATTGGTCCTTGTGTGGTGTGTCTGTTCACTGGTGTGCAGCAACTGAACATGTTTAAAAATGACTTTGGTTGTTTGTTTATTCACATGATGAGCGTACAGAAGTCTTTTTGCAAGGATTTATAATTCTGCAGCAATTCCCCTTGCTAATAAAGAAAACAAAGGTGTCCAGCTTTGTTTAACAATAGAGTTTGTTATTGAAGTGTCTGTAGCTATAGCAAGTAGCATGTGGGACCCAGCTTTATGTTGAAAAGGAGAATAAATGATGAGGATTTGGAGGCAGAGAATGTTTGGTGCCCCCAGAGTCCACCCTAGCTAAATTCATCTATGGGTCAATTTGACTGTGATTAAATCCTATCTGATTTTATTCGGGAGAAAATTACCAAGAGACACATGTTGGCCCTGTGGCCAATTAAATGACTGGAGTTTGAGATAGAATCCCTGCATACAAATATTAAAATGCTTTAACATTTTTGATTGATTGATTGGACCTACAGTATATGAAATACCCAGCACTTTCAGTAGGACATGGCACTAAAAGAGATGTTACCATCTCCCTCTGAGCCCTCAATCCCACCATCCCTCAGAAATTTGCAGTGAGAACAAGTCAGTCTTTAGAATCAGGTAGATGTGTTTTCAGTCCAGGTGAGCTCCAGGGCAAATTACCTTACTTTCTGAATCTTCAGAATGCAACCTACCTCATAGTGTTGGGTGAAAAGTAAATGAGAGAAATCTCTACAAGGGCTGAAAATGTATATTGGTTTCTCTTCATCTCTGTTACACTCCCTCCTTTCATATTTGGATGCCTCACAGGAAGGAGAGGGCTGTGCTACATAACCGGGTGCATAGAAGTTCCAAGTGGGTTTTGACACGAATGGGCATAATGCTTCTAAAAATGAAAGGCCTTGATTAATATAATTACCAGCTGCCCTCCTTCTGATAAGGGCTCTTGTTTTCTCTAAAACTTAATCATTGTTAGACTTCTACTACTTAAAAAAAAAAAAACATGTAAAATGCATTAATGTTATGATTGCCATATTAATGTTACACTTTATATAAGACAGAACACATAATATCATGAGCACATAAGATCATGCTTGACTTTAGTTGCTAAAATGTCTAGGAGGCTAACATACAATCAGCCTTTAAAAAATTTTATTTTTATTTTTTTTTAACGTTTATTTATTTTTGAGACAGAGAGAGACAGAGCATGAACGGGGGAGGGGCAGAGAGAGAGGGAGACACAGAATCGGAAGCAGGCTCCAGGCTCTGAGCCGTCAGCCCAGAGCCTGACGCGGGGCTCAAACTCACGGACCGTGAGATTGTGACCTGAGCTGAAGTCGGACGCTTAACCGACTGAGCCACCCAGGCGCCCCTTCACTGCTTTAATATACATGTACTTTGAATGGACAACCGACGCCAGCTTATTTGTAATGAACTGAGCTTCTCACGTGTGAGTGTTCAGAGCAATTTCCATTATTTGTGCCTCTGCAATTAAAACCAACCAACAAACAAAAAAAACCACCCTGTGCACCACACACTTCAATCTTGTGGAATTAGACGTGGCTGCATACTTAAAAATTAATTGTCAAGCAGCTTGTTAAACTGCCACTCTGCAATTAGGAGAATGGGTCGCCTGCGGAGTCATTTTCCTTCTTTAAGACGTTGAAAAGTTTTCCAAGTCTCCTTTTTTATTCTGCGTGTGGTCTGGATGGCCTGTGGCCATAGGCTTGAACTTGGTGAAGTGACAGAAGTGTGCAGCCTTACCTCAATGCCAGCTTCTCGGTGCTTCCACTCTCTTCTGGTGCCATGATGCGATTCCAGTTCTGCTTTTCCGTAGGGCTGGAATTCATCGGAAAAATGGAAAAAGCTAGTTGAATGGTCTCTCCCTTTTTCATCCAATCCCCAAAATGAACCAGCGGAAGAATGAAATGTTAATTTCAACAATTAGCAACAACCATTAAGGTTAACTAGCTTTTTACGTTTCTTCATATCCTGAATAGAAGCATTTTCAAGTGAAAGAACCCATAGAATGAATTTTTAAAGTTCCAGAGGATCAAATCCTCCTCCTCTTTCCCGAATGTAGTGCTTCAGCTTTAGGGGAATTGCCTTTTCTTGGGGAAAATGTTTTCACTCTGAGTCGGGTGCCTCATATTTAAAATTGATATGGCTGTGCGATCCTGGTGGCGTTTTGCAAATGTGATAACATTCAGCCTTGCTAATGTCACACAAACCCTGGAGTTCTTGCCATTCTTGCTGTTGACATTTGACGCTCTGTTAGTCTAGTCTTGTCGTAATGACCTCAGTCATCTTAGAAAGCTTGAGCTTTTTCTCCATGGCTGAACCAAAGGTCATTTCTTGTGCCGTGTTGTGTTTTCTTACATTTTAGTTTGCAATAAAAAATTAAACATTTTTATTAAAGTTTCTTAGAGGAGTGAGGAGGGATTGGGGCAGCTAAGCTTTCTCTAGCCCATACTGTTAAGTGTATAGTTGCATTCTCGTGGGGGGTGTTGATGAAAGATTTTGTTGAAGGTTTTAAAAAATAACTGTTTAGTTGGGGGGCAGGGGTAGAGATGGGTTGTAAAAATGGATTTCAGCTGCATTTTTAGAAACGTGTTTTAATTCTAAATGACATTTGAATTGGGGCGCCTGGGTGGCTGTCAGTTGAGCGTCCGACTTCAGCTCAGGTCATTATCTCCCCGTTCGTGAGTTCGAGCCCTGCGTCGGGCTCTTGCTGACATCTCAGAGCCTGGAGCCTGCTTCAGATTCTGTGTCCCCCTTTCTGTCTGCCCCACCCCTGCTTGTGCTGTCTTTCAAAATGAATAAACATAAAAAAAAAATTTTTTTAATGATATTTGAATTTAGGGGAAATGTTTTGGGTTAAAACCCTTGCTTACCTCTTAAAAATGAAGCACATTTGAAATTCAAGAAATCCTGGGAGAATAGAAACCTCTCAGTTTATTTATTAGACTTTTCCTTTGATCGTGTAATTTACTTTTTAACAGCTACCAGCGTTTAAATTATATATTTGTAGGGGAACCGAATGAACTAGAAAAGCCTCCAGCTTATTTCCCTTTCATGAAAGTTTAATGAAAGCACCTATGTAGATACTCTGGTGAAGAAAAATTGTCTTGGTTCCAGAGATCTCAACTGGCATTCCAGTCCTCAGTGGAGTAAAAAACCCTGTTGGTAGCACCCCCACCCTACCATTACAACGGTGTGGTTTTAGAATGGAAGAACCTGGCGTTTTGATCAAGTGGAATTGATGGAAAGCAAGAATAAGAACTACAAGATGTACGGGGCCCTTGGGATAAAAAGGCCCCTGCTCTGCAGAGGGCAGGAATGGCAGGATGCTTCTGGTTTTGCTGGTGTTTGCTGTGCCAATACCCAGGCTGGTGGGAGAGGGGAAAGTGCCCAGCCAGCACGGGCTGGGAGTTCTGGCCTGTGCACTGCCTCTCTCTGCTGGTGCTCTGTCCATCTGTCAGCAAAATGTGGCCTCGAAGCTACATGAGTGGCTCTTTAAAAAAAAAAAAAAGTTTATTAATTTATTTTGAGAGGGATGGGGAGAGGGAAGGGTGGAGAGAGATAATCCCAAGCAGGCTCTGCGCTGTCAGTGCTGAGCCCTACCCAGGGCTCGATTCGGGAGATCACAACCTGAGCCAAAATCAAGAGTAGACACTTTATTGACTGATTCACCCCAGGCACCCGCCCCTTCAGTAGTGGCTCTGAAACATCATAGGGCACTGTGCCGGGACCCATGTCTGCCTAGGAAAAATGATTTGCAAGTCAGCAAGAAAATAACAATATAGGGATTGTCTCATTAAGGTTACTTTATGAATGGAGAAGTCTACCTTTTTTATTTTCTGTGATTATGTCTTTGTGATGATGGTTATCAAGTGGGTTTATTTATTGATTTGTTGATTCATCGATTCATTCATTTTGTTGAAATTATAGTGATCATGTAGGTGATAACTTTCTTCTTTAAAAAAAAAATGCCCTTATTGGGCAAAATGTAAAACTGGCCACTATGTTTATTATCACTTTTGCTCCTGATGTTGAAATCATAGCAGCTTTTGAACTTTTTTAACCCATAAGACCTCTTCTTATGAACTCCAGGTTCTAAGTAGTTTTACTCAAACACCAGACACCTGTTTTGGCTTGAAAGCTCTTGGCTTTACAAACTTCTCTTCTGATGAAACCCAGAGGGTTGGTGCCCTTGCTGGTTGTAGTTCTCTTTCTTGGTGGATAGATAACTCCAGGTCTCACCTCTGTTGCGAGGGGGTGGGGGTGGGGGAGGGATTTTCTGAGTTTCTAGACACTGGTTATGTGCATCCTTTGTGTTTGTTATGGAGAGAAAGGTGGAAGAGGCGGGTTAATAGGAGTGGCCTGCTCCCTTGTCATTAATGATGTGCGGCTGGAGGCTGGGTTCTCTGCCCCCATTTTTCTGCTGCTTATCTACTTTGATGAGGTGGAGGGTGGCAGGCAGGAGAATGGAGACGTTGTTCTAAAGAATGAATTAAGGGCTGTTCCCATGTCCGTGTGGCCAGCACCCAACAGGTTTTTGCTGAAGAACTGCCTTTGGGAGTTGGCATGAGAAGGTGCCTCCTCTGCCTTCTTCCCCTGAATACTGCTGTCGGGGTGGTCTGGGACCAATGATGGGAACTCATGGCAGGACTGTTCCTGAAAATACCTGTTTTCATGGCTCTTGGTGAGATTTTAGAAAACTAAGTTGAATGCAGTACTTTAAAAAAAACTTCTGTGTATATATTTAAATAGTTTATTTTTTTTTTTAAGTTTATGACTTGGTATTAGGAATTTGTGATTTATTGCTGGGGTCCAGAAATCTTCAAATTTTATCTTACCAATGGGTACAGGTACTGGAGTGCAATTACTGATGCACCTTTAATCAAGCTGAGAACGCGGTGGCACTGACTCTCTCAAAGTTAATGTAGCACTCTCTACTTGCCATTCTTGCCCAGTGACAGAGGGGAGAGAAGCAGGTATTTTGCCCCAGTAGTCTATAAAACTGTCTTCCCATGATATGACCCTGGCAACTTTATGACCTGCCCTCATGGGGTTTTCCCATAGCAGCTTGGGAAAGGGACATTGTTGCAAACCCTTATCCAGTTTTAGGATTCGTACAAATTTGGGAAATGATGACCTGGCATGGTATACTATCTCATACTCCTATTCTTTCTCTCAGCCTTGAAATGGATCCATTTGCGTGTTTCTAGAGATTTCCAATAATGGTGAGAATGGAGGGTGAATACTTAGCAAGATGCATTTCAGAATCTGTTGCTCTCCTCCAAGTTGCAAATTTTGTGGTGGTGTTGATTGCCTGTTCTACTCCTATACCCCACCCAGGCAGGCCTGGCCCCCAGGGTGATGCAAAGGGCCTGGGGGCAAGTCTCAGTAGGAGGAGCCACACTTCTCTGACCTTAGGCGATTGACCTGGGTCACCAGGAGAATGAACAACTGCTGTTTCCCTGTTTATTACTCCTTGCTGGCAGCCACTTGGATGTATGGAGGGTAAAGAGATAGAGATCTACAAATCCATGATTTTTGTCGAAGTTGGTAGGAGAAACAGTAGGATGGCAGTATTTCCAAGCCCTCTTAAGAAGGCAGTCTCAGGTTGACCTGTTGATAATGAACTTCATTTCTTAGTCTTATAACCCCAATCTTTACCTATGGCCCAGATCCCTCATAAACTCCTTGCTGTATCTCTCCCAAGTGGTGCTACCTAGGTAGGCCATGGTTGCCTCACCTCTAACATTATTTACTTCATTTGTAATTTTTTATTAGACTTTTTTAGATTGAGCTTACCAGGAATGGTAAGTTCACTCTGCTGAATCCTGGTTCTGAGAGGTCCAGTTCCAACTGATTACTCCTTTCACCTAATTTTTTGTTCTCACAGGAATGCAAAATACTCCTCAGCCCTGCTGGTCCCTTTCCCTCATTTGTCTGTCTGTCCCTCAGCACTCATGGACTTGTACACTTCTAGAAATATATATTAACTTAATTTTAATTCTGTTAATGAACCTTGGTATTTTTCTTTTTGCTGACATCACTCAGCATTTCCCCAACTTGCACTGGTCTTTCCAAACTTATCCCCTGTATGAGAAGAATCTATTTGTATCTGCCCTTCTTGATTTATTTTCCCCTGTAGTAATCTACTAAAATGTAATTCCAACAGAAGAAAAACAGACTTTATTTTCATTTCTTGTATTAAATTTTTCCAGTCTCTTCTTTTGAAGAGTGATATTGCAGTTGCAGTGTCCTGAGAAATGTGCCAAAGTAATCAAGACCTTTCCATCCTTGACATTTACCTATGTTTCATCCAATAAGAGCTACTTTTAATTTATCTTCAGGTTCTAGCACACACACAGGTATATCCAGCCCCAAATAATCCAGTTTTTATCAAACCTGCATGTGTCTATCCCTCCAAGAGACTTAAATGTTTATAAGATCTACTCTAAATGTAGTCACTTGATCTGGGAAAGGAGTCTTGGGCTGAATCCACCTTTTCCTCACACATCCCCTGCCCATCCAGAGCAGGGGCAGGCTGAGATGACACCCTACCCCCAGTGTCCCCAACCTCCCTGATGCTAGGGCCACCCGGCTCCTGGAAGTCCAGTTTGTAGTCCATGAGACCTTGCACAGCATTCTGTCCCAGATGGAGCCCCTACAGTTTTTCAGAATGGATTTTTTTTAAAGGTAATCGCCATGGTAGTTCATCAGTAAGGGACAGCAGGGGTCACCATGTTAACAAATCAGTAGCAAGGGCCAAACACGTTATCCAGAGTTCTCCTACCAACTAAACAGTCTTTCTAATTTGTGTCCTTGTTTTATAATCTAGTCATTGAAAAATAACATCAATATAGGACTATAATAATTTGAACTGAGAAGACTTGAAGACCGCTGGAAACTCAACTGTACATTACAGTGACCTTTCCTCACAATGTATCATGGCTGTCCTTGTTTTAGTATCATCTTATTTTCCACGTCTCTCTCCAAATACCCTGCATATTCCAAAATACAGTCGTCATTTTCTCTGTGATGCCCAGATCCCTTCTGCTTGGTCAGAGGGCGCACATGTTAGCCTTTTGAATATTACAGCTGATGTTTTTGAGAACATCCTTGCTCCCACATGGCAACAAGGCGGCCCAGACCCATCTTAATTCTTTTGTCACACACATGAATTGGGACAACTGTGGTTCCATTTCATGGGGAATAAGTCAGAGACCAAACTCTGGTGTTGGGGAGGCATACTTCATAGCCTCTGCCGTGGCTACTGGAGGAGATATTAGTGTGATACCAAAAGAGAGATTACTTCAAGCATCTTAGTGGTACTTCCTGTTTTTGAAGACCATAAGGGTCACAATGGTATCTCCTATGTAATTCCAGCCTCTCAATTTTTCCTGCCTTATGTGAGCTCTTATTAAACTGGTTTTTTTCCCCTTTAAGGTAACAGATTTCCTATCGCCTGTACCTATATTGACTGCACTGTGCTTTCTATATTTAAAAAACACTGACGGAGTACCTATTATATTCCTTTTCTGTCTTCTGGTTTCATGGCATTGTTGTCTAGGATATTAAGGAAGAACTTCCTTGATTCTTCAAGCTTCAGAAACAGTTATAGATGCATATTGATTAACAGGCAGGGAGAGGTCACCAGGAATTTTTATAGCTGCCTTGGTGCAAGTCAGTCAATCTGTCTCTCAGACTCTGCCTCTCACTTTGGACTTGACTTTGTTAGATAACCTGTTTGCTTCTTGTGATTTCTGAGGAACATTAGCTACAGTCTCTCCCAGTCTGTAAGATGTAAGAGTAATAAGCAGAGATCAGCTGCAATATTCTTTTTCTTTAAAGTTTTATTGAGATAAAATGGGCATACAACACTGTGTAAGTTTAAGGCATACAGCATAATGACATACATATATTGTGACATTATTACCATGGTAAATTTAGTTAATATCTACTGTCTCATATTAATTAAAAATTGTTGTTTCCTTGTGATGAAAACTTTTAGGATTTACTCTCACAGCAACTTTCAAATATACCATATAGCAGGATTACCTATAGTCATGATATTACACATTACATCCTCAATACTGACTTATCTTCTAACTGAAGTTGGTCGCTTTTGACCACCTGTACCTAATTCCCCGTTCCCCAACCCCCACTCTGGTAACCATAAATCTCATCTCTTTTTCTAGGAGTTTGCCTCTTGTTAGATTCCATTATATAGTTTTGTCTTTCTCTGTTTTATTTCACTTAGCATAATGCTCTCAGGGTCCATCTGTGTTGTCACAAATGGCAGGATTTTCCTTCATTTTGTGACTGAATAGTATTCCATTGTATATAGACACCACAACTTTTTTAACTGTCAGTGGACACTTAGGTTTTTTTTATGTCTTGACTGTTATAAATAACATTGCAGTGAACATGGCAGTGCAGGTAACTCTTCAACATAGTAATTTCATTTATTTTGGATAGATACCCTGATATGGCACTGATGGATCATATGGTTGTTCTATTTTAAATTTTTGGGGGAACCTCCATACTGTTTTCCACTGTGATTGCACTAATTTGCATTCCTACCAATAGTACATGAAGGGTACTGATTTTCTCTGCCTCCTCACCAACATTTGATCTTTTTTGGGGGGTGCTCAGTGGGTACGGGGAGATGATAGACATTCCAACAGGTGTAAGATGACATCTTATTGCGGTTTTGATTTTCATTTCCTTGATGACGAATGATGTTGAACACCTTTCCATGTATCTCTTGGCCATTTTCATCTCTTCTTTGGAAGGATACCTGGGTCCCTTGCTTATTTTTAGTTGGATTATTTAGGGTTTTCTGCTACTGAGTTTGAGTTCCTTATTCATTTTGGACATTAACTCCTTATCAGATGCATGAGTTGTTAGTATTTTCTCCCATTCTGTAGGTTGCCTTTTCACTTTGTTGGTTATTTTGCTGTGCAATTTTTTAACTTGATGTAGTCCTGCCTATTTTTTCATTTTGTTGCATGTGTTTTAGGTGTCCTATCAAAAAAAAAGTCATTGACAACATCTATATCAAGGAGCTTTTCTCTGTTTTCTTCTAGGAGTTGTATGGTTTCAGGTCTTACATTTAAGTCTTTAATCCATCTCAAGTTAATTTTTGTGAGTGGTTTAAGATAGGGGTCTAGTTCTGTTCTTTTACATTTAAATATCCAATTTTTCCAGCATCATTTATTGAACAGACTGTGTTTTCTCCATCAAGTATTCTTGGCTCCCTTGACAAATATTAGTTGACTGTATATGCGTAGGTTTGTTTTTGAGCTCTCCATTCTGTTCCATTGGTTTATGTATTTGTTTTTATGCCAGTACTATACTGTTGTGATTACTTTATCTTTATAATAAAGCTTGAAATCATGAAGTGTGTTGCCTACTGCTTTGTTTTTCTCTCCCAGTATTGCTTTAGCTATTTGGGGCCTTTTGTGGGTCTATATAAATTTTAAGTTGTTTTTTCTACTTTTGTGAAAAATGTCATTGGAACCTCAGTAGAGATTTCATTGAATCTATAGATGACTTTGGGTAGTGTAGACATTTTAACATGGATTATTCCAACCCATGAATACAGGGTGTCATCTTTACATCTGGTTTGTGTCTTTTTTGGTTTCTTTCATCAATGTCATATGCTTCTCAGTGTAAGTAACTTTCACCTCCTTGGTTAAACGTAACCCTAAATATTTTATTGTTTTTGATGCTATTGAAAATGAGATCTTTTTATTTTTTTCTTTATTTTCTTTATTTTTTGTTGCTTGTCATGTTATTTTGAGTACCAAGTCAGCACATTAGGGTAACTACCAAACCCACTGGGAAATGATTGATTGATGGATTTTTCTCCAGCCATCAAAAGAGGCAAAGGTCAGCACAACTGAAGTTGGAGTTTTATTTTTTGGTTATATTTTTCAAATTGTGGACCATATTCCATGTTTCTGAGCTGCTCCCCTCCTCCGACAAATGGCTGCTGCTAATTTTAATATCTCTTCTTTCCCTTGCCCATAGAGTTTCTCTTGCAGCTCAAGGGAAGTTGGGTTTTACTTGTCAGTCTTCGTAGGTTATCCTTCCAGTGTCAGTGTGATGAATTTACTCTCTGCACAATAGGGAGAAAAATAGATCCAGTGGTGCTTGTGCCATCCAATTCCTAGCTTTCATTCACAGATCAGCGGAGAAGACTTCTTTTTGTTCTCGTTGACAGAGAGCTACTTGGGGGCAGGAACACTTAGACCTCTGAAAAGCGGGCTTTTGAAAGCAGCCATGTGAATAGTACTGCTCAAGTGTTACATGAGTCAGAACACCTCGAAGAGACATTAACCTTGCAGACACAGAAAAGTGGCATGTTGTAAATAAGGATGCGGGATGCTATGCACTGTTAAGGGCAGGGGACCAATGAAGCACAGAAGCCAGAGTAAAAACAGAGCAGAGATGACTGACTAGGGAGAGGAGTGACCCAGCAGTAACAGCAGAAAAGTAAAAGAACTTCCCCCTAACCTGTTCTATTCTTTGCCATGAACTTGATCTTTTTCCAAGCCCAGTAGAGTCCAGGCTGGTGGGGAAGGAGGTCCAGAATGTGAGTGAGGCATATCAGGAAGAATCTAGCTGACCTGCAACATGGTGAAGATGGGTGGATCTGGGGGTGATGATAGTGGGACTCCCCAGAGAGATGTTATAGTAGAGATTTTTGTCTTTCCATCTGCCACATATATGGCAGCAGAGCTAAGAGGCAGAGAGAGGCACTTTTTAGTTTGATTAAAGCTATCAAGGACAAGGGGTAACAACCATATTTGTTCTTTGCTTCGGTGGGGTTCTAGAGAAATGCTAACAGGAAAATCAGTCCCTCATCCAGAAAGACAATTCAGAGAACAGCGAAGTACTTGCTGACTGTAAATACCATACAGATGACTCAGGAGAAGTCTCCAGTGTGACTGAGAAACCCCAGAAGGGTGACTCTCCAAGCTGGCCATGCATCAGAGCCACCCTGAGAGTCCAGGCCATCACAGACCTACCGAATGAGAATCTTAGGGGATGGCCCAATCTTTTATGCTGTAGGGTTTTGGTTTGTTTGGCTTGCTTTGGTTTCATTTTTAATACTCTACCCGTGGTTCTGATTGATAGGTGGGACTGAGAACTACTTGTCTGGAATCAGTCTGTAAGATGTTCAGAAGAATTGTGCTATGGTTCTCAGAGCAGAATATGGTCTGTGGGCAGATAGCAAGTATTAGGGGCACCTAGTTTCCTATCTTCACACAGGTCCACACATACACAGAACTCTTAGGAATTGGCTTCTCCATCCAAGGCCATTTAATATACTTCAAGAACAGATCAGGCTGTGTGTTTGTTTTGCTTGGATATATGGCCCTGGGCTTGCTGTATGGATATAGAGAGCAGGATGGAGTTGATCTCTGTTCAGCAAGATCAGATATGAGACCAGTATGAGGAATATGTGAAAGGGCATCCGAGAGAGGAAAAGAAATAGGTTGAGGAGTGCAGGAGAAAGGGAGGAGGATCAAAGAGCAAAATAGAATTGATTTCATCTTCTGTCTCATAGCCCTCATGGGTAGAAATGTTTGCACACAGTAGGACTCAACAGTGGCTTTGTGAAAAAAACTTATTCCTATTTTTTCCCTGGAGAAATAGTAGATTAGAGACATATTCAATTTTTCATGCCAAGGTAATCTGACCTTTCAGATGTTAAACTCTTGGTAGAAAATACTCAGTATATGTTACCTTGGATGAAAGGCAATGATTGGACAGAGTGCTTAGTCTTGACCCTATGTGGCCGCTGGTCTGCCATTTCATCAGAGGCCTGATGAATGATGTGTAGGTGGTTGAAATAAAAAACCAGAGCAGTTACTGGAAAACAAATCCAACTGCTGGGGTTCTTTTATGTAAAGAACGAACTTGGCAATGTCAGATTCTTAGAAGTGTGTTAGCCAGCTGTGGGATAGAGGGGGAAACATTAATTCGGAGAAAAAAATGATTGCTTCACCTCTTTCCAAAGTATACTTGCCATCAATCTAAATGTCAGTAATACCCTGACAGATACCTCCTGTCAATTTGCTCTCTTAAAAGACACCATAAAAATAAACACGTGTTAGAGCTGCCATTCTGGCTGTCTGGTTTCCTTGGACATCTATGTTCAAAGGAAAGCACAGATGTATCTAGAATGACCCTGTGCTGAATTGGAGGCATCTCAACAACAGGCTCTTTCTCCTCCGTGGAGAATGGTTATCTTTCTGTTGCACAATCAGTGTTTGTAAAATCCTAGCCCTGGTGGGAACCTCACAGAGTAATTTGGTTTGTTTCCCAAACTCCTCAGATTGGGAGGGAGTGAGGGAAATGGTTATACACATCTACATAGGTTCTCATGGATCAAAAACTTATTTTTAGAGACTTAACAGGAGATTTCTCAGGTCTTTTCAGCCGTGCGTTCAGGGATTACGTGTACACCATGCAGGGACTCTTCTTTCTTAGAAGTTTAAAAATTCTCGTAGGAACTCATGAACTCCGGGTCACCATGGAAGCCCCTCCACAGCCCCTAGGTCATGTGAGCCATCTCTCAGACTTCACTTACCGAAATATGTGCAAGATTTGGGCCAGATCTGTGTCAGAGGGGCTTTTTGCTGAAACAGAATAGCTCCCTGCTGTACAGGTTATTGCTGGAGAGGGCGCTCCTGACCCAGAACGTTCTCAAATCAGACTGTGGCCCTTCATCTTTATGTCCTGAAACACTTCCGTGTGGCTGGGAAATTAATGACCTGAACAAAAATGAGATTTCCAGAATCTTCTTACTCAAGAAAAATAATTCTGTGTGCTTCTAAGAGGAGGGCTTGGCTGAATTGAGTGAATTATAAACTGTGGGAATGGTAAATTTGGCATTCGTGGTACGTGGCTGGGGATGGACTGTGTTCTCCCTACTTGAAGAGTGAAGGAAAGGACAATAGCCTGGTTTTATACAAAGCTTTTGGGACATTGCACTCTTCAGTCCTGTCACACGTGGTGATGGGAGGGGGAAGCAGTGAGGGTGTGGGAGGCGGAGCTCCCTGGAATCCCGTCCCCCTGCTTACCTTGCCGCAAGAGCATTAGCAGAAGGAGCAGTGACTCCCGTTGGCTTTCAGCCAACCGGAGTCAGCCTTTTCTCTGGGGGTCCTGTTGTGCCTCACAGCCTCTGACATGTGGGCCTGTGTTTTTGGAAAGGCAACTGGGGAGACTGCCATGATCACTGAACGTGGGGAAGTACGGCTGTCAGATGCCACACCCTCCTCCTCTTTTCTATACTTCATTAAAATTGTTTCATTATTTCAGTTTTTAATGGTATCCCGAGAGGCCCACGAGCAATGCCAAGAGTACGGCTTCTTTTCAAGTACATTTACCTTAAAGGCCTGTGCTGTCTTGGTTGAGTTGCCCCAGACTCACGTGAAGGATTTCTTATGGGGGAAACCCCTTAGGGTGATTCTTTCCTGGACGTGTGGCCTTCTGTAGCCAGTGGTTCAGCCTCCTCTGACTAGGAGTTTCAGGTCCATATGCACCATCCCATTACAAATAGAAAATCAAGTTGTCAAAATAAAAGAATGCTCCCTTTGGGTGCCTGGGTGGCTCAGTCGGTTAAGCCTCCGACTCTTGACTCTTCATTTCAGCTCAGGTCATAATCTCACAGTTTGTGATAACCTATGTAGATGTGTGTGAGAAATAGAAAATCCCCTTTATATTTCTTTGGGTCAGCAAAAACAGGTACCAATGTTGGTTTTTCTTTTTTTTTTTAATTTTTTTTTAATGTTTTTATCTATTTTTGAGACAGAGAGAGACAGAGCATGAACAGGGGAGGGGCAGAGAGAGAGGGAGACACAGAATCTGCAGCAGACTCCAGGCTGTGAGTTGTTAGCACAGAGCCCAATACAGGCCTCGAACTCATGAACTGTGTGATCATGACCTGAGCCAAAGTCGGACACTTAACCAACTGAGCCGCCCAGGTGCCCCCCCTCCAACTCTGACTTTAAAGCATAAGTCAAACTAATCTTTGCATGTGGCCTCCCATCCCCGGGTGACACTTTTTAAATTTTAATGGGCTACTTAACTATTGTTAAAGAGCAAAAATTGTCCCTGTTACCAGGAGTTTACAATCTCAGACCTGGTTGGAAAATGCCCATCAGTTCCTTTGTTGTCCTTTGAGCTCTGGAAGTATTGCCCAGTCCTCTCTGCCCACCCCTTTTAGAAAAGTGAGGACTTGAGCGTTTGGTCAGAGGTGGGTAATGGGCTGGCCTATGACAATAGGGGAAGGTAGGCCTGGAATCTGATGCAGGAGGGGAGGCAGCCTTGGAAGCATGGAAGAGTGTAGGAAGCACGTCTCCAGGAATCAGGATGGGATCCAAGGTGAAGGTTCCTCAAAGAGCAGTCAGAAGAACGAGTGTGTTTGGGATCCCAGCAGAAGTGACTTTCTGCGGTGAGAGATTTTTTCCTCAGGAGTCTGGACCTGGGCCTGAAGGAATGAGGAGGGAGTCAGAGGGGTCTTGGCTAAAGACTTCCTCCCTGGTGTTTCCACTTGACAACAGGGAAGAGCTAGTCTCTGGATTAGTGCCAAAAAGAAGGCCCCCTGCTGTGTGTTGCCATCAGCCCTTCAGGCAGGGAAAGTTCTGGCAAGCTAATGACATCCTTGAGCAACTTAAGTTGTCATGAGGAGACAAAACACTTTTGTAGCATTCCACGTCTTTAAACACATGCAACAGTTTTTGCCCCCAACACAAATGCGTTTTTTATTAAAATGTCAGGCTAGTAGGGTGAAAAATTTGAACTCAAATGGTTCCGCAGCCAACCAAATGGCTAGTTGATTTTTTTTAGATTCTTTATCGTTCTTGCAGATGCATAACAGTCGAAGGCATTTTGCATTCTGCCTTTTTCACAGGCGGCATGTTGCACACATTTTTCTGTTTCTGGGAGCCTCTGTGATTGTCTTCTTTAATGGCTATGGATAGAACTTCCTAAAGAAGCCCATGACTTCGAGACACAATTTTTGTTTTGGATATTTAGGCTCTTTCCAGGTGTTTGGTTTGCCTCCATTATAATGCTCTTATCACAACAGGGTGCATACTTCTTTGCTTGTCTTGAATTACTCCCAGAAGTGGAATGACTACAGCAAAGGCTACAGACCTCTTTATGGCTCTTTTATGTACTACCACATTGCCATGCAAGAGTTGCGCTCCAGTGTCCCCTCGTACGGGATCACACCAGCTAAACTGCAGCTCAGACAGCATTGTGTTTTCCCCATTTTCACAAATTTAGTTGATATAAAATGATGTCTAAAAAATGCTTTCTTTAATTGTCACTCCTTTCCTTACTAGAAGAGATAAAGTCCCTTCCATATATTTTAACTTTATTCCTGATATGAATCATTTATTCATCTCCTTTGCCTTTTTCTTTACTTGAGGCTTAGTTTTTTTCTTACATTTCAACAAGATGTTAACCCATTTGTCATAGTGATACAAAGTATTCTGAAATCGATTCACTGTTTGCAGTGTTCTGAAGTCCAGTCATCTTTGTACAATCTTATCTGTTTTTTGTTGCCTTTGAGCGCATCTGTTACTTCAAACATACATAAATGTTAGCTCTGTAAAGGAATGGTGGACTATTCTATTATGTGCTAGTTCTAGAATTTAATTTTAAAATAAAATATTTAATTCTGTTATCCATCCAGAATCTTTTATATTTCCTGTGGATCTTACTGAATGCTTTTCTGATTTGCTGTTCACATATCACAGAGAAATTTGTTTAATAATCATGCCTCCCCCTGCCCATTGTACTAAAAATCTGTCTTATCACATGCTATCCTTGGTACTTGTTTATGGACTGCCTAGATTGTGCTACATTCTTCTTTTTGAACCATACCAGAATGAATTAATTTTACTTCACAACATTTGCTAAAACTTAGTTCCTTTTCAGAATAATTTTTTTTTAATAGTCATTTTTGAGAGACAGAGTGTGAGTGGGGGAGGGGCAGAGAGAGAGGGAGACACAGAATCTGAGACAGGCTCCAGGCTCTGAGCTGTCAGCAAAGAGCCTGACTCAGGGCTCAAGCCCACAGACCATGAGACTATGACCCGGGCTGAAGTTGGCTGCTTAACTGACTGAGCCACCCAGGTGCCCGAGAATAAAAATTTCTTACTGCTTCTATTTCCTGGTGAATTTTTAGCAACTCTGCTGAATTCCAAAATATTCCATTAGAATTATTAAAACTGCATTAGATCCGTAAGTTAAGTTTAGAAGAACAGGCATTTACCAATATTGGTATTCTCCTTGTACACCTTAATATTTCACCAAATCAAATTACATTTTATAGAATAAAGGTTTGTGGTTTCATTCTAAAGGTTTAACTCCTCTAAGTAAATTCCTGAAAAATTTATTACTTTTTTTTTATCAGTTGTGAATAGAATCTTTAATGTTTTCTTACTGAAAGTACTGAGTTACCTGCTTTCGTTTGTACTGTTAGGGGTACTGTTAGGTTAATGGGGTGTTTGGTTGGTTTGTTTTTACTTATATGGCATCATTATTAGTTGTCAGTTGTATCTGAGGAAATGTAATCGTCCTGGGCACTGTGGGGGGCCTCCAGTCTGTCCAGGAACTATTGCTCTGTGACCTTCTAGAAAGGCTTCTTTCTTTCTTTGATAGCCTAAAAGTAGAACAGAGTGGGATAGAGAAGAAAAGGAAAATGAAAGCGTGCACAGTCACATCCAACAGATGATCTCATGCCCTACAAACTTCCCAGGAAGGTGGCAACTGAAGCCTTCATGTGTTCTGTGACATTCACCAAGGAGCCTACCCAGAGCCTGGTGTCCCCAAAGAGGAACTTGGGGTTCCAGATTGGAAAAGAAGATCGCTTAAAATATCTTGAGATACTTACGTGTGGCTAGAGAGAATCACTGTTCCCCCTCTGTGGCCATAACAGGTTTATCTCACTGGGAGGCAGTGTTTTCTGGTATCCACCAAAAGAAATGTCAGTAATGTAGTTAAGTTTAAAATTACAAGCAAGAAGGGGCACCTGGGGGTTTCAGTTGCTTGAGCCTCCAACTCTTAGTTTGGGCACAGTCATGATCTCACAGCTTCGTGGGTTCGAGCCCCGCATCGGGCTCTGTGCTGGTAGTATGGAGCCTGGTCGGGATTCTCTCTCTCCCTCTCTCTCAGCCCCCTCCCCCCGCCCCTCGACTTGCACTGTGTCTGTCTCTCTCAGAATAAATAAACAAACTTAAAAGAAATACAAGCAAGACAATTGAATTAATGATCTAGTGGAGTATTTTTCCTCTGGATGTGGCATCAGGACCCTTTCCCAGGTTTACCCTGCCCCACCCCCGTGCTATGAGTTGGTACCACATAGTCTCCTCCTGCCGTTGGGGACAGCTAAGGCCACTCATGGAGGGACAGGACTGCCATCCCAATGCTGCCTCAGAGTCTTACGGTCTGAATCCCCTGTGAGCAGGTTCATGCAGTCTTCTGTGTACCGTAATACATCCTTCCTGGAATGTTAGTCCGAAAGTAGAGTCAGACTGTGGAAAGAGTTAGTAGAGTTTGTAGTTGGATCCAAGTTCAAATCCCCACTCACCTCTTACAAGCCAATTATGGGAAAGTTTATCTTTTCCCATCCATAAAAGGGAGACAAAAGGACCACTTGATGTAATTATTATTTATTTCTTCAGGAAATATGAACGAGTGCCTACTGTTTGCCCGGCACTGATAAAAGTGCTGTTGTGGCAGAGAATACAACAGACTCATGAAGCTTATATCCTGGGGAGTAGAGGAGGATAGATACATATCAGAAATAACGTGCATTCATATCAGCTAATAATACGTGCCTCAAGAAATGAGACAGCAAACTACGACAGAGTAAGGGTGATTTTTCCTTTAGGAAGGGTGATCAGGGAAGGCTTCTCCAAATGAGAAATGTGAGCGCAGAACTGAATGAAGCCTGGGAATGAGCCACAGGAATATTAGAGGGAGAGCATTCCAGGCAGAGGGGAACACATGTGCCAAGACCCTGTGGGTAGGAGGGAGCAGCATACTTGTCTGAAGAACAGAGCAGGGGCCTGTGTGGTTAGAGCAGAGGGAGTGATGGAGAGCACGCTCGTGATGTCAGAGAGGTAGAAAGGATCCAGATCAAGGACGACAGGGATCAGCTACCAAGGCCAGCAGCCATATCCAGGCTGTGGCTTGTTTATGGGTAGCCCTCTAGGTAAGAATGGTTTCGGTTTTGAAAAAGTTGGTTGAAATTAAAAAGGACTATATGACAGAGACCATATGTGTCCTGGAAAGCCTAAAGTATTTACTGTCTTGTCTTTTTTTTCTTTAAAAAAAAAATGTTTATTTTTGACACAGGGGGGGTTGGCAGGCAGAGGAGCGGGGGGTGGGGGTGGGACAGAAGATCCAAAGTGGGCTCTGAACTTAGTGCAGAGAACCCCATGAGGGATTGGAACCCACACACGGCAAGATTGTGACCTGAGCTGAAGATGGACGCTTAACTGACTGAGCCACCCAGGTGCCCCCTGTCTGGTCTTTTATGGGGAAGATTTGCCAAGTCCTGATGCAGGGTCTTGGAGACCATGGTGAGGACATTGCACTTGTAGGTGTGAAACGGAGCCACAGTGGATGGGAAGGGGTGCCTGTGGGAAAGTTGGGCGAGAAAGTAACACGATGTAACAGAGTTTTAAAAGGATGGCTCCGGCTGCCATGTTGGCTCAGACTATAAAAGGGGGTGGGGGTGGGGGTGTGGCTGCAGCAGGAAACATAGTTAGGGCACCATTATTACCGTCCTGGTGTGTACCAGGCAGCCTGGCAGGAGGTGGATACTGCGTCCTTGGTGTTGGCAGCAGGGTATAGAACTTGGGTGTAGAATGTATTTCAGAGATGGCACCAGAGGTGGCTTGACTGTGGAGTATGAGAGGGAGAAGCGAGTAAGGGGTGACGCCAAGATGTTTGGTTCCACACTCTACTGTTGTCATAGGAACTGAATGAATGAATGATCTTTTCTGTCCCAGGGTTTGATGCCTCCAGCTCTTCCACCACTGTGCAATCAGGGTTACCTTCCTAAGGTACGCTTTTGACAGTGACCCTCTGCTTTTAAAAACCTACACCAGTTAAAAAAAAAAAACAAAAATAAAAAACTACACCAGCGTCCCATTAGCAGTAGAACAGTCATGGCTGCCCATAATCTGACTGCCCTGTACCTGTGCCGTCATTTTTTTCCAGGTGTTCCCTTTCATTTCACCTGACCCCAAAACGAATCAGTGAATCATCTGTTGGTCCCCGTGTGCACTTCATACTTTCCACCAACAGGCCTCTGCTCGTGTGTGTGCCTCGTTCTTAGCCTCATTGGTTGTCAACACTCTGACCTGTTAGGGTCTACCTTTTCAATAATGCTATCCCTCAACACCCTTCTTACCCTTTGAGTCTATTCCAATGCGCCTTGTCTTCACCTCTTTAAACAGGCAGCTTGTTTCCTATTTGCAACATGGTTTTGTTTTTTGTTTTTTTTTTTTTACACGAGTCTTTCTAGACCAGACTACCAAGATGGAGACAACATGGCATACGGTGAAATCCCAACTCTGTATTTGGAACCTGTATGACGTGGAGCATGTTACTTCACCTTTTAAAGCCTCAGTTTGCATTGCTGAAAAATAGAGATAATGACTACAGTTACTTCACAGCACTAATTGCAAGTCTAAAATGAGATAGTTCGTGTATAACACCTTGGATAGTTCTGTGCCTGCTGTATGCTCAGGGCTCCTTAAATCCCTGCTGTATCAATTCACCTTCCTTTAAGAGCTAAGGAAGTATCTTTCTCTCCTGCTTTCCTGGTTGCTTTTTACACTGGTTTTGTATACGGTAGGCAAATGAATATATTATAAAAACTAGAGCAAAATAGGCTCATGTTCTGGAATTGACCGTGAGGTCACTTCCCACCGCTACCACCACCAGCCACATCCAGCCTAAGGATATATGGTCAAACTCCTCACATTGTCAGTGGGGGCAATCATTCCTCCCTGGAAAAATCCTGATGACAAGCCACGATGTTCTGGAAAGTTCCTACCCATGGTGTGTACCCATAGGAGCTCTCCCCGGGATGATGATTGTCAAAGCCTCTGCCTCTACTCTGGCAAGCACTGAAGCTTGATCATTCCTTAGGCAGTGGCCCTCAAAATGTCATCCCCGGACCAGCAACATGAGGGTCCTGTCCCCTGGAGCTTGTTAGAAGCGCCAGTTCCCAGGTTCCACCCCAGGCCTGGTAGAGCAAGCACAGAGGAATAGTGTCCAGCAGCTTCTGCTATAACCCATCGATGATGCCCACCAGTGTAACGAGGCACTGCCGTGGCAGAGGGAGGCATCGGGATGCGAAGCCTCCTGTGTTCTTCATGGTGCTGCCCCATTCAGTCCCAGTGGGACACTTGTGCTTCATCTCTCTGCTTTTCTGTTGGTGCCATAATAAAGGCTGTGAGGGCCAGGAGATGTTTGCAGCAGTGCCAGAGAAGAGGGGGAACACACGCTCTTGGGTGCCACTTTTTGTGGTCAGCAACACTGGGCTCCTTTTAAGATGCTTCACTGAGTCGATGGGAACAAAGACAAAGGTGTGACCCACAGTTAACACCAGGACATGTCATTTCGTCAGTAGTTCGGTTTGAGACATCGGACTGGTTCAGGAGGGAAAATAGGGAAAATAGCAGATGGACAGGCTGTGGAAATGATTGGGTGTGACTCCTTTTAACGTAGCTGTTGACGCATTTGGAAATACAGCAACTAAAGTTAGTTCGAATGATTTTGAGCAATTCGGAAATAGTACAAAGAACATTTCGTTGCTCTACCGTATTAAGGTCTGGGGAGCCCTTAAATATCTCTGCAGCTGTGAGGAAAGTGCAGCCACCTTTTTATATACTTATCAGCTTTTTAAAAAACATGATACCCCGTCTATCATTTTTCTTTTCTTTAGGCTCCTGGTATGACATGAAAAGTTATCTCTTCAACAGAGCGATTCTTTTAATCCAAATAGAGTTGAAATAAAATTACTCCAGACCTTATTATTCAGACCTGTGCCTTCTCTCCATACCACTGGCTTTTGCCTTCTTTGCTCATTGCTCTGAGGGAGGGGAGGCACAGGAGAGGACCACACCTCACACTAGCCCCTGTGGTTGCTGGTATGCAGGTCTAAATAATATTCGGTGCCTAAGAGGTGCTCTTGGCATATAGAAGGAAAATGTTAGAATTTCTCGTTAGGATTAACTTTCATCTCAGGCTTTGGATGTTTTTTGTGCATATTTAGGGATGGGGTCCTATGCTGAAACATCTTTTCCTAAGGGGTATGTGTGATCAAAATTATTTGTGTCTCAGGGCAGGGTAATAGGATGGGGAAGGGATTTAGGCAAAAGGTCGAAAAAGCGGATACCAACAAATTCTAGGACTTCTTTGTGGATTTCAATGTTGTCATGTTACCAACTCAGGAATAACGACAATAAATAATAGTTTTGTCTCCTATCATGTACTGTTGGGTTCAGACCATGGTGGGTGAATCAGACAGATGAAGGGAAAAAGAAGCAGACACAGCAGCTTTATGTTGAGTTGTCTCTTTGCTTGTGCGTCTCCCACTGGGTGGGTTGCCACTGAGTGAACAGCCAAAGTGGAGCTACCTGGGGTGACAGAGAAGGTACCGAGATGGTCCTGCAGCTGATGGGTCCATTTCTGCACTGCTGGTTGCCCTTTGAAAGTGTCCTGCATTTCAGAGCTGTCTGCAATGGTGAGATCTGGGTAAATAGGACCCCTTTAAGTGATGGTGCAGAAGGCCACATGCCTTGAAGGGAAAAGACCACAGGGCACAGAATGTGACCATATGCCTGTCCCCCAAGCTGCCTTTCTGTCGCTAGGCTATAGTTACATTTGTTTCTCTCTCTCACTCTCGAATGCTTCTGAGAAGTTTCAAAGGAAGGTAAGCAGTACCTATCTCATTTACACGCTTCTCTGGTAGAACAGCTCGGGTTTCTGCTCATCCTGGGCAGGGGACTTTTCTAAGAACAGATTTGGCCCTACACACCCTCTCCCAAGGATGTTGCATGGCTGTGGTCACCAGTCTCCCCCTTGCCCATAGGCTGGCCACTCGCTTCTAGAATGAATTCTTGGGGAGCTTTGCAATGGGTCTTTCCTTTGTAGTCTGTCTTTCAGAATTCTTGTCCTGCTTTGCTCTAGAGGGGGCCACAAGCGGCCCGTGCTGACATTTTTCCTTGTCCTTCCCCACAGGCAGCACAAGGGGGTGGCCACAGGACCCTGCTATATGGCCACGCGATTCTCCTGCGGCACTCCTTCAGCGGAATGGTAAGCACATCTGGATGTCCGCTTTCACCATTCGAGGAGGAGGAAAAAGATGAAGAAGGGAGGAAGTATAGGAAACCAACAAGCATCTAGATTATGTTAACACACAAGTAATTTGGAATGTAAACATTATTGCTTTGCATTTTCTTCATATAACTTACTCATTTTGCAATTAGGGATTTGCCTAATGTCTAACCACTCTCCTCCCCACTCTGGGAAGAAAAAGGACCTTGTCTTTTTTTTTAATTTAACTAAACCTAACCCTATCAAGGACAGTACCTCATACTAGATGCTCAATAAATATTTGTTCAACTGATGAGGAAATAAACCATGAAATAATTCGTTAAGCATATAAGGATAACCAACAGAGAAGAAAAATCAAATGAGATTTTTATGAAATTTCTACTCTTCTGCTAGCTAATGGAAATGGGATGGTATCCATTGCCTTCAGTCCTGGAATAATTGGAAGGTATTATGTTAATCCAGAGGCTGTAGGAAGATAAGGAGCAAAGCCGTCACAGAAAGCTCATTGAGCTGTAACTAATTAGGGGTCTGGAACCGGAACTAACCAAAATGGTGCTAACTCAGTGTAACATGAGAAAAAGTGTTCAAGTTTTAAGTAAATATAATTAGAAAAATCTGGATACTGTAGAACTTTTGCAGGGCACGTTAAGGAGACTATGGTGATCTCAGTCGAATGTAACACGTGCCATCTCTAATCCTGCTTGCTTCCATCCCTGTATTGCTCATCGTCACTTGTATCAGTGTAAGGGAGGTTCGTCTTCTTTCTCTGGCCCAAGTGGAAAATGTTACATTAATTCAAGACTTCGTTTTCACACATTTACACCTGCAGTATGCTCACAGTTCATCTCAAAGCTTGAACTGTCAGATTGGCAGCAGGAGCTGCAGCTGGCTCTTAAATAATTTATTTATGGCGGCTTTTTTTTTTTTTTTTTCTTCCTGAGGACTGGTAAGAAGTTGACCTTTTCAGCCTGAACATTCTTCTGTTATAGTCTTTCATGGCAGAGGACAGAGAACAAAAGTGACCAAATGGAAGGTTATAGGAGCAGGAGATGGGGACATTTAGAGAGTGGGGAAACTTTGTATCCTGATGATGTCTAGAACTGAGATGGGATCATGTATCTTTCAGAACCTGGTGCTTATCCATAGGGTAAATAAAACCTTAATACCTCTCTTTTCCTACCTGAACAGACTAAACAAAACCTCAAACAGCACGCCTCTCGTGGCTTTGACAACTTGGGCTAAAAGCACGGTAGAGATGTGAAGGATTATGTGATTTATTATTATATTTACTGTCCCCCAGGCCCAGAAAAATTTGGATTCACAGTTAACATAAACTCTCTACTAGCTAGTTCTTTTTAGGAGTAGCTCTGAGAATGAAGCCTGTGACATAGGATTTTGGACAATGCAATGATTCTCCATTTATCTGTTGCGGAGAAGTAGAAGTAGAACTCAGAAACCACATTTCAAGTGCATATCTGCCAACCAGTTTGATTCTAAGATCAGTCACTGTGCCTGCCAGTAAAGGGGGCAAGGAACAGGCCATGGCTTTTTTCCATTATTATTTTAAATATCAATGTTAAGTTTTACATGCACATGCATTTTTATAATCAGTGGCGGGGGGGCTGGGGGGGAGGGGATCCCATACACATTGAGAAGTCCTGAAGCTCATAGAAAGTTGGAAAACCAAAATAAATACAAGTAGGGGAATCATCATGGTCCATCTCACTGTCCAAAGAGAACTTCAGGTATCATTTTGGTGTAATTCCTGTTAGCCTACTTGCCAGACATTTAAGTTTTGTGTACCTGTTAATTGTGCTGTTTTGCATATGTTCCATGCTATTACACACTCTGGATAAATACTCTTAATGGTAACATATTTCATAAAATGAAGGACCAAAGTTTATTAACTTTTGCATTATTGTTGGTTGTAGACGTTCCATTTATATTGTCTCCAATTTAAAAGTTTCTCAGTATCTTTGAACTAAAGCATATTAAATCTGTTTGAAATATTAATTTCAAACTTATATCTGTAGCATATAGTCCTAGAAGTTAAATCACTGGGTCACCAGAGAAGAACATCTTTGAGATTTTAAATATACTATTAAAAGTATATCTCAAATGTGTTATACCATTGAATACAGTAAATGAGCCCTTTATACAGTAGCTCAGTATTGAAATTGACAACTGGAAGCCAACTAGTGGTGAGATGCCAAGACCTGATAGAAGAGTATGACTTCACTAGCATCTGCTCTTGTTTCACAGTATCTAACATGTTTGACCACATCAAGATCCCAGACAGATAAACTTGCCTTTGATGTAGGTCTACGGGAACATGCCACAGGTAAGTCAACGTTCCCAGATCTCCTGTTCACTTGGGTCTTGGGCTAAGGGCTTTTGAGAAGGATACTGAATAATAAGTTCTTCATTGGGGATTCCAAACCAAGCAACCAGTGGGGTCAAGAAATAGGTCTGATAAAATTTAGGGGAATAAGAAAGAAACAACGTGTGATGGAGACATAGTAACTAAGAATGAAGGACAACATAATGCTTTCGCCACAGTCACATACTTTGGGAAACATTGGCTTGTGTTTTGTTTTGTTTTGAGGTCAGTCAAAAATGCTGACAGTCAGGAGGTGGATGCTAAGAAAGGTGGTGACCATGATGCAGATTCTCCCTGGAAACCAGAAATGAAGAAGAGAGGACCAACATAACTATACATACTTAATAGTTACGGTGTCACAGAAGGGTCTGACTTGCTGTGGGTTATTCCATAGACCAGTGGAGCAATGGGATAGAAGTTGAAAGGAAACACATTTCACCCCAATGAAAAAAACTACTTTGCCATATCTGCAATTATCCACCACCATAGCAGCTGGCCCTGGGATGTAGGGTGCTCGGTGTGGCTGGAAATATTCATAGGTAATATGACCATCCTTCAAGGACAATGTATATGGAATATCTGCTCCACTTACAGGTTGGGCTGTGTATCAATCAGGATTCTTGGTTGCAAATGGCAGAAATTACTTCAGGTTAGCTCAAACTGAATGAGAATTTGCTGGAAGAAGGTTGGGTAGAACCTGCTCTAAAGCAGAAACCCCAGGCCTGGAAAAAGGCTGGAACAAAGGCCAGAGAAGAGAAAAGATCCTAGATCACACTGCAGGAAGAGTCTAATTTGAATACAATCTTTCATACCATGACAGGAAGTTCCATTGTTGGGTAGCCAAAGGGCAAAATTACATGTTGTTCCAAAATTGTGTCAGTTCATAAGGGAATGATCCAGATTGTCTGATTTTATAGATGATCTAGGAAAAAAAAAATGAAGTTTTAACGATGTGTGCCTGCCATCTCTGCATTGTGCTCAGGGATGTCTGAGAATTCCTGAGGAGAAGCCCTGCCTCTCCACTTCTCATTTTTGTACAAAGCACAAGAGTGGGCTCCATGATGCTTTTTCTCTTAAAATGAGATAATACTTGCATTTGATTTGAGGTTGCTTTGTTTTCAGCTAAAGTGTTATTCTTAAAATATAATTTCCTCTAAGGTATTGTCAACCTTTGCTGATGATTACAAAATGAGTGAAATGCCACACTCACTGATTGTAAGTTGACCACTATATATAAACCAGCTGTCAGTCTTAGAGCATGTAATCAGAAAAGTCCTATACATTCATTCTGCTGACATTGGTAGAATGACTTTAGGCTTTTTGAGAGAATCGTTTGCTTTATTTTCTGTAACCCAATCGCTCATTCATTTCAAACTGTTCTATAGAACTGAAACTTTCCCCTGATGGGATTCAATCATATTGGCTGTTCTATCAGTGTCCTCTTATAGAAACATCCACCGTCATCTAGGAGATGTCCTTGGCCTCTCTCCTAGATTCCATGTTTCCTGGATCTCATGTTTTTCTCCCTCATTGGTTTACCACGTCACTTTGGTGGAGCCCATTATCCAGTAGCTTTTACAGAAAAGATCCATGGGAGGTAAATCATCATCTAAGAAGTTTAAATCATGCTTCACAAGTAATTCATAGTATTCTACATTGGAACTAAATTTTTCCTCTGCATCTCGAAGGCTTTCTTCATTTTCTTCTAGCTTAAGGCCTGACTACTGAGATACCTACATTCAGATTCCCAATCCTTTGTGTATGACCTGTTTATATTTTCTGAGCGCTACTTAAATCTTCTGTTTTGCCCTTCTGTCTAAAATTCCATAGTGATGTGTTTGGGCATGGATCCTTTTTGTTCCAAGTCTCACAAGAATGGACCCTTTTGTGGGTCTCTCTTCACTGTGGTAGGGACTCTGTGGGCTTTTTCAGTCTTAATGCTTGCCTTCCAGCTTTGGGGAATGTTTAATACTATTTCTTCATTAATTCCTCACTTTGTTTTCTCTGTTCCTGCTTTCTGAAAATCCGCTAGATTGGTTTTCTGATTATCTCTTTACTCCTATTTCTAATGTTTCTCTTCATTCTTTTTTTTAAAAATGTTCAAACATTTATCATTGAGAGAGACAGAGCATGCACAGGGGAGGGGTAGAGAGGGGGAGACACAGAATCTGAAGCAGACTCCAGGCTCTGAGCAGTCAGCACAGAGCCCAACACGGGGCTCAAACTCGTGAACCACGAGATCATGACCTGAGCCAAAGTCGGATGCTTAACTGACTGAGCCACCCAGGTGCCCCTCTCTTCATTATTTTTGGGAAAGTTTTTCAGCTTTATCCTATAAGTCTCTTGTTTCTTTCTCTCTCTTTGAGGATACAAGGGTTTTTCTCCAAAGGGATCATTCCTGGACACTTTCATTGCCATTTCATGAATGAAACTTTTTCTTATCTGATATGATTAATTATATGAATTTTTTAAAGTTTTCTTTGGCTCTCCATAATCTTTGTTTTCTCCAAGTCCCTTTGCCCAGTGTTTATTTTGTTCTTCTCATTCATGTTGGTGACTTGGCTCAGATGTCAGGTGATCCTTGCTGTCCTTTCATGTTTAGATCAAGGCAGTAAAAGCTGACCGGAAGCCCTGAATGTGTGGCTGTGGCTTGCCATCTGTTAAGCCTTACTTTTCGGTAATCTGTCAAGGAGTACGCATTTCACTGGAGATGCCCAGACAATAGTATTTTTTATCTTGGGTGGTTGGGCTTCCCTAAAGAGGAATCCTTGAATTTGAGGTGAGGAGAAGACTTAGGATCACAGCTGGTGTATGAGGAATAGAGGCCCAGGGAAAGGAGCTGGGGCTTTACTAATCAGGGCATAAAATGTTAACGATTCTCTATTTTTAGCAATAGTTTTTACTTTCTTGTTTGACAGTGCTTGATATTACAAAACCATAACTTTGATGGTTGGTCATTCCATGGATTTAACTCTTAATCTTCTGTAGGGTAGAGAAGGAGGGGTCATCTGGCTGTGCTGAGTATAGAGAAGGATGCCAGGTGATAAAAGTTCCTTTATAGCTTTTAGCCAATTCTCCTGCTTTCAAGCCCATCTTCTGTTGCTACCTTCACAAGTAACTTATCTCCCATTCCAGAGACTTCCTGAGAAATTCGAAGCAGGGATGACCTTATTTCTTGAGATCAACTTCTCCCTTTTCTTACTTGAGGACTTGGGTGTTAGCTTGTCTATGCTGAAAGCATCTGTCTGCTTTCCTTTTGCCAAATTGTCCATTTCGCTTCTTTGCTATGAACTTCTCACCTGTTGTCTGAGTCTTTGTAGATTCAGGCCTTTTGAAAATCTCTGATGTTTTAAGTAGAATTACTCACGTTTCAGTAGAATTTCAGGGAGAGTATGGCAAAAAATAAAAGTGTATAAGTAGTCAGTAGACCCATGAAGTCAGTTCTTAAAGATTTGTAAGGACCTATGATGAAAACATTTTTCTATATGTATTAAAAATACTCAAAAGCTTCTGTAGTTTCTGGATTCCAATACTCTCTCCTAAACTCTGTTTTCCTGTCACTGGAAAAAATGAAAATGATAAGACAGTCGAGCAGGTATGGGGCTAAATAGAAATTGAGGTCTGGAGTTTGTATATGTGTGCACATGTGTGCTTGAGGGATTGTTCTCAGGAGAAAGGAGAATGAGGGACTGACTTAGGGACACTGGTTTCCATGAAGCAATGACTAACTCAAGGAGCATTTATGTAGGAGAAGCCTGTTGGTGGACCATACATCCTGCTTCCAAACAGAGATCCGAGGGAGAGAAAGTTCGAATTGGTGATGACCTCATCCTCGTCAGCGTGTCCTCTGAAAGATACCTTGTAAGTACTTCCTACCAGGCATCTTTTCATTTCTAGAATATTTTCCTTTAGGAACTAATGGCCAAGGCGAACTGAGCCACAATAGGATGGGTAGGTTAAGAAACTTTTACGTGGTGTACTGGAGAGGTGGTTGGATTCTCTCCCTTGTCACGTTCTCATGGGGCCTGGAATTTAACTGTTCGTTATCCTTTCAGAGTAAGATACTGGACCCATCGAATTCTGCCAAAATACCCTGAGCACTTTCTGAGAAAACCAACGTGAGCTACTATTACTCTGAATTTCTCACGTGGTTTAGTTCTTGTCCAGTGAACCAGCCAAAAAGAACAGGATCTAGGAAAATAAGCTTATGTTGGAGGAATGGAGAATTTAAAATGCTTTCGGCAAATGGGATGTCACAGTGGTTGAAAGATGCCGGTGAGATTTTGCACCTGGGGATGAGTGTTAGGCTCCCTCGGGTGTCTGAATATCAGAGAAGTGTCTAGAGATAAGTTTTTAAGCTTCTCAGCACCCATCTTGCCAGCAGATTTTACTTTGCCTAGAACAAATGCTGGAGTAATTGTTCCCATTTGTGAATTCTCTTCTCCCAGCGAGAACAGACATTTTATGACTTCCTATTGAATCGGGGATCCAGCTGAGGGGATGAAGTCAACACTTGTCTGCCTCCTCTGTGGCAGAAAACTTCCTCTTCCCTGAAGGAAGTGTCCCCCTTTGAAGCATGCTTCTGGATTGGGCGTAGCAGTCTCCCACAGGCTATGCAGAAAGAGCCTGATGACAGTGAGATTCTTTAACTCAATCCTTGCGGTTTTAGGTGAGCTGCTTCTGCCAGGACCAGGCTGGTTATTTAAAGGATGTCTCATTTCTGTTTCTGCTGCAGCATCTCTCCGTATCAAATGGGAACATACAAGTGGATGCCTCTTTTATGCAAACACTCTGGAATGTACATCCCACGTGCTCAGGAAGTAGCATCGAAGAAGGTGTGCTTTTTTTAATATGCGTTCAGCCCTCAGCCTTCCAGTCCGTCTTGAGCTGTATATATTGACATTTTCTGCTGCTTCCCAGCTCCTACCTAATGCCTTGCTACACAGCTAGCATTATTTTAGTCCACCTGAATGTCTTTCTCTGATGTGGGTGTGGATTATTTTCTGTCCTGATTCCTGATTACACGGACATTCCTGACAACATCTTTTAATCCTTTAGAGCCCACCATTGTTTTAGTACTTATGCATGCAGGATTTGGATATGTACTTTTCCTCTCCTGCTGACTTCTCATTTTCATTTATGGTTACTAGTTATCAGTGTATAGGTCCCAGCCACTTCAGTCTTGGAAGAGATTATTTGCCAAGAAGGTGATACTGTTACTATCTCTCCAGACAGGTGGAAGAAGGACTTTCTCCATAGTAAAAGTGTGTTTGGTCATTTGTTTCTACTTGTGTTTTTGCAGGGCCATTTCACAATAACAAAATGTTCTCAGTGTTTTATTCTTCCCTTGGAAGTAAGATCCTCAAAGTTTGTTCAACATATCCTATTTCTTGGAGCCGGCAAAGTCAATGCACCTTTCAAGTTACAGAATTAATATACTGGCCTTACCTTATCCATGGGTAGTATTGCAGCTGAGCAGAATAATCAAATGCCAGTGACCCTGTAGGTTATCATATTACATTTTGGCACCTTACAGCAAGATCAGAATTTTAAAGAAATACTCCTACCGTGGCTTTAATCCGATTTTTAATCTTGAGCCCAGTAGTTTCAAACTAGGAATGCCCTTCTATGATGACATGTTTGAAAATAGAGGGAAACCTAAGGGTGTCAAGGCAATGCTCCAGTTTTAGAAGGCATCGTGTTGTAGCCGAATAGTCAGGAAATGACAGATTTTTAACTCTGTCCGCAACTCATGGAAGGCTTTAAAAAGGCAGGCTATGCTTAGCCCTCTTCTTTTACACCGAAACTAACTCACCACCCTGAGTCTGTTGTTACTGCCTTTCTGTAAGAAATCAAGAAACTGGGGTTCAGTCTTCTTGAAGGAAGAGTCTTGACTGACTCTTCTCCATATTTTTCGTTTTCACTGGAGGAATAAAATTATTTCCCAGTCCCAACAGACAACTTGTGGAGATTAATTAAAGAGTGTTTGCAAATCACATAATAAAGGTCCTTATCGAAGTTTTGAGTGCCCTTGTAATTTAGCCTGGAAAGCTCATCACCTGAGTCATCTGGCCCTGCAGAAAATGCCCTCTCAGCATCCCCTGGTGAGAAGCCCACTTCAGCCCTGAGAGCATAAGTGATCCTCCTCATGACCCTTCTTTCCTGAATATTGCCCTCATAGATTTCAATTAGGAAGAGCCATAATGCACCAGCACTTGGCGATTTTCTGTGTGAATAGAATATTGATTGGAGGAGCCTGAAGACTGCAAAGGATAGATCCAAATGGGGCGTGGCCTCACCATCATGAGATGACTGAGAGGTTAATCAAGAGCATGATCATGGAAGATTTTAATTTTTTGAAATAAATTGGCTGTTAAGATTTCCCCTACAGTATATCATGAATCATTTTAATGCAAAAGAGGTTGTATAAGTGACACTCTTAGTATAGTAAGGTAGAGGAAAATTGGGGAAGGATTTGTGAATATTCAAGGAAAGTTTAAGAAGAACTTGCCTCGCCTGGTTAAAAAAAAGTGAACAATGGAATATCACACTGTCCCTGTACAAAATACATTGATAAACAGCCCTTTCTCCTTTGGCATGTTTCTCTTTTTTACTGTTAAGTCAACACCCAGAATACTTCAGTAGTCCCTAGTATGATACAGCTGTGTGATTTTTTTTTTTTTTTGTAAGTCCTGATGCAGACATTGAACATATATTAAGTCCATATGTCTCCTGAGATCAGACTGGCCTAGAGAATTTTTTTTACCCAAAGTGATAACAAATTTACAAATTTTGCTTTCTTCGTACAAGTAAACCTCAGACTAGAGTCCTGCTCCTAGTGTGTTTTTTGAATTAAGGCTCAGAATTTATTTGAAGACTAATGGGTCATCATGCACTTGAAGCTCATTGTTTTCCATACATCTTGGAACTCTGTGGCTATTGAGATTCCTTATGCTGAAAGCTAAGTGCTTATAGGTAGTGGCTCACTCACTGTGGGATACTGGAATGTCATTTTTGCCTCCCCTTGGTGCTGTGGGATGGGCATCCAGGTTTTATCTGTGTCTGTTAAATGCATTCGAAAGCCAGCTTCCCCTAAGACAGCTCTTTTTTTATATATATGTTTTTTTGGGGCGCCTGGGTGGCGCAGTCGGTTAAGCGTCCGACTTCAACCAGGTCACGATCTCGCGGTCCGTGAGTTCGAGCCCCGCGTCGGGCTCTGGGCTGATGGCTCAGAGCCTGGAGCCTGTTTCCGATTCTGTGTCTCCCTCTCTCTCTGCCCCTCCCCCGTTCATGCTCTGTCTCTCTCTCTGTCCCAAATATAAATAAAAAAAAAAAAAGTTGAAAATATATATATGTTTTTTTAATATATGAAATTTATTGTCAAATTGGTTTCCATACAACACCCAGTGCTCATCCTAAACGATGCCCTCTTCAATACCCATCACCTACCCTCCCCTCCCTCCCCCCCCCCCATCAACCCTCAGTTTGTTCTCAGTTTTTAAGAGTCTCTTATGCTTTGGCTCTCTCCCACTCTAACCTCTTTTTTTTTTTTTCCTTCCCCTCCCCCGTGGGTTTCTGTTACATTTCTCAGGATCCACATAAGAGTGAAACCATATGATATCTGTCTTTCTCTGTATGGCTTATTTCACTTAGCATCACACTCTCCAGTTCCATCCACATTGCTACAAAGGGCCATATTTCATTCTTTGTCATTGCCACGTAGTACTCCATTGTGTAGATAAACCACAATTTCTTTATCCATTCATCAGTTGATGGACATTTAGGCTCTTTCCACAATTTGGCTATTGTTGAGAGTGCTGCTATAAATATTGGGGTACAAGTGCTCCTATGCATCAGTATTCCTGTATCCCTTGGGTAAATTCCTAGCAGTGCTACTGCTGGGTCATCGGGTAGGTCTATTTTTAATTTTTTGAGGAACCTCCGCATTGTTTTCCAGAGAGGCTGCACCAGTTTGCATTCCCACCAACAGTGCAAGAGGGTTCCCGTTTCTCCACATCCTCTCCAGCATCTATAGTCTCCTGATTTGTTCATTTTGGCCACTCTGACTGGCATGAGGTGATATCTGAGTGTGGTTTTGATTTGTATTTCCCTGATGAGGAGCGATGTTGAGCATCTTTTCATGTGCTTGTTGGCCATCTGGATGTCTTCTTTAGAGAAGACGACAGCTCTTAGTAACAGTTTGCTGATCTCCTTCCCAGCTTCCTCTTTATCCCCCATGGCTGCAATTTGATTGGGATTTTGCCACAAAACGGACACATCAAGATTGTAAGAGCTTATCCAGGAATTTTGTGTTGGATGTATTTTCATCCTAAGCAACTAGAAAATCCTTCCCTTCCTAATACTAGCAACATAATTTTCCTTGTAATGATGTGAATCGACACTTTTCACCCTACATTTTGGTGTTGGACTTGCTCATCTCTGAAATTCTATTTAACTTTCAATGTTATAATTGTTTTGACTTTCTTGGGGCGCCTGGGTGGCTCAGTTGGTTGAGCCTCCGACTCTCTTGATTTTGGCTTGAGTCATCATGCCAGGGTTGTGGGATCGAGCCCCACATGGGGTTCTGTGCTGTGTGTGGAGCCTATTTGGGAGTCTCTGTCTCTCTCTGTCTCTGTCTCTGTCTCTGTGTGTGTGTGTGTGTGTGTGTGTGTGTGTGTGTGTCTGTCTGTGTCTCTCTCTCTGTCTCTCTCTCTCTCAAATAAAACAAAGAATTTTGACTTTGTTGTCTTTCCTTCCTGAGGCCAGAATTCATGGAATCTGCCATTTTCCAAATGCTTCTTTCTTGGTGTTTTCTATAACTGACTCAATGCTGTGTGAATTTATCCTTTTTAAACCTGGTGTTCTCATTATTAAATTTCCCGTCAGCTCATAGTAGAATATAATTCTCTCACAGGTTACCTACTTGGTGGGCATGTAGTACGTCTCTTCCATGGTCATGATGAGTGTTTGACGATACCATCTACAGACCAGAATGACTCCCAGCACAGGTAAGCCGATAGCATCCTCCTTTTCCTAGGTGTTTCAGTCTCGGGTGACTCAGACTAATCCACAGATGAATTCTGTAAGCATTGGTCAGTGGACATCAACCATACCCAGCCGTGGTATTGTAAAACAGGAATGGCAGTGCCCTGGAGCTCAAGCACAGGAGTACCTGGCCACACCTGTTGCTTCTTAGGCAAGCAGTTCTGTAATGCTTCCCAGTGCCTTCATTTTCTTTAAGTGCTTCTCTGAGGAGATTCTGGTAGCATTCATTGTAGATTGAAGCACCCACTAATCTTTCTAGTGAGTTTGTGCACTTAACTCATTCACCGGGCGCTTCAAAAGCAGATCATCTCTCTTTTTCCCCTCTCAGGTGCTAAGTAATTGAGGTGGAATTTGGTGATTTCATTTTGCTTATTACTAAATAGGATTGGAGAAACCAAATAACAGTATCCAACAGGAGCTAGATTTAGCAGGGATGGTGCCAAGGGACACATGTAGATGACACTTCTGAGGGTGATGCTTTCTGTGATCCTCTGCTTAACTCCTCAATGAATGCTTTTCAAAAATTCAAAACCAGGAGATAGACGATACTAATCCAGGTCTTAAATTCATTCTGCAGTGTCCCTTGGTAGCCTGTTGATCACCAAAGGAACAGAGCCCAAAAAGCTTGACCCCTGTAACTATAGAAACGTGGTAAATAATTAAAAAAATAAAATTGGATCCAAATTAGGTGGAATTTGTGACAGCAGTGGGTGATCTCCCAGTGGTAATACATTCTATGTTTTTGTGAATTGCCTGTGGGAACCTTGTTAACTGCATTTCTTTTACTTCATTTGACACATGGGATCAAGTCCTCACCACTGAGAGATCCTCTAGCTCAGGCTCCTGCCAAAGGTCACTTACCAGCTGCTTTCAGGTGGCAGCTTAGAAGCCAGGCTGCTGACACTCCCACCAGTGCTTGTTCCTGATCCGATGAGCTATAAAAGGACCTTCAGGAGCAGAGCAGTGTGCTCAAACATGTTAATGTGTGTCTTAGAAACCATGCATTGGCAGTATGTATCCCTATTGTGCTGAATCTCTTCCTACTTGCTCTGTCCTCTGAATATCTCTCCATGGGAACCAGATGTGACCCAGAACACTGTCTAGGATGCATAAAGTACAGACCTGTGGCAAGTGCCTAATTAATTCACTGACTTCCTCCCTGGCATTGGTCCAGTTAACTGACAGTTATCTCTGAGATACGGTGTTAGGCTGACCTAATTTCCTTAGAATTAAGGATTCCCTACCCTAAATAATGTCATGTGATTGTATGCAATGGTGATTTTCTTTTTCTTGATTTTAAATGGTAAAATGATGCAATAGCCCAGGTACTATCTTTTAAATATTCTGCACTAAAGGGAAGATTTGCAGGTGGGTAAAGACCTGAAATTTTAGGAATTTTGCAGTCAGCTACCTCTAAGATGGAATACATCTGAACTCGTTCTTTCTTCCTATTCCAGTTCTTCTTGAAAGGGCAGGAATTTGGAAAAAAAGAAATAACCTTGTGCATGACCCTTGACCTGCCCTCCCCCCCCCCACCGATCCCCAACACACACACATTAAATTTGAATCAAATTAGTAGCAGCCTGGGCAGAAACTCTGCTTGGAGAAGCCCACCTTTTGGTAGCCATTCCTGGCGAGTACTTTAACAAGAGCCTGACAAAAAGGAAAGACTGTACAAATATTTGAAAGGAGGTGCTGGGAAGAGTGAAACAGATGGAGAGGAATTTCCCAAATGGCATCCTGAAGCAGGCATGCATGCCATCATTGAAATAAGACAAAGGTGACCTTCCCTTGGTTGAGGATTCTACAGGATCTAATATGTATTTGGCGGGGGGGGGGGGGGGGGGGGGAGGAATTTTACAGGTAAAATAGCCTTATCCCTTTCCTTTATAAGGAAGCATGAAGGGGTGAGTAAGCAGCTATTCATTATACTACAACCTGAGATTCTGTGTCAGCGGGTCTCAATCAAAAGAGGATGCAACCTCGTCATTGTCTTGTGGTGTCAGGAAAATCCTCAGAATTGGCCAGGATGGCCAGGAATACTGAAATCTGGGAGACAACAAAGGAATAGGGAATCAAGAATTCACTAAAAGACACCAGCAGCCATGAAGGCGTGCAGGTGATTCCAGAGTGAGGGTGCTGACTTTCCAGAGGAAATCATTTCTATTCCTTCTAAAGCCTGAAAGCACCAGACCGGGTAGAGTGACAATCTAGCATTCTGAGATCTGGTCTTTGGCTGTGCCTCTGGCTTGTCAGGCACCCTGGGGTAAGTCACTTAACCTGTTAAAGCTGAGGCTAAGCTGTCAGCCAAGCTTTCAAAGTGCCTCAGCTCACCACCCACTCTACACTTCTCCTTGGGTAATTGTCTTATAGAACAAGAACAGGTTGTTTCAACCTCTGTAACCATACAAGATTAAATGGAGCAGGCTGCCCTCAAGTTTCCCAGGTGGGAGGGACTAACCTTCCAGAATTCTTCAGATGTCAGAGGGAGAGAATTCTATAACCCTGTGACCTGGGGTGAGCTGCTCCTACCCTCTTCACCTGAGAGACACTTCCAGTCCTGAGTGGGGAGACACATAAATGAAAACCTCAGCAAGTGTGGGTGAGTAGGAGGTCAGCGCAATGCCATTACCATTCTAGGCTTGGCATAGAGACACCTGGGCAGTTAGAGCTCTCAAGTCACACAGGATTTCTTTCTTAATATTTACTGTGTGTTTCCTGATTCCATATACATTTGGACAAGGTTTAGAATGTGTTCTATAATCCCACCACCCAAAGGCAACCACTATTAACATAACATTTCAGTGTCTCTGTGCCATGTAATGTGTTATTCTATATTTGACATAAATATCTGTATTTAAAAAAATTTTTTTAAGTTTATTTGAAGAGAGAGTACACAAGTGAGGGAGGAACGGAGAGAGAGGGAAAAAGAGAATTCCAAGCAGGCTCTGCACTGAAAGTGCAGAGCCCGAGGTGGGGTTCGAACTCACGAATTGTGAGATCATGACCTGAACCGAAATCAAGACTTGGATGCTTAACCGACTGTGCCACCCAGGCACCCGTATAAATATCTGTATTTAAACAAAATTTGGATGGGGCCGCCTGGGTGGCTCAGTCAGTTAAGCATACAACTTCAGCTTAGGTCATGATCTCACGGTTCGTGAGTTCAAGCCCCATGTTGGGCTCTGTGCTGACAGCTTAGAGCCTGGAGCCTGCTTCAGATTCTCTGTCTCTCTGTCTCTCTCTGTCTCTCTCTGTCTCTCTTCCCCTCCCCCACTCATGCTCTATCTCTCTCTCAAAAATAAATATATTTTTTTAAATTTTGGGTAAATTCATCTATGAATATTTTTGTGCATGTCCTTTACTTTAAAAAACACATTACCGGGGCGCCTGGGTGGCGCAGTCGGTTAAGCGTCCGACTTCAGCCAGGTCACGATCTCGCGGTCCGTGAGTTCGAGCCCCGCGTCAGGCTCTGGGCTGATGGCTCAGAGCCTGGAGCCTGTTTCCGATTCTGTGTCTCCCTCTCTCTCTGCCCCTCGCCCGTTCATGCTCTGTCTCTCTCTGTCCCAAAAATAAATAAACATTGAAAAAAAAATTTAAAAAAAAAAACAAAAAACGCATTACCTTTTCACAACCATTCTGTGACTAAAGTCTTGAGTCAGGCTCATTTTATAGATAACAAAGCTCCGTACAGAGCTGTGAAGGGACTTGACAAGGTCACACACCTAAGAGAGTCAGACGGAGGTCTGCCCAACTCCCAAGCCGCTATTTTCAACCAACTTATAATGATCTTACTTATTCAGATAAAAAATAATAATTGCCCATTTTCTCCTCATCTCTACTGATTACCTGTTGTCTCAAAACCTAGATCAAGATCCTCAGGGAGCTTGAGTGATTCAGTTGTAGTATAGAGAAACCTTCTGTGGTGGAGGTGGGATTTTAAATTAGTGCAGTTAAATGCAATTAAACGACCAGTCTTGATCTAAAGTCACAAGATTCTCAAAAAGAGCCTGGATTCAGTATACCAGGTAATCTGGGACCACTATTCATGAGACATACTCTTCAACAAGGATAGTTAACTTACATGGGTAGGTCGGTCCCTATTGTATGGCTTGAAAAATAGAGTTTACTGATCATCAGATAAATAGCAGCAAACCCCAATCAAGTGACATTTTACAGAATACCTGACCACCACTCCTCAAAATTGTCAAAGTCATGGAAAATAAGGAGGGACTAAGAACAGGCCAGAGGAAACAAGGGAGACAGGACAGCTAAATGCATTGTGGTATTCCTGGATTGGATCCTGGAATGGGAAAATAAATATTAATGGAAAAACTGCTGAAATCCAAGGCAAGCCTTGATTAGCTAGCGATGACATAGCAATGTTGGTTTGTTAGTTTTTACAAATGTAACATGTACATTTATGTGTAGTATAGATAACATTAGGAGACAGTGAGACTATATACCTCTTTCTACTATCTTTGCAACTTTTGTAAACCTAAAATTACTCCAAAATAAACAACTTTATTTAAAAATACATCAAAAGATTAATAGAGAAAAGGAGACAAGAGCACAGTGATAAAATTATGGACACTATAGCAATTGAGCATAAAGCTTTGTTCTGGACTTCCTAGAATAATGGAAGTGAATTCATACTGTACTGTATATATGTTTTAAAAGTACAAATACATTTTTTAAGAGATGGAAAACTACATCAAAGAGCTTAACCTAAAAGAATTGGAGCATTTGGTATTTGCTCTGATGGTATGTGAGTGATTAGGCTATTTTGACTGTGCAAATGGAGATGGTCCTTTTCATCATACCCCTGACGGTCCATGAGTGTCCATTATCTGTTGTGGTGAGCAGTTCCCTCCCCCATAGCACCTTTTTTCCCTCCTCAGAGGTTGAGACTGGGAAATTATTCTTCTCTTTGACTCAGCTTTTAGTTTTGCTGACTCTATGAGGGCTTAGAAAAGCGGCAGGGTTTGAACAATCTCTGCCGGGAGCTGTCCCCTCCCCGGTGCTGATCAGTGTCAAGCTCAGAGGAGCTAATCTCCAACTCTGCTCACAGGAGGATATTCTATGAAGCTGGGGGAGCTGGGACACGAGCCAGATCTCTGTGGAGAGTGGAACCCCTTCGGATAAGGTAATGGAGGGCTTGGGTGGTGCTCTTTTCGTGATTATTTTCTTTTCCTATACTCTCCATTTTCTTAAATATTTCATTTGTTCCACATCACCTGGCAAACTCTCAAAAGTTCCTTGGCCCAGAGCTAAGTTTTGAAATTTTCCTGAGTTTGTTTTCAAACAACAGTAACACACAAACACACACACACACACACACACACACACACACACACACACTCTGAAGCCAGAGGACTCCGCTGCCCTGAACCCAGCCCCCAGGTCTTACTGCCCTTGCAGTGACCGGGTTATAAAAGGTGAGCTTGGATATGTCTGCTGAAAGTCATCAAAGTATTTCTCCCATTTGCTTTCTTGAACAGATTCTCTGAAACCCAGCTAGTGTTTCTCTTCTCAGTAGTATGGTTGGCTCCAGTGGAACATTAGCTTTAAATGACAGAACTAGTGGTTGTGATGGCAGGAGGTAGAGAAGACTAAAGCATCACTGCAAATGTAGCTGTGAGGAAAACCGTATTTACCTGACTTGCCAGAAACAATTTTGTACCTGGGGTGGAACGAACAGGAGACTGAGACTTGAGCTGTGTGCCCGAGTAAAAACATGTGGTCTCCAAACATCAAAGTACAAAGCAGCATCCAGTAATCTCTGGGCTGTTATTTTGCTGAGAGGGATTGCAAGTCAGGCTAGAGATGAACTGCTTGGGATAACAGAGGAGGGAAAAGTGTTTAGTTTTCCTTGTCAGCCTTTCCCACTGGCTCCCTGCTCAGTCTCTCCCTGAATATATGTTCATTGTGAAAGTCTCTCTTGGGAGGGTATATGCCTCCAAGGTGGTCTTCAAGCTAATCCGTAGAAATGAGAAGAAAATATTAGAACTTATGCACACAGATACATTTAAATTTTTTACTGAGAACAACTCTTTGGAAGTTTCTGGTTTAAAGAATACTGGTTATAAGGATCACCCACTTGTTAGCTGGCTCAGGGCATTTGTATTCTCTCCCAGCCCTGTTAAAAAGCTTGCAATAACATGCTCACATTCTCGGGATATTAAGCCTTGGTTCTTGCTTAATGGACTTCTTTAAAATGTCAAAATAGGTATGTATATATAGTTTCAGTTAAGGTTGTTTATTTCCCCAGAGGTCTAACCATGAGATTTTATTCTAACTTAAAAGATAATGAGCTCAGTTGTTCAGTAGATAAGTGCTCCCCAAATACTTATGGTGACTTTTGTTGAATGCCAACATTTTGATGTAGGTCCATCGAAAGGTTTCCACTCAAACACGAGGTCTCTCTTACCTTAATCATCTAACCTTGCTTTATTTTTTTCCACAAAATGTATCCCCTTCTAACACAAATACATACACACACACACACACACACACACACACACACACACACACACTTCTTTATTCTCTGCCTCTCCCTGGCAAGTGTAAACTGCACAAATATTTTTACTATTTCTCTTAAAGATGGGATTCTTTGTGGTAGTAGAATGTTTGAGTTGAGATAGCACATCAGAGATGACTTTGTTTTCCCAGAAATGAGCTTTCCTTATAAGGTATTCTTTTCATGTGTTTTTATATATCAAGAAACCTCAGAGGAGTGAAGGAACAATTGGAAGCCTCAGACTTCCAGTTGCATTAAATTGTTGTCTTGTCCCAAGATCATCATCATCGTTGGTGTTCTTTTTTTTTCCTTTTTTTCCCTTATTTTTATTGAAGTATAATTACCATACAATGTTATATTAGCTTCACATGTACAATATGATTCAACAATTTTATACGTTACTGGATGCTCATTAAGATAAGTGTATGCTTAATCCCCTTGATCTATTTTACCCATACCCACACCCACCTCTTCTCTAGGAACTACCAGTTTGTTCTGGATTTGAGAGTCTATTTTTGTCTCTTTGTTGTTGTTCATTTGTTTCTTCAATGTCACATATGAGTGAAATCATAAGATATTTTTCTTTGACTTATTTCAGTTAGTGTTACACCCTCTGGATCCATCCATGTTGTTGCATATGGCAAGACCTCATTTTTTTAGCTAAATAATACTCCATTGTGTGTGTGTGTGTGTGTGTGATTAAAAAGGTATGGTGTGTGTATATATGTATGATTATAAGTACACATACTTACTCATCTGTGGATGGATACTTGCATTGCTTTCATGTCTTGGCTGTTGTAAATAATGCTGCAGTAAACATAGGGGTGCATGTATCTTTTTGAATTAGTATTTTTGTGTTCTTTGGGTAAGTACCCAGTAGTATGATTACTGGATCATTGGGTAGTTCTACTTTTAATTTTCTGAGGAAACTCCATACTGTTTTCCACAGTGGTTGTACCAGTTTGCATTCCCACCAACAGTGCACAAGGATGCCTCCTCATTGGTGTTAAGAGAGGCCACAAGAGAAGTACCATGCTGAGTTGTCAGCAGACCTGAAATCCTAAAGCAAGCCAGGAGACAAGTGCTTTGTCCCTTAAGGAAGAGGGTTTAAAAGTCTGCTAGCATGTGGAAGAAAGCACAGGAGAAATATTGAAATAGACATAGTTTTGTGTAAATACAGTTTCTTGTCTGTTTCATCTGCCCAGTTGGAGTGGCAGTAACATCAGATGGGGCCAGGCTTTCCGCCTCCGGCATCTCACCACAGGCCACTACCTGGCCTTGACAGAGGACCAAGGCCTTATACTGCAGGACCGGGCAAAGTCAGACACCAAGTCCACAGCCTTCTCTTTCCGGGCTTCCAAGGTAAGGTGTGATAAAGTCGACTTTGACCTCATTTAAGAGTGAAAGCTCTGAAACTTCCAGAAAGCACTATTGCTGAAAAGAAAGTGGGCTGGAACAAGAAATTCAGCCTTCTGATAAACACTTTCTTCTTCCATCTTTTGAATTGAGTGTATAGGGGAAGGATCACAGGGATGGGCACTATTGCTCACAGGCTAATGAAAAATGTTGTTTAATATATTCTAAGTTGTTTTTAATACTTGAAAACATATGCTTCAGTCCTATAAGGCAATAAGAACATGGAAGCATGAGTTTTAATGCTATATTTGTTGAAAGCAAGGCGGCAATCTCTTTCAGAAAGATGCAGAGAAGACATAATTCTGAACATGACCTCTTCTTGCAGTTATTTGTATTATACAAAGTCACCAGTACCTTCTTCATCTTTTTCCTAGGTTGTCTCTTCTCTCTGCTCTCACCCGTCCATCCCCAACCTCCATTAAAAGCAGACCCTCTGGTAGTTAGGTTAACTGCAACATGTAGCTTTGCCTTCTGATGTGTATATAGGCATCTGTTTTTTAAAGACTTCTTTCTATCCTTAACGTCTAGCTAGGTTTTAACTCTGCATAACTCAGAGCTGGATCTAGTTGGATGGTCAGAATTGCATGCTGAGCTAACTTCTGACAGAGAGTTGGATGCTCTGTCACTTTATGATTGTTCTGGAAAGATCACGCAAGCATCAGAAAGGCTGTGCACCGATGCATGCCTAGTTATCAGGGAGCCTACACCTCCTAATGAGACAGTTCGACATCTCTTTTGGGGGTTGCATCTCTAGTTTTGTTCTTTGCTCTTTTCCAGAAATAGATCTTGATTTGTGTTCCCAACACGATTCCAGGAAGGGGTGGTTGATGATTCTGTTCATGTAGGACTCGGTGTGAAGCTGACAGATGAATTTTCCATGGGCAGCTCAACTTCTCAATGAATCAAAGGAAGACAGTCTTCCACCATTGCCCTTCTTTGAAGCAGGGGGCTCAGACTCGTTTTTTCCTTTTTTTTTTATGGTCCCAGAGTCTTTATAGGCAGAGAATCTCTTTGGCATATAGGTTTTTCTCCCCAAATGGCCATATATCAGAGTTAGGCTATTTCCACACCTTTATTTCAAACATTAAAATATATAAACTTCTTACCCTAAATTTTTCTCAGATATCACCTTCCATCTGCTTCTCCTTAAATGTTGTGTTGGCTCCTTGACTTCATTCTGGTTTTCTGACCATATCTCCTTTATGTTACCTTTATTTAAGTTTTTTAGGGTTGCCAGCAAAAGAAAGATTTTAAATATAAACATATATCTATGTAGCAAAACATTTTGGGCTCCAGGAAGTTGTTTATGGCGGTGTAACTTGCTAAAAACTCAGTGAAACAAAGCAACAAAAAAAGTCCAAAGAACAGAGACAAGCAAGATCATATTCTTCCCTAAGACACAACTTGGACATGGGGTGTAGGGGGCAACAGCAGATGTGGGAAGTTAAAAAAAAAATCTGGGGGAAAAATGATTCATTATAGCAGATGACCAAGTAAATGCCTTTCTAAGAATGCCAGCTTGGCTTTTTCTCTCCTGGAGTGCTCTACCGTGATCCCCTCAGCCCATTCTAGATAGGCTGAGCTGGATGGATCTGTGACACTGAGGTCTTTACTGTTTCAGAAGGGGCTTTTCTTACTATAGCAGACATTCAGGTGGCCTTCCAGGCAGCTGGCAGAATCCTGTTCCAAGGGGACTCTTGCATTCCATTCCTTTCTTGGCTCAGCCTTGTGTAGGATGGCTTGGTGCTTTCCATGGTCTCTGGGGAGAGCCAGAAAAACTCAGAGCACCGTAGAGACTCCTCATAACACTCCTTCCACTTGGCACCCCTTCTGGCCTGTGAGCACATTTATCCTCAAAAGGCCCATTTCTTATCTCCCCAAGTCCCTCCATTTCTCTGCACATGGAGGCAAGCAGCTTATGGCTGAAAGTCATCGAGGTACCATGGGGACAGCCGGCCTAGCAGAGCTGGATGTAAAAGTCACCCGTGAGTCACATTGTCCTATGCACTTGGCAACGTTGTTACATTTCGGTGGAGTCACTATGTTAAAGGTTTTAAATAACTCCCAGTGCAGCAGTATTCGGCCCAGCTATGTTCATTTTAACGTGGAAGGAGCTGAAATTAAAATGACCTAGGCTCCATGGCAGGCCAAGATACAGCTGTGCTCCTCCAGGAGATCGGGGCTTCCTGAGGACATTGTGTGGGCAGAGCATCTGGCATCTTAGAATGTGAAGCTACACCATAAGCAGGAATGTATGGAGCACGCATGGCTCTGCCATACACAATGTAAAGAACTCTTGGGAGAAGAACACTAGAAATGCCTTGATTGCTCTGGAGGCTCAATTCTTCCCTAGTAAACGTGGTTTTACCTTGCTTGGTGCAGGCTCTTCTCCCTTAAATGCACGCTCCAGTGTGCTTGCCCTCACTGGGGAGTAGTGAGGCTCCCCGCAGAAAGAGACTTTTGGCTCTGTTTCTGAATGGTGTGAGAGCCATTGAGCCATCTTGCCAGCTCTTGCCTGCTATAGGTGCTATGTGATGGAGCAGATGGCAGACAGTAGTCTCAGATACCATTTCAGGATCTGGGTGGTGGCACAGGGGTTGGGGGAACTAAGTGGGAAGGCTGAGAGGTGGAGATTCTGTGTCCTTTGTGCCTTTGTGAATAGGATTAAGAGGGTAATCATCTGATCCCCTCTGTATGTTGGAGAATCTAGGAAACAGAAAAAGAGATTCCCAGGAAGGACACTCTGGGCTCATGTATTCAGGGAAGCACTGGGTTAGCTGAGCTGTGAGTCATTTGGCACTGATGGGCTTCCCACCCCGTGTTCCTGTCTGGCTTCATTAGCCTGTGACAGCTATGACTCCTAAATTGGGGACCATGGAACAGCTGCCGGTGCATGTTAAAATCCTTAGCAGGCTGCCCTTAGGAGGAAGTGGCAGGTACCCTGTGAATCTTGTACACATGGATAGGACAGGGGTGTGACTGAGCCTTCGTGGAAGGTGCTCAAAACTAACACCTGCTGCAGTCATTGGCTCAGATGAAATCAAACCGAGGCCTTCGAGCAAGCTCTTTGAGGCATGGAGAATAATGATAAGCATGTGATCTTGGTCACTTTCTCTCCCTTTCCTTCAGCAGCGTGATCCAAATCAGCCTGGAGGTCGGGGATGTGTTGTTGCCCCTGAACTGCAGCATCACAACTTACTTTTTTTTTTTTTTTAACATTTATTTTTTTTTTAACATTTATTTATTTTTGAGACAGCATGAATAGGGGAGGGTCAGAGAAAGAGGGAGACACAGAATCTGAAACAGGCTCCAGGCTCTGAGCTGTCAGCACAGAACCTGACACGGGGCTTGAACCCACGGACCGTGAGATCATGACCCGAGCCGAAGTCGGACGCTTAACCGACTGAGCCACCCAGGCGCCCCAACAACTTACTTCTTTAATGTGGAAGTGGTGTAAGATGGAGAATGGCTTCCAGGTCACCGAGATCTGGCCTTGACTCCCGTCTGCTCTCTGTGTGGTCTTCGACACAGTCTTACTCTGGTTGCCCCTCATTTGAGGTCTGTCATAAAGGGTTAAGATCCAATCCCTGCCTGCCCTTCCATCTTATCTACATCACTTGGCTCACAGTTGCCTTGAGCGCTGGCATACTAAATATTTACCAGTCCTTGAACATGTTACTTTTTCTCACTGCTAAACCTGGACCTAGAATGCCTTCTACCCCACCTACACACCCCCGCTCATGAACTCCTCACCCTTCCAGACCAGTGTCGGATGCCTTTTACAGAAGGAGGGCTCTTCCGTTGTCCTCCAGTAGGGCCCTGTTCATGCTTCTGTAACAGCCATCAGTCCCTGGACCAGGAGCCCCTAGATGACAGGGACCACATATGCCCCCCTTTTTGCACCCCAGCACCTGGCACAGTGTGTAGCGTGTGGTAAGTGTGGAGATGGCTTCCTGAAGGCATACATGAATGTGGTCACATGCTAAGATAGGCTAAAATCCATTTCATTTTATCCCTCCTCATTTTCATAGAATTATCCTGCCATCACTGTGTAATCATTTTGGATCAGAATACTCTCCCTATAAACATTCAAGCAGACAGATTCATTATTTGGAACATCTAAGTCAAATTTCTGTGAACTTGATTTCACATCATTTCCCCATTGTCTTGACATTGCACAGCCATTCCCCAAGGATTGTCAGATAATGTGATTTAATATTTTCTCTGGCATAGCAATACTGTCTATTTAGCTGTCATGTCTGCACATCAGTTTACAACACTTTATTCCTCTTGGGGAAGAAGGAATTAGTAATGTTAAAGCAAGCCTTATCACATGTAGCCATTTATTTTAGAGTTATTTTTAATGATTGTACTGTAAGTCTTGAATGGTCGAGATAGAATCTCAGTTTGCCTATTTTATTGCATAAGGAAACAAAACTACAATTGTTCCCGATTGGAGGAAATTTTTCCTTAGTGTATTAAACACTAAATTCAATTTAGTCAGCAATGATCAAAAATCTACTAAGCACTGTGTTCTTGGCCAAACTTCCCTGTCTTTTATTTTTCTTTTAATTTTTTAATGTTTGTTTATTTTTGAGAGAGAAAAACAGAGCACAAGCAGGGGAGGGGCAGAGAGAGAGGGGAAACACAGAATCCAAAGCAGGCTCCAGGCTCTGAGCTGTCAGCACAGAGCCCACGAACCGGGAGATTATGACCTGAGCCAAAGTCGGATACTTAACTGACTGAGTCACCCAGGCTCTAAAAAATCCCTGTCTTTTAAAAACTGTACACTGTTCTCTCTGATGTGTATGGAAAGCATCTCTGTAGACTAGCCTCGTGCCCTTTAACCTTGGCGCCGTGAATCAAGATGGCAGCTGGGCTCATAGCACATCGCTTAGGAAAACACTGACTCTGTTTATTCCAGCCCCTTTGCTTGCTCTGCTTCCTCACTGAGTTACCAGTAGGGGAAAGAGAGAAAAGGGCTAGGAGAAAACATGTACCTTAAGATTCAAATATCTAGAGACAACAGTTGTATTTCATTTCAAATACACTACACGTGTATTTTTAAAATTTAAACCAATGATTCCTCAAGTCTTTATTGTTCAAAGTGGATGAAGTAGAGAAGCAGTCAAGGAAGACAGTGGGTGTGAAAAACCGGAGTGTGAATCCTGGCTCTCCCGTTTGCTGTTCATCCTTAATGTCTTTTGTCTAGAAAATGGGGGTGAGGAAGTGTGGTTCAAACGGTTGTTGTGCGGATTCAGTGAGACAAGGAAAATGGCCTGGGAGTGTCTCCTTATCCACGAAATGGCGGTAGTATTGCCTACCTCCTGGTGGTGGTGTAGGAATTAAAGGAGAAAGACAGAGGGAAGAGCCCCCAGGAGAAACGCATCTTCCCTAATGCAGCAGATGAGTCTGGTCCACCCCCCACCCCCACCCAGCACACTGTAAAGTGGGAGTGAAGTCCTCCCACCCAGCCAGGTTCCAAGCAGTGTCTGAAAGTGTGTGATTTCTTTAAAGCCATTCTAAGACCTCATATTTTAGATTAGAAATTGAGAAAAGGACTCTGTTTGTGGACAAGTGAACCCAAAGGCTGTTTCTCAAAGTTTCTCCAGAGACGCCTAGGAAGGAGCCAGGCTAGCCAGGACTTTTTTGATGATATACCCCAGTATCCATGGATGGGTCTCCTCTTCCCACATTTGCTTTTCCTCTGAAACATTTTTGGGTGATTACAGTCTGTTGGAAAGGTACTTTCTTGTTGTCTGTGGACACAGGCAGTTTAATTATGTCAAATAACAAATTTCACTCTAATTAAAAAACATGAATTAGGACCTTCTCTGTTCCAGATATACTAAATACTGATGTCATAGCTTAAAAATCACCTGTCTCTAGCCTTGTTTCTTTTCAATCTATAATTCACACTGCTGCTGGAACAGTTATTCTAAGATGCAACCCTGTGTTATCCCCCTGCTTAAAATTCTCAGTGGCTTTCCATTGCCAACACTAGCTTTTCCCAAGAGGTGTTCCAAACAATAATTTTACGAATTTTTTTTTTGAAAAGCAGTTTGGCTGCTTTACGCAGAGTTCAACAGATTTTTCTGTTGTTTGCTTTTTACTGTAAGACTCTTAACAGTCAATATTATGCAAGCACTAATGTTCCCTTTGACTCCTGGTATAAGAATTAGAGCTTGTCCAAAGGCCTCTTTTCCTAGAGAAAGTCTGTTAATTTTGTGAGTTTGAGAAACATGTACCTATGATAACAACGTTCAGAGTCCTTGTTGTTCAAGTCCCTTCCAGAACTTCAGCCACACTCCTTGCCACACTATACCCATCTTATTAGAATTCAGTCCCCTTATTTTCTTTCTCGCTTCTCACTCCTAGCCAAGCTCACCTCAAGTGTCATTCTTACATAAATTCATCCCTAACTCTCAGGCAGAATGGATTGTTCTCTCTCCAAAACTCCAATTGCACCTTCACTATAGACCATATCCTCTTGCTATCATTATTGGTTTGTATGTATGACTTCTAAGTTGTATATGAGCCCAGAGCCTCTTTTTCACAAAATAAATGCATATATTTTCAACCTTTCAACCTTTTCATTATAATTACCTTTAAACAACTGAAACAGTAATACAATTAATACTTAGCTGTGCTAATGGTAACCATTCAAAAACTTATGTGCAAATGAAAAATCGGCTTTGGAATTATACTTGATTTTAGATTCTTTTCTATTACTTACTAGCTATAGGACTTTGACCGAATTGCTCAAATTCTGTAAGCTTCAGTTTTATCATCTATAGAGTAGGAAAAAGGAAAACCAAAGGACTGCTGAAAGGTTTAGAGAAAATGTTTTTAAAGTGTCATGGATAATACGTATCACTGTGTAGATCCTTGGTAAATTCACATGATGGCATTGCCATTGTAGGGTACTTAGCAAAATACTTTGCTCTAAGTAGGTGCTAGACAAACCCTAGTTGCAATTCCCTTCCTTGTCCTTCTAGCAATCTTAAATCATTCTGGAGAGCAGCAACTTAATCATTTAAACCAGGTATTTATTCAACACTTGTGACGTGGTCATGACCATTTCATTAAGAAGTTCTCAGTGGAGACAGGAGAAGATGATGATCCATCAACACCTCTTAAGCCAAGTAACCTATTCCTTCTTAGAATCAGCTCATCATCTAACACCGGGAAGGTTGATGGAGATCAGCAAATTGATGTCCACAGACCAATAAAACAAAAGGAAATTATTTGCAACCTATTTTAAGCACAGCATAGTATGGAATACAAAGACAAGCAAATCCAAGTCTTGCCCTTGGAGAGTTTTCAGTCTGGTAGGGGACAGGAAGCATGCCAGCAAAGGATTCACAGAATATTGTAAAGAGCCTTGACAGGGGAGAAAAAGTGCCATGAGGTCAGAGAAAATGCCAAGGTGGATCTGGGAAAGGCTTGATGGATGAGATGTAAAGATGCAGAGATGAAACGGGGTTGCCAAGCAGAAAGTGTAATGTCCGTAAAGACCCAGGGGAAGGGAATCTTAATGTATCAAAGGAACATAGTCCAATTTGATTAAAGTATATGGTATATTTGAACTTTAGAAATGAAAATTGTATCTTATAGGAATTAGGGAATTAATGCAAAGGAGTAATTGGATTAGCCCTGTCATTTAGGAAGAGTCCATTTGCAGCAGTAGATTAAGGGCATATGGGGCCATATTCCAGTGAAAACAGAGGGGGAGCATTTGCGCATGCTCACATCAGATCACGAACCTGCTCTCAGCTGACTCAGGCGTCTCTATCATGGATCACTCTCCTTTCTTTATTATATCCTCGGTGGCATTTATGTTTGGCTTAGGTTGGCTTTTACATTTATTTATTTTTGAGAGACAGAGAGACAGAGCACAAGTGCAGAGGGGCAGAGAGAGAAGGAGACAGATTCAGAAGCAGGCTCCAGGCTCTGAGCTGTCAGCACAGAGCCCGACGCAGGGCTCGAACTCACAAACCATGAGATCATGACCTGAGCTGAAGTCAGACGCTCAACCAGCTGAGCCACCCAGGTGCCCCTAGGTTTTCTTTATTGTTGGCTTGTCTCCATGTCTTAGTTTTTCTTGTTGTTTCTCCTGTTTTTCTTCTAATTTAGCAGTGGCCACTACAGTGACCACCATAGAACTCTGGAAGTAGATGCTATTTTGTAAAACCAAAGATGCAGAGAGATACCCTATTCTATAAATAGTTATGATCCATTGATTTCAGGCTCTAGAAAAAATAGATCCCAGTATTGCTCTTCTTTTGACAAAGTCATATTTAAATAAACAAAAAGTGAGAAAATGAATGAAGTGACCATAGTCATTGATAGTTTGGGAACATGCACTATTTTAACTGTGAGCTCTTGGCAGTCAGTATAATTACTCATATTTAACAGTTGTAGTGTATATTATTTTATTTTGCCGAATTATCTATGCTTTAGGGAACAGACTAGAGAGGAGAACTTTGCATCAGAATTAGGAATATTTCTGGAATGAAAATCAAGTATTCATTGTTTTGTAAAATAAATGAATTCTTGACCCCCTGCCCATAAAGAAGTCTTAATATATCAGATTCTGTTTTCCCATTGTCTTTTGTTATAAAATCAAAGATAAGTTCCTTTAGAAATATTCATTTTGAGAAATGTCATATTTAAAAATCCAGCCAGAGTTTCAACGTACCTTTAAAATAAGAATTTCCTTGTAAAGTATTAACATTGCTCAAGATGATCCTGTAAAGGTATACAAAATAATTAATTTTGCTGTTAGGAAGGTTTGAAGGAAGAGAAATCAGACCAAAATGAAAAAATATATTTGAACGAAACATGACTTAGCAATATATATACGTATGTGTGTGTGTATATATATGTATATATTTCATTAATATATATTAATTAATTGATGGGTCCTGGATTCTCTGTATTGGGAATCCAAAAGTAATTGAAATCTGGCCATGCCCTTGATTGTTTTGTAGCCTGGCAAAAGTAAAGTGTCATAGAAACGAGCATATTTACACTGTGATGGGCTTAAGTGCTCAGTAAAGGAATGAGACTGTGCTGGGGGAAATACAGCAGGAGAAACTACTTGACCCTCACAGAGAAGGTGGCATCTGAACAGGGTGTTGAAGGATGAGTAGGAGTTTAGAACAGTGGGGAAGAACGGAGCCTCTGGAACTGAACCTCGTAGGTTAAATCTTTGCTCTTTTCAGGGTACCTGAGTGGCTCAGTTGGTTAAGCATCTGACTTTGGCTCAGGTCATGGTCTCACAGTTCATTAGTTCAGGCTCCACGTCGGGCTCTGTGCTGAAGGCTCAGAGCCTGGAGCCTGTTTCGGATTCTGTGTCTCCCTCTCTTTCTGCTCTTCCACTGCTCATGCCCTGTCTCTCTCTGTCTCTCAAAAATAAATAAAACATTAAAAAAAAATCTTGGCTCTTTGACTAATTCTTGAGTGACCTTGGGAAAATTATTCATCTCTCTGTATCTTTGTTTTTTCCTCTGAAAAACTAGGATAGTATTTGTAGCTACATCCAAAGCTGTTGGCAAGAATTCATACATGTAAAGAACTTAGAACACTGCCTTGCACTTGGTAATAGCTCTGTACTTGTGTGCTATTTGTCCCTTCGTTAAGAAAGAGTAAAATTGTCACAAGCAGAGGGAACGGCATGCTGCATTTTTTATTTTGTAAAAAAATTCAAAATGCTGTCTAGCTAATAGCTTTTACAAATGAGCAATTTAACGCAAGATGTAGAGGAGAAATAGAAGTCGGGTAGAACCATCAAGAGGCCTTGATTAATGAGGAGGGGACAGAGTTACCATGCACCCCAGGTCTGCTTCCTGACTCCGTCTTTTTTTTTTTTTTTTAATTTTTTTTTTCAACGTTTATTTATTTTTGGGACAGAGAGAGACAGAGCATGAACGGGGGAGGGGCAGAGAGAGAGGGAGACACAGAATCAGAAACAGGCTCCAGGCTCTGAGCCATCAGCCCAGAGCCTGACGCGGGGCTCGAACTCCCGGACTGCGAGATCGTGACCTGGCTGAAGTCGGACGCTTAACCGACTGCGCCACCCAGGCGCCCCTGACTCCGTCTTTGACAGGCACCTCAGCTTGTCACCAGACAGATAACTGATGTGCAGCAACTCCTTTTTCCATACTGGAGAAAAGGCTGTAGTGAAACAGAGGTAATTGAAGAATGAAACCCATTGATGGCAACACACTACTGAGGAGGCCATAAGAGATGGATAATACTGATGACAGCATTACAAGGACAGCATAGTAGCCGCTACCTACTCCACGAATCTGCTTTCTCTGGTGATCTTTAGAAAAGACTTTTATAGGGGCGCCTGGGTGGCTCAGTCGGTTAAGCGGCCGACTTCGGCTCAGGTCATGATCTCGTGGTCCGTGAGTTCGAGCCCCGCGTCGGGCTCTGTGCTGACAGCTCAGAGCCTGGAGCCTGTTTCAGATTCTGTGTCTCCCTCTCTCTGACCCTCCCCCGTTCATGCTCTGTCTCTCTCTGTCTCAAAAATAAATAAACGTTAGAAAAAAATTTTTTTTAAAAAGAAAAGACTTTTATATGTTGTTAACAGATACATTTAAAGCCCTGACTTTGGGAATTTATATCAGGTGACTGTTGAAACTACAGAGGATACAACTTGCTGAAAATAAGGTAATTGGCCTGTAAAGTGTTGATTAGTATTAAGGTGTCTAAGTCAGGATAAGAAAAGTAGAAAATATAGTGGAGAATTCTATAAAATCAAAACTAAAGAGAGACCCTACCAGCTGCCTCCTTTCCCCATGGATTTAAGTAATTACTAAAGTGGCTGAAACTTGGAATCCGTTGACTTTACAGTTAACAGCAGCTAAGGGAAGCAAGCCTTTCCGAAATCCTGGCTTGGACAGGCACATCATGATGATCTTGGTAATGGGTTCCCTGGCTGACAAATTGTGCATAGGTGATGTGTTTCATATATTGCATTTCTATTTAATCAGACATGCCTTTGTTTCATTTTCTGTGAAATAGGAAATCAAGGAGAAATTGGATTCTAGTCACAAGCGGGATATAGAAGGCATGGGAGTTCCAGAAATCAAATATGGAGATTCCGTCTGCTTTGTCCAGCATATAGCCAGTGGTCTGTGGGTGACCTACAAAGCACAAGATGCCAAGACCTCCCGCCTTGGACCTCTGAAAAGAAAGGTGAGGCTCACGAAGGCTGTCCAGAATTATTTTCCACTGAACTGGAAGCAAGTAGGCAAGAGCAGCGATCAGGAGAATCAGGCGAACATGATGTTTGTTTACTTCACACTGTTTTTGCTATTCTGAAGAGTTATTCTGTGACAGATTGTACTTCCTAATTGGTTATTTTGACCCCATATTCAGTGCAAGGGGAAAAAAAAGTTAAATACATGGCAAATCTGTGATGAAGGGGGAGAGTTTGTTCAATGCTCTCTAAAAAACCTGAACTAAGTAACTCTTGGTGATATGCTGTTTGGGGATTACTCACACCATTGCTCTCTTCATTTAAGTGGATAATTGAGTTTCTGTGTGATTTTCATGATAGAGAGACTAAATAGAATTGCTACAGAGAAAATGCAGATTGCATGATAACAAGCCCACAGGAACCAACATGCAGAAAGAAGAGATCGTGTGCACTGATAGTGTATCCACAGAGAGCACTCAGATTGGAGTGGCCCATCACAGCCGGCTGCATTGGGAAACTGGCTTGGATACTCACCACATCTTTGTCCCAAAAGTTGTTGTAACAGTTCTCTTTTGATAGGAACCAGAGAATAGACACCAAGGGCATGAGTTTTCTTGGAAAAAACTCTTACCAGACACCTGTTTGGGTAGTCAAGGAACCCTAGAATGGGGTTCTAGGAGCCATTGTCCACTGTAGCTTGGGTTTATCAGCCAAAAGTGCAGGTAATGCAAAGCTTCCCAGAATGCAGGTTGTTGTAAGAGGGGAAGTTGGAAGCAAACCTTAAGGCAATAACTTACTTTGGTGTAAAGTAAAACATACCAAGAAGATATCCAGAAATGTGAAACTAAAATTATGAAGAAGAGAGAGAAAATTTTAAAAAAAACAGCCACACTGAGTAGGTTATACTGACTAGGTTGTATAACCCAACAACAACAACAACGAAACCATTTGAAGGCCTCAGCATCCAGGGCATGAGTGCTAAAGGTCCCAGATGGAATGTGGCTATGCCAAGTGAGCCACACCTTTGTCTCTACTTGCCCCTCAGCATATTTTCTGAGTTGCGGCACCAAGGAGGTGGGGGCTTGTGTTGGCCTCATTGGGCTGGAGAAGACAGATGAGAGAGAAGGTCAGCCAGGGTCTCTGGGACTTAAGAGGCCAGTGTTCTAGAATGAAGGGAACTCTAGAAACATGAACCTGAAATTCTATGTGCAGTTTCCCCTAAAGCTGACCGTGGATGGGCTGTGAAGCCAGGACAGTAATAGAAGTCTGCAGCTATGATGGACAAGAGAACAGCAGAGATGTCAACAGAATGACAGGACTAGGGAGGCCAAGGTTGGGGTTCAGGATCCCTCAGATTGGACCAGCCCTTGAAAATACAGTAGGCTTTCAGTTAAACCCCAAAAGGGCTCCACCTCAGGAGTATGAAACTACCCTTGGAAGAAGGGCACCTTGAAGATAGATGCCAAAAACCTATCTATCCTACCAGCCTATCAGAAGAAAATTAAATCTTCTGTAGAGTACAATAATATTATCTAGAGTCTCCACAATTTTTCACTCCTACTAAGGAAATGATGGCATTTAAAGAGGGTGGAATTTGTGGATCTTGGCAATAGCTCTGGATGGGAAGAGACACATACTCAAGGGACCCTGCCAACCAGGAGAGATCCCACCTTGAGTTGGTGACTTATCGTGCCTCTCCTTGCCTTTCTCTTCCAGGACCATAGTGTATATATTTATTGAACTGCTGCAGTGTGCATATGAATTTGGGAGGTCCCTTCAGAAACTCTCTAAAATGATGTCCTAATGTTCGGCCTCAGGCAGGGCTGCCCTGCTCTATTGTGTGAAGAGCAGGTTACGTTTCTTTCTAAAAATACAAAGGATATTCAAATCTGTGTTAAGTATTTCATAAAACAAATCCGGAACCTAGAAAAACCAGTGGGAAACAGAGACAGTAAAAAAAAAAAAAAAAAAAACCTAGAGAATGGCACTCACCTTAAAGGAAGCCACCTCCTTCCCATTCCCATTTTGGGCTTCTGCTGTCTGTTCTTGGGTCATGGGATTCCTCCCGGAGAAACTGGGCTGCAGTGATCAAAAGGGCACATAGTAACAGTGTTCTAACAGCTGCATCCCCCCTATTTCTCATTACTTTATTGTTTGGCTGGCCGGTTTGGATGTGGTATCTGAACAAGCAAAATCTAAGGATTTTGGTCTTTAGAGACCTGAATACTGGGACTGAGGCCAGAGTAAACCTAGTGGCAATATATTGCCGAATCGAAATGCTTAAACAGTTGCTGGAAAGCTCTGACAGGGTAGTTCTGAAACAGTTGGTGAATCCAATACTAAGGGTATCCTTTGCTAACACTTAAGCTAGATGCGGTGCTAAGTCTTGTGTCAAAACTGAACATAAACTTTTGTAAGCCAGTATTCTACTTCCTGTGTGAATTCCTTATATTAGGTAGGACACAATTTCAGAAGAACGAATAATAAGAGATTTTCACATGGAAAGGAAAAGAAGTTGCTTTGAGCTAACAGTGAGAAAGACAGGGATGCCAGGGTGGCTCAGTTGGTTAAGTGTCTGACTCTTGATTTTGGCTCACAGGTCATGATCTCATGGTTCGTGAATTTGAGCCCCATGTTGGACTCAGTGCTGACGGTGCAGAGCCTGCTTGGGATTATCTTCTGTCCCTCTCTCTCTCTGCCCCTCCCCACCTCTCCTGCTCGCTCGCTCTCTCTCTCTCTCTCTCTCTCTCTCTCAAAATAAATAAATAAACTTAAGAAAATAATAAAAATGAGACCAAAATGCTTTTACTAAAGATATTTTATAGAGCTACATGTTCTATTTAATTGACCCCACCCCACACCCCAGGACCTACAAATGGTCTCTCTTCACTCACATCAAGAGGAAACCATGTCAGGAAGTTGAATTAGGATTTAACTCTGACTTGACTAAGACTCAAACCACCCCAGTTAATATCTGCATACACTTGATCCTTTCAAGGGAAAATGCCACTGACTTCCATCTTCAATGCTGCTAGTCCTGCCCCAGAATTGTATCCTGATATCATTGGTGGTCAATATGTATATTTAGCTTTTAGATAACTGATTTGAGATCAGTAGTACAGTGCCCTTTATAACAAGTATTCATTGAGTACCTCTTAGATTCTAGGAAACATGCTACGTGATTTGCATGTAAATCATTTAGTCCTCAAAACAACCCTATAAGTCCATTTGATGGTGAAGTTGAAGCAAAGAGAAGTTAAGTGACTTGCTTAAGGTCACACAGCTGGGAAGTAGCAGAGTAAGACTGGAACTCACATCAACTAATACCAGAGCCTATGCTTTCAAACCCCCTCCTTAGCCTCCATGAGAAGCAAACTACGACCTTGAGCTGCATCCCCATTTGTACAGTCAACTGTAGCTATCCTTCAGGAGGGGAATCTGAGCCTGATCCCAGTAGAGGATCTGTTAACCCAGTAGAGTTTTCTGTCTAACTTGTTATTCTTCCTCAATTTATCTCTGGACAAAAAGACTCTGAACAAAGTGACTTTTCCCATTTCCAAGGGTAAGTTTTTGTGTTGATTTCAAGAGAAAAATCTATTATAAAATATGTTTTCACCTTTTCAAATTGGCCGTCCTAAGGAATTTACTGTAACTCATACCATAGTAGCACATAAAATTTTATTTTCCTCAAAGCACTGTGTCTCAGGAATGATTCATAGGTCAGTAATAGGGAGTATGGGCAAAATAACTTTGTTAATGTCCCATTTTCAAATGGACCCAGAGGAACCTGGTTGGGGGGAAGGAATACAAGGGATGAGGTAAATAAATACTGCAAGAAAAGTTGACTGTCCAGCTATGGAGTCACGTATAAACGTCCCTGGTTCTTTTGCTCTGCGGGTAGGTCATACTCCATCAGGAAGGCCACATGGATGACGGGCTAACACTGCAGAGATGCCAGTGCGAGGAGTCCCAGGCTGCTCGGATCATCCGGAACACGACAGCCTTATTCAGCCAGTTTGTAAGGTACATAAGCTCCTTCCCTTTATCTGATAGTTTCTACTCTGTGGCCATCCAGTCCTACCTACCCCCACTCCCTTTCCAATACTTGAAGTTTTCAGGAAGTTATTAAACACCAGCAAAGAGTTTTACCACAGAGAGCTTGGGACTGAATCTTATTTCCCAGCAAATGACCTCCTACCAGCTTCGCCCTCTGCCCAACAGATGCTTGAGTCCCATTGGTTACTGAGGTTGGTGTCATGAATACCCAAGGTCTCCTCCAGAAAATTAAGTGAAGACTGCCAAAGCACTTTAAATCCCTTTGGTATTAGTGTGTGAAGAGGGGAGAAACAGCTCCACACCCTCCCGTGCTATTGAGAAAAGCTTTGTACATCATTCAGAATCGTTGCTATGGTTTTTGATCCAAGTAGATTTGCATTGAAAGCCTTGTGTTACCCACCTATGGCTGAGACCTAAATGGGAAAAGTAACTGAACTGCCTGCTTGGATCATAATCCCCTGGATGCCGAAACAATGCTGCCAATGCAGAACGCTGTGGATTGTGTTCACCAATTACCATGAGAAATGGATTCTGTTGTAAACAGTGCAGTGTTCCAAACCGTCCTTTTTTGTAGGAGAATATCTCTAAAGCCAGGGGGGCTTAAATTGTGTGTGTGAATTTGCATGAAATAAGAAAAAAAATTTATGCCTTTACTTTTCCTGTTGGAATAATGTGATCCAAGCAATGTGTGTCAGTTAGGATATAGGCTAAGCTGCCGTTGTAATTCAAGATATACACTTACTTCTCTTTTAAGTAATAGTATAGGTTAGGCAAGGTCTGGCTCCAGGGGCTCAGGTTCCTTCTATCTTGCTGCCCTGAGATTTACAGGTTCTTAAAGTGCGTCCCTGACCCAGCACAGCAGCATCACCTGGGACTTGTTAAAAATGCACATTCTCAGGTTCCACCCCAGACATATTGAATCAGACACCTGGGAAGTGGTACCCCCAGAAAATCATGTTTTGATAGGCCCTCCAGTTGATGCTGAAGCATAATAAAGTTTACAAACCACTGCCCTGGAATAGGGGTCTTACCCTTGGCCACATACTAGATTTCTCTGGAGAGCTTTTACCACCCTGATGCCAAGGTGGCATCTCATACCAATTGGATTAGAATCTCTGTGGTGGGATTCCACCTCTAGCTTTTGACTAAAGCTCCCCAGGTGGTTCTAATATTCAACACCATTGAGACCAACTGTCCTGCTATATTTTCTTCATCTACATGATCAAAAAAAAGCTTGCTGGCACCATTTCTCAGGTTGCATACTGCCAAAAAAACCCAAAAGAATGGAGGGTGTGGGGGAAGAAATTGGAAGCGGCGGAGGGCAAGAGATTTTTTTTTAATATAGGACCCAGAAATAGATCACGTCTTCTTGAACTCTACTAGTTAAAACTAGTCATGTGACCACACCTCGCTGCAGGGAGGCTGAGAAATAGAACCTCTGGTTGGTTGGCCATGTTCCCAGTACCACTCAGGAGGTCCCGCTGTGACTAAAGCAGAGAAAGGAAGGCAGACAGTTAGGTGCTCCTACCGCAGAAGGGAGCTGAGGCCTTCAAGTCAGCCATTCTGTCTGCTTGTGGCCCTGCCACTGGTCTCCTGTGATCCCTGAGCAAAGTGGTTCCTCCCTTCTGTGCCATGTTACATGTCACCTGCTCTCCTTCTTCATAGAAAGGGTATAATATGAATGAATAGCTTGGTATAGGCAGGAAAACATACCTGTGTGCAAACAAGAGTTTTTTGTGTAGTCTGGACTGTCACCAGAACCATGACCCTAGAGGTTGGATGGCTTTATTTGGTTCTTGGTTCTCTCAAGAGAACCCTGTGTCTCTCAAGACACCCTGCCCCTGTGTCTGTCTTAAAAGTCCCTGGCCCCTGCCTCATAGATATGCAAAAATTAATTCAGAATGAATCAAAGACCTAACTGTAAGACCTAAAACCATAAATACCGGGAGAAGAAAACAAAGGCATGAATTTTTATGACCTTAGATTAGGCAATGGTTTCTTCAATATGACACCAAAAACAAAAGCAACAAAATACAAAATACGAAGCAACAATACATACAAAAAGTATGTAAACTTTATCAAAATGAAAAACTTGTTTACTACAAAGGGCACCATCCAGAAAGTGGGGGAAAAAAGCCTACATAATGGGAAAGAATATTTCAAATCACACATCTGATAAAGGATTTGTATCTAGAATAAAGAACTCTTACAACTCAACCTTGAAAAGACAATTGGGCCAATTTACAAATGGGCAACGATCTGAATAGACGTTTCTCCAAGGAAGATACACAAATGGCCAATAAGCATATGAAAAGATGGCCAGAGCCATTAGCCAGGAGGAAAATGCAAATCAAAAGCACAGTGAGAGAACACTTTGCTCTCACAAGGATGACTATAATTAAAAAGACTTAATAAGAAGTGTGAGACAGGATGTAGAGAAATTGGAACCTTCATACACTGTTGGTGGGAATGTAAAATGTTAAAGCCATTTTGGAATGCTGTCTGGAAATTCCTTAAAAGGTTAAACAGAGTTACCATGTGACCCAACAGTTTCACTCCTGGTTATATACCTAAGATATATGAAGCACGTCTACTGAAAAACTTGGACACAGATGTTCAAAACAGCATTGTTCATTATAGCCAACAAGGGGAAACAACCCAAATGATGAACTGATGAATGGATAAATAAAATGTGCCTTATGCATATCTGTGCAATGGAATATTATTGGTCCGTAAAAAGGAATGAAGGACTGATACATGCTATTTGTGGTATGAGTCCATTTATACGAAATGTCCAGAATAGGCAGTTCTGTGGAGACAAAGTAGATCAGTGGTTGCCTAGAGCTAAGTTGGTTGTAAGGGTCAAGGGGAGTGACTGCTGACGGGTGTGGAGTTTTGGTCGAAGCTGATGAAAAAGTTCTCCAATTGATTGAGGCCATGGTTGCAAAACTCTATAAATACACTAAAAACCATTAAACCACTGAGTTATACCCTTTAAATAGATGATTATATAATATGTGAATTATATTTTAATAAAGCTATTACTTTAAAAAGTCAGTGGGAGTTACATACCTGACAGTGGGAAAATTATTTTTAAGCAGCTTTATTGGGCTATAATTTACATATCATAAAATTCATCCTTTTAAGTATGCAACTCTGAATTTTAATAAGTTTACAGAGCTGTGCAACCATCACCATAATTCACTTTTAAAACATTCCAGTCCCCCCAAAAGACTGCTTAGGCCCATTGCAGTGTATATCAGTTCCCACCCCCAGCCTTAGGCAACCAGTCATCTGGTTTGGGTCTCAATTTAACACATTTATAAGTTAATGTATACAATATGTGGTCCTTGGATCCATATTTTCCCTTAGCATTACATTTTTGAAGTTCATCCCTATTGTAGTACATAAGGGTGTTCTGTTCCTTCTTATTGCTGAAGAGTGTTCCTGTGTATGTGTATCTGATAATACACATCCACATATAAATGTCTGCGTATGTATATGTATGATTGTGTATATACATACACGTGTGTATAGAGAGATCTATCTATAGGGACAGATGAACAGACAGGTACAGATGCACCTCACTTTCTGTTTGCCCTTTGAGGAACAGTGGATTTTTTTCTATTTTTGCTTATGATCAGTAATGGTTCCATGGATGTTTGTGTAAAAGTCTTTTGATATATATTTTAATTTTTCTTAGGTAAATATCAGGAAATGGAATTGCAAAGTCATATGTAACTCATTTAAACATTTTTATATTTTTATGATAAAATATACAAAGCTTAGAATTTACTTTTGTAACCATTTTTAAGTATACCGTTTAGTGATGTTAACTAAATTCAAATAGTTGTGCAACAGTTACCACCATCCGTCTCCAGAACTTTTACATCATTTCAAACAGAAATTCCATACGCATTAAGTAATACCTCCCTGGGGCACTTGCGTGGATCAGTTGGTTAAGCATCCAACTTTGGCTCAGCTCGTGATCTCGCAGTTCGGGAGTTCAAGCCCCACATTAGGCTCAGTGCTGACAGTTCTGAGCCTGGAGCCTGCTTAGGATTCTGGGTCTCCCTCTCTTTCTGCCCTTCCCCAACCTGTGTGCATGATCTCCCTCCCTCTCTGTTTCTGTCTCTCTCAACAATGAATAAACATGAAAAAAAACTCCCCATTTCCTCCCTTCTCCTCCCCCCTCCGCAGCCCCCCACCCCACTCCAGCTCCTGGTAACCATTATTCAACCTTCCTGTGAATTTGACTGACTTAATTAGAATCCTACAATATTTATCTTTTTGTGCCTTGCTTATTTCACATAACAAAGTCTTCAACATTCACTCATATTGTAGCATGTTAGAATTTCTTTCCTTTTTAAGGTTGAATAATATTACGTTGTATGCAAATACTACATTTGGTTTATCCATTCATCCATCAGTGGACATGTAGGTATGTTCAATTTTTTAAGAAACTGAAAACCTGCCTTCCAAAGTAGACACACCATTAGACACTCCACACAGAAATATATAAAGTTGCAGTTTCTCCACATCCTTAATTTCTGACTTTTAATTGTATATATTCTAGTGGATATGAAGTGGTATCCCATTATGGTTTTAATTTGCATGTCCAAAATGACTAATGATTTTTAACATCTTTTCATGTGCTTATTTGTGTCTCTTCTTTAGTAAAATGTAATCAGGGCTTTTGCCTGTTTTTTTAGTTGGGTGGTTTGTCCTCACGCTGACATTTGACAGTTTTTTGTATCTTCCGGATGCATGTTTTTTTATTGATTCATGATTTACAACTATTTTCTCTTAGTTTGTGGCTTTTCTTCTCATTTTCTTAATGATGTCTTTTGAAACACAAAAGGTTTAATTTTGGTGAAGTCCTATATGACATAACTTTTTTTCTGGACTGTGCTTTTGGGTGTCCCCAGAGTCACCAAGACTTCCTCCTGTGTTTTCTTCTGAAAGTTTTATAATTTTAGCTCTTAGATTTAGGCCGAGGTTGCATGTTGGATCAATTTTTATACACGGTCTGAGGTAATACGAATTGAAATTTATTTAAGTGGATCCTGTAGATACCTCGTTGTCCCTGTACAGTTTGCTGGCAAGACCATCCTTTCCCCATCACATTGCCTTGGCACCTTTGTCAAAAGTCAAGTGACCGTAAATATAAGGGTTTATTTTTGGACCCTCAGTTCTATTCCACTGGCTTTCATACCTGTGATTATGCCAAAATGATGAACATAACTTTGTAGTAAGTATTGAAATCAGATACAGTGAATCCTCCAGTTTTGTACTTTTTTTTTGCAAAATTCTATTGGCTCTTCTGAATCCTTTGAATTCCCATATAAATTTTAGGGTAAAGGTGTCAGTTTTTGCAAAACAGCCTGCCAGTGTTTTTATAGAGAATGCTTTGAACCTTTCGACCAATTTTGGGAGAACTTTTATCTTAATTATCCTGAGGCTTTTGATTCATAAACATAGAATGTCTCTCCATTTATTTTTCTTGAATTCCTTTCAGCAAGGTATTACAGTTTTCAGTGTTTAAGTCTTGGGCTGCTTTTGTAAAATTTGTTCCTAAGTATTTTTTTTTTTTTATGTTTGTTTATTTTTTTTCTTTTTTTTTTTTTTTTTTTTAATTTTTTTTTTTCAACGTTTATTTTTATTTTTGGGACAGAGAGAGACAGAGCATGAATGGGGGAGGGGCAGAGAGAGAGGGAGACACAGAATCGGAAACAGGCTCCAGGCTCTGAGCCATCAGCCCAGAGCCCGACGCGGGGCTCGAACTCCCGGACCACGAGATCGTGACCTGGCTGAAGTCGGACGCTTAACCGACTGCGCCACCCAGGCGCCCCCATGTTTGTTTATTTTTGAGACAGAGAGGCAGAGAGTGCGAGTGGGGGAGGGACAGAGAGAGAGGGAGACAGAATCCAAAGCAGGTTTCTGACTCTGAACTGTCAGCACAGAGCCCCACGTGGGGCTTGAACTCCGTAACTATGAGATCATGACCTGAGCTGTACTCAGACGCCTAACCAACTGAGCCACCCAGGTGCCCCCTAAGTATTTATTTCTGATGCTACTACAAATGGAATTATTTTCTTAATTTCTTTTCAGATTTTTCACTGCATAAATAATACTGGCATTAGAAATTGAGTTTTTAAAATATCCATCATATATCCTGTGACTTAATTGAAAATTATTATTCTGGTGGATGTGTGCGTGCTTTATCTACATAAAGGGTCATATCATCTGTGAATAAAGAAAGTTTTATTTTTTCCTTTCCAATATGGATGCCCTTTCTTCCCACCCACCCCCACCACCACCTCATGACTGCACTGACTAGAACATCCACTATGATGTGAAATCAAAGTGGAAGGAACAGACATACTTGTTTTGTTCCTGATCTTAGCAGGAGAACATTCAGTCTTTGATTATTAAATATGAAGTTAACTGTAGGGTTTTTATAAATTCCCTTTATTGGGATGAGGAAGTTCTCTTTTTATTCCTAGTTTGTTGAGAGGTTTCTTTCATCTTGAATGAGTTAGATTTTGACAGTCTTTTTTTTTTTTTGTCTATTGAGATGATTGTATGGTTTTTGCCCTTCATTAATACAGTTCCATTAGAAGACGTTACATTAACTGAGAATAGGGTGTTTAATTTCTCACTAGTAGGTTGACTTGTCTGTTTCTCCCTCAATTCTCTCAACTTTTGCTTCATATATTGTGGTCTCTGTTGTTACGTGGTTATATGTTTATAATAGGTATATCTTCCTGATAAATTGACTCTTCCATAGTTACAAAACATTTCCCTTTTTTCTCTGTGAAGATCTTTTATCTTCAAGTCTGTTTTGTAGAGCCACACCAGATGCCTTATATGCAGATTATGGTTACTGTTTGCATGGTGTAAGTTCTTCAGTCCTCTTACTTGCAGCCTGTATCTTTGAATCTATAAAGTGGTCTTATAGAGAGCATACACTGAATTTTTATTTTTATGTGCTCTGACAAGTGTCCTCCTTTTATTGGTGTGTGTAATCCATTTATAGATAATGTAGTTATTCAAATTGTTGGATTTATGCCTGCCATTTTGCTGATTTTTATAGATCTCACGTTCTTTTTTCCTCTCTTCCCCTTATTGCCTTCTTTTGTGTTAAATAGACATTTTCTAGTTTACCATTTTCATTTCTTTAAGGTTTTTTGGTTTGTTTTTATTTTGCTACTTTTTTGAGTTATATTCCTAGTGGTTGCTCTAGGAAACTCACTCTGTTTTGGACTTCCAACACTCCACCTCGGATTAATACTAACTTACGTAAAATAAAGCAACTTTGCTCCAGTATTACTTTCCTCCTCCTTGTGATAATATTGTCATGTATATTACATCCCCATATGTTATAAGCCCAGTTTTATCATTATTTTCTTATCCGTTTGTGTTTTTTAAAATATAAAAACAAAAGAGAAATGAATATGTTTATACCATATTTTATATTTACTTGCACAATTACCTTTACCAGTGCTCTTTATTCCTAGATGTGGATTCTGCTTACTGTCTGGTGTCATTTTATTTCAGCCTGAAGGGCTTCCCTTAGTCTTTCTTAGAAGGCAAGCCTGGTTGTCTTGTAAATATTTCTTACAAGTATTTGCTGATGGACCTGCTTGTGGGCTAGATGACACATTCAGAGTTCAGACAGTTTTAGGTCTGTCCTGGATTTTGCTTTCTGCTTCTACAAAACCTCATATTCGGCCAGAGATGAGTAGATAACTAGGTCCCTCTCCAGTACTTTCTGAGCACATGTGTGGCCTTGCTCATTGTCTACCCCACCTTGTTAGAACTTCTTTGGTCTGAAGCTGGAAGAAAGCATGGAAACAGCCTCAGACTGAAACACCATAGACTCCTACTGTTCTTACTTAGGCTCATTATTTAATAAATCAGTCAATCAGTCGATCAGTCTCAATTTATTGTATGGCTTTGGTCAATTTCCAGAGTCCTAAAACAATTGTTTTAGATGATTTATCCCAAGTTTATCATTATTTTGTGGGAGAGAGGATTCCTGAGCTCTTCACTCAGCTGTTCTGGATGTTTCCCTTTCAATGGGGGACATTCTAGATTCTCCAAGCCATAAGATTTTTTTTTTTTTGGAAGAAAGGAGGACTACTGAAAAACAAACCCATGCAGCAGCGAAGGGGCCTGCAAAAGCCATAGCACTTGAAATTTTCAAGAGCTGGGAAATGAAGGATAAAAAATCATTTGTGAGTAAGATTCTCCTCTCCTGTCTCTTTTGAGAAACCAACAGAACATGCTGTGTACAGTGGAAGCCAGAAGGACAGGGGGTGGCCTTCTGGGAAGAAGCACATTAAAGTTAAATTAATAGGGAAGGAAGAAGAAAGAACAATGAGGAAGAAAGGTTGGCGTTGGCTTGTGCTGTCTCATCATCCTCTGGTCAGTTGCTGGGAGCTGTCCAATAGGACAGATGAACAATGTGAGGGGTGAGGGAGTCTCAGAAATCCTGCTGACGAGTAGATATTGCCCAGCTGTCCTGAGTTTAACCTTATGATCGAAACAATACATAAATAGTTGTGTTATGGTAATAGTATGGTAAATATTCAGAATCCCTGGGATTGTACTTGAATTAAAAGAAGTCCTTGGAAAGATCTGAGAAGGTAGTGGGGCAGTGGCTGAAGTAGGGAGTGAAAGATGGCTGGGATAAAGTAGGTACCATTGTAGTTAGTTCTGAATTGAGACATCATCTTGTCCCTATCCTTCTTGGTACATCTGGGCCTCCTCTCTAAGGTTCTGGAGTAGAACATGAGCGCCCTGAAGCCATTCAGAGGTCGTATCTGTTTCCCCACTGCCGGGCATGTGGTATGTGCTCTGTTTTGAGGGAAGGGGGGGGATCTGCCTTAGTCCAGCGGAAGACTATTATATTGAGGTGTCTCGCAAGGACAAGATAAAGCAATCGAACATTGAGAACCCACCGAAAAAATTAGACCCAGAAGGACCCTGGCAATAGTAGATAGTACCTTTCCTATTTTCCAGGGGGAAAGTGAAGCCCAAGAGGCTTAGAAGCAGGCACTCCAGATAGCACATGTTCATGGCATTGACGATAACTTGGGTTTCCCAAACCCCTGTAAGTTGCCCTTTCAAACTACAAAATGCCAGCAAACCTCTTGTATGTTTTCATCTTTATTTTAATCACACACTTTTTACTGAACTGGTGTCATTGTTTCTAGGAGACTTAAAATGTTTTTATAAAAGGGGGCGAGTGGGGCTAGGGGACTCTGCAACTGGACCAAACATACTGGGGAGACTGTGTTCATTTTTCTCTGAATCGAGAACTGGAAAGTCATTCCCAATTAGGTTTTGTAGTCTCAAACCTTCACCTCATGTCCTCACAGCAGGTATACTATAATATCTCAGATAGTCATTAGCATTCCTTGAGCACCTCCACGGTCCAGAGCACACACTCATGAGAAGGATCTCCCTGCCTGTAATCCACTGGTGTTCTGTCCTTACTGCATGCACTTGTCATTTTTTTTTTATGTTTGTTTGTTTTGAGGCGGTGGGGGTGGGGAGAGCTCCCAACCAAGCTCCATAATGTCAGTGTAGAGCCCAATGTGGGGCTTGAACCCATGAACCATGAGATCATGACCTGAGCTGATGTCATATGCTTAGCCCACTGAGACACCCAGGCGCCCCAACACTTGTCATTTTTATGTATAAAATTGGAATTGTCACTTCATAAGCTGAGGGTTCTTAGGGCTTATTAAGCCTTTGCTTCAGGCCTAGATAACAGTCTTTTCTAGCATGTGTCCAGGTTAAAATATAACTAAATTCACTGTAAATTCAAGGAGAAGGCCTTAGAAGTTGACCCAAGGAAAAGCCATGACGTTATTTATACCAATTCCACCAATTCCCAGTCCCCTGGGGCCATGATGCATTTACACAGGGGCTGGCTCCATTTCCCCCTTCCTCTTTTTTAGCCTTTACTTTCCAGAAGGCTCACCAGTGTACCTACCAAGGACATGGGAAATTGAGGGCTCATTTTGCCATCTGTGGAGGTTTGTGGTCTCTCTGCATTGACAGGATTTAATAACAAGACTTTTTGAAAAATTAAGACAGAGTCAGAAACACAGATTCAGGATAGAAGGATCACAACAGAGAAAGAGCGATGGTGGGGAGGGTAACACTGAGGAGGGAGAGGGACATGAAGACAGAAGGAGAGAAGGATGTCACAAGATGGGGGCGGGGTTGTTGAGAATGAGGATGGAGGGCACACAGAGGAAGTCCGAAGGAGATAACAAATGAGGAAGGGGGAGCTGGTGTGTGAGTGCACATGCATAAAACCTATAAGAGAAAAACACATGCAGAGACATGAAAAATGTGCAGAAAGAGAGATACATGGAGAGAGAAGACAAAAATACAGATGGAGGGAGAGACCCAGTGATAGAAGCCCTTCTGCCCCTATGTTTACCCTATTCCAAGAAGAATCTGTGATAGTTCCAAACAACCATGAGTGAATAAGTTTATGATTTTTAAATGTGTTTTTACTTTTAAAAATGAAAAAGTGTGGCAGACGGCCACAGGTCATTTCCCTTTATTTATGAAATGGCCTGAAAATCGAAGCAGGCGTTTTCTTCCGTTGTCTGTTGGTTGGCAACTGCCAGTTTGTGGTCATTCCCTGAGTGACTGCTGCAGGAAGCCGTGCGCTGCGCCCCATGTGGGGCAGGTAAGAGCCAGGATCTGGCGGGTGCTTGTCAGGGACGCTGCCTGAAGGCCCGTGTCTGAGCCACGTCCACGTCCGTGTCCGTCTTGTGTTCTTTAGTGGAAACAATCGTACGGCAGCCCCCATCACCCTGCCGATAGAAGAGGTCCTGCAGACCTTACAGGACCTGATCGCCTACTTCCAGCCCCCGGAGGAGGAGATGCAACACGAAGACAAACAGAACAAGCTCCGCTCACTTAAGAACAGACAGAATCTTTTCAAGGAAGAAGTAAGTCTAGAAAATTGAACATCGCGATTCTCTTTGCGTCCGCCGCTAAAACATCCCTGTGATTGCATTTGAGCCTTGTGTGCATGCATGCACGTAGTTATGAAAGAACAAGAAAGGAAGGAAGCTGGGAAGAAAAGGATTAAATAGAAGCCAACCTTCCCTGTCCACCGCACCGGGTTACACTACTAATGTACATTGTAACCGTGCACATTGGCACACTCAAACCAAACTGTATTTGAGAGCTTTGTTGCCACAGTGCATGTGTGTATCCCAAATCTATTGTTACTAAACCTCAACTGTTAGAGCATGCCATTGGCTGTGATTCCCAAGTTTTGGAAGATGTTAGAATTACCTAGAAAACCTGTTTGAAAAAATACACATGGCCGGGTTCTGCCACTTTGGAAATGACTGAGGAGCTGGTTTGAAAGGTAACAAGTAAAGAGCCAGGTCTGACTTAGAACCTGAGCATCTGAGTCACCAGAGATGGGACCTGGATGCAAGGAAAAACAAACCTGGGACTTGGCGGGGGCTCTGGCTCGGGTTCTGCCTCCGTCCTTGGTTAGGCGGGACCTTAGGTCACATGCCTTCTTTGAACACTGACGTGATGATTTGGCAGTGAGAGGCCATGGTCGCCCTCCTGCCGGGCCCCCATTCCCAGGGACAGGGCTTATCCCTTGGGCATTTCCAAAGTCATTGGCCTGGAATATAAGACTGGCCCTGCTCAGTCTTCTGATCCAAGCAGACTGGCTTTGGGGACATTACGTCTGAAAGGCTACTGAAACTGTGTGTCTTTAAGAACAACTAGGCACAGATGTTTTCACTGGGCGGCATAGTATTGTAATGTAGAAGAAAAGTAGTTAAAAATCCACTTTGATTTTATTGTCTCTTAATCCTACCCTTTTGCCAGGGGGAGAGGGAGGAAGCAAGCATGGTTTTCTTTGTGCATCTGAATGGAACTTCCTGAACTCACTTGACATTTGACAGGAAAATAAGAAGTATATGTAGGGCTGTTTCTGGGTGAGTCAGAACCATTTCCCACCAGACACAGAGCAAGCTTTTGTGAGAGTCATTCACGCTCCCTCTTGTGATAGGTCCTTAGATTGAGATAATCACACTGGGGCAAACCCGCCACGAGAAAACCGCTAACTCATGCTCCAAATGGATGCCCCATGTGTCTCAGAGGCATAAGAATGTGTACATTGTGTTTTTAGGGGGAAAAAAAGATCGTGAAGGTCTGTTAGCACATTAGCATTACGAGCTTTAAAAGGTGAATGACGTGGCAGGGAAAAGAACAAAAGGCTCCTGCTTTCTCAGGGGCTTTCACTCTTTCCCCCACTCTCCTTCGCAGGGAATGTTGGCCCTTGTGTTAAACTGCATCGATCGCTTAAACATCTACAACAGCGTGGCGCACTTTGCAGGAATTGCAAGGGAGGAGAGTGGCATGGCTTGGAAAGAGATCCTGCGCCTGCTATACAAACTGCTGGGTAAGCACACCCCCGGAGCCTCTCCCTGGGAGGATTTCCAAGGGTGTCTGTGCAAGATCACCGATCCGGCCTCACTCCTTGGACACCTTTTGTTAACCGGTTGATTCCAGCCCAGCACTGTTCGTTCTGTTCGCCAGCAACCTACAGTACTTTCCACACTTAGAGCAAGAAGGCAGCAGTGGGTGAAAGGGGATTGTGATCAGCCCAGCCAAAACTACCTGTACAACCTTTGACGATCATTACTCTCTCTGAACCTCAGTCCCTCCTCTTTATTTTTTTTAATAGTTTATTTATTTATTTATTTATTTAGAGAGCACGCATGCACGGGAGGGGCAGAGAGAGAAAGAGAGAGAGAGAGAACACACATGCGCACACAGGCACATGGGAGGGAGAGAGGGAGGGAGAAAATCCCAAGCAGTCTCCTTGCTGTCAGCGCAGAGCCTGACCTGGGGCTCAATCCTAGGAACTGTGAGATCATGACGTGAGCCAGAAACCAAGAGACACTTAACCGACTGAGCCACCCAGGTGCCCCCAGTCCTTCCTCTTTAAAATGAGGGGGTGTGTCTGTGTGGCTCAGTCGGTTAAGTGTCTGACTTCAGCTCAGGTCGTGATCTTGTGGTTTGTGAGTTCAGGCCCCGCGGCGGGCTCTGTGCTGACAGCTCAGAGCCTGGAGCCTGCTTCAGATTCTGTGTCTCCCTCTCTCTTTCTGCCTCTTCCCCACTCACACTCTGTCTCTCTCTCCTTCAAAAGTAAATAAACATTTAAAAAATTAAAAAAAAAATTTTTTTAACATTTTATTTATTTTTGAGAAAGGGAGAGACAGAGCATGCACAGGGGAGGGGCAGAGAGAGGGAGACACAGAATCTGAAACAGGCTCCAGGCCCTGAGCTGTCAGCACAGAGCCTGACACGGGGCTCGAACTTACAGACCACGAGATCATGACCTGAGCCGAAGTCGGCCGCTTAACCGACTGACCCACCCAGGGGCCCCTAAAAAAATTGTTTTAAATAAAATGAGGGAACAAGGCTAGAATATGTTTGCAGTGCGTTCTACTTTTAGACTCCGGCACTTGCACTTGAAGGACAGTCACTCTTTTCAGCTCCCTGACCTGTCCCTGACCTCTTGTTGGTTGGTCGTGATTCCTGCCACTTTGGCCTGTTCATTATTTCATTTGGGTGAGGGGGGGAGGGGCGACAAAGGCGGGGAGTAAGGAGGTTCGGCGCCCAGCCTTTCTTCTCACAACACCAGTGGGGGTGATCTCCTGGGGCCTGCTCTAACCAGTGCCACCACAGGGCCCAGCCAGCAAGCTACAGGAGGAAGGCAGTGGAAGACCGTATCCGCCCGTATGGGAAGGTAGCCACCGGTAGTTGCTTGGAGATGGTGACAAGGCAGCATTTGGGGGTTTGCTCAGAAGTGTATGTCCCGTTAGACAAAGTCCATAGAAAGTTGAGCGGGCCAGAGGGGAACCAGCAACGTCAGGTTGGACCCATTCTCGATGTCGAGGGTCAGGCTGATTGGGCTACCACCATTGTGTGTGACGTTGTGAAGTCCCTTCCACCTCTAATACTTTCTACCAGTATGCTCAAACTCAACAGCAATTATACAAAAACAAGCAGTTATTGAGCTTTCCTGCCAAGCAGTAGAATATCTTTTTGATCTGCCCAACAACACCTTCAGGTATAGGCACTGTTAACCGTTTAGTCATGAACCCGAAGAAACTGATGCTCACAAAGTCGTAACGTACCCAAGGTCATACATGTAGTATGGGAAGGAACTACGGTGTGAGGCCGCCTGACTCCAGCACCCTGTGCCTAACCCCTTTGCTGCTGCAGACCTGAAAGTGGTTTGAGGGGTCAGACTCAATCCAGCCCTCCTCTGACTGTGGAGGTACAAAGCAGAGGTCCTCAGGAAGACTTTTCCCTCATCCAGGTATCTTTGAAGCATCTGTGGAACCTGTCTTTGAAAACCAACAGCATGAAGAGCATGGGACGAGTGGTTTAGGTGGATTCATTGCAGAGGCCTGTGGAGGGAAGGTTGCTTGGTCTAGTTTGGTGAAAATCTCCTGACAGCATATTCTCTCCCACCCTTAGCAATGTTCTCTACCAGTGGTTCTCAACTTGGAGCAGGCATCAGAATCAGCTGGAGGGCTGGTTAAAACAGTCCCATCCCCAGAGTTTCTGAATCCTTAGATCTGGGATAAGGTCAGAGAATTTGCATTTCTAACAAGTTCTCAGGTAATGCATTCTGGCCTCCACAGACCACACTTTGGGAACCCTCATTATATGCTAATGTGTTTTAGGTATTTTAGAGTTTCCTGTTTTGCAGTTATTGGCCTGTTCATTTATTTTTAAAATATTTTTTTAATGTTCATTTTTTGAGAGAGACAGAGAGTGAGCGGGGGAGGGGCAGAGAGAGAGGGAGACACAAAATCCGAAGCAGGCTCCAGGCTCTGAGCTGTCAGCACAGTGCCCGAGGCGGGGCTCAAACTCACGAACCGTGAGATCATGACCTGAGCTGAAGTCGGACACTCAAGGGACTGAGCCAGCCAGGCGCCCTTGCCTGTTTGTTTCACCTACCTTTCCAGCTGTTTCACTGGGATGCCTCCCTTTAGCATTGAAAAATAGCAACTCTGTAGCTGGGTTTAAGACAACAGTGCAAAGAATGGAGTTCTTAAACCAGTAACCAAGCAGGTATCTGCTGCTGCGTTCCCACTGCTCTGTTCCCAGCAAGTAGGCAGGTGCTTGGTACATAGATTCTCTGGAATAGTTGAATGAATGGTAGATTTTCACTTTGCTAAGTATAGGAACAATTGTATCAAAGGGCTTGGAAGGGGAAGATGGTTACACACAGTTCCTTTTTGTTGCTAAGCAGGTGCTGTGCTTAACAGTTTCCCAAGTTCTTATGCCCATCCTCCTGCCCTTTAACCTACATGTTCCAATGTGTCCTTGTTTGCAGCTGCTCTCATTCGTGGAAACAGAAACAACTGTGCTCAATTCTCTAATAACCTTGATTGGCTAATCAGCAAATTGGATAGACTAGAATCTTCCTCAGGTAAGTGTTGACAGGAAACCACTGAAGAAGGTGGGGTTTTTTCTTTCTGGAAAAAAAAAAATAAAAGTTGTATCTTTGAATAATTCTGTTTTCCCCCTGAGGTGTAAGCAACCCTCAAGTGATTACTTCAACAAAGAGAAGGTCCTGAATCTTCCTGGTGCTGCTGTGACTTTATTTAACCACTCTAACCCAGACTTCAATGATTTCCTTTTCTGTTTCACTTTTCACTTTGTGTGTTTATCTCCATCCCCTGGATCCTTTCATTGCCCCCCACCCAGGCAGTGGTCTCCTACCTGCTGCTTGCAGTTCTTTTCCTTGGGTTTCTAAACCCTCTCTGAACATGCTTATCCTGTTGTGGTTAGAAGCAGACTGAAGGATGACATGGGATAGGAGGAAATGATGGTCCTCCATCCCGCTAAGTCACCCTTGACATCTATCTATAATGCTTCTTGATGACTCACAGAGAATTTGAGCCAAGAGAATGGTTGTTGTTGGTAAGTTAAGTAACTGGGCTGTGAAGCTCAACCATTGGCTTCCTCAGCGGTGAGAGAACATGACAGCTGCAGACCCCTCTCTGGAAAGCTAAAAGGTTTTAATGCTTTTTTCATTGTCCAGAGGTGGCCTGAACTTGGACAGGCCAAAGGAAGGCTCCCCTAAGGTCTATCCACCTACACCTATGTATTCTCAAGCCCCTGTTTTTTCTTCAGTGCCTCCTCCATGGGCCATGTTACATTTCATAATAATTTATGAAAACCTTGAGAAAACCGGAACCAAGGGGAGTGTTTTCAATAAAACCAATAAAGATACTGGCCAACTACTTCCCTTATATTTTCATCATGGTGTGTTACCCTTGTAGGTGCCAGGTTGCAGGGGCACAAGTTAGTGTTTAAGTCTTCCCTTCACAGAGAAAACCATCCAGTGTGCTGAGTAAAGAGGCAAAGGTAAACTTTATTTAGTGAGTTTATAGTTTGCTTGGTACACCAGTACATCTAAAATGAAAATACTTTCTGGGGTGGTTCCTAGAAAAACTCTTAGGCGAGGAACACTTACAATATTTTCTAAATTACTTGGAAGGACCTCTAGAATTGATACTAAACTGGGCATCCGCCATTTTAATTAAGTATTGCTTGGTCTAACCAAGTGAAGAATTCCATTTTACCGCTGCTCCTCTACAGTTTTTTCTTTTTTTAACTGAAGTGTAACCAACATACAGTATTCTGTTAGTTTCAGGTGTACAATATAGTGATTCAGCAATTCTGTAAATTACCCAGTGTTCATCATAAGTGTGCTCTTAATCCCCTTGACCTGATTTCACCCATCCCCCACCCACCTCCCCTCTGGTAACCACCAGTTTGCTCTCTGTATTTGAGTCTGTTCTGTCTCTTGTTTTCTTTGTTTCGTTTCTTAAATTCCACACATGGGTGAAATCATATAGTATTTGTTGTTCTCTGACTTACTTAACTTGCTGCTTCTCTATATCTTGACATAGAAGGATCATGTCTTTGTCTAAGAAGGAGGAAGGTGAGGTTAGTGCCTAAGGAAATATCCTCTCTAAATCACAGACTTCTTAGGCCCCAGAGGCTCCTGAAGTCTACCAGAGATGGCTACAGTCTTTCTTCTGGCTGGAAATATTTAATACATTCAAGGAGCTGATAATATTCTGTCCCCTCAGGATGGTCCTTTCACTTATAATTCAGGTTTCTGAAGTACGGTCGGTTCTGCAGGTTTTCTTTAACATCCACACGATTTTTGTGGCATTTATACAGGTATCTTGGAAGTTTTGCACTGCATCTTGACTGAAAGCCCAGAAGCCTTAAACCTGATAGCAGAGGGCCACATCAAGTCTATCATCTCCCTGTTGGATAAGCATGGGCGGAATCACAAGGTGGGTATCAGAAAGAAGAACCCAAACAGGGATGGACTTCTCCTGCTGCTTAATCACCAGTGTGTGTTACTGAGAGCATGTTGACTAGTCTCTTTCTTGGCTCTGATTTGAGGGTAGGGAAAAGAAAAACACTTTGGGAAACTGAGGTTCTGAAAGACACTTCCTGCCCTAGGAGCACACTCCAAGGCAGACGGTCACACTGGGTCTTGGAGGTCCTCTCTCTCTTCCCACCAGCTTCACAAGCCCAGCTCATCCATCACCTTCAGCCCTGAACATGGAGCCGACTGCATAAGGTGCTGGGCTGGGGTGAGTGCAAGACCTACCCTGGGGTCTAGGAACTCAGTAGTGGAACAGCTAATACCAAGCTGTAGAAAGAAGATACACAAAAATCAGATCAAAATAGCATAGAAAGTCTTGGCAACTGGCTTGTTATTAAATGAAATCAGATTTACCCTGAGCCGCACCAAGCGAAGGAAGTGAATCTACTTTTTTGCTCATGAGCAAGCAAGAGCACAGATACAAAATAGCTGTGTGCTTTGGGGCCTCATTTATATCATCTGCGCAATGGAGACAGTGCTACCTCATTTGCTAAGGTAGAAAGCTCCATCAGTTTTTCAGGGGTCTTAAAGTTCTGTCATCTCTGTTTTTATGGAATCATGTGTTGAAGACACCCGATTTGCAGGGAAAGTCTATTAAAATATGCTTTTTCCTGACTCTTCAACATCAGCCCTGTGGATGGGGAGTTCCTGCCCTAATTAGTGAGCAGGCAGGTACCCCAAGGCCGAGAGGGTGTATTTCAAGAGCAGATGACATGAGCGGCCGTGGCTTTGCTCCTGCAGTGACGAAAACTCAGCTTGGTCACTGGCCCTCTGTGTTCATCATCATTGGGGGGCGCTGCTTATTTGAGACACGTTTCAGGGGGTCCAGGAGAATAAGCCTCTGCAGCATTGCTTAGCTGTGCCTTCCTTAGGAAGCAGAAAAGCCATGGTCCTTAGCATCTGTGAAATTGCTTGGCAAAGAAGAGAAAGAAATATGTGGGGCCTGGAACTGCTTTCCCAAATGGGGTAAATCAAAAGCAGGCATGAGGCTCCAGCGTCAGACCAGCGTCTGTATGCTCCGACATGTTCCTTCCTGTCAGCAAAGCATAATAAGAGTAATAGATAAGCACCCAGGAAACACATGGTCTGGGCCATGAGCTACATGCAGATGTCAGGAAGAGCCCTTTGGCTAGAGAAAAGCTGCTGTTGTTTCGTTGCTCCTGGGTCATCTTTATGGTCAGACCACATAACGCACTTCATGAATAACCAGCTTTGTTATGGCTTCTTTCAGCCAAGAGCTACAGAGCATTTAATGGATGTCGCTTGGTGGTGAGTTGATGACTATTCTGCCCATTCCACAGTTGAGAAATCTGAGGCCAGTAAGCTGAAGGACTTTGCTACAAATCACTACCTGCTCTGATAGGTTACCCGAGTATAGTAGCAGGGCGCTCTTTAATCTTTGGGAGCCAAGGCACTGAGAAATTCCGGCAATGTTAGAAAAGTTCAGGCAGTATGTTCCCGGTACATAAAAGCCTCCTCAAGGATATCCCTTTTTTTGTCTCTTGATAGATTTTTGGATGAAGGTTGGTTTGCCATGAATTCAGGCCTTCCCTTAGAAATTATCTGGATAACTTTTATTTCCAAAGAGAAATCTGTCTCAAATCATCAATAAAGCTATCATAAATAGAGCTATTTGTGGTAGCTTTATAAAGAATGTGCAGAGTGAAGGCCAGACTTCTGCTGTGACGTTTTCTTTTTGCTTGGAAAATGTCAAGGTGATGTTTTGCTCTCCATGCTGCTCTTTTTTCTCCAGTCGTGGGTTTTCACATGTCTCTGATCTATTCACTTAGTTTTCCATGAAGATAGTGGCTGAAAATACATAGAATTAAAAAAAAATGTTTTAATGTTTATTTATTTTTGAGAGAGACCGTGTGAGCAGGGGAGGGGCAGAGAGAGAGGGAGACACAGAACCCAAAGCAGGGTCCAGGCTCTGAGCTGTCAGCACAGAGCCCGACGCGGGACCCAAACCCATGAACCACGAGATCATGACCCGAGCCAAAGATGGACACTTAACTGACTGAGCCACCCAGGTACTCCAGAAAATATATAGAATTTTAGAAGCACAAAGCACCTCACAGCTCTCCCAATAATAGCAACAGTAATTATGGTGACGACGATAGCTAACATTTGTTGTGCATTTGAGAAATGCAAGGTGCTGTCCTCCACATTCCCATGCATTTTCTTTGTCCTCAGTATGACCCCATGATGTAGCATTGTTATTTCCACTTGTCGGTGGCAGAAACAAGGCTGAGACGTGGGCCCTGACATGTTAAGCCACGTGCCAGAGTCCACACAACTCGTTCACGACAGCCCAGGACCAGACTTTGAGTCTCCCCCTCAGCATTTAATATTCTTTCCAGTGTTTCTCAAACTGCCGTCTGTGAACATGTTCTTTGGGGTCCACGTGTTCCGGGAGAATATTTTTAATTGCACGTTCTTATTTTTATAGTTCTCTAAAAACAAAACTGCACAGTGAAGAATTCATAATTAGAAGGCATTTTTAGACCAGTAAAGGTTTCTGAGACTGGAGTTTGCACTCCCCTGTGGGCCCATCTGTGGTCTTCAGGGTCATGACATTTTTCTTTTAAAAAAAAAAAAAAGGTTTGTACATCTCATGGGTTTGATGAACCCCTTTTTGTACTGTTCCAGCTCTAATCACAGGTTTAAGACAGGAGTAGATACAGTGGTGGCAGTAATTAATGCCGCCTCTAAGATTTTTCACTTGTTAGCTCTCTCCCTGACGTGGAAAGCATTGCCACTCATCTAAAGCATGATCCAATGGAGGTCAGAAAGTTCGAGGGAAAGAACACAATCTCTGGAGTGAAAAGACCATTCTCCGAATGCTCTCTGCCCCTCGACCTCTCAGTGCCTTGACTCGTGCTGAAATCTCCACATCTCCTCGCTTCTTAGTTTTCCAGCACCCATGAAAAATTCTGTCTGCCCTTCAAAACTTACTCAAATGCCACTCCTCCTTAAAGTTTTCTTTTTTTTTTTTTTAAATGTTTATCTTGAGAGAGAGCAAGTGAGAGAGTGTGAGCAGGGGAGGGGCAGAGAGACGAGGGGAGAGAGAGAGAGAAAGAGAGAGAGAATCCCAAGCAGACTCCACGCTGTCAGTGCAGAGCCCAACGTGGCGCTTAAACCCACAAACCGTGAGATCGTGACCGGAGGTGGAATTGAGAGCCTGACGTTCCACCATCTGAGCCACTCAGGTGCCCCGAGGAAACTTTCTCTGATACCAGTTGGATGTGATCTCCTCTCCTCCATCCTACCACTAGCCCTCCATTCCTTGGTGGTTCTGCTTCACCTGTCACTGTAGTCATGTTTGCACATAGATTGCTCTCACAGACTCTACGTTCCTTCAGGGCAGGGACCAACTTTTCATTCCTCACAGTGCCAAGCTCATACATTACACATAGCAGGCATTTAATACATGTTTGTTGAGGGTGTCCTAAATGAATAAAAGCAATGAATGGAGCCAGAATACATTCCCATCTCACCTTGGATGGAAGCTCACCCATATGGAAGGGCCTTGTCTCATCCAACAGATGGCTGGCTTATCAGAGCTAAGAAACACACTATGTTAGTAGCACTGGTTTTTCTTGTTTGGTGAAAAGAACAATTGGAACATTGTAAGTCGCCCTCTAATTTTCCCATGGACTAAGCATCTAATAATAAAAATAAAATCTGCCCTTTTTACTTGCCCCCAAGCCTATCTTATGCCAAACCTCCTCAGTAGTCACAAATATGTTTTATTTTTATGAGGATTTCGAGCCCCCAATGAGAAAAATATGTGGTAAAATGTAACAATTTTGGTCCCAAAAAAGTAGACACCAGAATTGGAGGTTTGGCCTGGGTTATGGGGAAGGTAGAACACAGGGAAGCATACCATTAACTCCCATGTAGTTGCTATAGTAGCTCCATGAAATTATCTCTGAGCCCCCGGGCAACCAAGGCAATAGAGAAGCCTTTCTAGAAACCCAGTTCGCCTCTGCAGCAAGAAAAAAAAATATGTTCCTCAGGGGCTTCAAAAATCTTCATTTTTCAAATACAGGACTCAATAAGAAGAATCACAGAATAAGTACCATTAGCATTTTTACAGCTTTTATACAGAATAATTACATTTTAGCATGGAGCTGTTTTTATAGATATAAGCTAAAGGGCAAAATGCAACAGCCAACTGATGTTTCCATGGATATACGATAGGTGTTTATTTTTGAAGGAGAATTTCCACATAAGCCTCTGTTTGGGGGTAGAGACTAGTGGAAATAAAAAGCAGACGGAGAGGATCTTGAATGAAATGTGGGGTCTGAAAAGGAGGACAACCAGAAGCCAATGACCTCCACAACACGAGCCAAGGACAGTCTCCAGTTGGGCCAGTGTATAGATTAGAGAAGCCTAACTCCTATGACAGCCCAGATTCCTACTAGGAAGATTTATCTTTGCTCCCATCACCACCCTAGGCAAGTCAGTGGGAGGGCTTCAGGCTGTGTGGCCACTCAGGGGAGACACGAGTTCCTTCCATCTAAAGGCTTCGCAGAAGGCAGTGTGCTTTACTCCTTGTGTTCAAATGAAGACTCTCAGCTGGTGAGTCTGGTGTGGGGAGGAGTGGAGGGGAACAGAGGAAGTGGTCCTAAACACCTGCATTTCTGGCACGTTGCTAGGTGATGCCCTTGTCATCTTCCCCGGGACCCCTACTTCTGGCTGGGAGGAGAGTGTGAGTGCGCAGAGGACTGTGTAGAAGATTTTTAGGGACCAGGCCTGAAAGCCATGTAGGTCATGTCCATCTGCTTTCCGTTGCCCACAAGTCAGTCACATGACCCCACACACTGCAGGGTAGGCTGGGAAGTGGGGCCTCTGTGGGCTGTGGAGTAGAAGGAATTGGAGCTCGGTGACTGCTCGTCCGTGCCTGCCACATCTAGCCACATTTCTCAGAGGCCACGAAAATACTCCCTCTCCCTAAGTACAGATGACCCCCAGGCACAATGCTTGTGGGTCCCCTGTGGTGGGCTGGCCTTGTCTACGTTCCCGTCACCTTGACAGGAACCCACTTAAACCTTTTCAGATAGGCAGTCTGGCCACGTTGCCCTGTTTTACCCCAAGAAAGGCCTGCTAAAACAAAGCCTAAACAAATCAGCCCCGTTGCTTTCTGGCATTGTTTATTTATAAGTGAGACATTGTATTAGGCAGGTCCTTCTCGCAGAGACTTTTTTCTCCTTGCTCTTCCTGCTGGATGTGAATTAAGCTCTGCTGTCCCTCTAGCTATGACAGCAAGGCTCCCGCAGCCGTCACTCGAAGGCAAAACCGATGAAAATGTCTGATAGGCTGGATGATAAGTATTTAATTTCCTGGCCATCTATGGCTCTTTCCTTAGAATGAGAAATTATCCCCTGGATTTCCAGTTCCACAGTCGATATGTTTCACAGAGTGGGAATGGTAAGAGTTCTCCATTAAACTGCCTTTGGGATTCTTTTCTGCTTGTCCCATAAATGTGCTTTGTATTTATCTGGAACGAAATTGACATTCAGGGAGTCAGGTAGAAAATTGGTTTGTGAGAATTATGGATACTAATGCCAACAACCTGAATTCATCCAACCCCACTAAGCATCGAGTCTTAGTGGCCACTTTGAAAGACTGAAATGTGGCTGCCACAATCTTGTCGGTTATTATTTATCAATTGCCGTTTGCACACACCTCCCTGTAGGGGAGACAGGGGAGAGCAGTGCCTGGCCCAGAACAGTTTCCTCTGTCGATCTAGGCACACAAAATCTGAATGAGAGAGGATGCGGCACAAGGAGACTGTGGCTAGGAAGCCAGGGGCTGGGTTCCCACTTCCCACGCAGCTGGAAAATGAAGAGGTGCAGAGGTGGCTTGGTGGCTGGTCTCATAGGTTCAGGGAACACTTGGGCTCTGGAAGGTTTGCTCTCACTCTAGGAGAGAAGGAGGAGAGCGGGTGAAAGGTTGTTGAATACCATTAGTAGGAATAGAAGTGTCTCTTAACGAACTTTGAGGATATCACAGCAGGAGACCCAGGAACTGGAATCTGCCCTACTGTGTTCTCTACTGACCTATGTGAGGTTCCCCAAGGCTGCTGCCTTTGAGGGACCTTGGTCAAATGGAAAGCTGAGTGCTGTTAGATAACAAAAATTCAAGGAGATTTTAAAGACCTGATTAGCTTTGTTAATCGATTCATGAATCAGGCAGCAACCCATCTAGCAGTAGAGGGGAGCTCCATAGGGCTACAGGAAAGGAAAGTCTTTGAAAGGAAGAGAGGAAGTGGGGGGAAAAGGAAACTACTAGCAAAGAATCCATTGTTTTAGGCAAGGTCACCCTCCTATTGGGAACAGAAGGGATCTATCAGTCAATTTCCTATTGCTGACCGGGAAATCCCCATGCTGACTGGTTAAAGGTTACATTCCTAGGGGTTTGAAACTACAATTAGATTAGGTATTAAGTCTTGGCTTACTGACTTGGGGCCTTAACCCAAGTAATGCCATTTGGAGCCTGTGGCTTTCTCTTTAACAGCACCTTTCATGAAGAGCTATGAGTCCCTACTGATCATAGTGCAGGGGGTTTCCGAGGCTGGGCAGGAGCATAAACTTAGCCTCGATGCCAATGAAGGACCTTCCAGGTCCTTCTGGGTCCATGCCCCATTCATGCACGACTCCCAAGAGGGTGTCAGGCCTGGATTTTGTGCTCCAGATGCCTCATCTGACCCTAGTCCTGCCATGGCTGGGATATTAACCCAGACAGTCTGTCTTCACAGCCCATACTCCCACCTGTTTTCACAGAACAGTGATCACAGGTCACATGCATAGTTGAGAGGGAAGGGGCCTAAGGTGAGGGCAAAGGGGCTAGAAGGAACCCAGCTTCGTGTCCCCCAGGGGCAGCAGGCTCCAGCATTGCTCACTGATTTTCCTGGTGAGGAAGGTGTGGTGGCCTTGACTCTGAATAGGTCCCCCCACCTGCCACCAGCCTCCCCTGGCCACTTCACAAGGCCCGCTTCCTTCCTATGTCTTGGCAATCAGGTCCTGCCCACTGTGCCCTCCAGGTGGTCCTAAGGCTTTGTGGGTTGTGTCCTGCTGCAGGTTCTGGATGTGCTGTGCTCCCTCTGTCTCTGCAATGGGGTTGCCGTGAGAGCCAACCAGAATCTGATTTGTGACAACTTGCTGCCCCGGAGAAACCTGCTCCTGCAGACGCGGCTGATTAACGACGTGACAAGGTGAGGCCACTATCATCATTCCACAGTGTCCATCTTGTTTCCAGACAGGGAAGGAAGAGGGCTGATCTGAACTCCAGGGCTGCGTCCCCATGGTTTCCATGGCGAAGTGGGTACATAAGATGAGACTGGGCAGATGTGTGCTTTTTCAGGGCCCTGTACACCAGCCCTTTTCACAGGGTTTTAAACGTTTCCCCTGAAGTAGCCTACAGTGGAGAGTATGTGTTCCACCTGAGGGCCAGAGCATTTAACCCGAAGTGGTCTACCTATGTTTCATGTTACAGTTAAGTACAGATCTTGTAACTTCTTCGTAACATACTCCCTTTTTTCTTTTAATTTTTTTTTTAACGTTTATTTATTTTTGAGACAGAGACAGAGCATGAACAGGGGAGGAGCAGAGAGAGAGGGAGACACAGAATCTGAAACAGGCTCCAGGCCCTGAGCGGTCAGCACAGAGCCCGACGCGGGGCTCGAACTCACGGACCGTGAGATCATGACCTGAGCTGAAGTCGGACGCTTGACCGACCGAGCCACCCAGGCGCCCCCTCACTTTTATTTTAATATACCACCTTTTATTTTTTTTTTAATTTTTTTTTTTCAACGTTTATTTATTTTTGGGACAGAGCGAGACAGAGCATGAACGGGGGAGGGGCAGAGAGAGAGGGAGACACAGAATCGGAAACAGGCTCCAGGCTCCGAGCCATCAGCCCAGAGCCTGACGCGGGGCTCGAACCCACGGACCGCGAGATCGTGACCTGGCTGAAGTCGGACGCTTAACCGACTGCGCCACCCAGGCGCCCCTTATTTTTTTTTTTAAACCTAGCTCAGCTCCTGGATACTTCCAGCACTATTGCATTGGTCCTGCTTTTATTTTTTTTTAATTTTCTTTCTTTTATTTAATTTTATGTTTATTTCTGGGAGAGTGCAAGCAGGGGAGGGGCAGAGAGAAGGGGGACAGAGGATCCGAAGCCAGCTCTGCCCTGACAGGCTGACAGCAGCGAGCCTGATGTGGGGCTCACAAACCACAAGATCAAACCTGAGCCCAAGTCAGATGCGCAACTGACTGAGTCACCCAGGTGCCCCTCCAAGTCTTGTAATAGAATGGATGCCCCATGTTGATACTATGGTTTCTTGCATCCTCTGGCACATGGCATTCGAGGTTATCTGTGAAGGCCACGATGAAGAGCATGGGCTCTCACAGAATCCTAGCCTGCTGATCCACACGTGCAGCCACACGTGAGTCATGTGAACTCATGGGACTTACATTAGGCAGGCCTAAGTTATTGAGCTATCTTCTACCCAGGCCCACTCCCTAATCTACAAGGTAAGGAAAGAACTGTGGAGTGTAGAGCAGAACTGAGCCATCCACACAGTTTCTTTTGGTACCAACCTGGTTTTTCCTGGCCCACCCAAAATGGGATGCAGCTCCAGCCCAGAACAGTGGATATTTAAGAATAGCACTCCAACCAGGAAAACTCTAAATGGTTTGTCCCAAGCTTTTAACCATCTTTCTGGATACATTAAGTCCTCCAGCCCTTATCAAAGTTGGCTAAGAGTGACTTCTCTTCCCTTCTCCCTTTTTCTGCTGTCTTCAATCGAATTTTTTCAGCTTTATTCATTGAAGTATAATTGACAAACAGTTAAAGGATATTTAAAGTATGGAGTATGATGATTTGATATACATTGTGAAAGGATTTGCCCCATCAGATTGAGTAACACATCTGCCACCTCACATATTTATCCTTTTTGTGTGTGAGAGAGCCCTTAAGTGCTTCTGTCTTGGCACATTTCAATTATGCAATACAGTGTTACCAACTGTAGCTACGATGTTACACGTTGTATCCTCCTACGATATGCATCTTATAAGTGGAAGTTTGTACCTTTTTTCTAACCTCTGTTTTTGCCACCCCCTACCTCTGCCCCTGGCAACTGCTTTTCTGCTCTGGAGAAGTTTTGCGTTTTTTTTTTTTTTTTTTTTTTTAGATTCCACCTGTAAGTAGTTCCATGTCGTTTTCTTTGTCTTGCTTGCTTGCTTGCTTTAGAGAGGGAAAGAAAAGGAACACGAGTGGGGGAGGGGCAGAGAGAGAGAGGGAGAGTATCTTAAGTAGGCTCCTTGCTCAGCGCAGAGCACGATGCGGGGCTTGATCCCACAAACCGTGAGATCATGACCTGAGCCAAAACCAGAGTCAAATGCTCAGCCAACTGCGCCACGCAGGTGCCCCTGGTCTGGCTTATTGCAAATAGTGGTTTCTTAATGCTTTCAAGAGGCCACTGTTACTGGTTATGCTTAGGTGACAAAGCTGCCACTGTGAGAATAGGGGGAGCTTGAACCAATTTCCCAGGAGATGGAACTTGATTAAGTTCCTTCTTCCACTTACAGAAAGACACAAGGATTTATGGTTATGCATTTCTATGACGTTTTCAGCATCTTTTACCCATGGTCGGCACTCAGTAAATGCTGCTTGCCTTGAATGGAACAAGGAGACGTTCTTTATATTTTTAAATAGAATTAACATTGTCCTGACACCTCCCACTGAGAACTCGATCAAGTGTTAGAGGCTCTAAGCATTTCCTATTTTAGAATCCTATGAAAAACACAAAAGTGCTCTTGCCTTCAGTTGACAGTGCGTCCTGTGGCCCAGTTCAACCTGCTTGCTGTTGTTTATCTCCGTGCTTCCGAGTCTGTAGCTGCCACCTGTCCCGTGTTCGATTTCAGCATTCGGCCAAACATCTTCCTGGGAGTTGCTGAGGGCTCAGCACAGTACAAGAAGTGGTACTTCGAGCTGATCATAGACCAAGTGGACCCCTTCCTAACAGCTGAGCCCACACACCTACGGGTGGGCTGGGCCTCTTCCTCAGGCTATGCTCCGTACCCTGGAGGTGGAGAAGGATGGGGAGGCAACGGTGTTGGAGACGACCTGTATTCCTATGGCTTTGATGGCCTTCACCTTTGGTCAGGTGAGTACCTTGCCAGAGCTTTGGCCCCTTTTCCCTTGCTGGAGATGATCAAGGCTTGAGTTGTTCAAGCTTCGGTGGTCACTTTCTGTCAAAAGGATGCAGACTCAAAAGTCTCAGCTAATTAGAGGGTTAAGTGGAAAGCACATCAGATCTGAAATGAGACTGTCCTGCTTTGCCACCATGACTCCGGGACTTACTTGTAGCTGCGTGATCTAGTGTGGCTCAGTTAACGATTCCCAAGCTCAGTGACTGTATCTGTAGCATCACTATTGCCTAGGATGTTAAGGGTTATATGGTCAAACCGGGAAAGAGACTCAGCGTTTGTTTACTGGACAGTGAGCTTATATACCTTTTGTACATTTTTCCCCTCACTTTATTTATATAATGACCCCTTAATGTAGATAATACTGTTTTTAACGTGTACTTATTTTTGAGAGAGAGCGAGCGAGCAGGGAAGGGACAGAGAGAGGGAGACACAGAATCCAAAGCCGGCTCCAGGCTCTGAGCTGTCAGCACAGGGCCTGATGCGGGGCTCAAATTCATGAACCATGAGATCATGATCTGAGCTGAAGTTGGATGCTTAACCAACTGAGCCACGCAGGCGCCCCAGTGTTCATAATATTGGCCTCATGGGATGCATGTGGAACCACCACAAAGATGTTTAAGTAGTTTATTTACAGTCATGCTGAGAGGGATTCAGATCTGACTACAAGTCCATCATTATGTCAGTGCAACATGTTGCTTCCTGATACACTTTACAGAATGCCGGGATCAGTGCTGGGCACACCCTAAATGCCAATCGCTTAAAAAAAAAAAAAAAAGTGCAACTTCCTTTTTAAAACTCCACTGATCCTTTCCCCAAGCATATCCGTGGCCTGTGCCCGCAGGAATGGGTTAGCTTCTGCCTAGACGAAAATGCAAGGCTAACTTTTAGGCTTTCCCCCAGAACTAGAGCTTTACCTCTTCTTTCTGTTGTCCACAGCACATCGTACCTGTATCTTTTGTGAGACTGTATTTGGAGTCACTGCGTCCCTTATAGAAATCCCTTATGTAAGCATGTCTCTTACGTAAGAAACGATGACACGCGTTCTTCCCCAAATCCAGTACTACGGAAAAGCTTGTCTCTACAACACAAACCTATACATTTTCTTTTGCAACTGGGTACTATGTAACCTATCACATTTTCCTTTTTCCCTCCACTTTTGGGCCAAAACCGTCACCTGGGGCTCTGATTCCATATCTTACAGTTGGTATGTATTTTCAGCGGGTCGGCATGGGTTGGTTTTTTCATTTTTTGTGCTGTTGTACGTTCAGTATAAACATTTAAAAACTTTTAGGAATGGTGTCTGCTTACTTATTGATAAATGTATCCTGGATCATTTGTGGGAAGAAAAAAAAAAAATCTCTGTTTTGTGTGTCCCAGGGGACAGTGTGGTGGAGACAAAGGCAAGTGAAAAACGGCAGAATGATGGGTGATAGTGACGTGAAAGCCCTGTCTTGTCGTTCTCTTATCCTCCCAACTTCCCTTCGCCAGTGCCATCTTCATGGGGAGTGACCGTGCATCTTCCCTTCTTGGGTCACGGAGCCACTGTGTCTGTGGCTGTACAGACTGTGGCTGTGATGTGGGTTAGCCTCACATGTCATGAAGTGCTCAGAAAGCTGTCTCCGAGGAAGTGAGTGAAAAAGAAAGAGTTCTTATGCTTGCCTACATCTACATCTCCTGAGTTTGGTAGGGTGGAATCTGTGAGGGGGAATGAGCGGGATTGGCTTGACAACATCATTCCCCTACTGCCTGCTGATAGCTGCTCCTCTCCTGCCATCTCGTCACCATCACCCAAGCTACACCTGCATCCCAGGTTACACCTGAAGGGAACTCTGCCTGGGGACTGGTTAAGGAAATCCGGAGGACACCTAGACTGTTGGATGAGGCAAACTGGACCCTTGTTCCAAAGAGAAACTAACCGTGCTCAAAGGAAAAGTGTTACTCAGTCCTTCCCAGATTTTGTAGCACTGTGTGGGGCACTTAGTGGATCCCTCCATAAAATCTGCGGAATGAATACATCGATGAGTCAAGAGACAGAGAAGCCAGGGCATCCGGAAAAGGTTGCCATTTGCATTTCAGAACTCGAACATCCATCTAATTGTGTACCATTCCCGGAGCATGCCACATGCTCGTCATCCTTCTTGTCCTTTCTCAGCAGAAGACTGGGAAGCCAGATGCGCCGAGCCCACACCAGTCATCATGAGCAGTGGCCCTTCTGATTGGTGATAGATGACAGGGGAAAGGGACTTGGGACTCTGCATTTCAGGAGCTGATTGTGGCTCTCTGAACATGACCCACACTTAGTAATACAATGCCGTATAGGTACATTCAGAGAACCTCACTCCCTCAGTCCTCAGCATCTGATGAGATGTGGCGAGACCAGTGTCAGCAAGATTGACACGTCTCGTGCTCATTAAAACACAAAGCTTCCTTGGGTCTGACATCATTCTGAATTCCCCAGCCAGCACACAGGGAACATATATCTGGCAGAAGGCACTGCGGGTAAATATGCCAACATGTGTTCCAGTTGAAGAAATAAGGTTTCTGTTAATGACTCCCACCAGGACACCACTGTATCTCGGACTATCTGATGAAAGGATAATTGTTGGATGAAGAAATGAAATGGAAACAATACTCCAACTTACTGCAGGATGTAAGGGAGGGTGGCTAGGGAGACCTACTGGGAACTCCTCCTGACAAGTTTTCTCCTTTTCCTTGAGATATAAATGCCCAAGTCCATTAACTTTAAACTCATCTGTATGTATGAACTAAGCTACTGCCTCGAACTGATCTTTAATGTACTTATTAAAGCACAGTGGAGGGGCGCCTGGGTGGCTCAGTCGGTTAAGCGGCCGCCTTTGGCTCAGGTCATGATCTCGCGGTCCGTGAGTTCGAGCCCCGTGTCGGGCTCTGTGCTGCCAGCTCGGAGCCTGGAGCCTGTTTCAGATTCTGTGTCTCCCTCTCTCTCTGCCCCTCCCCCGTTCATGCTCTGTCTCTGTCTCAAAAATAAATAAATGTTAAAAAAAAATTTTTTTAAAGAAATAAAGCACAGTAGATACTGTCGTTATTGGTAGGAATTATAGTGCCCCTAACATGTAGTCGCTGGAAAGAGTCAAGAAGAAACAGCATATGGCTTTGGAGTTGTGCCTGGGTTTGAATCCCAGCGCTTCTGTTTACTGATTTTTTTTTTGATTCTGGGCTCAGAGACTTGGTTTCCTCAGATAAAATGAAGATATATAGGCTCTTATGAAATTTAAATGAGGTAAGGAACATGAAGTTCATGACCCATTAGCTACCCAGTAAGTACGATTTCCCATCCCTCGTTGTCTGTGGGGTCCACTGTAATCATAAAGACCATGTCCAGAGTTGTGGGTACCTCACTGGAGACCAGGAGAGCAGCCCATCCTCAGGGGAACTACCTGAGTCCCGTGCTGAATGGGAAAGGATGTTTCTTTTTTTTTTTTTTTTAACGTCTATTTTTGAGAGACAGAGTGCATATCAGGGACAGGGGGAGGGGGTGCAGAGAGAGAGAGTGAGGGAGACACGGAATCCAAAGCAGGCTCCAGGCTCCGAGCCGTCAGCGCAGAGCCTGATATGGGGCTTGAGCTCACAAACCGCGAGATCACGACCTGAGCCGAAGTCGGACGCTCAACCCAGTCACCCAGGCACCACAGGAAGGGAAGTTTCAGGTGACCTCCTGGGATGATGAATGAGCTTTTTCTCTACGTAAGGAAAAAGCAGTCTTCATGGGTCTTTTTAGCCACCAAAGTCTGTGAAGCCACTTTCAAGCATCAGCTGTAGATCTATCCCCCATCTTAACCCTCTTAACAGGCTCCTGAGTCAGCTTAGCCACTGGGAGTTTCCTTTCCGAGGATGGGTTCTTTTCTGGTCCTGGCATTGCTTTCCCTCTCCTGACATAGCCTTCATGTGGCCTTTTGGGGCTGCCATTGGGATGAATTCGACTCAGAGCTTCCTGTAGTATGTTCCTGGCTGGGGGGACAGTTTCACAGAAAGAAATCTGTCTACGTTTCCCTTTTAATACCTTTTCCCCTTGTGCAGTTGGAATAAGCAGAGGAATCTACCTTCCCGAGTGATAAGTGACGCAGGAAATGAATGGAGTAAAATTGCATTTCCTGATTTATTACGATGTCTGGCTTTTTAAACTTTTAAATCATTTAGCTCAACAATCACATTTGTATGAGAGGGTCTTTACCTGTCTCCCTCCTGAGAGGAGTCCCAGCACTGAGCTGTGGAGGCACACCCCACTGTGACTCAGACCCTTCCAGCCCTGCTGCTGCTCTGTGAAGAGGACCCAAGGAGTGGCTAAAGAACACCAGCATTTCTACGTGTTTGGATCCTCTCTCCTTCCGAATGCCAGAGTGTTTGTGTTTGCGTGATAGTGCCAAATTCTGCAGTGCCTGGGGCAGTGGAAATGCTGATCAGTTGCCTACATTACTCATCAGAAGAGGCTAAATCCTGCAGGAATGTGTCCTTGGGTCAATTTGAAGATGTGCAGCCTATGATAAAGTGAGATTTTCCTTTATCTTACAATGCTGCTTTGGAATGGCCTTTCTGATCTTCCCGGGACCTTAAGGTAGGCCCAGGCCTCTGAGCCAGGGGCAGTTTATTCAGACAAAGAGAGGCTACAGGACTCCCCAGCCTGTTTGGGTGGGCTGTGGCTAGGATTATAGAGACTTAGACTTTGTAACTCCTTTGCTTTCCTTTCTATGGACTAGCCCTTCTGTTGGTTGTTCTAAAGGGTCACATACGTGAAACATACTTGAAAGTGACTATTTTTGAGCATTCTCTTCACCAAAGGGTCTTACTCATTTTTATTAACTCAATACAGTGACTTTTCGAGTCTCTTTCTGGACTCAGCCCTCAATGCCGTGATTCTCCATAGTATTATTTTTTCATCATAATACCAAAGACATTCCTACAGCGTTCTGGCATTCTTCTCTACTGTTAGCCTAGTAATTAAAGTTTCTAGAGCTTCAGAAACAAAAGCAATAATAGTACTTACTGTGGGTTATGATGTGTCAGACACGCTTCTAATCCCTCTTTAGGGAATAATTCATCCAAAACTCAAACAACCTCATGATGCTATTTTCACTTGACAGATGAAGAAACTTGAGTTGACAGAGGTAAGTGATTTGCCCAAGGTCACACAGTAAGTGACAGAGCCAGGACTCTAGCCCAGAGAGTCTGGTTCTAGAAATGCCCAGTTATTGCTACATGCTAAACCTTTTGAATGGCATACAGGACATCAGTCATTTGTTTCATTGAAGTCCCGGGAATAATTACGGTACCTTACAAACAACTCTTAACAACAATAGTGTGGGCAACACGGTACCCATTTTATAGAGGTGGAATCTGATTTTCTGGTAAAATTACATGCCCAGCTTCAGGTAACAGACAAAGACTTGGTATTGAACTCAGCCCTCTGTGATCCACTTGTGCTCCCTGCCACAATGCCACCTCACTACAGAGCAATTTAAAGGACAAGTATGTTGTTTAAATGTGGGGTACAGGACCCTTCTGAATCATTTGGAGCCTGGAAAGCCCTCATGGGGTTAGAGATTTCTTCTTGTAGATGAGAACAGATTTATAAAACAGTGTGTAAAAGCCATTGCACAATTCCCTTGTTTTCTAGTTTGAGAACCTTCAAGCTGCTCCCATTTTAAAACTAAGTATACCTTATCAGATGATATTTTACAACAAGAATATTACATGAAATGGGTTTTTTTTTTATTCCAATAGACTTCCCAAACCATTGCTCTAAGTAATCACTAAGTACATGCTTCCTATCCAGTAATTATCCACTGTCTCCCTTTAGTTTCTGGATAGTATCAGTCCCAACTCTGTATTCTGCATATGTTTTAAAAATAGGCTCAAACCATGATTTCACTTGGCCTACTGATGATCTTCTACTCGGTGCCCATTCTTTTAGAATAAAGGAGTTTTGTAAAAGGCAGTGGTGTTTACCACAAGGGTATAATTGCTCATCCTGGTTGTTGTTTTCCACCAACGGAGGGAACTAGACAGGAGAAATGCTCTCGGCTGCCATTCTTCGGGAAGGCACTTGGCAACTATGGCATCTTAAGGGCTAAATAAAGCTTGGAACTCAGCTTCCGATGGCATCAAAGCACTGCTGTAGATGAAGAGTATCCCTCGTGAAAGCTGCTCTCTGTCTTTACTGGCCGAGGTTCTGGCCGGCAGGGAAGCCAACAGTGCACTTTGAGCAGCTAGGACGAGAGGGCGCTGGCATCACAATTCAACACTGTCAGTTTGTCCTAGTTTATGTGAGTCTCAGAACAGTAAAGGACCTTCTCATTTGTATTTTTAGCCAGCAAGGATCTGAATACCTTGAAAGTTAGTTGACCGGGGCGCCTGGGTGGCTCAGTTGGTTGGGCGTCCGACTTTGGCTCAGGTCATGATCTCGTGGTTCATGCGTTCAAGCCCTGTGTTGGGCTCTGTGCGGTCAGCTCGGAGACTGCAGCCTGCTTCAGATTCCATGTCTGTCTGTCTGTCTGTCTGTCTGTCTCTCTCTCCGTGCACCCTCCCCCACTCACGCTCTGTCTCTGTCTCTCTCAAAAATAAACATTGAAAAAAATAAAGCTAGTTGACCAACCGAGCGTTTCAGTGGCTTCTTGGTTTTCCCAAATTCACAGAAATCTCTTGGGATTTTTTTTTCAAATGACTACAATGATATTATCCAGAAGTTAAACTAAAGGAGAAAGAAATAACTGAAGCAGAAAAGATTGGTTTTTAATGGGAAAATAAGAAATACTGAGAATGGGACCGTTGTAGCAAGATTGGCTGAGTTTTAATATCATAGATTCCTTTCATAACAGACTTGATTATGGTAAGGGAGAAAAGATAATTGGGACCTGGGATACCTCAACTCCATAAAAGGAACCAAGGGCCCTCAGTCTCCTCAGAGAAATTGGAAAGGTGTCAAACCTCTGCAGTCCTAGAATTTGGCTTAGATTGCTGTGTTTTAAAGGAACCTGTTCCTCATTCTCAGGAATGAAGCAAGGTTACAAAAACCGAGTCTGGCGCTGTCCCAGGCTTATGTGCCTTGTGTACGTTATTTTGTGTCATTGCACCTGGTGTGGTGCAAACAGTCCAAGTTGTGTGTCCAGTCCGGCTGTGTTCTGCATCTACTCCCCAAGCTCCTATCCGTCCCCACACCTGCCGCACACAGGTAGGTCTCCTCCATCCTTCTGTATAAACTATTCTTCTGTAAGAAGTAGTCTTTCTTATATAGTGGATCTTTGACTCTTGTCCCATGCTCCTGGGCTGATTTGGCACCTTCCTGTATCTTAGAAGCATCACCTTGTGTACACCTTCATTCCATTAACTAGACTGAATGGTAATTCTTTATTTGAATGTTTATTTCCCACCAGATTATGGATTTATTAGGAGCAGGAACTGGGTCTTCAGTCCTTGATCCCCAGCCCGGTATCTGGTACCACGTAGAGCCTCATTCACGTTTGTACAAGGGTGGGGGGAAATACAATATGGTTTTGTCAGTTGCCCACAATAACCAGAAGGGGATACTTAATATATTTTTTTTTTATTAAGGATAGTGTAGTAGTTTCACTATTTAAAAAAAATTTTTTTAATGTTTGTTTCTTTTTGAGAGAGACAGAGATAGTGACAGCTGGGGAGGGGCAGAGAGAGAGAGACAGAATCCAAAACAGGCCCCAGGCTCTGAGCTGTCAGCACAGGGCCCGACGCGGGGCTCAAACTCAAAAGCTGTGAGATCATGACCTGAACCAAAGTCGGCCGCTGAACCGACTGAGCCACCCAGGTGCCCCTTGCTATTTTAAAATCCACCACTTAATTTAGAACCTACTAGAATAGCATTAACCACTGGAAACATTAAATAATTCATAGCTGAGATTAGAAAGATTATATAGCATAGATGTGCATACAAAATTTATAAACAACTCACGTACCCATCATAAGGGGGTTTTTAATTACCTTATGGCATATGATGAAGCCATTAAAATGCAGTTTCTAGTGAATATTCCATTATACAATCAAATATTTACAATACGATAGGTAGAGAAAAAGTCACAAAACCCACAGAATCCTAGTTTGGATGAGAAGTGTGTATGTGTGTGTGAAAGTGGAAGCATTTTTTATTGAGTTACATTTTTTTCTTTGTTTATATTTTTGTATACAATGAACATTTATAATGAATATGTATTACTTCTGTCATCAAAAAATAAGATACATTTTTATAATTTTTGTTGCCTGAAAGTCCATTTTAATACCTAAATTCGGCCTCTTCATTGCTCTCTTGCCAATAGAATTGTAACCGTGGTAGGGAGATGGGTGAGGGAGTTAGGATAATTTACTTTTAGAACTTCCAGAATGAGATGGTGTGACACAAAAATCCCGAGAGGTGATTTTTCTCATGACTGTAAGTTAGGTCAGGCAATGATAAATCATCCTATTAAAGAGATACACAGTAATGACAAAAATCATCAACACAGTGTACAACTGACCCTCTGTTTCACTGCTTATATGAACTAATAGAATTCTTTAAAACAAGTAAACTATGCTGCATGGTTTAATGGCTGGATGACCTTGCTGTTACTCACTTTGATGGCTCCTGCGTCCAGTGCCAGAGTGGCCATATCTTTTACAGGAAATGGAAGAGGGCCAGATCTTTGGGCATCTGAGAGTAAACCCACACACACACGCACACTCACACTGCAGGACCCACAACCAGCAAAGCAATCTGTTTGTTAATTCAGACACCGGGCCAGAATCTGAACACACACTGAGGGGGTTGAATTCATGTTTGTTCTCATTCCTGGCAGTTTGAGTTTCCTCTGAGACTCCTCTCGTTTTGGGCTGCCCACTCACAAGCTCCGGAAATCATTTCTCACTGCTCCCCTCACACTTGGAAAGCCAAGTTGAATTGCAAATGCAGGAACATATCCAGACCTCCTGTGTGCCATCATACCTCCCCACCTCCCACTGTGAGAGCCTTCTCTAGAGTCCCACAACGCCTTCTTGTTCTTTGCTCACCAGGCCGCATACCCAGAGCCGTGGCCTCCATCAACCAGCACCTCCTGAGATCAGACGACGTGGTAAGCTGTTGCCTCGACCTCGGGGTGCCCAGCATCTCTTTCCGCATCAACGGGCAGCCTGTGCAGGGGATGTTTGAGAACTTCAACACAGATGGGCTCTTCTTCCCTGTGGTGAGCTTCTCAGCAGGTGTCAAGTAAGTGATGGCTGTGATTTCATGGGGAGTGGCTGTTAGCCCACCTCCCCACCACTCGTGTGAGCCAGGGAGCAAGGGAGTGTCCCTCACGACTTCCACACCATAAGCCAGACTGCCCCCCCCCGCTCGCCCTCCCCCGCCAAAATGATGGTGAAAGCAGGAGAGCAATCCAGAATCACTGACTCCGTAGATAGTCATTGAATACCTACCTACCACCAAGGGTTTTGTAATGTCTTCAAATAAGATAAATAACATCAATCTTATGTAGATCCTTGTTTTAATAATTGTTTTAAAAATTACATCCTCAATATTAAAAATTTATAAGATATAGTTCTAAATAAAACAACGTCACAATCCCAACGTATAACTATAATCTCTGCTATTAGTTTCAAGTCTTTTATTCTACACATTTTGGGAGCTTTTTTTTTCTTTTCTTTTCTTTTTTTTTTTTTTTTTTTTTGAGAGAGAACGTGAGCAGGAGAGAGGGGCAGAGAGAGAATCTTAAGCATGCTACATGCTCAGCACGGAGCCCAACGTGGGGCTTGATCCCACAACTTTGGGATTGTTACCTGAGCCAAAATCAAGAGCTGGACGCTCAACTGACTGTGTCACCCAGGCACCCCATGAGGCTTTGTTAATTGACATCACACTCAATATGAAGTTTTATGTCTTCATTATTTTCCATTCAGCTGTACATAATGAGCCTTTTCCTGACTCCTTAAGTATCCTCCTCAAAAACAATTTTTATAGCCATATAATATCCTTTTATTTGGTTGTCCCATAATGTAGCCATTACTTTATTGTTAGACTTCTGTGCTAATTCCATTTTTATCTTTATAAATAAAATTATGATGGACATCCTTGAGCATAACTCTTTTGTCTGCATATCTGTTAAGTTCTTCCTAGAAGTAGGTCCAAAGCTATGAAGTTTTTAAAGTCTAAATTTGTAGGGGTGCCTGGGTGTCTCAGTCAATTAAGTGTCTAACTTCGGCTCAGGTCATGATCTCACAGCTCATGAGTTCAGGCCCGGCATCAGGCTCCCTGCTGTCAGCTCAGAACCTAGACCCTACTTTGGATTCTGTGTCTCCCTCTCTCTCTGCCCCTACCCCACTCATACTCTGTCTCTCTCAAAAATAAACATTAAAAAATAATAAATGTATAATCACAAGCCAAGTAGATTTTCAGGAAGATTGTATGGAACAGTTCAGAAATAATTATCAACAATTTTGGAATCTCAAAAGTTCTGAAACCCATGAATTTTTTCATAACTCATTTCACCACAGAGTCTGACCTAAACTCATTTTGTTGTCAAAACTGTCATCAACAGAAATGAGGTTGCTTTTAATCTTTCATTTATTCCTCTTCTTTTGAATATTTACAAGCTTAACTGCAGAAATATTAATGTGTTTGATTAAGGGGTACAGCCCCTCACCTGTCTAGAGGTTGTATTTAATACATAATATGTATACTTTCTTTAAAATCTGAAGAATTCTGAAGTCTGAAACACAACTCCAAATTTCAGATAAAGGATTTGGGCCTTGTAGTATCATTTAGAGCAACATGTGGGAATGCCCAACTGATTGAGTCTTCATTAACTTTTACTGTTATGGGTTATTTTTAATCTTTGCTAATTTGAGAAAATTGTAACTTAAAGTTTTAATTTTCTATTTGATTACTTGTGTGGTTAAGCATTTTTAATGCTTACTGTTCTTAGATAGTATTTCAACCCAATATTTTTTATGTTCTTTGCCTATCTGGTATGAATTTCAGTGTTTTGTATGTTAAGACTATTTAAAATACTGCCTTATTGGTTTCAAATCTTTTTTCCCAGTTTATAATTTACATTTTCACACTTAGCTTTATTTTCCTGTTGTTTCTTTGTTTTTCCCTTTTACAAAAATAATGTAAATCAAGGAAATAACCAAGAACCCAAAATTGCACAACCTGGAGACAACCCTATTACCTTTTTATTCATACATCCAAATATTTTTACACTAAATTGGATTTATACTGTAAAAGCTGTTTTCTACATACTATGGCTAACTAGTGTGTTTGTTGCTCTGCCCCTTTCCTTATACCAGTTGGATGCTGTATTAATTATTTTAGTCTGACAATATATTTTAATGTCAAGACAAGACAGACCCCATTAATTTAATGTCAAGACAAGACCCCATTGTGACTCTTCTTCCCCAAGATTTTCTTAATCATTCTCGATCCCTGCTTATTAAAGAGATTACAATAGAATGAGTGGAAAACTAGAATCAACACAGTTAGAATCAAACTGGTTTCCATTGGAGCCCTTGGAAAAGGCCATAAAAGGAGGGGAGTTGTAGACAGCAGACACTTAGAGCTTGGACCACAAAGATGCCATCTCACCATCTCAGAGCTGCGAGCATCTGAGGGATGGATTTCCAAAGTGATAGCACTGTGATAGTCCTCAGCACCTCAGGTAGACTGATAAAGCAAGACATGTTGATATATTTTTGTAATGGATGAAATTTCAGTTCTGTTTCAGTTAAATAATTTAGAAATAAAGAATTATCCTTTGGAAATGATATTGAACCTTGGGAATTTGACACAGATATGCAAATACACATAGTATATATATACATATATAGATATGCAACATGTACATAAGCTAATGTATGTTTGCACACATAGTGATACGTATACAGTACATATACATATTTATAAACGTGTTGATGTCGATGGATATAATAAATTTAAACATTATCATTGTTTGAGATTCTTTTAACAAAAGGAGAACAATGATAGTAAAACCTTACTAGGGCTGCAAATCTACTCAGCACTGTTGCAAGCCAACGAATCTTCTGTCCACTCCAGGGACTGTATTCTAGAGTTGTGAGTTCTTTATCTGTGTTTCTGTCTGCTGAGGACATACCCATTAGAATTTCATTCCAGGTCTCCCATTTTAAGCGTGGCATAACATCCCATTCTTCGTTGATATCCATAAGAAGCATTTAGAAAACCAGGAGCATTATTGAAAGACAGAGACACTGTAAGCCCAAAGAGAACTGATTGGAACAGAGACCCCTGGCAGTCGGGGGAGAACCAGCACATGTTCCACTGTGCATCCTCCCCACTTGATTGCCCAGGAAGAAAGAGAATGAGCAGAAATCTACATATGATGTAACAGCGTTTGGGTCATCCACCTGTTGACTCAGTACCTTCTTCGGAGAAACAAGATCACTCTGAGCAGTCGCTTCCCGGGACCACACTGGCCTAGGTAGCTAATGGCCTTGGTCACCCAGCATCACTGCCCTTCCCTTCTCTGTTGGTTTTGACCACATCCCACTCGCTGGGTTTTACTTATTTTCAAGGCAAGTACACCTACTTCTCAAGCATCTCATCTGAGACAAGGGCTTAGCTAGAAGTCAGATCTCTGGAGAAAAGGACCTTTTCTGGTGTGCCGGCTTAATGGTATCTAAGTAGTTTGTGTTTAGAGATCAGTACATCCAATCTTGTATGTTGCCTAATGGTTTTTAATCATGAACTCATCCATCCAGTCTCCTTCAGAGAAATGAGATAGGATTTTTAAGTGTGTGAATTTATTTATTTATTTTTTTGGTGAGGACTTAAACTGAAATCTCTTGGCAAAGAACTGCAGCTGGCAGGTAAAGAAATGGGCGACTCCACCGTATCCACATGTAGAAGATGCTTCTAGCATCTCCTGTCTGGGACAGCAGGGCATGCAGCCTTCTGAGTGCCCAGGAAAAAGAGAAGCAAAGTTCCAGGATAGGAAAAATGAGTTGTCTAACCCATTTATAAGGCACAAAACTGGTAAGAGAATTTAAGAAACTGAAGGGTCCAGATGTGTTGATTTGAAAAGTTGTTACCTTAGCTATGAGAGCCTCTTGCTTAAAGCACCTGAATTAGTGGTAAGCTAATGAGTGGGACTTGATGTCTTTTAGGCCTCCTTTCTCTCAGGAAAATGTCACCTCTGACATATTGGCCTTGGTCACCCAGCATCACTGGAAAATGTCACCTCTGACATATTCCTGTCTTTGGTTCTCAGAGCATAATATGATCTGAGGAGAGATGGAATTGCCTGCACATTTGGGAAATACATTTTACTGAAGTACATACAGCCCCTTATATGATGTCTTCAGTCGTTCCCATTGCTGGTCTTGTGTTGAAGAGTAGCCAATGGACTGATTTTTATTTGTGAGCAAAGAGGATCAGTATACCAGTACTTACTCTTACATCAACTGGTAAACTATGATTTGGTGCTGAAACCCAGAAGTCTCTCTATACTGCTTTCACTCAGCTGTGCAGAAAGCAAGAGAGAAAGCAAGATGTTAATTCCAAGTTAATTAAATATGAATTAATCTCACTGAAATATGTTGAATAACACAGTTGATCAGGCAACTGAGTCCTCTGGTCCTCGGTCCCGTGCCAAGTTCCATCGTGAGTGGTCAAGGTGAGGAAGGCAGAACAGAAATGCTGAGACCCTCTGAAAGCAGTGCTACATGTTGAAGGATCATACTACTCCCCACAGTGTAACTTCAAAAACTACAAGAGCAAAACTTTATTTCTCCTATAAAATATATGTGTGTGTGTGTGTGTATTTATGACAATTGAAAAGAAATTACTATTTTCACCAATATAGTAAGTAGAATACTTGCTTGGTTGTATTGTGTCTCTTCCAGCAGGGTACAAGATTATGCCATTCTAGAAAGAGGTCCTTCTCCTGTCATAGAAGCATTCAGAATTGTCTCTCGTGTTTATTTTCAACTTTGGTGTGGCTTCTAAATTCGATTTCTCTTTTACAGCCCTATTTCCTCCTATTCACTGGTCTTTACTGAGGTCACAGTCATGAATTTGTGACCCCATAATTATTTGTGTAGTTACAAACTATGTTGTTAATAGCACCTGATGAAGATGTCCCTGTAAGCAGTCACTGAAGAGCAAAAAAATCTTTTTCAATTAGATTTATCCACAGTGAAGTCAAAGGCAGCATGAGTAATTACTAACAAAATCCACAAATCAATATGTGCTCTCTTTTCTAACTATTATGAATGTGCCTCCTTAGGTTTCTTCTCCGTGGGGTTTGTGTGTGGATACTATCCATGCAGTAGGCCCTTAGTGTGACAACACAGTTTGTTATAGGACAGAATTTAGGATGAGGCATGTGTACCTTGGAGACCACCCAAAAGGTTGAGTTACTTAAATGCCAGCAAGCCCTCATTAAAAGGCAGTCTCACCCTGCAATATGGCGTCATGGCGTGAAGCACGTGGAGAACATGACGCGGAAGCCACGACGTATAGTGAAACGTATAGTGATATAGTGATTTGGGTGATACTTTTTGTTTCTCAGAAAATGGATGAGTTCATCGCTGTAGTAGAATATGTTTTATAGACATAGTTAAATTTCCCAGAGATCTATTTTAATGGCCTGACGTAGCTCTGTTACCGGCCCTTGCTAATTTATAAAAGCAACAATATCCAAAGGTGGTTGGTATTTGTGGTTGCTGTTTGTTTTCTGTTGGTATCCACCAGCCTTGGCTAAAATTCAGGTAACCAACAGCTTAGCTATTTCCAGCTTGCTGTGGTCAATGCTGTGGAAATTATTACTGAGATAAATATACTTCTGTGGAGAACATGATGATTGCCCTGGGCTTTCATCAAACACTGGCCAGAAGGAAAAATGAATGTGGGAACATACATAACTCAGATTGTTTTCCCGTCTTAGCGAGAGGATGCGGTTATGAATCACGACTTACGAGTTGAATTCAGGTCAGCCAAAGCTCATTAATTCTTTGTCCTCTTAACCACAGCCTGTATCCTTTTCTTCTTTGGAACACCTTCCCCGCTGTCTGGGAGAGCTTCACTAGCAGATGAGAGTAATGAGATATTCAGGAAGAGAGACTCAAGTGACGTCACACGTTTGCTAGTAAGCCGTGGATAAGGAAACCTAGTCATCCTTCTGGAGCATAACAAAGCCGTGTCTTGATTTTTACTGTGTTGTTTTTATTTGTGGATCCGTCTTTCGAATCTGGGAACTTGTAATAGGTAGTCTGGTCCCTTCTGCAAATGGGAAAGCCACAATGTCTAAATCTCAAAAGGCTGAATTGAAAATGCTAGCAGGGATTTTTCAATACCATTTTCTCTGTTTTCAAAATCAGTCAAGTAAATAAAAAATTCCCCCACATCTCCCAAAAATCTCAGTACTCCCTGGAGACTCTTATGGAAGCTTTTGCTCATCTCGGAGGCAGAAGAATCTAAGGACCCACTTACTCTAATCACTTTAGGAGGAAAACTGCCCTTAAGAGCTGATGGAATGTCCTGAGTTCTAGGAAGAATTCCAGAAGATAACAGGTGCTTTAGTGGAAGAGATTAAATTGATTAATTAAGTTGATTTGAAAATCCATTAATGTAGAGAAAAATCCAAGGATCAAGAAGAATGAATCTGAATGAACTCAATTCTCAAATTACCTTTTCATTTTTAAATTTAACATTTTCTGAGGCTGGGAGATGCAGTGGAACCCAAGAAGCAGGGAAGAATAACACCTAGAGAAGAGAGATTTACATCCTAATTGGAAAAAGGATTTAAATGATAAACCTTCAGCGCCAGATGCCAGATTTATGAAAAGAAATAGACTAGTTATTTGTCACTCTCTTGTTTTCTTGCTACCCTCTACATCCATGCTCTGGACTTCTGGCCCTGGATAAGCCCTTCTGCCCCTGGATAAGCCCTTCTGCCTATTCTGTAACCTTTATTGCCCCTTTTAAGAATAAGAACAGTCTTCTCAGCCATATGAAAATCCCATCTATTTGGCTAGAAGGTAACTCAGATTTGTATGCAGTTGATGTTTGAGGCCTTTGTGGTCTCCTTGGAGCCTCAGGCTGGAGCATCTCGAAGCGTCTCACTGCAGTTCTTTTTACACAGGCTTCACCACCTGTGCTGGCTGCTTCCTTCTGGCTGACCCCAAGCCCTATTCTACATACGTTTCCCTCCCCGCACACGGGGCCTCCCACCTCCCCTGCTTACCTCCTTTCTGATCTCTGATCAGTCATTTGCCTCTCGGGGCATACTTCCTTTTGAGATGGCTGACAGCTGACTCATTTGTGGAGTCTGTCTGGCCTTCCAGGAACACAGTCCTTGGCCCCGCCCTGAGCAGAAGGGAGCTCTTTCCCTTGAGATCAACTATTGCTCGCTCACTCTCCCGCTCGTGCTCTCTCTCACTCTCTGTCTCCCTCTCTGCCTGTCACTGGGCAAACATGTCCCTCACTAGATTCCAGGGGGACACTTGAAAGCTTCTGAATAGTTCTTAAAGCACTCTTCATTTGACTTCAGATAGGAGAGAACTCCCTGCCTTTTCTCCCTGACAGTTCTCTCCAAATGAATTCTTTACCTTTCTTATCAGGGTGCAGGCACCTGGTAGACTACAGCTGCATTTGTTTCATAACTTTTTGGATGGATCTTCGTAGTGGATCCAGCATCTCACTTCAGGATGTGAAAATACTGGCATCCTCTGATTTATCTGACTTTGGGATCTCTGCTAAAACTCTAAGAGGGGGAATCCCATTTTAATATCTTCAGATAATTAAAGTGGGTTGCAGGCATTTCTTTTGATTATCCCCTTCAAGCCTGCATTTTATCTCTGGGTATTTCCTTTGACGTGGTCAGTCTGGATCTCGCGGAGAGAGGTATGAGGAGGGACACCACTGTTAGTGCTCGTTTGTTGGAGCCCTTCCCAGGCACTGCGGGTAGCGAGGGAAGGAGCCACGGACCGCGGGTGTACCTGGCACAGGTCTTGTCCAGTCCCTGCTGGAGAGCAGGGCTTCTGTCTGCCAAGTCTTTGGAAGCAACCCAGGACCACTCCTTCCACCCACTGATGACAGTGGAAATGACGTTTGGAGACAAATGCTTCAGTGAACAGTACACATTAATTTCTGGTTATGTACATTTTTCCTTTTACAGTTTTTGTGGCCATCAGAGGAGATGAGATGAAGATTTATAACCAAATTATTCTCTTTTTAATAACAATATAAAACCAGAAATGATGGTTTTCCTTATGTTCTCTGTGCTTTCTTGATTTGCTCTCTATCCAGAAGATGATGGCAGATTTTAAAATGTAAGAGAAATTTTAACACTAAACAGAGCTGGCAAGACAGCTCATGAATAATTAAGTCCAGCCAGAAGACCTCATAGGAGATCATTTACTTGTTCTTGGAATCTATTCACTAGTGAGTAACAAAGAATACTCATACCCTTGCTGTACAAGCTCCTGGGCATTCAGCTTCTCACAGGAAGGATGCTCAAGGAGAAGAGGGAGGCAAAAAAAAATGTCCTACACTCTCTTTTTTGCTCAAAAAACTCCAGTTCTATCCCACAGTTTCAATATGTCAGTAACACAATCTGCTGTGTTTCAGTTGAATCGGGAAGTTCTCAACCAATAATTTCAAGGCTTAGTCATTATTTCCTGAAGGTTCACTAAATTAGTAACATTTCAGGCTAATGACTCAATTTTGTCTTAATGTCATCGTTCATATTCTTAATACACATATAGCATGCCCCGTTACGTAACATTTAATGTAGGAACATCCACGAGGGACAATTGTGGTTCTAATTCTATATCATTGTTTAGTACTTGAAAATGGGAAAGTGGGAGATGTCCTATGATTTCTATAATTAATTTTAAAACAGCATTGTTTAAAATGCTATTTGGATAAAGAATTTGTTTGTATTGGGAAGGAAAAAAAAACTTTAATGTCTCCCACTTGGAAAGAGTTTTATTTTCCAGTTTCATAATTAGGCTATTTCCACAGTCATGATTACTCAGCCAACACTGAGACTCTCTTGCAAGGCTGCCCTACCAGAACATTCTAGTTAAAGAAAGCGAGGTCTGGTGGAGAGTCTTGCTCTGAGGGCTTTGCTAGGTCATAACCCTTCGCCACATATCTCAGCCCCCTGCAAACATGCCCTCACTCCCTCAGCAGTCCCTAACTGTCCTCATTCCAAAACAAAAATGGGATCTGGCTTTTGCTTTCCATTTTGTCCATCATCACATTGGCTCAACCGATTATCCTCACCTCCCACCATCACTAGTTGGGTGTCTGGTGCCTCCAAATACTCGCTAAATGGTCTGCTAACCTGTCCACATACAGCAGCTAGAAGAGTCTTGTATTTCTTCTTAAAGTCTTTCAGAAGCTTCCTGCCTGGAATACAATCTCATCTTCTTGCCATGACTCACAGACCCTACCTGATCTAGCACCGCACCCTCCCACCTCACCTCATGCCCCTTGGGCTCTGCACCCAAGCTCTTTCCTGCCTCAGGACCTTGGCACATGTCATGCCTCTGCCTAGAATGCTCTTCCAGATTTTAAACTCCTTAGCTCCTCTTTAGTCCACAGGGTTAACTCATGTTTCTTCCTCAGAGAGGCCTTCCTTGAGTGCAGTCTAGGAGCCTCCCCTCTTTCCTGAGTTACTTCACATCGCCTCTTTATTCCTTCCTCGATATCTCCCAATCAGTAATTATGACTGTTTTTCTAGTTGGATCCCTGTTCTGTGACACCAGGGGCACTGTAGTCTTTGTTCGTTGCCGAGTCTCCAGTGCAAAGAACAGCAAGTTATATGGGTTCGATCACTCGTTGTTAAATGGAGGGAAGAGGGTGTGAGGGTTGCATGCAGAGGCTATGTGTATATACTGATTTTTCCTGTGTGATATTAGTGTTGACCCTGCAGGGCTACATATCTTTTCATGTTTTTTTTTAAATTTTTTTTAACATTTTATTTATTTTTCAGACAGGGACAGACAGAGCATGAACAGGGAAGGGTCAGAGAGAGGGTGACACAGAATCTGAAACAGGCTTCAGGCTCTGAGCTGTCAGCACAGAGCCCGACGCGAGGCTCGAGCTCACGGACCACGAGATCATGACCTGAGCCGAAGTCGGCTGCTTCACCGACTGAGCCACCCAGGCGCCCCATCATGTTTTAATTACTTAAAACTGTGGTCATATTTTCTCATTAAGTTAAAGTTGATCTGCAAAAGCTCTCTTTCTTGTTACAAACCTAGGAGAATATAAAGTATCGTTTTGAAATAGTTCTCTTTCACCCTCTCCTCCTTGCAGGGGAAGCTTTGGGGTGTACCTATAACCCTAACTGAACCTATATATATATAAGGCTAAAATGCAGCCAGATGCTGAATTAACATATTGAAAGACTTCAGTATGCTGGAAATTTAGTGCCTGCATCACTGTGAGCCCCAAGTGTCTCTCCCCCTTCTGGGAGGTCTCTGTAGGCACTGCTGGAGTGGACTAGAGTGTCAGGCCTGGATGCCAGCAGGGTGTTGGTGCCCCTGAGAAAGGCACTGGTACCCTAGTGCGCAAACACTTCATACCTATTTGGCTGCCTATGCTATGACCGCCTGCTGTTGCTTCTTCAGAGTCGCCCTCGTATGGCTGTTTAGGGGAACTGCAGCCTCTGCAGGGTATCACTTGGCATATATACCATTTGTGCTTAATATTCTGGTATTCATCTTTTGCCTGCATCTTAAAAATTGATGTGTGAGTGATGTCCCTCAAGTAAAAAGATTTGAAGTCCTCATGTTGTAGTTTTAACATGATCTTGTCAGAGAATAATGTCCTTCTCATCACTGCTACTCTTTTCAATAGTCTAGTAATAATATTTATAATGATGATTTGTCTACTAGGGTAAAGAAAAACATTATTTATTTTAGAGAGTACATGAGCAGGGGACAGGGACACAGAGAGAGCGAGAAAGAGAGAGAATCTTCAGCAGACTCCATGCTCAGCTCAGTTTGGAGCCTGATGTAGGGCTCAGACCCATGACTGCAAGATCGTGACCTGAGCTGAAATCAAGAGTTGGATGCTTAACCAACTGAGCCACTCAGGCACCCCAGGAAAAACATTATTTTTAAAGTCTAATGATATTTATGTATGAATTAACTTTTTTAAGAACTTAGCTGACATGGGTCACCTGAGGATCATAGACTGAGAGTTTTCCCCAATGCTTTATTGCATACTTCAGGATGTTCGTTGTACTGAATCGGAGTTCAGGCACTTTCCCACAAAATAATTGCTGGGGGTGGGGGACGGGTAGTTTATCTTGAATGTTCTCTTATCGAGGCTGGGCTTTCTCTTTTTAACCTCTCTCTTCCTGGTCTTTCCAAATGGTACAGAGTACGTTTCCTGATGGGTGGACGTCATGGAGAATTTAAGTTCCTGCCTCCTTCTGGCTATGCCCCTTGCTATGAAGCCTTACTGCCAAAAGAAAAGATGAGATTGGAGCCTGTCAAAGAATATAAACGCGATGCTGAAGGAGTTAGAGATCTGTTGGGTACCACCCAGTTCCTCTCTCAAGCCTCTTTCATCCCATGCCCCATAGATACCAGTCAGGTAGGTTCGAGCAGGCAACCCAGGTAGATGAAATCATAGGGCTAAATGCTTCTCTCTCTGTTGTCTCTGAACCATTCCTGTCATGCATTCAGTATTATTATCATGTGATGTGAACAGCTGTTGTTTTTCATGTTTCCACCATATGCATACGTTGAGCTCTTTCAGGATTTCCCAGACAAGTTGATCACTTGCTACATGCAAGGCCCTGTGAGGTACAGGTGCAAATATGCAGTATTCTCTGGGAATTCACAACCCACTTAAGGAGGTAAAAAGCAAATGTGCTATTTTTTAAGCCTGAATGTAATAAATGCAAAACAAACAGTATGCACAAGTAAGTGCTAGAGACACCTGTTAAGCTAGAATATTTCTAGAAGTCTAGTTAGTGAGGCTAGAATTCCACCAGGGCCTTTAATAAGCTTAAACGGGGAGGGATCCAGATGTGAAGTAACAGGAATGGGGTAAGGGTCTAGAAGTAGAAACACAAAGTAGGGACAGGTGGAGAGCTACCCTACCACCCAGCAATTGCACTACTAGATATTTACCCAAAGGATACCAAAATGCTAATTCAAAGGGGTACATGCACCCTGATGTTGATAGCAGCATTGTCTATAAGAGCCAAATTATGGGTCATTATTCAGCCATAAAAATAATGAAATCTTGCCATTTGGATGGCTGGATGGAGCTAGAGAGTATTATGCTAAGGTAAATAAGTCAGAGAAAGACAAATACCGTATGATCTTACTCATACATGGAATTAAGAAAACAAATGAGTGAAGGGGGAAAAAGAGAAAGGCAAACCAAGAACCAAATTCTTAACTACATAGAACAAACTGATGGTCACTAGAGGAGAGGTGGGTGCGGTCATGGGTTAAATAGGTAATGGGGATTAAGGCTTACACTTGGGGTGAGCACCAGGTGTTGTATGGAAGTGTTGAATCATTGTATTGTACACCTGAAACTAATATTATGCTGTTAACTGGAATTTAAACTTCAAAACAGAGGTGGTGATAAATATTCTCTTGTGGCTGGATACTTGGAGGAGGCGGAGTGTGTAGGAGAAGAGTTGGAAATAAAACTGAAAGAAATGAGGTGGTATATATGAGGGGAAGGTGCTGATAAACGGACATTTTCTTTGCCTTTCCAGGGCCTCTTTTGAGAGGGACACACTCACAAGCTTATGACATGGGGCATAAACAACAGCTTTGAATATTTCCTCCACACTGGTGCTATTCAAATCACTATTCTCATTGTTAGGGAAAAATAAATGCAATGGGGTCTTGTCTCTGAGGCACAAGGGGTTAGTAGTTTGGGGAAATACAGCTCTTTTGACCTATAGAAGGTCTCCAGCATGTTATTTTCCCATAATATTCATGTGACCCTATTACATTCAGCTATGCGCGCATGTTCGTGAATTTGCTTCTTCCCTCCTGCAGCAAATTCCCATGTGTGAATTCCCATAAAAATTATTGTAAAGCAGCATTTCTCTGCCTGCTTCACAGAGCCTGGTGCGGCACCTTGAAAGTAGTTGGTGTTGAGAAGGTTGATGGGAAACTGGGGAGGAGTTTGTGAGCCAGAGATGATCCTAGAAATCAGATCCTCTGGTTCCTATGTAATCTAGATACGAAGACTGAGGGCCAAAGAATGAAACTATCTTTTGCATGGGTGCAAGGCCACTAGGGCCCTAGTGAGGAAAGAGCATGAACGTGGTACCTACTTGTCTGTGCCACCCCTCAATAAATAATAAGAAATGTGTGGTAGGAAGGGCTTCCTGGAAGAAGTGGGCCTCGAAAAAAGGGGGAGGGGTGTTTTGATGAGGGTGGGAAGGAGAGCTTGACCAAAGAGTGGAAAGAGTGTCTAAACGTGCAGAACTGAAGATTTGAAAATTGAAGATCGCAGACAAATCAACAGGCCAGAAAAACCTTTGATGTCAGGACCCAAAATTGAATTTGTATGGACCTTGGAACTAGGGACTTGTTCCCAGGAAATCAAATCATAGGGAAGTTCTCTTTGGAAAGGTACAATTTATTATCTCGAAGGAGACCTTATAATTTTTTAGAACCTACTATTCTGTGAAATTATTTTCAAAGGAGAAGTTAAACATATATATGGAGAGTCAACTCCATTTTCCCTGGAGCATGGTAACCAGTTTGTAGACCAAATATTGCTGACTGGAGCCCTGTCCTTAGGCACTAACAGTACCCAGGGCTTGAAGCACCCCAGCCCCTGGCTGAACACAGGCAAAAAGGAGTCGACTCCAGGCAGCCCAGCCCCAGACACCCTAAGGCAGTTAGCAAGCCAGCATTACTCTGCCCCCAGGTAGTAACCAATTGAGGTCACTGAAACTATGATTTGGGGTACTTGTGGAGGCCTTGTTCCACACTGTCTCCCACATTGTTTCCTCCCACATGGAAATCCCTTTGCAGTCCATGATCTCCTAAGGAAAACCTAGTTTAAACAGATTCTCTGGGTTTACCAACAAAGCCCAAATACAGTTATAATTTGCTGGCTAATAATTTTCCCCATTTTGTTCCTTATTGAAACATCATGCCACTTATTAATGTTGCCCTTTTGATAATTGCATTAAGTTGATTTTTAATGGCTTTAGTTGAAAGTCAAATAGTGATTATAACACATAGTTTAAATATGTTACTGCAATTTTCCTCCATGATCTCATATACATCACTTACTTGATACACGTTTTTGTTTTTGTTTTTGTTTTTCCAAAAGCAATTTTTATCCGGAAGCTACCGTGCCTCAAAAGAAAAACAAAATCAGGATTTTTGTAAATAGTGGAAATACTAATAACCATTGTCATAGAGGGGGCATTGCAAGGACCAGGCAGGTGATACAGAAGTGAAGTATGTCAAGTGCACAAGCCCTCAGAAACTGCTTCTCAGCTCCAGCTGATGGTTACCAGGCAGAAGTGTGGGTCCAGTGTTTGTGATCTTCCAAGCAAAATAGATATCTGAATTTTTATATGAAATCTCCCATTGCTTAAAAGTTGTCAATGGATAAACGTGGGAATAAGACCTATTATTGTTATTGCTGCAGAAGCAGTAATAGTAAATTTTAAAACATAGGAGGAAGGAAAGGAGAAAAAACTTGGGCCCCCAGTTGTATGACCTTTGTGGAGAGATATGAGCAAAGTGCCAGGAAAACATGGAGAAACTCTCCGTGAAGGTAATTGGGGAAGACTTCCCAAAGGTGGGACGTTTGAGCTAAATTGAGAAGGATGGATACTGAGGGTGTTGGGATTAAAACCAGAGCTGGACAGCAGTTACAGCAGTAAAAACAGATTTTAGTTAGGAGCTACATAAATAGGGGAAGAGGATCTCCAGTGTAGATCTGGGCTCGGTTCTGAATACAACAAGAACAACCGGGGCTTTAGAGCCAAGGAGAGCAAGATGGGGAGGTGGTGAGAGCCAATGGAAGAGAAATTACTAAGAGAAGCATCAGCGGTTGGAATGGATTCTTATTAAACTGACCTCCCAGGATTCTGTCTGTAGACAGGCCACAGTGATCTGATATCACCTGGAGGATGGTGAGGGAGAAGGAAATTCCATAAGACAAGGAAATAGGTGGAGGGCTGTTCCATTATCAAGGGTGGTGGATTCTCACCAAACTGATTTAGCAGGGTACTTTCTCCAACTGGGGTCTTGAGACCAAGGCCCAAGAATAGAGCCTAGCTGGCAAAAAGGGCTCAGAGACCCCCATCTGGAGCCTGGTTTAGGAGAATGTCTTTGTCATCTGCTCTGTGGTGTAGAGGGGTGTGTGTGTGTGTGTGTGCACATTTTATGTGTATCATTGGGGAAATTGATAAAGGTGAAGATTGCATATGCAAAGACACAACTGTGAAACAGTGTGATCTTTTGCAATAATTTCAAAGGTTGGCAAGGATGTGTTTGTGAGGACATGGTGGAAAAACTGAAGGAGGACACTCAATACTTGGTTAACACATCTAGTCTGTGTCTTAGGAGTTCAAGGAACACTTGCAGACACCCAGGAAGAAAGTGTTTTGATGTGATTTTATTGTTGTAGACTCTTCACTCTGGTCACAATGCGGAGAGTAGATTGGTCAGGAGTTAGGGGGACCAACTGTGAGGGTCTTGCAATGGTCCAAAGAGAAAATAATGAGGTTGAGTGATTAGAGGTGGAAGCCTTTCAAAAAGATGTTTCAAAAATGAACATGATTGGGGCGCCTGGGTGGCGCAGTCAGTTAATCGTCCGACTTCAGCCAGGTCACGATCTCACGGTCCGGGAGTTCGAGCCCCGCGTCAGGCTCTGGGCTGATGGCTCGGAGCCTGGAGCCTGTTTCCGATTCTGTGTCTCCCTCTCTCTCTGCCCCTCCCCCGTTCATGCTCTGTCTCTCTCTGTCCCAAAAAAAAATAAATAAACGTTGAAAAAAAAAATAGCATACTTTAAAAAAAAATGAACATGATCAGAGGCATTTGTGTGGCTCAGTCAGCTAAGCGTCCTACTCTTGATTTCAGCTCAGGTCTTGATCTTCAGGGTCATGAGTTCACACCCTACATTGGGCTCCATGCTGGGTGTGAAAACTACATTTAAAAAAATGAACATGATTGATTTTGTGATTGATCCAATGGGCCTGGGGGTCCAAGTAATACCCCAGAGGGAAGACACTAGGATGACTTCTAGACTCAAAGCAATGGTGGACCACTAAAAAAAAGAGAAAAACAGAAAGAGAAAAGGTTTTGAAGGAAAGAAACGATTTCAGTTTTGAATGGTATATTGGGTTTACTTAGTGGGAAAATCCTGCAGGCAGCTGGAACTGTAAGTCTGAACTTCAGGAGAGACCATGGCTGGAGACATACGCACTTAAGAGTGATCATCTGTGGCTGGGTGTGATCTCCCAAGGAAAGAGCATAGAGAGAGGGGAGGTGAGGCCCAGGGAAGCATTCACATGTCAAGAACACACAACACAAATATCTCCAAAGAAGACTGAGAAGGGATGGACAAAGGAAGCCCAGAGAGGAAGGAATCTCTGGAAGCATCTGGGTCAAGCAGAGTGGTTTGGAATCGTACAGCCTCTCTTGGGAAGGAGCCTCTGCAAGCAGCCTCTCCTGGGGGACGTGTAGGGAATTCAACTGAGGCACCTCATCCACATAGATTTTATGTTAGATTTCAGTACAGCCAGTTCATATACTGCTGATTTCACACTTGTTCCTTTTCCTTTTAGGTGGTTTTGCCACCTCACCTAGAGAAGATCCGAGACAGGCTGGCTGAAAACATCCACGAACTTTGGGGAATGAATAAAATAGAGCTTGGCTGGACTTTTGGCAAGGTATGCATTCCAGGGGCCAAACTGGGGAGGAGGATTGGATTGCCTTGTCACCTGGGGAGGGTTCTTGAAAGACTCGAATGAGGAAGGGAACCGCATGAGCCCAAACTTGCTCCTTCTTACCGCCTTCTGTGTAGCTTTTGCTCCAAGCTTTACTCAGTTATCTAAGCGCAGTCAAGGGTGTGGGGGAGGCCAGCTCTGAGAAGACAGAACTGGGGGTTCACTTCCCTTCTTACTTGAAAATGGCTTCCTTCATTCGGGGAATATCAGGCACTGTCAGGTGCCTCCTTCAGAACCCTCACACCCCCTTTTCCTCTTCAGAAAAAAGCTGTCCTCTCTTCGGGGGGGGGGGGGGGGAAGAGGCTGATTCATTGTTTTGAATAAGAATTTGTTTAATACTGTTTTCAGACATGTCACTAAGATTAATAGGCACTCAGGTTACAGAATCTCTTGTGCTAGAAAGCATTTTTCAAAGAGGATGTAAACTGACTTTGTGTTGGGTGATTTGTGTAAGGTCATGTCTGAAGGCATAAGGATAGGTGAGTTCTGAAGCTGCCTATGACCCTGACACCCTCAAATTATGAACATTCCAGCTTAGTTACTGAAAGGGTCCCTGCACTCTAACACTTACTGGCATCGATATAGCTACCGTAAAATAGTCTCCTTCTAGATGACTACGTCTCTGCTGTGTGCTTTTATAACACCACAGACCTCTCCTTTAGAGAACTACTCACAGCTGCAATATTACATTTATTATTATGGTTATTTTATTACTATTCTCTACTCCATTAGACTGTATTCTTCATGGGCCTGGGGCTATCCTGGCTCACCACTGAACTCCTAATGTCTAGCTCAGTGCCTACCACATAGCAGACACTTGACAAATGTTTGTTGGATGACTTAATTAGTTAATGTCTGGATCTGTTCTATCCAATACTATAGTCGTGAGCCACAAATGCCTACTGAGCACTTGAAATGCGACTGGTCTGAATTGAAATGTGTTGTAGTTATAAAATACACTGGATTTTGAAGACTTGCTGTGAGAAACTACTATACACTGTCTCAGAAATGATTTCTTATACTGATGGCTTGCTAAAATGGTAATATTTTTTATCGTGGGTTAAATATATTATTTTTCTAAGTTTATTTATTTTGGGAGAGAGAAAGTGCACATTAGCAGGGGAGGGGAAGAGAGAGAGGGAGAGAGAGAATCCCAAGCAGGCTCTGCACTGTCAGCAAGAGCCCAGTGCAGGCTTGAACTCACAACCCCATGAGATCATGACCTGAGCCAAAATCAAGGGTCAGATATTTAACTGATTGAGCCACCTGGGTGCTCCTAAAATATATCATTAGGATTAATTTCACCTGTTTATTTTTGCTCTTTTCATGTGGCTGCTAGACAACTTGAAATTATAAATTTGGTTCACATTTGTGGCTGACTTTATATTTCTGTTGGGACAGTGGTGTCTCCTGGACAGATTGTGTAGTCCCTTATAAAGAATGCTGTCCTGCAGCAGCATTATGGTTCCATGAATTTGGGGTAGGCAGGAACATGGCTACCATGTGTAAAATTGTTTCTCTATGAGAGTATGTTCCGAACACAGACACTTGAGTAGAAACAATCCACAGAGCACAAGCCGCTGGCAACTTGGGGACGATGTGTGTCATTTGCTAGAGAGAGAGATGGTCTATTTGCCTATCAGCAAATAACTGTGTTTGTCTTGCCCTATATGGATTGCCTGGGCCATGTTTCAAAGTGTGTCCTTTTCTGTTTTCCGGGGCAGTGCCTGTTGTCAAAACTTAAATTGTGTTTTTCTTATGTTGTCACCTAGACACGGGATGACAATAAAAGACAACACCCCTGTCTTGTGGAGTTTTCAAAGCTGCCTGAAACTGAGAAGAATTATAACCTACAAATGTCAACGGAAACCTTAAAGTGAGTGCTGAATCGAATTGAATGTGGACTATACAGTGAGTGGGTGATTTAATGCCTTATAACTACACTGTAAAGGTATGTCTCTTGCCTTGAAAACATGACGCATTCTGATAAATGAGTGGAGATGGTGATTCTTCATGCCACTGAAGGACTTAGCATAGTAAATAACACATACACCATGGTTGTTGATCAGCTCAGATGCAGGTTAGGGTTCTTGCTGTCTTTGAGCAAGTTGACCCTTCTCCTCTCCCTCTGCTACATCACAGAACCCTTCTGGCCCTGGGGTGCCACATTGCTCACGTTAATCCAGCTGCTGGGGAGGATCTCAAGAAAGTCAAGTTGCCCAAAAAGTAAGTGATTTTTTTAATGATCGAAAACTTTCATGCTTCAGTCTGAATTTTTTAACTGGGAGGATGGGAGGCCCGTGGGCAAAGGCAGGTGATGGCCCCAGATCCATGCCTGCACTGGCAGGGCACGGTTCTCCCAGTTACTTCGACTGTACTGTAAACCCAGACAGAAGTCTGCTGAAATATGAGTGTTTCCAAGCTTTCCCTCTTTTTGCTCCTTCACCTGGGACCTACGCTACTATTTTACTTCTAAGCCGGGAGGTGCGACACTCGGAAGGTTACACAGCCTTCGGTCTGTAAGAATAGCACTTGGCACAGGAGCTCAAAAATGGTTGGTAGCCACAGAAAAGACTCACTCCTCTGGCATTGGGCCAGCCTGGTAATTCCTTTGTGGAAACGGTTGTCTCTGCCAAGATTTAATTCGGCCCCTAAATCTATGTCCTGTGCTCTCTCTCACCCGTACATTCCTGGAGAGTCACATGTTCTCACACATTCACATACGGGCTCATGGCACATTCTCGCGCTCAACTGCTTGCTCACCCTCACGTGCACCAGCCTTGGGTGCGTGTGCATTCACACACAGGTGTCCCAGTTACTTAGGAGCCAAGGCAATGCCAGCTTTAATCAAATGTTTCTCTTCCCCATCTTCCCTGTGAAACTCCTAAGCTGCCAAGCCTCACTCTCAGAGGCAACTCCAGGTGCAGAGCCTGCCGACCAGACTGCTGGGGTCAGTGCTCAACAGCCAGCACATGTTGACTCTGCCCAAGATTGGGCATCCCAAGAAGGTAGATGAGGGGCAGTATTTAATGCCTGTAGCAGACCGTGCCTCTCACACTGCTCAGCAGTTCCTGTGTAGAGGGAGTTCCTGGTCTATAAGTCATCACATTCAGGTTCTGGCTTTGATCTGGGCATTCGGTGTCCCTGGGGCCGTCAGCGCCTCCAGACTCCCGTTCCTATGTGGCTATGATCAGCTGTTCTCCTTGAGAGTCACTCCACCGTGTACTCTGGTCCTCTCCATTCATGCCACACATCTACCGGGCCTCATACTCCGCTTTTTCCCATCTTCACATTATCTACCAAATCACAGACCACTGAGGCTGTGGCTCCTGGACCGAAGAGCAAACCATGAAGGTCACCTCAAGCTCTCACATTGTCTGATGTCCTGATTTTTTGTTTAATTCCGAAAGTAAAGGTTTAGCTTTCTAAGATGGAATGATCATTCTCTACTAATTTATAAGAAACCATTTGGCTCAAGGTCCTGTCCTTGCCAATCTAGTTGTAACCCTTTCTGTTTTGGAAGTGAGTTGAAGGAGCTGTCGGTAACACCACGGCACACTGAATGTGCCCCTCATTTGTCAGGCATTTGTAGCCCCTCATTTGTAGCTTTCTTAGAAATAAGGCTGGGTTTGCACTGACGATCCACTTTGCCCAGCAGTTTGTGTCATCTGTGATGTGCATTGGCAAAAAGGGTGGTGGATTAGGGGCTTCATCTAAGGACTTGCAATAGAGCTGGACAATTCATTCTACCAAAGGGTAGAACCTGAGACCGTAGCCTTATTTTCATGGCATTCTTACCATGTGTTGCTGGTCTAAAATCTGGTATGGGTCTAAGATCTGGAATATACACGCATGTGTATATATATAGAAGTATATGTTTTGTTTTGTTTACTTATAGCTATATGATGTCCAATGGCTACAAGCCAGCCCCTTTGGATTTGTCTGATGTGAAGCTATTACCTCCTCAAGAAATTTTGGTGGATAAGCTTGCAGAAAATGCACATAATGTTTGGGCCAAAGACAGAATAAAACAAGGATGGACCTATGGCATCCAACAGGTGAGAAGTACTAAGTAAGCCTGCTGGAAAAACTAGGAGATGTGATCATCCATCAAAATGCCATTTTGCGTTGGTGGGTATTAGATTGGAAGATGGAAGTTGCCCTTGCACTCTGTCCGTCATGCCTCAGTGCATTCGTTATTTATAGAATCACGGGACTGGATAGGATTTGTAATGGTCACACTGACATTAACTCCAGGCATAATTCCAATTTTGTAGAAATGAATAGGCTTACCTTTCCTTTGTTAATCTGGCTCACTTGCGATCATGTTCCCTGTATGTGTGCCCACTGGCTGCATCTTGCCTCATTCCCTATCTTTTTTGTTAGCATTGTGGAGAGCTGAGCTTTTATGCCACTCTCCAAGGCCAAGGTAAGCTTTCCACAATTCAGCATTACAGCTCAGAAGTGTTTCTGGGTCAGTCCCAGGCATCTACCACTGAAGGTGAAAAGGAGGGGAGCCCAGCTCAAGAGAGGGGCAAACCAGCCTGCCAAGAAGCCTGTGCCCCTTACCTTAGCCTCTGCCCACAATTCGTGGGCAGAGTCCTTGGCTTGTACAGGAGACAGCCCCAGAACCAGGGCCTGGCAAGGAATTAGATGGAGTTTAGAGACAAACCATCTCTCCTTTAGTGTTCTTTCATTTCCTTAAGTATCCAGAGTACCATCAGGGAAGGTCAGGGGTAGTTGTATGTACACGTGTTTATTTATGCCTGAGTCTCCAACTCTGCACATGTCTGGAAGCCAGGAAGACCACAACTATGGAAACCATGGCAGAATGGGGTAAGGGAGACTCAAAACAGCATGGCAGGCATATATGTTGTTGATGACTTATCACTCCAGTCATTGGCCGTTGTATTCTTAGTACTCCCTAAGGAACTGAGGAGGTCTCCAATACAAATGTGTGCCTTCTATAATGAAATGGACCCACTGTGGCACTGCCACCTTTTCTGATGCTTCTCTGTGAACATAGGTGTTTATCTATCTTGTTTCTCTGTTAAGAGACTGTTGTGAGGAGACTCCAATGGTTTGAATCAAGGCATGATCTTCCACAGGGGAATAACTAGGTGAATCCCCACCTGCCTTGCCTTGGGAGTAGAGGTTTTTAACCAATTTCAGGATACTTCACTTTATTCACAGCCTGGCATTATTAAAATGTGTTTTTAATAGCAGAAACTTGCCATTTATATTCATTTAATCCTGAAGAGAAGTAGTAAATGAGTATATTGCTAAATATCAAGGTGCTGGGGGGAGGGCTGGTGGACGGATATGAGGAAGCCGGGATGGTGGCTCAGAACATGTAAGGTGGACAAGCTCTTGGTAAAGACAAAATGTATTTTCTCAGAACCTCTTTTGTCTGGCTTCATGTAGGATTTGAAGAACAAAAGAAATCCCCGGCTGGTGCCATACGTATTACTGGATGAGCGTACAAAGAAGTCCAATAGGGACAGCCTTCGTGAAGCTGTTCGCACATTTGTTGGTTATGGCTATAACATTGAGCCGTCAGACCAAGAACTAGGTAACGAGTTGAGATTGTTCATTCTGGTCCCAGACGACTGAAATGTTACTTCTGCAAAAATGCTGACTTTGAACAAGTCTAACATGTACTCTTAGAAACGATATTGGTACCAAAGAGCACTAAACAGAATGGTGTATTTTAACAAGAGAGGGGAGGAGGAAGGAGAAAGAACCATGTTTAAACTGTGTGATGAGTTTGTATGGTGAGCACTTCTGTGACCCAGTCCCAGAGGGAATAAGCGATCCTCCAGCATAGCTGAGCTTTTGGGGATGTTTAGTCACAAAACCGAGAAATCTTTATTTCTCTTATTTACCAAACATGTGACTCTCAGCTTACTTTTGGGCCAGGTCATCTCATCTCTAAATTGACTTCTACAACTCATTAAAATCACCAGCCCACAACTGATGAACATGTCATTGGGATCCCAAACCCAATGAGGGACTAGAGGCAAATTAGGTCACTATTATAAGTAATGAAGAGGACAGGTTTGGAGTAAGACAGACCTGGGTTCATATCCTTACTTTCCTCCGTTTATTGGCTCTGTGACTTTGAACAAGTAAACCTTTCTAAGCCTCAGTTTTTCATCTGTGGAATGAAGAGCGTATTAACTGACCTCATAGAATTGTGCTGGATATCGTTTCTAAAGGATCTACCAGAAAGTAGTCACTCAGTGAATGTACCTTGTATTCTGATTAGGATATGATGATCATGGTGATGATTGTATTATGAACAAAATGCCATGTTGGGTAACAGGAGGTCTGTCAGTCTTTGTTGTTATGCAATTCTTGTAAGGAATGCTACCTAATTATTAAAGGCCTGTGTTCTCTCTTTACTTCCTGTCCCCTCTACTCCTTTCCTTCTCACAATAGCTGACCCAGCTGTGGAGAAAGTCAGCATAGATAAAATTCGATTTTTCCGGGTAGAGCGGTCTTACGCAGTGAGATCTGGAAAGTGGTATTTTGAGTTTGAGGTGGTAACCGGAGGAGACATGCGCGTTGGCTGGGCCAGGCCAGGCTGTCGGCCCGACGTTGAGCTGGGAGCCGATGATCAAGCCTTTGTGTTTGAAGGCAGCAGGGTGAGTCTGGGTCGTGTCCACATGTTCCCAGAGTTTTTCTTCTCCAAACATTTCCTTACAAATTGGAAGTTCTGAGTGTCTGAATCTCTGGCTTCAAAGTGAGTCACCACTGTCACTGACTAATTTAGGTCATTGAGTGATCATTACCTAGTGATCGTCACTTTGCTTTTTGCTCTGGTATAGGGGAAGACTATATGCCCAAGTTGCTTTCTGTAACTTCCATACCTGACCTTGAACTTGAGCCCATTGCCTCCATTCTGAAGGAGGTTCCCAGAACACACCACAGCTAGTATGTGAGGAAATCTTACCACTTTGTCCTCGAGAGAGTTCTGTTTGCTGTCATAGCTGATTGGGTGTTGGGAGACTCTGGCTACCTTTTCTGATGAGCCTATGTAACTCGGTTTCATTTATTTGTAAGACAGATCATTCCTCCCCGTGAGTTGTCCCTGGTAGAGAGGTGAGTACTTTGTAGAGACCAGGTACCACTACCAGTTAGGAGAAATTGCTCATGGAGGCATTTCTTTAGCTGCATGGGGGCTTTTAGGACCTCCAGTTCTCTAAGCTCTGGAGTCTTATTTCCTAGGGCCAGCGTTGGCATCAAGGCAGTGGGTATTTTGGACGTACGTGGCAGCCAGGAGATGTGGTTGGATGTATGATTAACCTTGATGATGCTTCAATGATCTTCACACTGAATGGGGAGCTGCTGATTACCAACAAAGGCTCTGAACTTGCCTTCGCTGATTATGAGATTGAGAATGGTAAGTCTACCATCTACCCCCCTCCCCGTTCCAGCTCCATGAGTTCAGGGAAAATCCAGGGAGAGCTGGGTGAGCTCATCTGCCTCCTTATGTAGGGTGGGCCATCCTTTACATATTTAAAACCCTGGTGGTGAAGACTAACCCATTTACTGTCATTTTTGAAGAGTCAAGAGCATGGCAATAGTTGGTATAAATATCAGTTCTGAACTTCCAGATAAATTAAGAAGCTCTCCTGTGATTCCCTGTCCTGTGGCATGGCATGTTAAAGTTTCCCAGCGTTACAAACGAAATGCTAATTGTGTGTGGACTCATGTCCCTGGCAGAATAGAAAACACAGTGAATTGAAGAATTGTCCTTTCATTCTGATTTGAAATGTCAGTCTGCATGTTTGTGTAATTGAACTTGATGCTTTGATGAGAACCATTGAAACACAAAAGTTGGGCGTAGCTGTTCCCTTGAATGAAATATAATTTATTTTGAAATTCAAACATGCTCTGAAACCCAAGCACAGTTGCACTTATTAAAGGCCCTGAATAGACGTCAGTCAGAACGGCGCTTCCAGCTACATAAAGGAGCAATTGGCGCTTACTTCCTGTCTGTTTCACTACGTTATATGCAAACGTTGGCTGCATATAGGAGAAGGAGCACTGGACTCTGAGTCAGCTGACTCGCTCCTAACAAGCTGTGGCTCCCAGAGAGTCTCAGCTTGACGTCTCTGGGCTTTGCTGTCTTCGTCTATACCAGACAAATAGACGGTAAGAAGTTCCAACATCCTTCCTGGATATCAAATTCTACAGCAGTGACTTAGTGCCCGCTGTACGTACATCCCTATGCTTGACGCTGTGTCACTGCCATCTTCATGACAGATGGGGATGAGGTGGAGTAGTCGAGAAGGTGGGAGGCCACTCTCCCCTTGTCTCTGCTGCTTTCCACTTCGGACATCTTGGGTGGACTTAAACTTCATCTCCCTCTCTCTAAATGATGACGGCTCCGGCTGGCTCTAAATTTCCAACACTATACAAAAAGAAACCTTTTTCACCAAGAAAGCTAAAAAGAATAGAACTACATAGGTGAGAGCAGCAGAAATACGTGTCACTGTATATATATAATAAATAAATATTCTCTACTTGCAGAGTTTTTAACAATCTCTACTAAGAGTTTTTTTTAAACAATTCTCTACTAACAGAGTTTCTATAAGTCACTTTCATGATTTTTATGGACACCTCTTTTCTGTACATAACTGTACTCTAAGAGAACTTCAAAGATTTTTCTAAGAGCCACGTATTTAGGGAAACAGAAAGCTTGCAATTGAGTGTATTTTCCTAGAAAGACAGGATGACTAAAGCCAGGTGGGGTCACATTTTAATGCCTGCCAAAAAGGTTTAAAATCAAGGCCTTAAAGATTCGTGGTTTTGGAGACATTTGGGAAAGAGGTCACCAGAAGAAAGAAATGTTTCTGTGCTGGTTCAGAGGCAAAGCAGAGGAAATGGGGACGTGGACCTGAGGGCAGCGTAGAAGATCCGCCTTCTGACATGGTTCTTAGAAAACAGATACCTGCCTGGTACCCACTACATGCAGTGCTCTCTTCTTGAGGCCAGGAGGAAAAGGAAGAACTAGGAGATTGAGACTCATCCCCTAGGAAAGTAGCTCCCTAAGGTAGACAGAGTCCAAGGATGAGGAAACTTGTCCTGGCTCTGCTGTGTATGAACTAGGGGAGTTTACTTACCTATGAGGCTTTGGCTCCACATAAGGAAGGGATAAGAATCTTGTGTGTTGTGCAGTTAGACGTGAAGTTCAAAGCCTCGCCACTCAAATTGTGGCCCACTTGTTAGATATGCAGGATCTCAAGCCCCATACCAGGCCTAGTGGACCAGAAACTGGTGGCAACAGACCCCAGTGGTTTGCATACAAATTAAAGCATGAAAAGCAGTGGTCCAAAATATATAAAAATGCAAGCCATAGCAGTGTTAAAGGGCTCATTTTCTAGTTGTAACAATAAATAACACATAACTCTGAAAAGATAATAATTCAAGGCAGTAGGTTAGAAATGGCAAACGACTAATACAGATGGCAATTCCATAAATGCAGTATTAAAACTGGATGTTAAATAAAGAATATGACAGATGCCCACCTCAAAGGAGCCAGGGTGTTCCCCTCTGGGAATATAACTGCAGTAATAATAATAGTGTATGAGTAGTGTGAGTAATAGTGTGGGATCAGGAAACTTCAGGAAAGGGTGGGAAAGTTTGGAAGATTTGTGTATGGAATTTCTAAAAGACGAAACTGGAAAGATAGAGAAGGTACAGAGGACAGTCTCAAATACCAAGACTTGGTCTTTACATTCAAGAAATTTGTGCTGTCTAATCTGGGCCAAGCAGCCTTGGACTTCACTCTCTGGGCGTGGGAGCTGTTGGAGGCTTTCAGCAGAGGAATACTGTAAAGAAGAGGGATGTTTGAGGGTAACTTTGCTTTTAGAGATCATCTGTGTTGTATTGAAAAAAATGCCTCCTGGACCCTTTGTGTACAGGGACATGATCTGACCTTCAGAATAACAAAGTCTATTATTAGCGAGCTATTTTATAATACAATTGTACATATTCACATATTATGCTGTAATATTGTATTGCACTTTAATAACACAGAGACAAGGTTAATTGGAAGGCTCTTTCACTTCTGTGATGGCTCAGGAGTCTGAAGAAGGACAGTTGAAAGGACGTCGCCATGCCATTCTTTGATAATAATAGTCCAGAGGCCTAGAATAGCCCTTATAGCATCTCTCTGCTCTCTGCATAAGGGGGAAAGAGGCAGCGATTCTTGCCTGGAGCTGTTAGGAAAAGCATCTGTTGAAAACAAAGCATTTTGTACACGGTATCCCTCCATAAAGCAAAATCCCCTATATGCTTCTATTCTGGCCACCAGCATCCCAGCCTTGATTCAGGCCTTTCCCGAAGTGAGAGTTGTGCTGGTGGGAAGTTTCCAGTCTTTTGGCGAAAGAGTGGGGACAAGCATCCTGATTCATGGCTGTTTTCCTCTGGCTTATTTATAAATTGTTACCTCTGTCCTCTTCTGCATCCTAAGAGTTGATATACTCTTATCTGCCTCATTAGAATTGTCCTCATCATTGTTCCCTACTCTGATCCCTGCCTTGGACCATTACAGCTTTCAGCATTGTCACCTAATAGCATCTGAAAGCTCAGAAGCTTCCCTGGTGAAACCTTTGCGATCAGTCTTCTCTTTTATTCCATTTAGAGGAGAAGAAAATACAATTCTGAACGTCCTGTTAGACCTCAGAATGTGGCGTCTGAATGAGGCTTTACTGCCGGTCCCCTGTGCTGCCTCTCTGCCAGGCACTCCCCTGAGGGACAAACTGCTCCATTAGAGCTTCGGTGTCTGCAGGGACAGCCTCCCGATCTGTTCCTGCCATTGGCCCATCAGGATTGAACAGATCCCCCAGCTCTGCTGGCAGCTCTTTCCGTAGGTGGCTGATGAAACCTACCTGCGGGAGGCATCACTGCCATCCACATGCAAGCCACATTGGTGCCAAGGGGCCCCTGCCATTCTCTCTCCAGATGGGTGCTATGGTTCTGAAAGTGGTTGGAGCAGGGAACGTGCAGCATTTGCTGCAAGTCTCGTGACTACCTCCGAGCTGTCCTTGGACTCCATCTTCAGGAGGCTTAGCAAGAAATGAAAACGAATGGGTAAAACACAGGCTGCTGTGGTGAGACTCTCAGAAACACCCAGGAGGGGCCTGGGCACTCATCTAACCAGCTCTTTCCACGATCTCGTTTTTCCTTTACTGTTAGTGAGCTGCTCTCGTGTCTTTCCACGGCTTTAAAATGGATTGACACCGGGGCCATGGTTTAGATTTTCTAGGGAACCAGTTTCTTTCCAAGGTCCTGAATAATTGAAACATGCCCCCCCTGGCTCTCCCTCTTTTTAATCACAGAACTAGTCAGGAGGCCTCGTGATACAAAACTTACTGGAACCTGGAGTCCTCGGCAGGATGTAAATGTCTGTGTTCTGGCATTCCTCTCCTGGAACAAGAACTCCATGCATATCCTGGTTCAAGATAAGGCCATGTGCAAGTCTTCTCCTCCGACCTTTTCAAAAACATTACCACATTGCATCTATGATGCTGCATATGTGGAGGGGCATTTCTTTTCCCCTTTATTTTTCTGTCCACTTACTTCTCCAGTCTCATTTGAAGCTAGGGGTTAACCGAGTTGTGTGCAAAGTACAAACCCTTGTTTGTGAGAGTCATTGCTCACTCGAACGCCATGTGGCCTTACCAAATGGAACTTGTTATCCAGATTTACTCCAGGAAGCCATGTGGCCTCTTCAGAGGTAGCCCTTTTCGTGTAAGGAGCCTACAGTGGTTGGTGGTTGTAGGTCTGCAGTTGCTTTATCTAGAGGCAAACTGCTCAACTACTTAACACTTAGGAAAAGTAAAGAAAAAGTCACAAAGCAAGTTACTATAGATAAGAATTAGAAAGCCAGGCATCCTGGCCTCAGTCCCAGTTACTTGCTCTGGACCGCTTCTCTGGCAGCTTTTTTCACATGCTGGCTCTGCATGCTTACCAGGTGACAGACCTCGAGCAAGTTACCCAGTTTGCTAAGCCTCGGTTTCCTGTTCTGCAAAACGGGCATAACAGTGAGCCGAATCAGCAGAGCGCTAAGCCCAGTGCCCAACACCTAGAAAGTATTTGATAAACATTAGCTGTTGTGGTTTATCATCGTCCCCCCCTTATCTACCAGGCAGAATTAGAAAGTTACATGACATTTTAATGCCTCATGAAAAGGACTTTTCAGGAATGGAAAGATCATCAACTAGAGCCTCTCAGCCAGGTGGAGGGAACTGATTCGCTGGGTTCAGTTATCAGCTGAATATATCAAGTATTCTTCCCCCGGAGAAAGTGCTGGCACCTTATGAGGATTTATCTTTGCTCTTGGTCCTTTCTCGGTTTTCTGTTTTCTGACCCAAACCTTGGACTTAGCTTCTTTTCTGCTGTTTTGCAGAGCTGTCATGGCTATGGCCACTTGGTCCCATGAAGGTGCCCAACAGTCTTTCCCCCCACTGCTGTCACATCCATGACCACTGTGGCCATGCCTTCTCTCATGCTCTGTTCAGCTGTCCCCTGTGTAGAGGGCTGTTGCCCTGGAGGGATGGGACTCTGCCCTGGGATATGGCTGCTATTTAAAGCTGGGGCACTCATCCCTTGGAACATTCCCCCCCTTCTCTTGCACACTGACTGGCAGCTGACCTATGAGTCAGAGTGTGTGGGATCTTGTCCCGTTTTGTCACTTGCCCTTCTCATGACCTTGGTCATGTCCATTAGCTCCTCAAGTCTCCAGTTCTGTCCTCAGTAAAGTGCTGTCTGCTTTGCTGGTAGCTTAGGAATGGGGAGAAGCCCAAGCCCCACAGAAAAAAAGGCCTCATGCAAACATTACCTGTTTTCCTTCTGCATGTATCTCCCGTTGCCAGTGGGTCTGTGACTAGGAAGTTACTCCTGTGGCTTGAGTTATTCCGAAGTACTCAGCCCCGCTTCTTCCCACTTAGGCTTGTGTGACTACTGCTCGTATGTTCCACCACTCAAGTCAATAGAGAAGACAGGTTTTCTTGAGATGCCCTTTCTCTGCTTACCTCAGGGCTGTGCTGCTTCATGATCATGGCTCCAAGACCGCTATAGTGATGGCTTTCTGGGTTACGTTACCCGCTTTAGCAGAAACCAAAGTGCGGTCATGGGAGCAGCGGTGTTTTACAGCAGAACATTCACTGCTCTCTAGTCCAGTTTTGTCCTGTTTGTATACGCACCTTGGGATCAGGATAGTTTCCTTCCTTTACATCTTCTCATAGTGCAAACCAGAGCCCTCTGTCTCAGTGGGGTCCCAAGAAATGTTGCTAATAAGCAATGCTCATTCCACACTGGAATCAGATTTCCGAGGGTTCCTTAATTATAAACGTCCCCGTCTGCAGAAAGGAGATGGTTTCCTGTCGCAAAAATGCCAGAAGCATAGAACCTGTTCTGGAGGTTGCATGAGTGGGTGCTTATCTGACCTGCCCATCTACCTTCCTAGGGGCCAGGCCACTGGTGTATTCTCAGTCCTTCGTGTGTTGGAGCAGAGGCTCTCTGTATAAACATCACCCTTATTCTGCTAGCATTGTGTTAAAGCTCTTTTATTTGAAATGTTATTAAATGGTATCAAATAGTGTCCTAAATGAGTTCGTAGTTTCTTAGCTTGTGCAGGATTCACTTTTCACGTATGTGGCTCGTCTACATAGACACTTTGTGACTTAGGTAATGATACATAAGCATGGACTCTAGGAGTGAATTTTGTCCTTGATGTCTATGGACAAAACCTCTTATTGTGGAATGTAAATTCTCCCAAAGTTGGCCTTTAAATTTCCCCTGAAATAAACACTCCTGTCTTAGGAGTGACATCAGTTTTCTTTGTGGGGGCTCCAGTCCCTGTGTTAGCCACCGGCCTCAGAGCCCTTCCTCCCTTGCCGAGTGCTCTAGGGATAATTAGTGCTTTCCCAGCCCTGCTGATTTGTTGGTCCACAATTATGATTTATAAATAGCCCACAAACAAGAACAGCAAACAGTTTGAACCTCTGCTTTGGAATATTCTGCATGGCAGTTTTTTAACATGATGGGATGCAGGAGTGAGCTTGGAAAGAGACCGTAGCCATAGGAGGGGAGGAAGGAACTTCCCATGGCTCCTGCTGGAAGTGTCACCTCCTGCTCGGGTGGGGGCCACAACAGCAGGCTGGGGGTATGGCAGTTTGTAAATAGTATTTTGTAAACCAACAGAGTCCTTGTTAGCATGTAAAACTTCTCAGACTCAAAACGGGAAGAACTGTTAGACTCCTCATTTCACTGGAAGGCACTGAGACGTTAGGCTCTTTGCACCAAGTCCTTTAAAAAAAAAAATTTTTTTTTTAATGTTTTTCTGAGAGAAAGAGAGACAGCGTATGAGCAGGGAGGGGCAGAGAGAGAGGGAGACACAGCATCTGAAGCAGGCTCCAGGCTCTGAGCAGAGCCCAATGCAGGGCTCAAACCCATGAACTGCGAGCTTATGACCTGAGCCCAAGTCGGATGCTCGACCAACAGAGCCACCCAGGCACCCCTGGGTACTAAGTCCATCTTGAGGCTTCTGGTGTTGTTTCATTTGGGGCAGTGTTTAAAATTTCCCATGGCCTAATCTCACTTTTAACTAAAGCATAGGTAAAGAATTTTACTTATCCTCTTACTGGTTTTACTTTTCCAGCTGATATTTATTAACACCTTAAGAATAATCTAGGCCGGGGGGGCTGTGTGGCTCAGTCGGTTAAGCGGCCGACTTCAGCTCAGGTCATGATTTCGCGGTCTGTGGGTTCCAGCCCTGTGTCTGGCTCTTTGCTAGAAGCTCAGATCCTGGAGCCTGCTTCCAATTCTGTTTCCCTCTCTTTCTGCCCCTCCTCTGCTTGCTCTCTGACTCTGTCTCTCTTTCTCTCAAATAATAAATATTTAAAAAAAAAGAATAATTTAGGCTGAATGATGGTTCCCCCCACCCAAATAATTTTGAACCAAATTCAGGTATCTTCCCCATACACCAGCAGCAGCCACAGACTGTTGTTGGGAGTCTGTGTTCCAGGAAGAAAGACCAAGGAGGGTGTCCCTTGTTTCCTACTGGGACTCAGAGCTGTTGAAGAAGCCACGGTCTGACTCCCTCACAGCTTCCGGGCTGGTCCTGTGGGCTGAAGCAGGCTCTCCCCCACCATTCTGCAGGCTTCGTGCCCATCTGCTCTCTGGGACTGTCTCAGATCGGCCGCATGAATCTTGGGATGGATGCCAGTACCTTCAAGTTTTATACCATGTGCGGCCTCCAAGAGGGCTTTGAGCCTTTTGCTGTCAACATGAACCGAGACGTGGCGATGTGGTTCAGCAAGCGCCTCCCGACATTTGTCAACGTGCCAAAGGATCATCCGCACATAGAGGTAATGTTACACATTGTGGCTGGCCCCGGCAGGGCAGGTGGGCCAAGGCCCTAAGCTCCTGCTAATGCTTGTGTCAACAGGCAGCTGCTTACCTAAGTCCATGCCCTGGCGGCCTCCCAGCCACCTCCTCGGCTGGCGCTCGGGCTGTAATCGTGGCCACCTTCACCGGGGCAGCTCAGTGGCACCTTACAAATGGCGCCCACCTCGCACATCCATCCTTGCAGATCAATCCCCAAGCCTTTGGGCTACTGTGTATCCTCCAGATGTTCCCGCATTGCTGTGGCAATACCCATACAGTATCCAAAGACCTTAATTGTTGTTTTCCTGGGAGCGTTTGTTACTGATACTCGAGATGATATGTCCTAGACAGAATTCTTGCTCCTAATGTAATGTCTTTTAGACCCGGATAGTTTCTGCAGAACTGCTTCTAGCATTTCAGACCGACATGTAGTAGTTGATTACGATGCCCCCATCTTGTAGGAGGGAGTAGGGAAGAGCCAGAAATTGTAAGGAGCCTGATGAAGGTGCTGGTTGAACGTCTACGTGGCTCTGTTTGCCTGTGCCCACAGTGTTTTTTTCATGGGGGGTGAGGAGATGGGTGAGGGGGCTGATGCAAAGTCAGATAGATCAGTTCCATTGAGGCAAGATGCAGTGGCTTGCTTCCACCTGGCGGTAAGTTCTCCTAACTGACCTTCCAATGCAAACCCAACAGGCACCAACACTTAGTCCTCTACTTGTCCCCATAGTCTTAAATAGCAGAGACTTTGATTTCTCTGATTCTTACCTGATGATCAGCACCTTAGAAAGCTGGCTCATAAACTTTTGGAACTAATGAACCTGTTTGACAAACGGATGGAGTCTAGAGACCCTATTAGAACCATCTACAAACCACACGAAAATATGTAACCACACTCACCCCAGGATAGGAACTATTCTCTAGAATGCTTAGACCATAAGAAAAATATTATTATTATTATTGTTATTGTTGTTGTTATTTTTATTATTTCTTAGTTTATTTCCTCTGCACCCTCCCCTATCACACATTTCAAAAAAACCCAGTTTTGATCATTCCTCCTCCAACCCCACCCCTTGAGATGCTGTGCCCCAGCGCTGGGAATTTCCCCAGTATTTTTTAAATTATTATTGTCACTTAAAAAAATGTTTTTAACATTTATTTATTTTTGAGAGACAGAGCATGAGCAGGGAAAGAGCAGAGAGAGGGGGAGACACAGAATCTGAAGCAGGCTCCAGGCTCCAAGCTGTCAGCACAGAGCCCGACGTGGGGCTCAAACTCAGAAATTGCAAGATCATGACCTAGGCTGAAGTCAGACGCTTAACCGACTCAGCCATCCAGGCACCCTCGGAATTTCCCCAGTATTTACAGGCATTTCAACCCTTAGGCTGTGATTGGGGCAGGGCTGAGAAATGCACAGGGTGGGAGACAACCCCTCCAGGGGAGCTGTGATGTGTCTTGTCAAGCTTTGGGCTTTCTGCTTTTTCCTTAAATAGCCACTTGCCCACTGACAAAGGAAATCTTTGGAAGCATCTTCTTCTTGAGCTACTTACCCCCTGACCTGAAAGGTCATCCCCAGCAGATGCCATGCTGCATCATTCAGATTCCACCACCTCTGTTATACCTGTTCGCCACCCTTGATCTTGCAGAAAACCCAATGAGCGTGTTTTTAAATCTTTAATTTCTCTAGCCAGAGGCAGATCTGTTATTTTGTATGGAGCAGGATCCAAGGAACAGTGAGAATAAGGTTTGGTTATCACTGGTGACGACTTTTATAGTTCACAGAAAGCCATGACATATGAAATATCAATGAAGGAAGGAGGGACAAGGTCAAGGTCGGGCCATCAGGTGTGTCAGGTAAGGACCCATGGTGTTTCCAGGTTGTGAGGATAGATGGCACTATGGACAGCCCTCCATGCCTCAAGGTGACCCACAAGACATTCGGCACACAGAATAGCAACGCCAACATGATCTACCTACGCCTGAGCATGCCCGTCGAATGCCACTCCTCCTTCAGCCACAGCCCCTGCTTGGACAGTGACGCATTCCAGAAAAGGTGAGGGCGAGGCCTCCCACTCTCAGAGGTGCTCATCGTGTGTGCTGTAAAGTTGGCATTCCATTTTTCTGTTTCTTCTCTTTTTTTTTTTTTTTTAATGTTTATTTTTGAAGGAGACAGAGACAGGGCATGAACAGGGGAGGGGCAGAGAGAGAGGGAGACACAGAATCCAAAGCAGGCTCCAGGCTCTGAGCTGTCAGCACAGAGCCCTATACGGGACTCAAACTCACGAACCATGAGATCACGACCTGAGCCAAAATTGGGTACTTAACCTACTGAGCCACCCAGGCGCCCTCTTTTTTTTTTTTTTTTTTAATGTTTACTTATTTATTTTTGCGAGAGAGTGAGAGAGAGAGCAGGGGCAGGAGAGAGAGCAAAGAGAGAGGGAGAAAGAATTCCAAGCAGGCTCCATGGTCAGTGTGGAGCCCAATGTGAGGCTCGATCTCACAGCCTTGGAATCATAACCTGAGCTGAGATCAAGAGTTGGCCACTTAACCAGCTGAGCCTCTCAGGTGTCCCCCATCTCACTCGGGTACAAATGGAACTCGTGGGTAAGGTTCTCTCCACTTTCAGTCAGGTAAAGTCACAAGAATGTGTGTGTACACACGTGTGTATACATATGCATGTGTGTGTTTGTGCAGTGCATAATTAGAGGACCAGTCAAGCTAAACAGGGTCACATCTAGGGGAAAAGTTTGCACTCTTGCTGAGCCCTCTGGGTCCTTAGCCTCCTTGCAGCCTACAAATCCTATGTTTTTGGAATAGAAGGTGCATAAGAGGGTGCAATTGTTGCCTTTGTGAAATTAAAAGCTTCTCAAGGCAAATACTACCGTCTTTGTATAACTGTGGCCAGTGTCCAGCCCAGCAGCTATGTGACTTAGGAGTACTAAGACTTCTTCCCTCCTGATAAGGAATATATATGTTCCTTGCTGTATTTCTTTCCTTTAATGTCTGTTTCTAATCATCGATGTATGTCTGCCTGTCTAGAGCTGTCTTGTCTGGGTTGCCTCTAGGGTTTCAGTATCTACCCAGCTTTAAACAAGTACAGCTGCTTGAAAGAACAGGACAAGGTATTGAGAGGTATCCCTGCCTATGTTATTTCATTCTCTTCAACCGCTCCCTAGCTCTCACTTACCATCTGGGCTGAGAGACAAGAGTAACAAGTCACAGTCCTGGCTTGTGGTAGCAGATTACAAATGCACAAGTCCCAAGACCAGTTGGGATCACTCGTGTATAGAAAATAGTTTTCTAACCTTGCCTTCATCATTAAAGGTAGATTAATTGCCTGTCCGAATTGTGGAATTCTGTGTACAGCTGAATAACTAAAACATGGATTGTCTCCTCCCCCTGCCCCCACCCCAGGAAACAGATGCAAGAAATACTCTCTCATACAACAACAGTAAGTAAATGTGCTCAATTATGGTTTTCATGTTTCAATTCTTTGTTGTGCCTGGGAATATGCCCCTTACAGCAAAGATCTGTCTAGAGATCCTCCTTAATTGCCAATTACTGTGCCTTTTAATATCCATCTTGATGCTTCCAGAACACAACTCCAACATTTCTCAAATGGGGAAAAGAAAGACAGTTGTTTAGTACAAAGGAGAAGCTCCACCTGGAGCTCTAATTGGGCATCATGGTGTACTTGTGCCCAGTTGCCACCAGGGACCAGTACTGCCTTTCTGATTGAAATGAATATGGTGGGGGCGGTGGGGGGCTCCTTAATTTAATCCTCTTGTTTGCTCTTGTGTGTAAACTTCTGTGAATCAACTCTCCCATGTCTCTGAGCAGTGCCAGCAATAATGTTGAAAGCAATCAAGTGAGAAGTATGAGCAGGGAATGGTCCAGATGATGGAAACTGATGTTGGTCTCTTTTCTATATAGCCAGACAGTAGTCAGAAAGCAACACTTGCTAATTTCTTTCTTTCTCTCATCCTTCTTTAGCACCTGACAAAAAACATTTCTTTGCAAGAAATGCATGTCACCTCTTCTAAAAAATTTTTTTAATGTTTGTTTATTTTGTGGGGAGAGAAAGACAGAATGTGAGTGGGGGAGAGGCAGAGAGAGGGAGACACAGAACGTGAAGCAGGCTCCAAGCTCTGAGCTGTCAGCACAGATCCCAACATGGGGCTCAAACTCACAAACTGCGAGATCATGACCTGAACCAAAGTCGGATGCTTAGCCGACTAAGCCACCCAGGCACTCCCATGGCATCCCTTCTATAAACTTATCCTGCAACCACAAGCTTGTAGGTTAACTATCATCAGGAAGTCACAGGAAGTGCAGGGTACTACGCTGTGTTCATTGAATCACCTTCCCGCTTAATTCCCACGGCATCCCCACAAGAGGGACCATATTCACTCTGAAACACATAGAGGACAAATGGCTTGCCCAAGGCACACAGTTAATAGCTGCTGGCGGTGAGATTCAAGCCCCCATTTGACCGGCTGACCCTTTTGTCTCCTAATCAAAAAAAAAAAAAAAAAAAAATACAACAGGCTCCAAATAAAAGTAACTTCATTAAGAATAAATGTGCTCAATGTCACAAGGCACGTGATGAAGCAGTCACTTACCTCGTGGTTTAGCTAGTGTCATAGCGTAGTGTTAACAGATAGCGATGCCAGCCAGTAACTGCTGTAATTCTCAATACTGCCTGTCATTGAGCCTGATGGCCACACAGGGCGCCTTGGGCCACCATGTGAGCTGCTGCTTTTGCAGCATCTTTTTTAAGACGTTCAAAATAACCACAAAAAATACTTTGGACGTCCCTGTGGAAGTGGAAAGGGTAGCAGAAGTTGTCAACTATTCTCTTCTGAGGGCAAGGGCAGTGCCCAGGAGAGGGTGAGGGTTCTGTGCTGGCCATTCTGAGCGGCTGCCCCTGATTTCAGCAGCAGCAGCTTCTGGGCAGAAAGTGGTAGGTTAAATGCTCGATTGTCTCCATACTAAAGCACACACAAAAGGGAAAAATAGGGAAGGCAGATTCTCCAGTCAGCCTGTCCTAAGTCTGGAGTGTAGGGCAGTCCAGCTCTAGAGCGGTGTGTGCCTTTTAAGGAAAGAGGGCCACGTGGGCTCCTGCATTTGTTCTGTCATGTCTGGCCCCCCACCAGGGGCCACTCACTCCCCTCTGTGGTCTCTCTCCAGCAGTGTTACTATGCAATCCGCATCTTCGCTGGACAGGACCCCTCCTGCGTCTGGGTCGGATGGGTGACTCCGGACTATCACTTGTACAGCGAGAAGTTTGACCTGAGTAAAAACTGCACGGTGACTGTTACTCTAGGGGATGAAAGAGGCCGGGTCCACGAAAGGTAAGGGGGCTCCCAAGCGGGCAGGGTCAGCCACCAGGCTCCTCACTCTCTCCCTGCAGCTGTCTTCTTTTCCCTTCCACCCAACACCCCAAAAGAAAGAAACATCCCAGTATCTATGAAAAAGGAAAAGTGAAGCACAGGCTTAAAATCCTTCACTAAATAGGCAGTACTATGGCAGAAGTGTATTAGTGAAAATGGAGGATAATTCCATCACGGTATCAAACATGACCCATGGAGGCACCTGCATGGCTCAGTCGGTTAAGCGTCCGACTCTTGATTCTGGCTCGGGTCCGATTTCATAGTTGGTGAGTTGAAGCACCGTGTTGGGATCTGCGCTGGCAGTGCAAAGCCTGCTTGGGATTCTCTCCCTCCCCTCTCTCTTCTCTCTCTCTCTGCCCTTCCCTCACTCGCACATGCTCGCCTGCTTGCTTTCTCTCATTCCCTCAAAATAAATGAATAAATTAAAAAAAAAAATGACCCAGGGGTAGGAGATACAAATGGACAGCTGGGAGTCTGTGCCCCCTCTCAAACACTTCTCTTCTGTGCGTTCTGGGCAAGCCCCAATTTCGGCAACATCAGAACAAGACAGAGAAAAACCCCTGGGTACTTGAAAGAAGTCAATTCAGAAGAAATACAAAGATGCACCACATCACATAGCAACTGACAGATTCAGAACTCCTCATCCTAAGAATATGAAGTGTCTGAAAGCATAAAGAACATAAGAGAGATACAGCAAGTTCACGAACAATTACGTAGAGATCTTTTGGGAAAGCAGGTTTTAGGTACACTCAGGCCTTCCCCTGGTCCATTGAGGGGGGAGAGGAGGGTTGAGGGTTGATTGCCACCAGAGAAAGAACCTCCAGCCAGCAGTGCCCCAGAGGTGACCCAGGAGACCATGCCTTACGTCCACCCAAGTGAGACTTAATAGAGTCTTTGCCAAACAGACATGTTTAGAGATATAATAGGTTGTTTTGCAAGCTGACCTTTTTCCTTACCAAGTCAGGAACATTTTGCAGGCAGTGTTCTTTAGATGCTACCGGGTCATCAAACACTGGTGACCAGAAAGGTCACTTATAATCACTGTATCGTGCAGGACCATTGTGGGTAGGTGGTTAAGAGCACAGACTCTGGAAGCAAACTGCCTGGGTTTTAAACGGAGTTCCAGGACGTCCTGGACCATTTAGCCTTCCAGGGCCTCAACTTCCTCACCTATAAAATGAGGATAATAGTTTCAGTCTCATGGAGTGATAGGAGGATTAAATGAGGAAATACCAGGAAAAATGCCTAAAACAATGTCTTGACCCAGGGACTGAATAAACACATTACATTACTACTATTACCAAATGTCTTTTATACATTACAAGACCCAGAATAGACGCTACAAACAGCATCCAACATCTTGTTGGGTTGGTAAGGAAAGCACTTGAAAGCAGTTGACTGAAGTCAGAAGACTTTGCTCTTGAGCCAGAAGAACAAAAAACTGACATGTCCATCCCAACTGGATTTATTACTCGAGTTTGCTGATGGTACCACACCAGACAGATGACTTCACTTATCTGAGCCTCAGTGACAACATTTATCTTGAAAAGTGACTCGTTAGCATCTGGAGCAAGACCCAGTAGATAGTTGGTGCTCAGTAATTCTTAGTTTTTTGTCCTGCACAGTAAGAAGTAAATACAGGAACAATGTCCGATGTTTTGAGGAATTTCAAATTTGGCCCCTTTAAAATATGACCGAAGCATGTCACTTCACGTTCCCACCGCTTCAATACGTTAGCAATGGACTTCTGCAGTAGGCATCAATGTACTTGGGACTCTAATCACTGAACGGCAGTAATAGCATGGCTGAAGTTTAACCTGTATGGAAATCTCGCCGTGACTGTCACTCGTTGGAAGGGGCAGTTTGTACTGGCTCTGCCTGAGGGGCATTCACACTGAGAAACTGGCCCCACTGGTCCCCCAAAGGAGAGGGAGTAGGAGAGGAGGTGAGCGTATGTTGACAAAGGGGATTTCTGGTCTCGGGGGAGGAAATTATATACTTCTAGAGCTGGAAAGAACTTTGGAGAATTCTAATCAAAGCTTTAACTTTCCAGGGTCAAATCAGGTTGACCTTAGGTGTTTAAAGGGACTGCATTAAAGCAACAGGTAGAGAGTCATGCTCTGGTTTAGCCTGAGAAAAAGCACTTTATGGTTCTTCAAACAACTGATTCCTCAGGCAATGTACATCAGGGCTGGGCTTAGTAGAAGGAGACCAAATCATCTGTCTCTTGCCCACAGCCCCGTTGACGGGCTCTGAGAATCACCTCTGCCACTAATTTCTCCAAAGTCTACCCAGGATTTGAAATCTCTTAATTAAGGAATCAGGCTTTGGAGCCTTAGTGCCTTTCTTTGGTTATTACTATTGGCTTTTGAATATAAATGCCTATGATGGAGCCTACACTGTAGGGGTAGGTAGACAGCCAGCTAAGAAAGGCACCCAAGCTTGTAGTTGGTGAAGAGTTCAGGGAGCAGAACTCCAGGGTAGGGCCAGGTTGTGTAGGTCAAGGACGTAGTTGGGCGTCAGACCACTTGTGACCTAGTTTGCAAGCAAGCCTGGGTCTGCCATCCTAAGGAATGCGGGCCTGAGTTTTCAAGTGTGTCACAGCCTTTTTCACTGACACTGCAGATTTTTGTTTGTGCCTCTTATACCAAATCCCTGTATAAATCTTTCTGTGGTGATCACCTTCCCTGTGCCCCCATCTCCCATCTCTGAGTTGGGAATACTACCATCCCCATGATCCATTTCAGAAAGGTGAATTGACGTTGAGCTGGGAGACAGTTACCAAAACACCGTGCTCTCTGGACCAAAGTATTCTGATAGATTGCCACATCCTTAAATTGAGTGGTCATGTCTGAGAAAATTAGGATGAAGCTGGATGCATGTGTTTAAGAAAAAAAAAATTGCTGGGTGCTGACTGGAAAGCTTCTTTGGAAGGTTTCTGGGGCATTTCATTCCTGAGCCTTGATTGCACACTGCCCCAGTCCAGATTCTGTGCTTTTTCCTCTCTCTCTGGTTTCCAGCGTGAAACGCAGCAACTGCTACATGGTCTGGGGCGGGGATATTGTGGCCACTTCGCAAAGATCAAGCCGGAGCAACGTGGACCTGGAGATCGGCTGCCTCGTGGATCTGGCGATGGGCATGTTGTCTTTCTCAGCCAATGGGAGAGAGCTTGGTACCTGCTATCAGGTAAGGGTGGCTCTGTGGCCAAGACAGCAGCATCCCCATCCTGCATGCTTGTGGCTCTGCTCCTCGTTCTTCTCCATCAGCATCCCGACCACAGCAGATGGGGTTGAGGAGCCCACGTGGTTCACAAACCATCGAGGGAAAGAAACAAGAACAAAATGGCTTGGTTTTCTACAGAGGGGAAAATAGGGGAAAGTATTGTTCTTTATTGATTGATCAGATATCCTGGTCATCTTTCTAGAAGCTAAGAAGGATTTTCTTTGGTGATGGTCTCTAAAAGGGTATTTATCTATTCCATGAACATTTCTTGTGCAACTTTTATGTTACCTGTGCTCTATAAGATGCAAAATCTGAAAGGGGAGCAGAGATGCTCCTTGCTTTAGGAAACTTCTGTGCTCAAAATACAGACTCCTAAAAACAGACTCGTTTGCCAAGGTGTATTCCTTTTGCAAAAAGGCTATTCTCATTCCTTATGAATTCCTTACAGGATCTTTTAAAACTGCATTTATATGAGTAATGTGTTTCTCTGCTTCATTGACTGTAAGCTCTGATAGAACTATGGGGAAAACCCTCAGTTACACACAAGTAGATTTACCTGTCATTAACAAGAAGCCCTATCTCTCTTAAGCAGGATCTTCATCCTTGATGGCCAGGTAAGCTTGGGAAATGCCACATATCATATCCTGCTTCTGACATTGGCAATGAACATTTGTGCAGGACAACTTGAAAAAATACTTCAGAAAGAAACCTGTCTAACCAGGCATTTCTCATATTACATAACCAAAAACATTTTTGGCTTGTTTTGTTTTGTTTTACTTTAACATACATAGTAGTTTTCTAGAAGTCTGGAGTTATACAAAGCGTATCTGGAAAAGGCTAACTTCAGGCGTTAAATTTCTCTGTTAAACCTATTTGATACTCCAAGGTAGAATAGAGACGTGTGGACAAAGAGTGTCATCTGAGTTCAGAGAAGGAAGAGCTTCCCTCCATTGAGAGTGGTCAGAGAAATACTCGTTTCAGAGAAACCTTGATTTAAAGAATGACACAGAAGATATCCTTATGGAGATAGGGAAGCGTAAGGTACGCTTGAGGAACAATGGCCACCATAGTATGGGCCTCTGCGGTTATTGGTGAGAAATTCATTTGGAAAAACCGGGAGGTATTGATAGGAATTGAGCTTTTGAAGGTTTCTGACCAGAACAGTGACATGCACAGTGTTTAAGGACCCTTAGCTAACTACAGCAGATGAAAAGCATCCCACTACTGTGTAAATGGATAAAACCCCAGATTCCACAGTCAGCCCCATGTTATAGCCTCCAGGCTGGAAAGCCTCTTGGCAGCCATTTGTCTGCCTTGTGCTTGAAGAGATGGCATCTGGCGGGGAGAGACGGAGTAGCCCCAAGTCTGAATTGTTTGGTGACCAAGAACGGATGGACCAAACCCTTTCTGGGTTTGGTGGGATCAGCCACCTCCCCTTCTGCATGTCCTGCAATGCATGCCAGTCTGTGTGCCTCCCTGTCCTCCTGGGAAAAAGTAAGAACCACTGACATCTCTCGACAGCCTGGCTGGGCAGCCGGAGGGACCTGTCTTTCCAGCAAGAGGCCTTTGCAAAACCAGGCTTTGAGGCAGAAAGTAACGTATTATTCTTCTGGTACTTTCTCATGATTCCACTCCCCACCCCCCAGCCCCCTGAGAAAACGCTTATATACATTACTGCCGTCCTTCAGAATCCATTAGCTTTTTCCCATTAACTTTTGAAATGAGTTTGACTGAAGGGTCCTCCCTGAGCTGCAGAGAGCTCTAAAGCATCTAATAACTCTGAAGGCTAGCCGGGCTTCGGCGGTCCCTAAATAAATAAATAAACAACCCATGGCCTTCGCAGCAGCAGTGACTTGCCTGCCTCTGGGAAGAGCCCATAATGCAGGAGGAAATGTCACAACAGCACGCCGTGGCTGTTGGTATCCTGACTTGCCCAGTAGTTCCTGGGTCACGTTGGGCTGGTCCGTTGTCTTCTCCCAGCTGTGTGCTGGCACCGACCCACCTCCTGAGATGCCTTCCTCCACTCTGTGCGTACGAATCCTGATTTCCCTGCTCAGTGGCCCCAGTCCTGCGTCCCGCCCAGAGGCATGTTGTCGTGAATGGGATGGTGCCAGGGCTCAGCACAGGAGCCCTCAGGTGTCTCACACCTGGCCAACCCCTTTTTCATTCCAGGCGAGACACCAACGTGTCCAGCCATGCATCTGGTCTCCCGGCAGTGGGATGATTATTATTCTGCAGCCGTAGCCATTTTCATTTTTCAATTATCTCAAGAGGAACAGGGCAGCAATATTTATATACTGGCTTTCTATTCAGAAAGGACCAGTGACCAAAATAATGAGAGGAGGATTCTCTCAGACCATGTTTCTAGACCTCCCCGTTAAATACTGCTGTGCAGTTTGAAAATCTCTTTCTGCCGCACTTAATTTACGTAATCATGGGAGAAATGAGAAATAAAATATATGTTCAAGAGATACTCGGTTGTTGCCACCCCAGCCACACTGCTCTGAGAACAGAGTCAGCTACAAGACTCAGATTTACGAGAGGGGTTAGCTTTCAATTCAGGCCAGTTCCTATGCCCTGACCTTCGCACGTGATCAGAAATAAAATGTCTATTATTGCAAGGATAAAAGAGATCAGCCAGAGATAGAAGGTACCTTAAATAGAAAAAAGGTCCATGGCACTCCACGGCAGCCTCAAATCTGGGCTCGCTGCTCCTAACATTAGAATGGAAGCTCCCCTTGGGGCGCCTGGGTGGCTCAGTCGGTTAAGCGTCCAACTTCGGCTCAGGTCATGATCTCACGGTCTGTGGGTTCGAGCCCCACGTCGGGCTTTGTGCTGACAGCTCAGAGCCTGGAGCCTGCTTCGGATTCTGTGTCTCCTCTCCCTCTGCCCCTCCCCTGCTCATGCTCTGTCTCTCTCTGTCTCAAAAATAAATTAAAAAAAAAAAAATGGAAGCTCCCCATCCAGAATGTCACCTCCTAGAGGACAGAGGCCATCTGTCATGCCTGTTGCTGTCCCCGTGCTTGACATAGGACCTGGCACCTAGTAAGTGCTTGCTAAGTATTTGTTATCAAACCGACGAACTTGGCTGCGAAGCCACTGTTGCAGTTTTTTTAATTGCTTCTTAACAAGTGACCACAGAATTAATAGCTTAAAACCACATACATTTATTATTTCCCAGTTCTGTAAGTTTGGGTTCTCTGCTCAGGTTCTCACAAGGCCAAAGTCAAGGCATGAGCTGGGCTGAGCTGCCTCTGTCTGGAGGCTGTGGGAGGAATCCACTCTAAGCTCATTCAGGTTGTCATCAGGATCCATTGTGGTTATAGGCCAAGGTTCTGAGGTCCGTTCTTCTTTGCTTTCTTTTCTCCTTCCCTCCCCTTCCTTCCCAGAGGTGTCCATATTCCTTCTCATGTGGCCTCTTCCATCTTCAGTGCCGACAAGGCATGCCCTATCCTTGTTGGCAGAATTTAGGTGCTTGTGTTTGTAGGTTTCAGGGTCCCTTTCTTGATGGCTGCATCCAGGGGCACTCCTAGTCCCATGAACCCCCCTGAAATCTCCTGTCGTGTAGCCTTTCACAGGTTCTGTTACACCATGGTAGCTTCTTTCTCCAACGCCAGGTAGAGAACCTTCTCTCCAGTCTACCGAAACACAGTCTTACAAAACGTAACCAAATCAAGGGAGTAGCAATCTCCACACCCTTTTGCTATATTCTATTTGTTAGAAACAAGACAGAGGTTCTGGGGAGGGGATTGTAGGAGAGAGTGGCTCCCTGGGGCCACCTTAGAGTGTGTCCAGGATACTCAACATTCCCTAACTGCAAGAGAATTGCAAGAATTTCCTAATGTCTGAATTTACTTAAAGGCAAAGGACTTTAGTTGATAGAATTAAAGTCACCTTTCTGTTTCCGTGGTCTCCAAGTCTCATCAATAGTCCTACATCAGGGGTGTCTGGGTGGCTCAGTCGGTTGACCATCCTACTCTTGATTTCTACTCAGGTCATGATCTCACAGTCGTGAGATTGATCCATGCTGAGAGTAGAGCCTGCTTGGGATTCTTTCTTTCTCCCTCCCTCTCTCTCTCTCTCTCTCAACAAATAAACATTTTTTAAAAAGCTCATCAACATGGGCAGTTGATAAGTGGAGCCCCTACTGTCATAAATAAATCCACACACTTCATCTAAGTGGCAGCTGGAAGACAGTGAATCCTACACTATTTAAGGTGAGCTCTAGAGTCATAAAGAGTGAGAAGGGGGTTACAGAGAAGTCCAGAGGAACCAAGAAAAAGGAGAGGTTCTAAGAAAAGGAGATAGGTTCTGGAAGCAGCCTCTGTATGTTATCTCAGGGAAGCCCTCGCCTGTAAAACAGCAGTTCTCGTCTGGGCATGCTTTTCCCTCATGGGACATCTGGCAATCAACAGAGACTTTTTTAGTTGTCATGACTGTGCTGGGGGTGGAGAGTAGTACTGACATCTTCTGGGTGGAGGCCAGGCCCATCTTCTGGGTGGGATAGCAGGCCATGCTGCTATCTGTCCTACAGGACAGCCCTACAGCAAAGAGTTACCCACCCAGCCGAAAGGGTCAGTAGTGCCAAGGTTGAAAAGCCCTGTCCTATGACGCCCTTTGGGCTTGCCTTCCCAAAGTCCTTTTTGCCTTCAGAAATAACACTGAAGTCCTTGCACCACCCTCAGTGATGACTTCCTGAGGGCAGGAGTGACGAATGATGGTGCCACCTGCATGCCAGGTGTCTCCCTGCTCTATGACGAGCCAGGAATCACATCATTCCATGAATAAAAGCAGGCATTACCCTTGGTGGTATGTTAATAGCTCCCCACGTGTGACTGTCCTGAGTACTGGAGGAAGATTTTGGCTACTGTTATCAGTGAGAGAAAATGAAAGACTGTGGGATTGTTCAGCCCCAAGTCGCGGGGGGTGGGGGTGGGGGGGGGGCTGGTGGGGGGCAGGAATAAGGTGGAGAGCAGTGACTGCACTCCCAGAAGCACCAGGTCTCAGAATTTCTGAGGAGTAGAGAATGACCCGCCAGGGAGTTGTCCTGTTTCAGCTAGGGTTAGAATGAGGGTGTTGATGAATGCACCCAATGACTTAGCCATCTGCGATTTTATAATTCTGAGCAAACGTCCATTTGTTTTGGTTTCCAGGTGGAGCCCAATACCAAAGTGTTTCCAGCAGTCTTCCTGCAGCCCACGAGCACTTCATTGTTTCAGTTTGAACTTGGGAAGCTGAAGGTATTGGTCAGCCTCCTCATCCAATGGCTATGATAAAAGAAGGCAGCATTGACCATTAGGGGAAAATTTTCTAAGCCTCAGAAAACAAGGGAATCCCTTCTCACCCAGGCCCTGTACTGGGTGCTGAAAGAATTACTTAATGTTAATATAACCCATCATGCAAGGTTTTAATTAAGGCTGGCAAAGCCTTAAAGGTCTCCGGATTGATTTGTCTCTCTTTAGTTCATACTCACCATATTGGTTATCATGGGCCGTGTTGCATTATCCAGCAACTGAGCATCTCTGTAGTGCACCTGTCTTTCCCTTTGAATGCCTTTTCTGCCTTGCCCCAGAATGCGATGCCCTTGTCGGCGGCCATATTTAAGAGTGAAGAGAAGAACCCAGTTCCGCAGTGTCCACCTCGGCTGGACGTCCAAACCATCCAGCCCGTGCTCTGGAGCCGCATGCCCAGCAGCTTCCTGAAGGTGGAGACAGAGCGGGTGAGCGAGCGCCATGGCTGGGTGGTGCAGTGCCTGGAGCCCCTGCAGATGATGGCGCTCCACATCCCTGAGGAGAACAGGTAGTGGAGGGACCCACAGAGGAGGGGGCAGTCCTGGGAGGCGGGCAGGAGAAGGGGAGGAGCAGCATCCCCCCCTTGGCCAGGGGCCCTGCTCTCTTCCCAAAAACCTCAGTGTCTCTTTTCCTTCCTCACTTACATTATTCACTTAGAAACAGCAGAATATCCACTACGATATGCCTGCCACAGGGCCTTCTCTCTGAGTGTCCGAAGTCAGGAGTGTTTCTATCCCTTTAATTAAAAGGTGTAACGTGACCCTGAAATATATGTCATTAATGACAAGAAGGGAGAAAATGAGGCATGCCTAGTTTGCCTAGAGAACCAAGAATGGGCTCCTGGGCTCCTTTTGGTAAGAAGTACTCCTGGATTATGGCCTGGGTTTAATCCCAGCACTATCTCTTTCTGGCCTTGTGGCCTTGGGTAAATGACTCCTATAACTTACCTGTGTTTCCTCATGATACATAAAATACATGACCGCCCAGAGGACTGCAGGGAGAAATAAATGGAATTGTGTAGGTGAATCTACACTAGCATAGTTTCTATATGTAGAAAGAAAGAAATTTTATCACTAGCCTGTTATCACCCCTTGATCTGTTGGACTAAAAACATACAGTAATGGGGGAGCCGGTGGCAGGATTTGATAGCTGCACAGCTCCCATTTAGGTATTCTGCTGGGTCATGGACAGCGGCAAGACAGGCTGGTATAGGGAAGGAGCAGGAAACAAATAGGAATCCAGCCAAGTATGCCAGTTGCAAAGGATCCTCAGATCCATGGTGAGGAGCAAGACAAAACAGAAAATCTAAGCAAGGATCAGAGGCTGTGCTCTGAGCCCCCCCCAAAAATGAGGGAGCAAGACAGACTTGTAAATGGGCTTCTAAAGTCAGGAAGGAGAAGGTGAATTGATGATGCCAACTGAACTCAAATTGGAAAGTGTTTTCTCTCGGGACAAGAGTGCAGGTGTGTTTGTTTTCAGAGGAGGGAAGGCCCTGTGGATGATGGTAGATTTGGAGATTATACAGATGGTGTGGGTGGTGGATTGACAGAGGGCTTCGGCTACATTTTTTTTTCTGATTTTTTTTCATGTTTATTCATTCTTGAAAGACAGAGACAGAGCACAAGCGGGTGTGGGACAGAGAGAGAGGGAGACACAGAATGCAAACCAGGCTCCAGGCTCTGAACTGTCAGCACAGAGCCCAGCAAGGGGCTCAAACTTATGAACCGTGAGATCATGACCTGAGCCAAAGTCAGACGCTTAACTAACTGAGCCACCCAGGTGGCCCCTTCAGCTATGCCTGAGGCTCTTGTACTGGGGAGCAGAGGATCCCCTTCTACCCACAAATAAGAGGACCAAGTCACCTCTGTCACACACCTGAATGTTTTTCAGTTTTCCATTTGGGAGGGTTTTCCTTAATAAGGAGCACTTTCATATTTGGGAATCCATGTCTTTAAGTCTTTCAGACTTTTGAGACTCGTTGAGTTAGGGAGGATTATCAGGAACTGGGATAAGGACCAGAACTGAGAGAGGAATGATAACCTGTACGAGGGCAGGGGGCAGAGGCTCCTCCATCCTTCTATGCCCTCTGCCCTCATTGAGTTGGGTGCAATCCCTGGGGATTCAAAGAGAAGAACTCTGCTGAGCGCTGGCGTATTCTTTTCCAACCGTGGAGTGGTTGATGGCTTGTCCTATCCGCAGGTGTGTGGATGTCCTGGAGCTCTGTGAGCAGGAGGACCTGATGCAGTTCCATTACCACACGCTGCGACTCTACAGTGCAGTGTGCGCCCTGGGAAACAGCCGCGTGGCCTACGCCCTATGCGGCCACGTGGATCTCTCCCAGCTGTTCTACGCCATTGACAACAAGTACCTCCCTGGCCTCCTTCGGTCTGGTTTCTATGACCTGCTCATCAGCATCCATCTGGCCAACGCTAAGGAGAGGAAGCTAATGATGAAGAATGAGTACATCATCCCCATCACCAGCACCACCAGAAAAATCCGCCTGTATCCAGATGAGTCCAAGAGGCATGGGCTGCCTGGGGTGGGCCTGAGAACGTGCCTCAAGCCAGGGTTCAGGTTCTCCACCCCTTGCTTTGTCGTGACCAGTGAGGAGCACCAGAAGCAGAGCCCTGAGATCCCCTTGGAGATTCTCAAGACAAAGGCCCTGAGCATGCTGACGGAGGCAGTGCAGCACAGCGGGGCTCACATCCGGGACCCTGTCGGTGGGTCTGTAGAGTTCCAGTTTGTGCCTGTGCTGAAACTCATCGGGACCCTGCTGGTCATGGGGGTGTTTGATGACGATGACGTCAGGCAGATCCTCCTCCTGATCGATCCCTCTGTGTTTGGGGAGCACAGTGGGGAGACGGAGAACAGAGCAGAGAAGGAGGAAGTGACCCAGGTGGAGGAGAAGGCAGTGGAGGCCGGAGAAAAGGCCGGCAAGGAGGCTCCAGTCAAAGGCTTGTTGCAGACCCGACTGCCAGAGTCCGTCAAGCTGCAGGTAACTCAGGGCAGCAAAGATCCTGCCTTTGCAAAGTGCGGGGGGAGGGTGACAGTGCAGCCGGGAGCTAAGGCTGGGACTGAGGGTGCTGGCCTAAACCTGGAGTGTAGTGGAAATACGGATAGAGAACATTCACTGCTCATGATTTTCTCTGGCATGAAATGTACTCCCAAAGTCAAGAGAAAAGTGCTAACCCTTATGAATAAGGCACGTGCCTTAGAATTGTTTTTACGGAACTAGTGATGGATTGGCCCTCATCTTACCTCTTACCCTTTGGGACTAAATGGCTTCTCTGTGAGCCCCTGTCGGGAAAGGAGAGGAAGAGCCTTTGGCTGTGGAAAAGACCACACTGGTTCATACGGTGGCCATGCTCATCACTTGAGCTTATTTGTTGCCATGTACTGATCACCAAGCCTGTGTAGACGTGCTGTCCTGGCATGCAAACAAACTGCCGTCTGAGCTGAGGAGAAGAGGCATGCTTGCTTCGAGCTGCCCCCTTGGCATCACCTAGGAAGCCGCAACGTTTCCTAAGACATAGTCTTACCAGAGGGAAGCTGGCAGCAGCGATACGCTGAAGATGATAACTGTTGTCTTCTGGGCACTGAGAAAAGAGAAATGAAAGTGGACAGAGCAGTACAGTCTGTTCCACAAAGTCAGCCTGGCTCGGGCATCCCTGGACCACGTAGCAGCTCTACAGGCTTGCCAAGTCAGTAGCCTCCCAAAGCCTTGGCTTCACAATATGTAAAATGTGGATGATAATTGAATAAAACGTAATATTCACTTTTATCTTTAAAATACGGTATGAAATATATTTTATCATAAACCGTGTTACAATAATCTCCAAATGAAGCTCTCTTACCTAATGTGGTGGGATTGGTAGGTGTCAGTTCATCAAAATGTTGTATGTAGAGGAGATACGTAACAAATTTTACACAGATACCTTAAACATTTTTATTAAAACATAAATGTGCTCTTCGGACGTGGAGCTGAGACTTTCTCTTCCATGTGAGTCCCTGCCTGGCATGTAGAGTCCTTTCTTTTGCATAAATGACACCTGTCACATACAGTGTGATGTGCCTGATGGCCAGTTTTGGGGGTATCTTGAAGATAGACTGTGGATTTAGAGGTTATTGGAAAGCAACCTGAGTGCAGAACACTTGTAGATTTTAATGATTTTCCCCCAATTTTTTGTAGTTGTCTAACTCACACCCAACTTTGAGTATTTTTTTTTAAAAAACAACTTGCCTTTTGCGGATGTTCCCTAGTCTTTCAATTTAGTTTTCCTATTTCATTGGCACATACGGCTTCTAATCAGATGTGATAACTGTAATCACAAGTGTGACGGGCATGTGCTCTGGGTCCTAGGTCACCTGCAGATATGCCAGAGACTAGCCTGCTAGGTAAGAGCACACCAGGGACATTATTGTCTCTGCCCAGACGGACTGGAGAGTGTCTGTTAGTCATGCAAGGGGTTATGTGGAGATGGGTTCATAGAACTTACGCCTGAATAAAAGTATCGGGAACACACTGAGGTTTGAAGGAGCAGGTCTGGCAAGTGCCTAACACAGAGTCAGGTGATTAGAGCTCAATAAGTTCTGGCTGCTGTTTTTCTTATTAGTGAAAGTGCAAGTAGCGATAAGATCAGGACTAGTAACAGTCCGAAAGAACTGGTGGCAGACAAAGCAGTGCCAACAAACAAACAAGAAAGAAAGAGAGGGGAACAGAAGTCTCTGGTTCCCATCATCTGGAGCCAGAAGATGTCAGGAAGGAGCCAGAGCTCTCCCGTGCAGTTGAGTGCTGGTTTCCATGGGGAGCTTAGAGCCAGGGAAGAATTCTCTTAGGAACGCCGTTCTCATTCTCCACGGGCAGGTTCATTCTGTCTTTGGTGAGCTTGTTTTCCTGTTGTTCTCCTGTCCTTAGGATAAAGGGCTGGTGGCTGGGTTCAAACTGACTTGGATCCAAGTAATGGCTCTGTGGTCACTGTGTGACATTGGGCAAGTCACTTAGAGCGCCTAAGTCTTAGTGTTAGCCTCTGTAAAAAGGGGATGCTAGCTGCTTCACCAATGTCTATGAAGTGTTGTTAAATGAGCATAAATATACGCTTTGGTTGCAGATGTGTGAGCTCCTCAGCTATCTCTGTGACTGTGAGCTGCAGCATCGAGTGGAGGCCATTGTGGCATTTGGCGACATTTATGTCTCTAAGCTCCAGGCAAATCAGAAGTTCCGCTACAACGAGCTCATGCAGGCCTTGAACATGTCTGCAGCCCTGACTGCCCGGAAAACCAGGGAGTTCCGCTCACCCCCCCAGGAGCAGGTGAGAAACTCTTCCTGAGCCTCCATGCCAGTGGGGTGAACTTGAACCTTACAGAGCAGGGCGCGTGAAACCTTTATGTGCCTGGGGCGCCCGTGAGAGGTGTGGGCCAGTCAGTGACCCAGCACAGTGCCAGGGGACAGGCCTGGTCTGATGCTAATGGCAGCGAGGAGTATCTGCCAATCATCTTAGATGGGAAAATAACCCACCCAGAAGTGCACACGGGGCGGGGCTTCCTCTCCTCCCTTGCTTGCTCCTACCGGTGCCCTGTCACTGAGTCAAAGACCAGATCACTGTCAAGATCCAGCTTCCACACCAGCAAGGATCCACCATTAGAAGAATGTCTGTCCAGTCCTTGCAGAAGTCACTCCTTTGTATTAGAGATCAAGAGAGCATGGTCGACGTTTCCTGACTTACAAGAGCAGGTGCACAGGCTTCCTCGGCTAAGTGCCCGAAGCCCCTTACCCTGTGACCAAGACCCTCACAAAGCCTCCCAGCCCCCAGAAGCAAGGAAAACAGGACTGGGCAAGTGAGGTCCCTTCTGTGAGGGATTGTCTTCATTTTTGTACAGTACCCCCACCTTGCAGTCAGCCTTGCCCGTATGGGAAGACTGCTTTGAAAAGACTCAAAATCCCGATGAGTAACTGGCAGATAGGGGTGGGACACCTTGCAGAACATAGTTGGCATTTGTCCCCCTGTTCCCATGTACATCCTGCAGGCAGCTTGGCCACAGCTCCCTAAGTGTTCAAAACAGACGATCTTTCAGTGAAGAAATTTGCTTTCTGTCTCTGAAACCAGATCTTTGCATCTTCTGTATATTTAATAAGCAGTCTATCCATAAACTGTTGTCAGGTATAATTACCACCATTTGATATTAATGGTACAACTTGGTCCAATTACTTTCCTAACCTATTTGGTAGAACATAGATATTTATATTGACTTAAAAGTGAACCACATATCTTGGCTTTTAAAAGATTCACTTGAATGATGCTGGCCTTGTAAAGACTAGGCAAAGTTTATCATCGCTTTGCTGGAGGCACACTGAGAAGGCCCTTTGAATTGATGGGAGGAGGTAATTCATACCGTACTGAGGGAAGCGCAGTGAGCCTGGATTACTCTTAAAGGCTTTCCAAATGTTGTCAGGCTGCTTTTGGACTGGCAACCTGTGCAAACATTTCCCAATTCATTGGGCAGATGCTGACTCCTATTTGTGAATATTGGGCAGGAAGAACAATGTGATGCATGGCTCCTTTTCTGGCTCCCCCTTCTGTCGCTGTGTGGCCTTAGGCAATTGCCTTTCTGTGTCTCCCTTTTTTCAGCTGCAAAATGAGGATGTTTGTATGTCCCTCCCTCCCTTCTATGGAGGACCCAGGAGATCATTTTTTAGATTGCTTAGTGGGATACTGTCATATGGTAAACATTCTGTAAGTGGAATCATTAGTTTCAGTGTTGGAAGGTTCTTTTGCCTTCTGCCAGTGACCCACTGAGTAGAGTTTATGTATGTTTTCTGAGACATCTGCTTAACCCACTAGACCTGCACTGTCTATCTAACACTGTCCCATGGACACAGCTACTGATCCTATCCTGGCTCCTGGAAAGGCCATGCTGGCTCCCACCTCACCTGCTACCTCCTTACCTTCTCTTCTGCTGTCCCCAGGGCCTGCTATCACTTCCTCCTTTAGCCCTCTCAGTACTCCCCTGGGCAATCATTTCAGACTGGTTTCAGATGGAACTTGAGAAATTCTTCTCTAATGTGTTAGACTAAATGATTCTTGAGCGGATATCAGAATCACCGGAAAGGCTTAATAAAACAGACTGGTGATCCGGGGCTTCTAATTCAGTAGCTGTAGTGTGAGGCCCAGTAATTATTACTTTTAGCAAGTTTCCAGGTAATACTGATGATGTCGGTCTAGGAATGAAATGAAAGAAAAGACACTAATTCCTATCAAATTCAGCTGTCCCACCTACCACCCCTCACAGAATGTTCATTTCTAGAAGGAACCAACCAATAGAGCTCTCTAAATAATTCCAAATTGAGTATGGACAAAGGAGGATTCAGATCAATTTCAGGGGATAGCAATACAAAATCATGTGGAAAATTGGGTGTATAAGAATTAGAATTTTAAAACAATGATACAATTATCTCATCCTTCTGTAACCTTTGAGGAGAAAGTAAAGGTTTTCAGCCTTGTATCTATATAGGATCAGAGAGATGAAAAAAACATATACTTGGGGGATGTAACCAAGTACAAAAGTAGGTAAAACTAAGATTAGTCCAGTGGTCATTGACATATTAGCCAGGCACAGTCAGTAAGCCTTTGACTTTAAAAAGGGCATCATTGGGGTACCTGGGTAGCTCAGTTGGTTAGGCTACCAACTCTTGATTTTTCCTCAGGTCATGGTCTCGTGGTTCCTGAGTTTGAGCCCCACATTGGGCTTTGCACTGACAGTATGGAACCTGCTTGGGCTTGGGAGTCTCTGTGTGTCTCTCTCTGTCTCTCTCTCCCTCCCTCTCTCTCTCCCCTCCTCCCTCTCCCCTTCTGCCCCTCCTTGCCTCTCTCTCAAAATGAGTAAACTTAAAAGATAAACAGGCAAGTAGTAGGTAGGTAGAAAAGGCATCATTAAAGGGTATGCCCTGTGTAGCAGAAAGTTCAGCTCACTCCACTGTTTTTTTTTTTAATGTTTATTTATTTTTGAGAGAGAGAGTGCGAGCAGAGGAGGGGCAGAGAGAGAGGGAGATCCAAAATCTGAAGCAGGCTCCAGGGTCTGACCTGTATGCACAGAGCCCAATGTGGGGCTCGAACTCAGAACAGTGAGATCATGACCTGAGCCAAAGTCAGACACTAAACTGACTGAGCCACCTAGGTGCCCCATTCCTCTTTTGGTTTTCTGACCTGCCGGCTGGTGGGCCACCGCTTCCCAAGTATTCCACCTACAGCAAGATCTTTCAGCAAAGAATTCAATTTTCTGACTCTGAAACTAGATCCTCAGATCTTGTTTTTATTTCATAAACAACCTATCAATCTATGTTGATGTAACTACCATAATTTAACATTGGGGAACAACCACAAAAATTACTTTCCTAACCTATTTTATGGATATTATTTTATTACAGGCAACACTTCCACCAACTTCCAAAAAAACTGTTTGCAGTGGAAGCTTTAAATAAGCGTCTTCCTACCAACATTAAACACAATAAAAGAGATGGTGACGTTTTTTAATGTAGAAATTCTAAACAGAAGGAGAAAGTATCTTTGCCTGGTGTTCAGGTTACGCTGCCTGAGGCGAGCAAAGTGGAGAACATCACCCCTAGTTATTGTTTCAGTCCCTCCCAGTATTCACTGCCTTGGGGTGGTGGGTCTTTGGAAAGAATTGAGACACCCTGGAATCTGACCAGGAAATGAATGACCACATGCTTACCAACTTTTCATTAATCTCTGATAGCATTTCTTTGAATTGTTAATGCTGCCGAGCACATACTAATGCTGACTTTGCCAGCAACAACAGAAATAGCACATTTTCTCATACTGTGTCACAATGAGTATCATACCTTGAAATATCATTTACTTCATCACTACTTCAAGATCACAGTGGATATGAGACTGCCACTAGATCTTTTTGTCCAATAGGTTAATAAACAAGTACATGTTACTATATCACAGATTTCTTTTTTATGGTTTTTGATAACTAAATTTCAATAATGGTTTCTGTATGTAATTTTCTATATTTTATGTTACGTATTCAAAATACTAATTTAAGCAGTAATCGGGTGGGTTTTAACAGACTGTCAGAGTGGTCTATGGCATTAAAACAGTTAAGACTCCCTGAGACAAAACTAAAGGAAAAAAGATGAGTGTTTAACTACCTGTTAAAACCTGCATGTCAAAAAAAAAAAATTTTTTTTGTAGGTAAAGTTAAAAGCTCACTAAAACCTGGGAAATATATTTAGAGAACATGTTACAAAGAGTTAATAGTCTAGGGATGTGCAAAATACTGATTAATTTTTTTAATGTTTATTCAGTTTTGAGGGACAGTGATAGAGTGTGAGCACGGGAGGGGCAGAGAGAGAGGAAGATACAGAATCTGAAGCAGGCTCCAGGATCTGAGCTGTCAGCACAGAGCCTGACGCTGGGCTCAAACTCACAAACCGTGAGATCATGATCTGAGCCAAAGTCAGCGGCTTACCGGACTAAGCCACCCAGGCGCCTCCTGATTAATTTTTAAAAAGAAAATTACCCAAAAGAAAAAGGGAGAAAGAACATGAATGGGAAATTTATAAAATACTGAAATGAAAATGGTTCTTATGTGTGGAAAAACAAAATTCAACCTCACCAATTAAATGCAAATTAAAGCAACAGGGATGTGACATTTTTTACCCATTAAATTGGAAAATATTTGAAAATGTGTTAACTCTCATTACTGTAATGGAGATGGCAAAGTAATACACACTCTTGAATAAATTTGGTTAAAATGCAAATTGTTGTAAGCCTTCTGGAGGGTGATTTGGCAATTCCTATCGAAAGCCATTAAAATGTGCAAACCTTTTGATCCAGTCATGTTGCCTCTAGGAGTTTATCCTTAAAAAAAAGATCAGAGATGTGAACAAAAATTAGTTAAAAGGAAATTCCAACAAACTTTATTTATTTATTTATTTATTTATTTATAAAAACAAAAAAATGGAAACAATTTAAATATTTCTTAACAGGTCATTAATTTTACACCAATTGCTATTCATCTTATGATGAAATGCAGTGTACCTGTTAACAATCAATAAAAAAAAAATGCTGAAGATAAATTGTTAAGTGGGAAATCTGACCTCAGAAATGTTTATCTAGAGTATGCATGCTCTCAATCTATATACATAAAGCCTGGAAGTTATGAACTAAGTATCATTAAATATGGTTATCTTTGGGTAGTGGGATCACAGTAAGTTTTCTTTAGGTATTTCCAAATTTTGTGCAGTTAATAAATTACCATTATAATCAGAGAAAAGGTGAAAGCTACGTTTAAGTATGGTCATCTTTACAAAAAAGTTTGAGGTAGATAAAATTTGCAAAGAATGTTAGGTGTCTAAGGCAGGATCTGAGTTCTTTGGCCAACACCGAGAACCACTTACCCATTCTTCTTTGTCCCTCAAAGATCAACATGCTTCTTAACTTTCAACTGGGAGAGAATTGCCCCTGCCCAGAAGAGATCCGAGAGGAGCTATATGACTTCCATGAGGACCTTCTCATTCACTGTGGTGAGCTTTTGAGATGAAAGCTTTATCAAAGACAAGTCTGTTCCCGATTCCTTCATTAGAAGCTAGTGGGGGTTGGGAAGACAGTTTTGTATTTAAAAGTGCAGTTGACCCTTTTTTAATATTATTTTTGCTTCCCTTCCCTTATGTTCATCTGTTTTGTATCTTAAATTCCACATGTGAGTGAAGTCATATGATGTTTGTCTTCCTCTGACTAATTTTGCTTAGCATAATGCCCTCTAGTTCCATCCGCATTGTTGCAAATGGCAAGATTTCATTCTTTTTGATTGTTGAGTAATAGGGGTTTGAGCTATGTGAGTCCATTTGTAATGAGGGATTTTGTTTCCATAGAGTGCAGTACTCGAAGTGTATTTTCTCTTCCTTATGATTTTCTTAATAATATTTTCTTTCTCTGGTTTAATTTATTATAAGAATACAGTATATGACACATATCACATTTAAAAATGCGTGTTAGTTGACTGTTTATGTTATCAGTAAGGCTTCCCATCAGGAGTATGCTATTCATAGTTAAGTTGTAGAGGGTCAGAGTTATATGTGGATTTTCTATTGTGTGGGTGAATGGTGCCCCTAACCCCTGCATTGTTCGAGGGTTAACTGTACAATTCTAACTGCTCAAGAAATGATTCTGCCTGGACTACTGGGGTCAGAGAAGATACAGAAAATAATTCTGGCATATATGCCATATCCATATATGGTGGAAACTCCTTCTACCAAGAAGAAATTTTGTTGAAATAGAAGAGAGTGAACAGGGTCTCTGAAGAAGGAAAATAACTGTTAACTTGTGTAAACTTCACCCACTTTACTTAGATGGTTGGACTCTGCTCCCAGGTGAACCAAGATTCTGATCTCCTTTGCTTCTTATCTTTTGCAGTGATATAAATATGATAACGTATGCCCTTAACAATTCTAAACCACAGTCCCTACTTTAATACATAACAATTTTAAAAAACAATTGTAAGCCTGCAGTCCCTCCTTTGATACGTAACTGCTGATTTTAAATTGTTCTCAGCATTTGTGCTGCTTGTACATGGATGGATTGACTAATATATGGAAAATAAGTGGTATTTGCATAGGAAATGACTCAATGTTAACTCTTTCTAGATGCTTTAGAGCCCTTTTAGGGTACAGGTTAGAATAAGTTAAATTTAGGGGCACCTGGGTAGCTCAGTCAATTAAAGCATCCAGCTAACTCTTGGTTTTGACTCAGGTCATAAACTCATGGTTCATGGGATTAAGCCCTGCATCAGTCTCCGTGCTGACAGCACAGAGCCAACTTGTTCCCTCTCTCTCTCTCTCTCAAAATAAATAAATAAACTTAAAAAAAAAAAAAGAGTTGATTTTAGGGTTTGAAATTACTTGGTGTTTTTGTATGTAAGGAATTATCTTTTTAAAATACTTTCCAAAAAGACATCCTGTAGGTAAATAATTATGGGAGGCTGCCTATAGCATCTTGAGAAAGTTCCAGAAGGGTAGGAAGCAGAGATTTATGTTCTTTCAATCTTACGGTGGTTATTTTTATGTACTGTTCAAGATTTTCACTCTGTTCTGTGACTTGCTAGGTGTTCCCCTGGAGGAGGAAGAAGAGGAGGAGGAAGACACATCCTGGGCTGGGAAACTCCGTGCCTTGGTGTATAAAATCAAAGGCCCTCCCAAGCCTGCGAAGGAACAGCCAACAGAGGAGGAAGAGAGATGCCCTAGTAAGTGACCATGCCTTTCAGTCCTCCTGACACAGTGCTCTTCTTTGACATAATGAAGAGAATTGGCCTTCTGACAAATGCTGTGTAAGAGGTGGACTGTCTAAGCTTCAAAGGAGGCATGTGGGCATTCTTTTATAATTGGTGGTGGTTACTGTGTATTTGGAGCTATGCTTTTCTAATTTAAAGACCTTACTTTCAGAGCCTTTTGAAACCTGAGGGATCTGTTACTTTGGCTCTGCTCTTGTCTGTCTGGTTAAAAATGCCTATAAACAGATTTCTGTTCTTCTTTCTTTTAGGTTTCCATGGTCTCCGTCCTTCAATCATTGTTGTTTCAATCATTTGCAATGTTTCCTTAGAATTGCAAATTGCCCCAGTGAGGAAAAATAATAATATGAGGGGAGTAAAGGAAATAGGATGTGGGCTTTGGGGGTCGTTTTTGGGGTTTTGGCAATGATTTTCATAATGTAGCATCCTAGAGGACTTTGACCTTCCATTTTTCAACAATCCCAAACCTTGTCCAAATTCATTTCTCTAAGCATTATAGTAGATGTGACTCCTACCGCTGTGACTCATGTTGAAACAAGATTATAATTTGTTCTGTAGGGAAGTGTACTGTCCATAAACCATTAACGTTTTAAGAAGAAGACTGTGTATTATATATAATCAATATGCTCTTCTGTCCAAAATTCTGCAAATATTTCATTTGTCTAAAGAAGAAGGAACTTCTGGGGCGCCTGGGTGGCGCAGTCGGTTAAGTGTCCGACTTCAGCCAGGTCACGATCTCGCGGTGCGTGAGTTCGAGCCCCGCGTCAGGCTCTGGGCTGATGGCTCAGAGCCTGGAGCCTGTTTCCGATTCTGTGTCTCCCTCTCTGTCTGCCCCTCCCCTGTTCATGCTCTGTCTCTCTCTGTCCCAAAAATAAATAAACGTTGAAAAAAAAAATTTTTTTAAAAAAAGAAGAAGGAACTTCTGAGGTTTAACATAATTGCCTTTTATCTTGTTCCTATTCCTATCCATTTTAAGTTTATTTATTTATTTTGAAGGGGACAGAGAGCACAGGGGAGGGGCAGAGAGAAAATTCCAAGCAGGCTCTGTGCTGTCAGTGTAGAGCCCAATCCAGGGCTCAAACTCATGAACCATGAGATCATGACCTGAGCCAAAATCAAGAGTTGGATGCTTAACCGACTGAGCCACCCAGGCATCCCTATTCTTTTTTTTTTTTTTTTAATTTTTTTTTTCAACGTTTATTTATTTTTGGGACAGAGAGAGACAGAGCATGAACAGGGGAGGGGCAGAGAGAGAGGGAGACACAGAATCGGAAACAGGCTCCAGGCTCTGAGCCATCAGCCCAGAGCCTGACGCGGGGCTCGAACTCCCGGACCGCGAGATCGTGACCTGGCTGAAGTCGGACGCTTAACCGACTGCGCCACCCAGGCGCCCCCAGGCATCCCTATTCTTAACCATTTTAAAACATGCTTTCAAATCATAGACTAGAGCAATAGACTGTCAAGCTATGATTGGTTTGTCTGAGAACTCTACTTTGGGGTTCATACATCTTATTGCCCTTTCTATTGACCTTTCATCTTTGTCAGAATATCTCTGAAGGGAAAGAATCCTCACCATTTTTTCAGCACAAGTGTTAAAACCTCTGGAAAAGAGTATAGGATACTTGGAAGCAGTCATACTGCCAACCCTTAATCAGTGCTCTCCATCACCATATTTCTATGGGTGGAACTTTGATAAGGGCATGCCAGCAGGATTCTAAAAGCACAAAAGTGAGTTTAGATTCCCTTTGTGGTTACTGCCAAAGCAGAACTAAAAATAGGCTGAGCTGACCCATATTACCTGCTGTGAGTCTATTTTGGAAGCTGATGCTCCTAATATAATGTGTCACCACTAGGGGTCCCACGAGGTGACCATTTCATGTGAGGTAAGTGGAGTCAGTCAGATGAAATCACTTGGCTGTGTGAAGTCTCCCTAACTCTAAGAATGGTGTCCAGGCTCCACAGATTGCTACCTCGGGACTCAGTCTGGAAGACCATATTCTGCCTGTTCTGATAGAATGTGCAAACAAGGTCGCTCCAGTGTGAGAGTTCACGTCTTCTCCTCATGCTGCTTCCCTTCCAGAAGGAGAGTTGTGAGGGGCTCGCATATTGTGTCCTAAGTGTCCTATCCTGGATTTCGAGAAATAGATATGAAGGTGGCCAAGCGTGCCTAGTTGTCACCATGTGGGTCCTCTTCCAAATGTTCCAGAGACATAAAGCCTCTCACACAGGCCTGACATATGAGGAGAAAATCTTGGAATGGTTTAACTGCCACACCACTGAAATTGGAGACAGTGTTTCTGAATACATAGCGCGATAAAGGGTCAAAATACTTTCCGGTATTAGTAACTTTGTCCACGTTATTACGTTATTACATCACTGTTCTTACCCTTAAATTTGATAAAATCCTGAAATTACAGAGAATAACATGGGATAGGGAATTGACAATTCCTCAAGTACTTCACATGTTATTAGTTTATTACTGGTGGGTTTTTTTTTTCACTCTTCTATTGTGTAGTTGATGAAAAAAGGACTCTGAAGAATGAAGGGATACTTGTTCATTCATTTAGTCTTGCCACCACTCCCTGGTTCCAGAAAACTTTCCAGGTGACTGAATGTCACTGGCACAAGGTAACTGAGCTGAGTAAAGCCGTGGCTTGCTTCACGTTTTCTGGCTCTGGTTCTGTGCTCTTTCCATTGTCCCGTGAAGCCTCCGACATAGCTATGGCATACCCGATGGCTTTCTAAAGCCATCATCTTTTTATCTGGCTTACTGCACCTGTGAGGTAACTCATGCTTGTGACCCAACAGAAGTCAGAATTCTAACATGCCCAAGTTGACCAAGCCAAAGTTCTGCACTCGGAGGGTTCAGGGTAGGTGGTACACTTCCTCCTCTATGAGCAGTTGGTGTTGGCCAACTGACCTGCAGGGAAACCTCACTTTTTCTAGAAAAGAGGAATCAACAGGGTCCTGAGCTTCATGAGAATCCTGCTAGCTGGCTCAGAGTTCCAAGGATCTGCTTAAACTAACTCTAAGCCATATTGTTGATGAAAGCTGTTACAATCTTTATTAAAAGATCATATGATAATGAAGAAGTAAAAAAGACCCAACAGTAGCAGCCTGCCATACTAAGTCACATTTCTCTGGCATATCCTAATCCAGCAAATTCCCAAGAAAATCTTTTGCCTGTTTTGAGCCAGGGCTTCTCACACATGACAGTTTAAGCAAGGTTTCTTGAATATAAATGTGTTGCCACTGAGTTACTCCTCCAGAAGAGACCAACCCGCTGTTTCCGCTAAATTCTGAAATTAACAAAATGAAGATCACCTGTCACTTTCCTGCTCCAAGTTGGTGCGTTCCTCTCTCTCTCATTCACTGAATGCCTTCCCGAAGCATGGAGGTTTTTCCATTATCTTCTCTCTACAAAGAAAGCTGCTACTTGTGTCCACTCTTGCCCCATTACCGAACAGCCTAAGAACCCAAACCGAAATTCTCTCCTGCCTAAATGCTCCAGCTTACTGAGTGCTGAGGAAGGGAAAATCCTACTGTTCACTACAAAAATAAGTCCTGGAGCCCAGCACAAATACGCAAAGTGAGATAATTCAGTGATAGACGCATCTGTGGCACTCAGGCAATATTTGTAAGCCTGTTCAGATTCTGTCCCACAAGCCTCTCCCCATGATGTACATGCACAGACACCTCCTCTGTGAAGTCTTTCTTTCAACCTCATCCTCCGTCCTTCTGCCCCAGCCATTCCACAGAACTTCTCACGGGGCCTGTATGACCTTCTGCTTTACGTGGAATGTCTGTGTCCCTGTTTGCTTTCTTCACTGGGTCTTTGTGCCACATTTAATTCATTGTCACAAATCTTTCCTTTCCGACCTCCAATATATGTTAGTCATAGGCTCGTAAAGATGATGAAAATAAGGACCTTCTGAACAAAGGAGGAAATGGGTGTGGGCAGGAAACTCGATGTAATCATGAGTGTGGCTATGGTAGAATAAAAGTGCAGATAAAATACAGGAGGTGGCCAGAGGAGGAATTGGGAAAATGTCCATAAAGAACATAGATCAGTAGATAAGATAAGGGACAGACATTTTTTTTTTTTTTTTTTTTTTTGGGGACAGAGAGAGACAGAGCATGAACAGGGGAGGGGCAGAGAGAGAGGGAGACACAGAACCGGAAACAGGCTCCAGGCTCTGAGCCATCAGCCCAGAGCCCAACGCGGGGCTCGAACTCACGGACCGCGAGATCGTGACCTGGCTGAAGTCGGACGTTTAACCGACTGCGCCACCCAGGTGCCCCATGGGACAGACATTTTTTAAAAGAATTTTTAAATGTTTGTTTTTGAGAGAGAGAGACAAGAGTGTGGACCAAGAAAGGGCAGAGAGAATGTGGGAGACACAGACTCCGAAGCAGGCTCCAGGCGTTAGCTGTCAGCACAGAGCCCGACACGGGGCTCGAACCCACGAACCGTGAGGTCATGACCTGAGCCGAAGTCTAGTGCTTAACTGACTGAGACACCCAGGTGCCCCAAGAAGGGACAGACATTGTTGATGAAAAGATCAGCTTCAGCGAAGGTCCCCACGAGAAAAGTTCAGGTCACAGTCCAGGAGGAGCAACCAGTTGAGGTTGGTTGAATTCTAAAAGGAAAAGAATGGGGTAGAGGGTAGTAGAGTGGTGTTAGGACAGAGTGGCTGGAAAATCCAATCACTCAACTACAGTTAGCCTTAGAGTGTGACCTATCACTTGTATCCAGTTGCAGGGAGGGAGGGGTTAACATTTACATGGTACCCGCTGTGTCCTGAGCCTTGGGTGAAGCACTTCTCTGTTACTTCATGTAATTCTCACAATAGGCAGTAGCTGAAGTAGATGATTTTATTCCTATTTTCTAATTGAAGAAACTGAAGTGAAGAGTGAAGTTTCTTAATCTTCTTAAAACCGAAGTTGCTTAATCCTAAGCAACTTTATAGGGTCACACAGTAGTGGCATAAAAGTTCAAACCATTGTTACCTGAGTCTAGTTGCCATCCATATTATTTATATAATAATATCCTGCGCCCCCCTCACCCCCCACCAGGCAGTGGCTATGAAAGGTCTTTGAGGACTAAATTATTCATTTACTCAAAGTAGTGAGGTAGTTAGGAGCATAGGGCTCTATACTTAGGCCACCTGGTCTTAAATTCTTGCTCTGCCACACAATCTCGATAAGACTGAGCATGTGATGGCCTCTCTGTGCCTCAGTTGTCTCATCTATAAAACAGACATGGCACTAATACCTTACTTAGTTGACATGAAGATTAAATTAGTTAAAAATTCAAAGTATTTTTAAGTGTGACTGGCATAGAGTATGCACTTAATTTTAACTACATTTGGCATTAAAACGTTTGGGGATGCCTGGATGGCTGGTCAGTTAAGCATCTGACTCTTGATTTCAGCTCGGGTCATGATCTCACAGTTGGTGAGATCAAGCCCCATGTCAGGTTCTGTGCTTACAACATAGAGCCTGCTTGGGATTCTCTCTCTCTCCCTCTCTGCCCCTCTCCTGCTTCTGTGCTCACTAGCACACGCTCCCTCTCTCTCTCTCAAAAATAAATTTAAAAAATGGTAATCACTTACCATTTCTCAGGCACTGTATCACACACTAGTTAATTCTGCTTTAACAGGATAGGAATCTAAAGGATTGCAGTGCAGGGTCACTGGAGGCATGGAGCCCATGAGATGTCATTGCAGTGCTCTAGATGAGAAGCTCCAAGGACTTGAATTAAGGATGGTGTGGTGGGTAGGATAATGGCCCCAACAATGTCCCCATCTTAATTCCCGGAACCTATGTATTAAATGGTAAAGGAAAGTTTAGGGTGCAGACACAGTTAAGGCTGTTAATTAGCTGACCTTAAAATAAAGAAATCTCCTGGATTACTGGAGTAGACCTAAAATAATCACAAGGCATTGTGGTAGACACTTCACGTTAGCTCACCTGATGTGAGCTATGGAGAGAGAAGCAAAATAATTTGGACAAGGTTTCTACACCAAGTTAGAACTGGCCCAGACTGGGATCATGTTCCATGCCCAGGGCCCACACTCTTTCAGAGCACCGTGTAGGGGTGCCTGGGACGGGGCCGTGGGGGTGGCAGGACAGGGGTGGGGAGCACAGACCTTGAGGACCTATGGTCTATAGCTCACCTCATCCTCGGTCTATTCTCCAGACTGAATACACACAGGAACTGAAATAAAAGTGATTCGTGATTCGATTGCTTTTCTAGAAGAGTCAAGACAGAGACCTCAGGGCCCTGAGCCCTTCGCTGTCCGGTTTCCGCCCCATCTTCCTGTCAGGGATTTCCTTCCCAAACACGTGAGCAGCCGCAGCTGTTCTCTGTGCTCTTCTCCCCGGCGTCGTCATTGGTCATTTAATCTCTGGAATGTTTTTGAGAAAGTGATTATGAGGCTGGTTGACTGATTCCAAAAACAACAGGCTAATTATCTCCGTATGATGGATGAGACCCCAGGGGGCAGCAGAGATGGAGTGGTAGCAGCCAGCCGCGCCGCTCAAGCCCAGTGCGCTGGCGGCTGGCGGGGCGGCCTCGGGTGCCGACGGCGTGTCCGGCTGGCTGGGGAAACGGTCCTGGGGGTGCAGCACTTTGCTTCCACGCTTGTCTCCACCCTCCCCGATGGGAGGCTCTGGCCAAGGCAGAAAACCGCTGAGGAGGGAAATTTAGAAACGGGTTTAGCAGAAATATACATCAGCCATGTGGCCATCCACGCACAGCCTTCCCTGAGAGCCACGTTCAAGGGCAGCCGGGCCGGCCTGACTGGGGGGATTGTGGGGTTCACACCAGTTGTGCATAGAGGCACGAGGCGCCATCTCCAGTGCTGCTTGTCCCGTGCAGCACGCCCTGCCATGGCCGCCTCGGCGGACCCCCTAGTTACAGGAGTCCTGTAACTAGTAGGTACAGGTTTGTTTCTTAAATTGAACTGCTTCTTTGCCTAAAGAAGGGATAGAGTGAGGATCAGGCTAACATGGCCCTCACTGTGGGGGAAACTCGGTCCCTGCCACATCTGTCTTCTCTTACACAGTGGTTGTAAGGAATAAATGACGGGGTGCCTGGATGGCTCAGTTCATTGAGTGTCTGGCTCTTGATTTCAACTCGGGTCATGATCCCGGGGTGGTGGGATGGAGCCTGGTGTCAGGCTTGAGATTCTTTCTCTCCCTCTGTCCCTCTCCCTCTCTGTCCCTCCCCTGCTCATGCGTGCCAAATCAATCAAGCAAGCAAGCAAATGTCTACCTTAACCAAAAAGGAATAAATGATAACTCAGGTACAGCATTTAGCACAGGGTCTGATGCACAGGAAGCTCTTAGTGAACATTGGCTATAATTTCTGTGATAAGAACTAGAATGTTTTAGCAGGCAGCTTGAACTTGTACCCTATTCCCCTGCCAATAGAGGAGACAGGTGTACACATCCAAAAATTAAATACAGAGCTCGGATGAAGGGAGGCTGGGTGCCCTCACGGGTTGTCCGGGGCCGGCCTTGGACCATCGCACGCCGTTCGCTGGGTCTCTGGCAGCGGTGTCCTGATGAGTAAATGGAGAAAGGAGCAGCTCCAAGAACAGTGCTCCAGACTGTCTTTACAGGCTTCTCCCTTTCAGGTTTCCAGAAAGCCTCGTCATCTTGTCCTCCACAATCCTGGTAATATTCTCGTTCCAGTGAAACTAAGCAAAAGTGGCATTGACTGTACCTCCTGAGCCAGGGAGGCCCCGGGAAGGCACAGAGAAATTAGTGTGATGAATTTTCCAAGTCTCCTCAGAGTCCATGGGTTTAACTTTCTCCCTGACCTTCGCTGCTAATAAATAGTAGGTGTTTGGCCACTTTGTGAAGCAGACCAGACTTTCAGCCCAGAGGGAAGCTCTGGGGCACAGAACACAGAGGGCATGAGACCTTCATATTCAGTCTTACCCACTAAATCAAGAGGGTGTTACTGTGCTCTCGGACCCCTGATAGGGGAAAGGTCCTTTCTCTGTCAGCATTCAAGACAGCCGTCAAAAGAGCCATCAAGCTGCCACCACTCATCTCCCCCATGTGAGTGATTCATGGTATACGGTGATGCCTCAGCCCTGGCCATTTGCTGTGGTCAGTGACCGCTGGATTTTAAGATTTTGTTTTATTTCTTTGATCTCCAGCTTTACTATTAATAAAAGCAAGCTGGGTGACATCCTGATATGACAGGTGGGCACTAGAAAGTGGGGGTAAAATTCTTGGTGCTCATTGCTTTAACCCAGTGAACCCGGTAAAATTTGCCATTTTAATAAATTAGTACAACCCTTTCCAATAGTTCAACAGGTCAGGTAAACATAGAGTTCTAGAGTATTAAGCCACCTGTGACTTGGTAGAAATGCATAGGGACGCAGAGAGGTAAAGTGACTTGACCAAGGTAACACAGCCAGAGCCGGAACAAAGAAGCCAGCACTCTTGTCACTACATCAGCTGTCCATTCATTTCCTTCAGCATGAACTTTCTTTCGCTAACTTGATTTTATTGGTGAAGAGATCAAAGCTCTGGGAATGTGAATAATCTTCCTAGCTCAGCATCAGCTACAAAAAGACCCAAAGCTTTATGATTTTATTTATTTTTGAATCCACATCATTGTTTAAGAGAGCATCTAGGCAGTATAATATAAATTTAAAGCAGTAATAAGGATAGGTATTTTTCTGGATTTTGTGAAGCTATAGAAAGGAAGCAGTTCTCAGCCAGAAAAGTAGATGAGTTTAGATTCCAGCAGCCGAGGTTTGGATCCCAGCTCTGTCATTTACGAAGTGTGATGTTGGGCCAGTTTCTAAACCTCCATATGTTTCCATTTCCTTGTCTGCAAAATGAGAGTAATGATGTCCCTATCTCATGGGGGCAGGGAGATAAGGATTCCGTGAAATACTGCTCAGTGTAATGTTCCAGTACTTAGAGGTTGGTATGCCTCACAGCTTCTGAAGCGGATATACAAAGTGTGAGTCCTAAGAACTTGGTCTCCACATTTATTATTTCAGAGGTTTGCCCCAAAACAGAACAGAAAATCCAACTCCGGTAGAGTAGCCGGTAAAAGACTTCCTGGACTGGTGTACCTGGAAGGTAGAGATGGAGCCAGCCAGCGGGTTGAGTGAAACCCGTGGCTTGGCTCCTTCTTCCCACAGCTGCTCCTGTTCTAGCTCTGCCCTCAGGCTGGCAGCAGGGTGGGGGCTGCAACTCTTGGCCTCATATCCACGTGCCACAGTGTCCAAGGGAAAAGCAAGACCATTTCTCCTGCCCAGGTATTGGAAGCAAGGATTCTGAGATTACCTTTGATCGGAGAACTTGGTCGAGGGCCAGCTTACGAACCGTTGAGCATGACCTAGGAAATAAAATGTGCTGGATGATGGATGTCAGCAGAGCCTACCTGTGGAGTGGGATTGGGTCAGTGTTCATGGGCCATAGGAGGGAGAGGCAGATAGCTATGCAAAATCAAGTTCTGTTAAGAAGAAAGAAGGAGATGGGGCGCCCGGGTGGCTCAGTCGGTTAAGAATCCGACTTCGGCTCAAGTCATGATCTCACGATTCATGGGTTCCAGCCCCACATCGGGCTCTGTGCTGACAGCTGGGAGCCTAGAGCCTGCTTCAGATTCTGTGTCTCCCTCTCTCTCTCTGCCTGCCCCCCGCTCTCTCTCTCTCTCTCTCTGCCCCTCTCTCACGTGCTCTCTTTAAAAATAAACGTTAAAAAAATTTTTTTTTAAAGGAAGGAGCAAATGGATTCTTGATATGTGGTTAGGAATATTCATGATGCCATGATGGCTGTCATCTTCCATTACTCAGTGGTTAGTGCTGGAATGCAGGTGGTTCTAGCTCTTGACGTCCAGAGGGAGAGTAGAGGCCACAAAGCTGTGTTACAGGAACTAAGGAACGTGCCCTCTGCACTCTGTGTACATTATCTGATGGGCCATAGCGGTTGTGCAATTGGTGCTTTCTGCATTTAATGTTGTTCTGGTTTGACACAAGCTCTGGGCAAGACCCAGGCAGACCTCAAGGTGTTGGTAGCCCTGTCACTCCGGTTCCCTCAGCAAAAACAGAACTGGATCTCTCTCAGGACCCAGCTTCTGTGAGCTCTTCTGTAGCAGCTTGGTCACTGAGCCTCTCCAGTCTGATCTGGAGAGCTTCAAGTAATCTCAACCAGGACTTTGTACCAGTGGGAGTATATTAGTTCTCTAACATATGGCAATGAATTACCGTGAACTTAATGGCTTCACACAATGCGAATTTATTATCACCCAGTTCCGGAGGTCACGAGTCTAAAATGGGTTAGTAGTATCGCATTCCTTCTGGATGCTCTAGGAGAAGATCCACTTCTTGAATTTGCCACATCGCAAAGGCTACCTGCATTGACTAGTGGCTCTTTCCAGCAATGGTACCAGTGCAATCTCTTCTGTCATCACAGCTCCTTCTAGGACTTTGACCCTCCTGCCTCCTTCTTAGAAGAACCCTTGTGATTATCCTGAGCCCACCTGAGTAATAATTCAGGATAATCTCCCCATCTCAAGGCCCTTAATTTAATCACAAACGCAAAGTGCCTTTTGCCATCTAAGGTAATATATTCACAGGTTCTGAGAATTAGGAGATGAACATTTTGGGGAGGTCATTCTTCAGCCCACCACAGGGGAAGAAAACAGAGGTCAAAATACACGCATTCTTTATGCTTGGAAATGATCTACCACCTGTTAATGCCTCCAGAGCATTTACAGCATATCACAAGCTGACTTTTTAATCACCTAGAATTTAAAAATAAGTGCACATAATTTAGATGCACATAATTATTTTTCTTTTCCCATTGTAAGCACGAGTATTATAAATTGCTTTCTAAGTTGAAACTAAGTACAGTGCAATTGTGTTTGCTCCCTCTTGTCAACATAATTGGAAGATGTTTTCTTCCAAACTGACCCAGATGGAAGAACACACTCACAGAAATGTAACACCAGCTTAGGTTTGGGATCCGTAAGCTTCAGGGATTTGCTTTGCCAGTGGCCAACATCTACTCTTTGATAATAAGCATGTATTTCAGGACACTATGGCCACTTGGACTGTGATCTAAATTTAGAGATGAAAAGGAAGGATTCTTTCCAGACCTCAGTAGCCTAAAAACTTAAACCTGTACCATGAGAATAGATGATCTTTTTCTCATTGGAATTGCAATTGCGAAGCTGGTAATTTGATCATTTAGAGAAGCGTTTCGCCAAATATAGTGGGTAACTCTGGGGAACCTTCTTTTAAGTGTCACAGAACGTAGGCTTGGGGTTTGAGGATCAATAGTAGGTTACAGAATGACAAGTGGAGACCCGTAAACAACCTAACAATAAATCATAGCTGAGCCTCCGCACTGATGTACTAAGGCTAGCTCTAATTTAAGGGCACTTGTAATCCTTTTTTCTTGGAAGTAATGTCTGGCTAGTCCAGAAATCAAGTAGCAGAGTAGCTATTTTTCTTTGAAGGTGTATTTCAGGCATCAAGTTTCCCCTAAGCAATACAGTACCTTAGAAATATTTCATTTTTGAGTTAGCCTAAACAATTATTTAAAATGCAGTTTCTAGATCGTGTATCTGATATAATTGCCTAACTGTGACTATCCCTAATTACACTAATTACAAAAGTGGGGCAAGTTAGAATGTTAATAATTTCTTAAATGAAGCCATTTATAATTATCAAGGGAACTATATGTACATGACTAGCTTCATTAAGACATTCTGTTTTGTAGGATTCACATCTCATCACAAAACAAATGTTTGGTTACACTTTTTTTTTTTTTCTTTTTGAAAAGAACACTGTAGCTGTTTAAAAACCTCATGAGCTTGGGGCGTCTCAGTGGCTCAGTTGGTTTAGTGTCTGACTCTTCGTTTTGGCTCAGATTATGACCCTGGAGTCATGGGATCATGCCCTATGTTAGGAGCCTGCTTAAGGTTCTCTTTCTCCTCTGTCTCTTCCTCCCTCCCTCTGCCCTTGTCTACCACTTGTTCTCTCTCATGCGCTCGTGCTCTCTCGCGCTCTGTCTCTCTCTCTCTCTCTCTCTGAAATAAGAACAAAAAACCTCCTAAGCTAAACCATCTAGTGTATTTGACAAGGTCTTTTTGAAACAGGTAAGTCATGAATGAAAAATCCTAGAGTTGTAGCAAAGACTGTGGAAGCAACTTTATTACATCTGGTGGGGGTTCTTTTTTTATTTTTTAAAGTAGGTTTCACACCCAGCACAGAGTCCAACACAGGGCTTGAACTCACAACCCTTACATCAAGACCTGAGCTGAGATGAAGAGTCAGACATTTAGGGGCGCCTGGGTGGCTCAGTCAAGTAAGTATCTGACTTTGGCTCAGGTCATGATCTCATGGTTTGTGAGTTCGAGCCCCACATCGGGTTCTGGGCTGACAGCTGAGAGCCTGAAGCCTGCTTTGGATTCTGTGTTTCCCTCTCTGTCCCTCTCCTGTTCATGCTCTGTCTCTCTCTCTCTCAAAAATAAATGAACATCTAAAAAAAAAAAAAGACGCTTAACTGACTGAGCCACCCAGGCACCCCTGTGGTAGGGGTTCTGAGTGGAGTTATGAGGCACATGTACTTGGGGGCGTGTGCATGTGTCAGGGAATAAAATGAGGCCGTACATAATAGCAAACAGCAGAGTTAACTCCCCCACTTCACCCTTACCTTTCCCCTGGAGTCTTTCCTCCTGAGGAGTCATGTTTCTTATGCATACTGAAATGTCTTTTTAGTTATTAAAGGCCAGCATTTCCAAAGATGAGCTTAGAAAAGCAGCAGAAATGAAATCAGTATTTAGTTGCAACTGCTGTTAATATATTTGTGGTTATGAAAGAGGTTTAAATATATCTCAAGAATTGACTCCCTTTGCTGTTTGAAGGTCCTACCAAATTTGTTGGCATTCCACCACCGATAGAAAAACATACAAGTATTTACTACAGGGACTACTTGTATGGATCAGCTCTTGAAAGACCGCATTCCAAAATAGCCATAGCCAAGGGTGGTGTCTTTCCCATCAGATGGCTTCATGCATCCCTGGGAGGGGCCCTCTTTATGGTAGAACTCTTTCTTCCCTGCTTCTTTAGTCGCTGTGTAATGTGACCTCTTCAAGAAGTGGGAAGAGCTTTAGATGAAGGACCCGTTGGGGAAAAAAGGAAGAGAGGAAGATCTGATCATGTCTTTAATTTCTTTTGAGTTTTTGTATTACTAGAGAAATTGTGGCTTTCTATGAATTGTCTAGTTTCCTAAATGTCTTGGACAATGCAGTTTTACCCATTATCTTGCTCGTTACTCCTCATTAAATGCCTCACACATGTATTTAGTTTGCCCAACTAAGAGGCTTCAGGTAATCCCTGGGTCTCAAAATAGTTTCATACAGACTACTTACCTCAGTGTTGGGCACTTAACAGAAAACACTACTCAAGTAGTTAGCTCATTAGGAGTTGATACAATTGGAGTTAACTCCACTGCTAAGATGAGGACAGCAAGAACTTGCAAATGAGCCATGTCCTGAGGCCCAGGTATGCAGTGACTCCAGAGCAAAGCTTTTTTTTGTTAATTTTTTTTTTTTTTGAGAGAGAGAGAGTGAGTGAGCAGGGGAAGGGTAGAGAGAGGTGGGGAGAAAGGATCTGAAGCAGACTCCATGCTGCTGACAGCAGCTTTAAATTCTAACTCAGTAACATTGGTAGATATATTCCACATAAACTAAAGTTTTTTGGGGGATTTGGTAATTTTTAAAGAGTGTAAAAGGGGTCTTGAGACCAGAAAGTTGGAAAAGCATTGATTTGTACAGAAGGGTCTATGTTGAGGTGATGGCCATGATCAGAAAGCAAAGCTTTCTGTCCAGTTACGATGGAGCCCTGTTCCATTAGGCTGTGTGATTGTAATCAAATATCTCTGGTCTGAACTGGGAAAGCGACAGCTTAGGAAGCCGTCCATATTTCTGGATGGGAGGTAGATGAAATGTGGGAATAAGGTGAGTGAGACACCTCATACTGAGAAATAAATGAGGGTTAAGGAACCATTTGAATCTTGGCAGTTAGGAAGGATTCTGGCCATTGTTCCTCCATCACCGAGGGGCTCCCTGCCAGCCTGAAGGGCTCTAGCTGCTTCCCTCTTTATATCAATTTGGGTTCAAGATCCGTCATCTCCAGAGCAAGGAGCGGGTGGGTGGCTTTCACATCGAGGCCACAGGGCCTTGGTTGGCCTGCTTGTAGCCAGGACAGTTGGACACACAGAGAAATGGGCTGTAGGATAGGGAGGCATTTAATTCTTAGCCCCACATTAGCTGACCCTTCAGCAATGACATTACTCTCACTAATACTGGAAATCCAGGCTGTTACCTACAGAAAGCTTTGTTCTACAGGCGCCTGGGTGGCTCAGTGGGTTAAGCAGCTGACTTCAGCTCAGGTCATGATGTCACTCTTTGTGAGTTCGAGCCCCACATTGGTCTATGCACTGATAGCATGGAGCCTACTTGGGATTCTCTCTCTTTGCCCCTCCCCTGTGCATGCTTGCGTGCTCTCTCTCTCAAAATAAACGTTTTTAAACAACCCATTACATGTTATGTAAATAATATATTTCTGTGAGAGATGATTTAATTTTTCAAAACAAGAATAAGGAGAAGAGTGACATTGTTTTGCATTTTTGTAAATCTCTAATGAAGATTAATAGTAGAAGATGAGCTGGGTTCTTATACCTGGTTAAAAAATAGGGAGAAAACTGGCCTCAAAGAGATATATAGCTGGAAAGGGGGAGAGTATTTTAATAACCTTCTCAGATAATTGCGCATAGTCTTCTTCGATACTACCTCAAAACTCAACAAGTAATAGGTTCTCAAAAGTTCACTGCCATGTAGAACCTGCAACCTCATTAAGGAAATGTTTGTACTTGGTTATATGAAAACTCATTGGTGTGTCTTTGATCTTGAAAGGATCTTTTACCCATGAATGTTCTCGTAACATCATGATTTGGTCATCGGGAAATTATTGCCTCACCAAGTTACGCAGAACTTCCGAATGTTGACATACTTCATTATAAATTTATTTTAGAAATCACATTTGTTAACATCAACGATGTAATGAGAAGGCCTTTAAGTACTGGGAAGCTGTCACACTCACTGTGCAGATAAACGTTTTCTAAAATTCTGGTTTTTACTTGAAAGCTCAGATTATATTACTGGCAAAAGATACCATCCGTTGTTTTCCTTGAAGTGATGAGCTTACTTCCTTCATTTGTAAAGACATTTCTGTCATTCACCCAAGTCTGATTAACCAGCCCAGTTTGTCTGCCGTTCTTTTCATTAAAAATAGCATTCCACGAAATGAGCAGCCAGTTTAGCTCATAACTCAAGCCACCACACAAGTGCTTCTCCTCACGAAATCCTCTGACCTTTCATTTGGGGATGTGCTGTGCACATACTTCCCTTTTTGTCCCACAGGAGGTTGGAAAGATGTACATTGAAATTGTTATTAATAAAATACAAATTTTTTATATTTCCTAAAGGACACTCTTACGTGAAACTGAGCATCTTTCTGGGGATGTGTTGGTAAAGGTTGATGTTTGGTGCTATTGCCTAGATTCCCGCTAAGGCACCACCCCTTTTTACCCACCATGCTTCTCCACCATCAGGGCAGCTGTCAACACAGTGAAAAAGGCAAAAAACATCTTAGAGTTATGATGAAAATCCATCTGGCCTTGCAAACCACCTAAAGGGCCTTGGGATCCCTAAGGGTCTGTGGCCCACACTTTTACAAAGGCTGATATCGATAGCAGAATAGTTAACCTTTATTAAGCTCACGTATGTGCCAGACATGGTTATATGCATTAGTTATTTTAATCTTCAGCTGTATATGGAGAGCCTACCACATGCTAGAAAGTGTATTATTTTTAACCTCTGGACCCCGGTACATTTATGCTACTCTGCAGCTAGTTCATGGGAGCTAATTAAAATCTGAGGAATTTTCAATAGCATCACTGCTGGGGGTGCCAACTCCATTTTCTCAGGCCCTGAAGTGTTCAGAGGACTAGAAAGTCCTCAATTCAGCCAAGATTGCTTGGTGGCTGCTGAGTCTCTAGCATATGTCAGGCCACCAAAGATGCTATGCTTCCAGGGCTCTTGTGGGGATATTTCCTCCCCCACCACCTCTCCCAAGTTTTCTTTCTTCTTGTCGTTACTCTTTCTCTCCCTTCCTGGACCTTGGTCTCACAATTGGAAACCCCGTCCTACAAGAATGGCCTTCAATGTCATGCCTTCCACTAAATGACATCTGTCCATCCAAAACATGACCATGAGTCTTGCTTTTTCTTTCAGGGTCTTGGGGCCACGTTTTGTTTTGTTATTTGTTGTTGTTTTTTGTTGGCTCTTTTTGTTTTGTTTTGTTTTGTTTTTGTATTTTAACCGAGCTTCCGCTTGGTCACACACACATAATGGCTTATCCTGTTCTCTCATACTTACTGGAAGGCTGACCTGGACAGAGAACCCGTGGGGTGCTTCCTGCTCTACTCTTTGAAATAAAGGGCTGTCTCCTTTCTCATTTGCCCTCTAGAGAGGTGTTTGGCTGTGAATGTTCCATTCTGTATAAATGTTGATTTGGATTATTAAATCAGTGTGTGGCTAAGCACTCACCAGAATCCTGAATGAATCTGAAAGCCAGGTCAAGGGAAAGCTAATACTTACTTGGTTTCCTTGTGACTCTGTAACCCTCCCTGTTGAAAAGAGGATGGTCCTTGAGCTGATTAACATTTCTGGTTGCTGCTTTTCGTGTGTGGCAGGGACTGTGATTATTATCCCAGCAGAGAATTTGGTTATTAGTGGAGAGAAAACCATGATCACAATGTAGGCTTAAGGAGGAATTAGACTTACGGGACTGGAAAAACTTGAAGTGTCTATGGTTTTGTCATGCTTTGATTTTTACTGTGACTATTAACTAGAAGAAACAGGACCTCTTACATTTGGCCAGCAAGGAAACAAGTTCCTGACATGAGCCTATCTTGGCCCATAAATAACTTATTTTTCCCCAGAGGATAGAGATATTACCTAACCTAACAGGTATTAGTCAGCAATCCCTGCCTAGTGAGATCTCTTAGGAACATCTTTTAACTTTGCTTCTCTCTGCTCTGGGTATCCTTTTTTAAGTTTTTCAGCCTGTCTCTCGTCTGAACCTGAAACACCCACAGGGTTGATAGACCCAGCAGTAAGTTAAATTCATCCTTTACATCTCGGTCTCTTGTGAAGCTTTGGTAACCAAGTTCTATTTTTATATCCTTATGATGAGCCAAGACTGTATGTAGAGCAGACATCTGCCATATATAATGACATGGAGGTGAGAATCTTGACTATTGGAGGTGGTGCAGGCTACCAAAGGCAGCCCTCTGAGCTTGTTCCCAATGCCTCCACTGATGGACCGAGTAACCTTTATGGTCCCCTGAGCTCTGCCTTTATCACCAGGTCCAAATGAAGGATCTTGATGCCATCTATACCTTTCTGGAATGTGATAGGCAGAGCCAGACTTGGAGGCGATTGTTATTTCAGAGCAGCATTTCTCACTCCTCTCATGGCATTTTCTGGAAGTGTGTATGTGTGTGAGACACAGGGAGGGGACAGCAGTGCCCTCCTAGCCATTCTGGCAGGCCCTCTTTCATCCTGTCCTCCACCTCAGATCTGCGTCTCCCTTCTTACCTTTTTTTAAGTTTATTTATTTTGAGAAAGAGGGAGGGAGAAGAGAGAATCCCAAACAGGATCCGTGATGTCATCACAGAGCCTGATGCGGGGCTCAAACTCACGAACCTTTAGATCGTGACCTGTGCTGAAATGATGAGTCAGACGCTTAACTGACGGAGCCACCCTGGTACCCCTACATGTCCCTGCTGACTATGCTCCCTCACAGTGCCAGCCAGCACTTTTCAGGAGCCATTCACTTCAACCTCTGAAGGTCCCACAGTTGGTTCGAGTCCCACTTCAGTGACTTCTCCTTTACCTGTGAAGCCAGTGGTTTTTCTTTGTAACCAGTGTGAGCTTCTAAACTCAACGCCATACTGGCCTTTCTCCTGATGCTTCGGAAAGTAGTCACGATGCCTTGTTAGCTGACCCCCTGCCAAAGATCCAGGGCGACACAGTCACAACAAGGAGGTGATAGTCATATATCCAAGTGCAGTCTTCAGACGTAACAGAACGCTCTTCATCTGTTTCTTTGCATCTCCTAACGTAGCTCTATGTGTATGTCAGCCAAAATATCTTCTCAAGGTCTAGAATCAACGGCATGGTTTATTCAGTTTGTGGTATGTGGTATATTTAAAGTGCTTGGGGAATAGTATCCATGGTAGAGAAAATCCAATGCTTAATATCACTTGACTCTAAAGACGCAGTGACCAGTGTCATCTTCTCGTGCCTTTGCCCCCTACTCCCGCAGCTCTGTCCCATGGCACTTGCACATGGTAGTATTTCTTACATTGCATTATAAAATAAAGGTAAAAGTTGTTCTTCATAAAATCAAAATGAAAATGTAAAGAGCTGATTTGTGAGCACTCTAAAAACAAGGACAGTGTCTTACTGAGTCTTTTATTTCCAATATCGATTCAAACTTCATTTAATTAAAATATTTAGCACCCTTGGGGCGCCTGGGTGGCACAGTCGGTTAAGCATCCGACTTCAGCCAGGTCACGATCTCGCGGTCCGGGAGTTCGAGCCCCGCGTCAGGCTCTGGGCTGATGGCTCAGGGCCTGGAGCCTGTTTCCCATTCTGTGTCTCCCTCTCTCTCTGCCCCTCCCCCGTTCATGCTCTGTCTCTCTCTGTCCCAAAAATAAATAAACGTTGAAAAAAAAATTTTTTTAAATATTTAGCACCCTGAATTCAAAATGGAGATACCTTTTTCTTGTAGTATGGCTCACATGTATGTTTTTTGATGATCTATTTCATTTCTCTGCATGCCGTGTTCCACCCTTAGAAAAAGAATGTTTTAACCTTGACCCCTGATGTTGTCTTAGTGTTGAATGGAGTGGCTGAGCTACCCAGCTCTCCCGGAGCCATGACAGTCACAGTACCGGTCCTCTGTGTTGTCCCTCTAGCGACCTTGAAGGAGCTCATCTCACAGACCATGATCCGCTGGGCTCAGGAGGACCAGATCCAGGATGCGGAGTTGGTCCGGATGATGTTCAACCTCCTCCGGAGGCAGTACGACAGCATCGGGGAGCTGCTGCAGGCGCTGCGGAAGACCTACACCATCAGTCAGGCCTCCGTGAGCGACACCATCAACCTGCTGGCCGCCCTGGGCCAGATCCGCTGCCTCCTCAGTGTCAGGATGGGCAAGGAAGAGGAGCTGCTCATGATCAATGGGCTGGGGTAGGTCATTCATAGTTCAGTGTGAATCTTTCCAAAGAACTTCAAGGGGAAAAGCTGGTTTACCTTGCTCTGCAGGTGTTCTGGAATCAAATCGCATAAAACCCCAGCCATCCCAATCTCACTTCTTGTGGAAAACCATTCTCCGTGTCTCCGTCCCCTTTGGTAACCTGAGAGATCTGACTGTGTGCCCCAGGTGAAGGGACATTGTCAGAAGCAGTGGGGAGGAGTCTTAGAGAAAGGCAGTTACTTCATTTGTGTCTGAAGAAAATCGCTCCAGGGTGGCAATGAAAAAAATTCAGCGGAAGGGAGAGCGTTCAAATCAACCAGAGAGAAAGGTTTTGAGCAGCTGGGCTTTTGACTGGAATTCTTCTGAGACTTCCCTCTGAGGTATTGCAGGTGGATCCCTCCCTTTGCTTGGGACTGACCCAGGGAGTCAGTTTTGTCAGTTGTACGAGACACCTTTCACCCTAACAGTAGCTCGTGGCTCTTAGAAGCTATGCTATCTAAAAGATAGCATTTTAGACATCAAAAAGATCTCCTTTAATTTAATTCAATGGCGTAGTTCCATTTTGGGGATGAGAAAACCAAAGCCCAGAAAAGTTACCTGACCAGCCCACGATGTTACTTGATTAAAATCAAGAACTCATTAGGGCACCTGGGTGGCTCAGTCGGTTGAGTGTCTGACTTCGGCCCAGGTCATGATTGCACTGTTGGTGAGTTCGAGCCCCAGGTCCGGCTCTGTGCTGACAGCTCAGAGCCTGGAGCCTGCTTCAGATGCTGGGTCTCCCTCTCTCTCTGCCCCTCCCCCCCTTCAAAAATAAACATTAAAAAAATTTCAGGGGGCGCCTGGGTGGCTCAGTCAGTTAAGTGTCCGACTTCAGCTCAAGTCTTGATCTCGCGGTCCGTGAGTTCGAGCCCCGCGTCGGGCTCTGTGCTGACAGCTCAGAACCTGGAGCCTGCTTCTGATTCTGTGTCTCCCTCTCTCTCTGACCCTCCCCCCATTCATGCTCTGTCTCTCTCTGTCTCAAAAATAAATAAATGTTAAAAAAAATTAAAAAAAAAATCTTTTTGAAATCAAGAACCTGATATTCCATTCCACCACCCTGGAGCCAGCAAACTAAAGGAGCATCACTGGGGCCCAGAAGAGAGACTTTGAAGATCCCCGGGTTGGGGCATGGGTGGGATGCACACATTCTTCAAATTCCTTTCCAAGGCTGAATCATGTAATAGAAACGAAGAGAATTTTATGGCAAAAGAAAACCATAGAATTAGCTTCTCCCCTGACTCTCGCAGTAGACATAGCAGCAAGTAAAACCTAGTGGTGTCTCCTCTCAACAGCTGCAACACTCAAGGGAAAGGGTACAGGCAGAGGGAAACCACCCCGTATGGGATTACACAGCCACATCACAGGCTGCCTCTGTATTTTGATTTGCCTGCAGCATTATTATGTGAATTTATAGTGACCGATTTAAACATAAATTTTTTTATATTTCATTGTTAATTTCATTTTTTTTAAAGACTGCGGTCCAGAAATGTCATGGGTACCTAACGTACAATTGCCTTTAAGAGAGGGGTACAGCCCTATCATTAAGAAAACTGAAGTCCAGTATCCCTTGGGTAAATTCCTAGCAGTGCTATTGCTGGGTCATAGGGTAGATCTATTTTTATTTTTGGGGGGAAACTCCACACTGTTTTTCAGAGCGGCTGCACCAGTTTGCATTCCCACCAACAGTGCAAGAGGGTTCCCATTTCTCCACATCCTCTCCAGCATCTATAGTCTCCTGATTTGTTCATTTTAGCCACTCTTACTGGCATGAGGTGATAGCTCAGTGTGGTTTTGATTTGTATTTTCCTGATGAGGACTGATGTTGAGCATCTTTTCATGTGCCTGTTGGCCATCTGGATGTCTTCTTTAGGAAGCGTCTGTTCATGTTTTCTGCCCATTTCTTCACTGGATTATTTGTTTTTCGGGTGTGGAGTTTGGTGAGCTCTTGATAGATTTTGGATACTAGCCCTTTGTCCGATATGTCATTTGCAAATATCTTTTCTCATTCCATTGGTTGCATTTTAGTTTTGTTAGTTGTTTCCTTTGTAGTGCAGAAGCTTGTTATCTTCATGAGGTCCCAATAGTTCATTTTTGCTTTTAATTCCCTTGCCTTTGGGGATGGGCATAGGGGCACTTGTACCCCAATGTTTATAGCAGCACTTTCAACAATACCCAAATTATGGAAAGAGCCTAAATGTCCATCAACTGATGAATGGATAAAGAAATTGTGGTTTATAGACACAATGGAGTACTACATGGCAATGAGAAAGAATGAAATATGACCTTTTGTAGCAACATGGATGGAACTGGAGAGTGTTATGCTAAGTGAAGTAAGCCATACAGAGAAAGACAGATACCATATGTTTTCACTCTTATGTGGATCCTGAGAACTTACCAGAACACCATGGGGGAGGGGAAGGAAAAAAAAAAGGTTAGAGAGGGAGGGAGCCAAACCCTAAGAGACTCTTAAAAACTGAGAACAAACTGAGGGATGATGGGGGGTGGAAGGGAGAGGAGGGTGGGTGATGGGTACTGAGGAGGGCATCTGTTGGGATGAGCACTGGGTGTTATATGGAAACCAATTTGACAATAAATTTCATATTTAAAAAAAAAACTGAAGTCCATAGAGACATAGATAAAAGGACGAGAGAGGGGGGAAAAAAGACACTGAGCACATGGAGGAAGAGAAATCCAGTGATTCCTGCTCTCTGAAGCTATGACAAGCAAAAAGACAAAAGGACAACTGTGTAATGTCATTAGAAGGAAATGTTTCAAAATAAAGTACTTAATGGAAGTAAAAGAGTTCAATATACTCCTATCAGCTAAAAAAAAAAAAAAAGGGAATTCTACTTCTATTCCACCTGGCTGGTACCTTCTTACTACCTTTCAGCTTGCGTCACTCCACCCCCAGTGTGTTTGTGCATGTGTGTTTTCTCATGCCTGCATTTTCATACCACTGATAGAAGCAAGTACTGAAGACTGTCCAATCTTTACCCTAGAGACATTATGAACAACAAGGTGTTCTACCAGCATCCCAACCTCATGCGAGTCCTTGGCATGCACGAGACAGTGATGGAGGTGATGGTGAACGTGTTGGGGACAGAGAAGTCTCAGGTAATGCTACCAGGAGAACTTAGGCCAGAACTTGACTTGGGCAGGTGCATGTGGTGACTTGTTCACAGACAAATAGCTGGTGTCCATTGTCTCAGTTCCTCTTCCCAGGGAGAGGGAGGGATGTGCATAAAGCCAGGAGGCAGCCAAGGAATGGGACAGAGCTGCTGAATGGAATCCAGCCAGTGTAGGCGCTCTGGCTCCTGAAGCTTAGAGCTTTCCCCACTCATTCTACGAGGCTGTTCACCTGCTAAGTTTACTTCCCATACATACTCTGCAGCCCTGCTCCTTCCAACATGGAGTTCCTCTGGGTTTTGTGCTGTGTCAGGAGAATGCTGTTCTAAAGGAGAACAAGATCTTAATAACGATCCTGGCAGTGTTCCCTCAGGGGTGCATGTGTTTCCTCTCTGTGCCAAGCTCCTGAGGATGTCGGCTCTCCTTCCCAGCCCCCTGTAACAAGCCTGCTGTCAGGGGGAGCCCCCTGGACATTTATTCTAGCTTATGTGGGGTCCTCAGAGTTAGATAGGGTCCTAAGGCAGTAGATGGGGGATGTTTTCAAATGTTGGAAATTCCAGAGGGCAAGGGTCCTAGGAATGAATGATTCCCAAAGCAGTTCCACCAGTATGGACAGTTGGGGGTATGAAGGAAGAGCAAAAGCCAAGCTCACATTCCTTCTCACTCACTTCCTTCTGGTCCCTTGGAAAAGCAGACTCTCCAGAAGAGCCCTGAGAAAATGCCTGCATGCCTCAGCAAGGAGGTAGCATATAGGTTTTGGGCCCTTACTTGTAAGAGCACCCCACCCCCATGATTCTAAAAGGAGAGATGAAGGGCTTTCTAGGATCCAGAGCTAGGTTAAACATAGACACCATTTATTGAGCATTATTGGATCAAAACTAAGATGTGGCCAGGCTCTAGAGATGCTAATTACTTTGTTAAGGAGAGAAGCCAAGTACAATCAGCAGTAACATAAGATGGCATCTCAGTGCTAAATTGTATGAATCAGATTACAAGTGCTATGGGAGCCCGTAGGAGAGCAGTAGTCAAGGACAGAAGTAACTAGGGAAGAAAAAAGCAATTGGGGAGGGCTCACATTCGGAGAGGGCAATGCTTATCAGGCTCCCACAACTCTGGGGGGACCAGCCTTTACCCAGAGGACCCAGGTTTGATTTAATGCTGGGCATTATTTGTCAGGATCGCTCATCTCCCTTTCTGGACCTTCTCATCATGATCGCTCCTCTCCCTTTCTGGACCTGCTCATCACAGTTCTGTCTGCTCCCTTCCCGGATGGAAACAATAGTGTGATGTAGGGTCGTGCAATTTCATGTGACATCGGAGGGTGTCTGGGATTCTTGTTTGACCTCTTTTTCCTTTGAAAGGAAGATACTTCAGGAACTATAATTAGCTCTCAATATTTTTGGAAGCCTCCTCTCAGGTGTGTCCCCTCTCTGTCCCTCCTGTGAATAAGTCCTCGAAAAAACTAGAAGCAAGGACGAAATGCATTTTGCAAACTGTTCATAGCTTATACACCCGTATTGACAGGTGGGGGTCAGTGGATGGCCTACCCTAAGACTCTTCGAAGTCAGACTTCTCAGAAAGGACTCATGATAGATTCTTTTCCTTGACATTTCCTTTTTCTCCCTACAGATTGCCTTTCCAAAAATGGTTGCTAGCTGTTGCCGCTTCCTCTGCTACTTCTGTCGAATTAGCCGGCAAAATCAGAAGGCCATGTTTGAGCATCTAAGTTACCTGTTGGAGAACAGCAGTGTTGGCCTAGGTATGTCATGTTATCACTTCCACATTTGGACTTGGAGGTGACACTCCTCCTGGCCACTTAGGAGGTAAAGCGAAAGAAGTGACATACCTGCTAAGGTATTTTTAAATAGAAGAAGGAAGCTGCCTGATCTAAAAATAAATGAAATAATGATACCATGTCTCTGCTGTCCAACCTAAGTAGAGATGTTGCTGCCACCCAGAACTGGTGACAGATTTGTGTTGGCATAGTCACACAGTTTTTACCTTGTCTTCCTTGGGACCGGTGGCCCATGGCTCATGAAATGCTGCCTGAAATTATAGTCTGGGGACACCGCTCCCCCACCCCCAGCCCACTCCACTGACCAAGGAGGTGTTAATGAGACCAAGGTCGGAGACCCAACCCCTTCTTGGAGGGCTGGCTGCAGGCTGCATCCCTCTCTCCTAAGCTTTGAGGTGGACTGGCCAAGAGCAACTGTGGACCGTGTAAATCCATCACCACCACTAGAAAAGCAACACGGTGCATATGCCTTACTCACTGTCCTGGATGTAAACCAAATGAGTTTGTGAAAGACACAAAACCACTCATACATGCATGTGAAATCTGAAAGCTGGAGTTTCCAAATTATCAGATGCAATCTCGGACTCCCAACCTTTTATAAAAAAGTTTTTCTGAGTTCTAGCATAAGAACCAAAGGAAAATAAAAGACAACATTGGTGACCTGATGTAACTGTATGAGCTAATGCTGTTTGAGGCTATTCTCAAACTCTGGTTGGTGGCTCTAGAAATGACCGACTCATTTGAGATTAGTTGGTTAAGTGACATCACTACCTTTTGAGTGATCACCACAGCAGAGCTCCAAGAAGTACCATGTTAGAAAAATACTTGAAAATACATGGTCCCTGATAATTACGTGCACTGATTTTCTGACTTAATCCATAGTCAAAATTAATAATGAGTATGGGGACCGGGATAACAAATTCTGTTCTTGGGCAGGCAGCCCCCTCAGAATGGTGATGGGAGTTTAATGTGCTTGCTGCCCTCTCCTGGCCATGAATGTGCACTGCACCCTCAGCTCAGCGCTGGACGGCCTCTGTCCCTTTTCTCTCTCCTTCTCTCTTCCTTCCTCAGCCTCTCCTTCGATGAGGGGATCTACCCCGCTAGATGTGGCAGCTTCCTCCGTGATGGACAACAACGAGTTAGCCCTGGGCTTAGAGGAACCAGACCTTGAGAAGGTAACTGGCCCTGGGGAGGCAATGTGCTTGCCCTCTCCTGCCTTATAGCACAGCCAGGACAAGGAAATGCAGACCAAAAGCTGGGTCTCCATCAGAAACTCTCAATGCTCCATGAAAATGTGGTAGAAAGTGAGTAACCAGCAGCAATATGATAATTAGGAGCAGAGAATCTCCTATGGGCAGGGATAGTCAACTTCTTAGACATGGATATCTGGATATGTGTGCTGTCTGTATGTGGAGGCCCAGCCTCATTGGTCTACATGGAACACTACCAGAGACCTAGATCCTAATAAAGTTCTATGTCATCGAATTTTTAAGTTCACACACTAAAGAAAGAAACATGATAGAAAACTGTATAATCCATATAGGGACAAGAAACACCCACATGTCCTATCCTTGTACAGATGAGGCAAAACTGAGCTGCCCCACATTGGGATTGTGAAGTGTGCTCCCACTGGTGGTGATAACTGGAGGCTGATTCACCTACCATCTTTTCCCCATTCCATCTCGGGGCTATTTCCTTGACTGAGTGGCTGCCAAGATTTACAGTATGAAGACTGGTCTGGTGAGGGGCGAGGGGAACAAGTTAAAGGTCATCCGTTGAGTAGTGGGTCTGGAAGTGCATGGAAGAAGAGTTTCTAATCCTGACCAGGGGATCAGGAAGGTCACTCAGGAAAGTGATGAGCTGAGGTGGGAGTAGGAAGCCAGCAGCCTCACCATCGGGAAAAGTGTGTCAAGAATGTGTGAGGTTCAGTGAGGAAAGCATGGTATGCTTGGGAATCGGGAAGGTGGGTGTGACGGATCATGGGGTGTGTGGGGGGAGTGGTGAACAGTGAGGGGAGACAGGAATTGGGCTTGATGCTACCATAATGGTTACCATAGAAGTTCATACTCCTATAGGATCACTGTGGGCCAGGTCCCGCTCTGAATTAACTCACATAACCCTTAGAACATGCCTTTTTGTTAGTGCCCCCAGTTATAGGAGAGGAAACTAAGGCCTAGAGGGGTTTAGTTGATGTGCTCAGTGTCATGGGGTTTGTAAGTGTCGGAGCCAGGAGCCACAGGGGTCTGGCTCCGGAGGCCGTGCTCTCACCTGTCATATTACAGGACCTCTCTGTAGAGCCAAGAGCAACAGAAACCATCAGAGGGCTTTAAACAGAGGAATGACTTGTATTTTAGAAAGCACATCTTGGTTTTAGCAAGAAGAACTGATGAGAACAGAGACAAGACACACCCCCTCCCATACACACACGGACTCATGCTCTGCCACCCAGCGGTACGTTGCGTGATAGCTGTTCCACAAATGCCACGAATATTCCTAGTCTGCTTCTGGTGAGACAGACTTTAGTCAAACTCTGCTCTGCATACATTGCAACACCAGTCAAGAACTCCACGTTTCAGGTGGTGAGATGGTAACTGATCCCTGGATAAGAAAGTGGCTGATGGTTCTCTTAGACTAGGACAGTGCCACCTTACACTGATGGGGACTCAGTGCCCATCCTCAGCTGTAGCTCAGCTTTGGAAATGACAGCACTTGACAAAGACCCTAAGTCCCCCCTGGAAGGTGGAAGATGGGCTAAGGAGAGTCCAGGAGGCTGGGAAAGGGAAGAAATGGGGACCTAGGGACATCTGTGAGGGGGAGGCTTCTTCAGGTGGTCCCAGTGGCTCAGCACAGGGCCACAGACTTTGTTGGGACCAGTGTCAGGAAATCACCCAAGTGTGGTTCCTAGGAGGGAGGGGAAAGGACAGGTAAATGCCACAGTTCTTCCTTGCCATTGATCACAACAGAAATTAGGTCCCTTAAGATTGAGCAACAGCCCCCCCACCCACCAACACACGTTGTGCACGCGCGCACACAGACACGCAAGGGTGCTTATTTCAGCGGACAGTGAAATGTCCTGCACCTGTAACCTTGAAAACACTGCTGAATTCTTGGCTTTATTGATGTTTTTCTCACATCTTAAAGGCCAAATCAAATCTAAGCTCCAAGCAGAATAGTATCCTTACTGGTTTAAGAAGGAAACGGTGTGATGATTGTTTCTTACTGAATTTTGACTTAGATCCATTGTTCTTACAAAACAACTTGGAGTATATGACCTCAGCAAATACATGATTCATTTGAAAAACATTGATTGACCATCTGCTATGTGCTGAGCCCTGGGAATCATAAAATTAAAAAGATACAAATTCCTGACTGAGGAGTTTACAGCCCAGTGGATTCTCCCCTTCTCCTTGTACACATAAAATAATAAAGGCTAAATTAGAATAGCAACTGCATTTCAAGCAAAGGTCTATTTGCTACGCACTTTTTCTTGCCTGACATCTTCTAAAAAGTAGGCAAGTCATAAAACACTCTACAAGATCACAGGGCTGATATCCAGTGACCCAGGAAGTGAACACTACCAATCCCAGGTCTTAACTGGCCACAGCCCCTCACTCACCACCCCAACCTTAACATTTGGCTTGTGACTTGAGACAATAGCTGTTAATGCAGAACTTGAGTAGGGAGCCCCAGTTAGTCAAGGGCCCACTCAGAGTCAACCAGTGACTCAATATTTTGATCTTGAAATACCATGGCCAAATGAACATGGCCCACCTGGACCCATTATCTCCCCAGAGACCCCCTAGTTAGGCCTATGTTTAAATAGTAGTTCCCTCTTGGGGCACCTGGGTGGCTCAGTGTGTTGAGTGTCCAGCTCTTGATCTTGGCTCAGGTCATGATCTCCCAGTTTGTGGGTTCAAGCCCCACATCGGGTTCTGTGCCAGGAGCGTGGAGCCTGCTTGGGATTCTCTCTCTCCCTCTCTCTCTACCTCTCTCTCTCTCTCTCTCAAAATACATAAAACTTTTTTTAAAATATGTCCGTTCCCTCTTGCCAGAATTGGAAAATCCAGGGAACTGAGCTCATGGCATATTCCTACATAACAGTGACAATCTGTCTTGGCTATTTGGAAACAATGAACTAGAAGTTCTGATTTCAAACTTACTGAATTATTAAAAGTTTGGGGCTCTCTCTAGCTTCTAGGCAAACGAAAGCCCTTCTGTTCCCAGAATTCTGTAGGCCTCACAGCTGTCTCGTAAAAAACTGAGACACTTACTTTTGTACTGTTGTTGGCAGGTGGTGACCTACTTGGCAGGCTGTGGCTTGCAGAGCTGCCCCATGCTTCTAGCCAAAGGGTACCCTGACGTCGGCTGGAACCCCATCGAAGGGGAGCGCTACCTGTCCTTCCTGAGGTTTGCCGTCTTTGTGAACAGTGAGTCCCAAAATTTTCATGCCTTTCAGACCTAGGATAGCATAAACTTGGGTACATACAAGGAAAGAGAGATCCTCTGCATTTCTTCCTACCTATAAGTAGGATAGATTCTACAGGTGGTGGGGGACAGGACAATCTCAGGCCAGACAAGGACCAAGAGCAGCATCTGGTGGACAGTGTGTTGAGCTCTTGCACCAGATCCAGGAAGAAAATAAAGGCGAAGGCTAGAGCTTGTCACTGCTTTGTACCTCTTCTATCAGTAAAACAGGGGATTGTTAATAGCTTCATCTCACTTATTCACAAAGCTAACCTCAGGTGTGCCCTCAGATCCTCAGACTATTGGATGAATGGATGCATACATGCATAAAAATTAAAAATAACTGAGTAACTATAAAAGGTAGCTCAACTCCCAGGAGAAAAAATATTTCTGTGGCGACCCTAAATACTATTCTTCTCATACAAGTCACTTCCCACTTATAATGAATTCCAAGTCTACAAAACCTCTTTAGCTGCCCAAGTAAAATGTACTGAATCTTGTGTAAAATTTAAGTGGGCTACTTTCTTGAAAATGTGCCCTGTCTCCCAAGATTGTGTTCTAATACCAATTCACATATATTCACATCAGAATTGTGATCCTTCTCCCTTCTCCAAGTTTGGAGTTCCAGGCTAACAAATCCAGCTTGGCTAGTTACACGATTGCAAAGAGGGATTACAGCTAATAAGCAATCATGCCAAGTGTTCTAGGTATAAGAGTTTATCTTGGAATATACTGACATAATGTGATCACTGATTTCCTGTGTGCTTTTCTTATCTCCCTTCATCCCCGCACTACTTCTTGTCTTCCTAGACTCCACTCTTAATATTTGAATGATTTCCATTGTCCTGGTTTCTCCCCCTGGGTCTCATCCAGTCAGATGCTTGATCACCTGTCTTCTGCCACTCTCTGAGTGCTCTTTAGTGTCCCTAACTGTTCCTCACCATCATTGCTGAATTCCATTTTCTCTGAGGCCAGTGTCAGCATGTCCTCTAATAATCTCTTCCACTTTCTATCCAAATCTATCTGATTCTGGACCACGTGTCCAGAATTAATTCAGAGGTACTATGGTAATAGGGACATTTTTTTAAGTGTATTTTAAGAATTCATAAGTCTCCCTAAATTATCTCAGTAGACTATATGACTACAAACCAAATCAAGGCAGGACTCGTTTATTCATCTTGACCACCTTTTCAAGATCAAGAGCTTTATGAGTCATTTAGAGGGATTGTCTACATAGGTTATGAAGGTAAAGGAATCCACCGGCTATGCACCTATCTAGATTGCCCACATTCCAACACTGATGTATGCTAGTTTCATATGACCAGATTGGGACTGAATAGACTTGCAGATCTGTAGTTGAAACGGTGGGAGTAGACTGTCACAGGGGAAAGCTTGAAAAACAGAGAGATGGAACATATGAGAAAGAAAAAGTTAGAATCTTATTGAAGCCTTAAAGAAGGAGCAAAAGTGCTTTAAAAACAGCTGAGTGTTATGGAAGACTTTGGGCCCGAGAATGGAGTGTCTGAGGAGCAAATATAGTGCAAAACACTTACTGCTTTGCAAATTTAGGCACATTACTAAAACTTTCCTAGCCTCAGTTTTTTTATGTATGTTAAGTAGAGATAACAGTAGTATATACCTCACAGAGCTGTCATAAGACTTAAATGAAATAATCTGTGGAACACTTAGCACAGTGCCAGAAACATAGTAAGCCTGCAGTCATGTTAGTTGTCATTGTTTATGATCCTTACAAGAGTATTAGGGCATTTGAAATGGAAAGACTCTAATAAATGGATTATTTGGGAGTCTCAAAGCCCTCTGTAAGTTTTTATGTCTAAAAGGTGATTAAAAAGGACTTCCCAGCCCTTTTGTGGCATCTACACAGCAGTGAAAGATAAAGGTGTTAGAGGTGATCATGGTAGATGATAAGAGTGGTCATGATGGGTAATGGTGGGTGGTGACAGGTGGTGATGTTGGATGATGGTGAGGGGTAATGTTGATTGGGGATATGAGGGTTGAGTAGTGGTCATAGCAGGTTTTGGGGTGATTGAGGTGGATGGTGGTTAGTGATGAGAAGTGGGTGATGGTTGTGGGGGGTGATGAGTGATGGTGGGTGGTCACAGTGGATGATGATGGGATGTGATGGTTGGGTGGTGGATTGCCATAGTGGGTGTAGGGGTTACTGTGGTGAGTGGTAGTGAGTGATGTTAGAGTTAGTGAGGATGATGGTGGTGATGAGAGCAGCTAACACTTACTGAGCATTTACCATGTGCCAGGCACTGTTCAAAACACTTTGGGATTGGGGACACCTACGTAGCTCAGTTGGTTAAGCGTCTGACTTCAGCTTAGGTCATGATCTCATGGTTCTGGAATTTGAGCCCCACATCGGGCTGTCTGCTGTCAGCACGGAGCCTGCTTCCGATTCTCTGTCCCCCTCTCTCTCTGCCCCCCCACCCTTCCCCCATATTTGCATGCTTGCTCTCTGTTTCTCAAAATAAATAACTTTAAAAAATTGGGATGTGTTAACTTACATAATACAGAAATCCTAGGTATAGTTATCTTCCTCATTTTATAGAGAAAGACCCAGTTGCTTAGAAGGATTAAGTGCCTTGCCCAGAATCACACAGCTAGTAGGATGTAAAGCAGGATTTGAAGTAGGATTTGAAATAGAACAATTTGGCCCAAGAGTCCAAACATTACTCAAATATTGTGCAGTATTGTCTTGGTAGTGTAGTCTAATGAATGAATAAGGAGAAACAGCGTTTTCTCCTTTGAGATGTTCAAAAATTGTGGCATTATTTAATTACTGTTTGGCACTAATGTTTTTTTTTTTTAAATTAAGCCAAATCAAAAGCTCTTGCCATATCAAAATAATAGAATTGGAAAATTCTAGCATTATTTTCCTAGTCTCTCTTAATGTTTGATTTAAATCTTGTTAAACAAGATTTGTCTTTAAAAGAACTTCTTGAGGCTATAATTTTCTCCGTTTTTTTATTAGGTTGCTCAGAAGCCTTGAGTTGTGTTTTACTGTGGGAGTAATGAAGTTGAGAGGCTTATATTTACCCAGCAGTTGTAAACTTTATAACCAGTCTAGACACAGCTCTGTCTAGGTATCTGATTAATCCCTTCCTAATGTAGATTCCAAGAAGGAAGATGTCTTACCAATCCACAAGAAGAAGGGAAAGTTATTTTGTGCTTTTTTTGAGTCCTTGGAGTATTTTAGTGATATCTTCCCCAGGCTATAAACTTAGTTGTGAGGGACACACTATTCCTAGCTTTGCTGAATATTTCCCTAGGCAGATTTGTCATCAGTGGACATAACTTGGGGATCCATTATGTGACACGTGAAGCGTATGTGAGGGGCTATGAGATGTAATAAGAGACATGACCTAAAAGCCCTGACGTCGTAAAGCAGGAAACAGAGCAAACCTAAGTGGAATTATCGGAAATGTACCTGGAATAATTACTAAAAACCTTGTAATCAACCATACCTGCCTACAGAGTGACACATGGGACTACTGACATGCCAAAAGTGACAGTGCATATTGGAATCTGGTAGAGTGAATCTACGAATACCTGGGGAAAAAGGCAAGTGTTGAACAACATCTTGGAGAAACAAATGGACATAGAATAACAGAGTAGTGTGGTGAGAGCATACTGATTGGCTTGAACTAGGAAACATTAATCTTTTATTATATATCAATTTTATCTTAATAAAGCTGAAAAAAAATTTAAAGTCAAAAGCACCAAGTAGCATGGTACCTTTGAAGGGCACAGTAGATAAAGATGCTTTAAAAAATCAGCCGGTTCATTTCCATCCATGTATTTATTAGAGTCAGAAAGGATGTAATAACCACTCTTAGGTGTGATTGGTACTAAAGACTAGGGATGATTAGGATTAAAATGTGTTAGACATTGTTCTTACGCTCACATTTATAATACAGTTGGAAAGATTCAGCAAACTTTTGAAAAATTGACCAATAGTAAAAGATTTACATAACAGTTTAAGACAATTACAAACAACATCACAGTGTTCTACTCAGGAGACACTTCAGGCTGTTGTGGTGAGAGAAGATACAATATGGGTTACAAATGAGATATGGCTACTGGGGGTTGGGTACTTAACGTCTGAGTTATAGCTTCTATCCAATTACAAGACATGTAGAATCTCTTCTACCCCACCTTCCTCATTCTCCCAATGGACCTTCTTGAATCTCTGTGCCTGAGAAGAAAGAAATTGGTCATTGGGGTCAGGATGGGCTCATAGTGACAAAGACAAGGAAATGTGGCTCCATCTGTAGAAACTCAAAGTGAAACTATAAACGCCCAGAGATAGATGGTCAAAACAGCACAAGTAATAGAAAATAAATTACTCACATAAAGAAGCCAATGGCAAACAAATGCCCAGAGCACCAAAATGAGGAAATCTGACTGGGGTGAAAAGCTGTTTGGCCTTGTTATTTTCATGCTAAGTAAATCATTCAGCATTTCTCCCCCACTGCTTCTTGTGGGATCCCAGCAGTGGTGCTGGCTGAGCATTTTGGCATGAGCCCAAATGTCCTGAATCCATAGGTATATGGATTCTTTATCAATCATTTTCTTAATAACGATGGTAAATGAAGTTTGATACCTACATAATGTAGATTTTAACTGAAATAGTAAAACCAGGCTAAAGCTGCTTCATCAACATTATTCCCACAAAATGGCAGTATAATGATCCTACCTATCACAAATTGGTTTTCATTAACTCAGTGAGAATGCCCGTATTTAAAAGGTGGACTCTACCCTATTAGAACACACCTCAATTCTGACTCCAGGTTTCAGTCTTAGGCAAATTTTATTTAACATATTTCATGAAAAAGCCACGTGGATGCAAACTCTAGATGCATGGGCAACATTTTAGCATGATTCTAGCGTTAAATACCAGTGTCTAAAATTTCTGGACTACTGTACCAGTCCACCCTGCAAGGTTTTCATTCAGTCCCTTGGCTTTAAATTCCACATGTTTGCTCGTGATCCCCCCAATGTACATTCCCATCCTTTCTTCTCTTCCCTGAGCCCCGGACTTGTGTAACCTGCTGCCTACTTGATGTTTCTACTTGAAGGATGAATAGGCATTTCAAATTTTGAACATCTTAAGGATTAATTTGTATATCTACCCTAAACTTGTTCTCTTAGATTCCCCATCCCCCTAGCTAGCACTACTGACTTTGCAAAACTCTTAGGTGGCATCTTTAATTCAGACTTTTTCCTTATCCCCACATTCAATCCACTTAAAATTCTGTAGATTCAATGTCTAAAAGTTACCTGAAAGCCATCGGCTGATTTTTCTCCATCTTCACTGGCCACATCCTACCTCAAGCTATCATTATCTTCCACCTGGACCACTTCAGCTGCATAGAAACTGATTTCCTGGTTTCTACTCTTAGAAAGGCATTAATTGGCCTCTGTTGCACTATCTGCAAGATATTTGAGAAGCTCTGCTGCAGGTGTATAGACCAGGTAGAGTTCCTCTGTTCCACTTATCTCATTCCAGGGTCTAGGCTTGACCATCTTCTACAATACTTGTCCACTGGTCCTGGATCAGTGACTAGCAAGTAATGTGGGCTTACTGAATGCTTGAATTAATGACCAAATGGGCAAACAGTTCCTCATTTGCTCCCTGGCTGCCATAGTAGTTTATTGACCTATCCCTAGCTCCTCCCTCCACAGATTAGAAAGCCCTAAGGAGGAGATCGTATATCTTAAACACTTGCAATGACTTGGTTCATGCAAATTGCCGACAACCGTATTAAAGTTGGCACTTACAATTAAAAGGTATTGGGTCTTGCTCATCGCCCCTACCTTGTGATACTATAAGTTAAGACACTCTAGATGCATTCATGCTAGGCCTCCAGTGTTCGTTCTTCCTACAGTATGACTTGATGAAGGATATGTTCTTTTCCTTAAGACTAATTGAAATCTGAAGAAATGAACAACCCAGGTGCTTGTAAACAAAGGCTGACAGTTGATCTAGTAATACAGTAATGGATAGTGACCCTCAAACTTTCCATCCAGTCATTTCAAGTCTCTGCCTTGAGTCTCAATGGAGTCTATTCATTTATTCAAAAATATTTTTGAATGCCTATTATGTGTCAGATGTTAACAAGATGCTTGAGCATACAGGGTTAGATAATGCAGACATAAGGCTCTGTTCTTATTACATAGACAATCTGGTGACAAAAACAGACACAAACTAATACAAACAATGTATTAATTATACTTGTGTTCAATGATTACAGGAAGAGGGCAGGGTGTTTGAGAAGACCAGGTCCTCTAGGGCTTCCAAGGATGAATGGGAGCTACCTAGGTCAAGGGTTTATGTTAGGGTAATGAGAAGGAAGAAGGCATTCCAGGCAAAGGAATTTGAAACAAGGACTGTAGTTAGAATATTGAGAGTAAGAAAATCTACGGACTGTAGGTAAAATCATTGCAATAATACTAATCATCCCTGTGGTGAGAATGACTGCTTCAGGGTCAGATAGGGGGAGAATCACAGCCATTTCCATCTGACTTCTCAGGAATGTTGAAAAGAAGGTAGCAATGTAAAGATAGTGTTGAGAGCCTTTGAAGAAAGGCACTGAGAACATTCACACAGTTATTAAGCTCATTATTCATTTTGGAACTCAAGTAAAAACATTGTTTAAGCCCCTGGGCAAAACTAGTTTACCTCAGATCTCTTGCTCCCTTAAAAAAAATGCCCT